>NC_067455.1:26195236-26842111 GCF_025434085.1 Hippocampus zosterae | reverse complement strand
TGACTACACAACTCATTCCTATGAAGGTACATTCAAAGTAAAAAAACGGGCTCAACTCGGACTGAAAGTGCATTTAAAGCAATAAAAACTGATAATTAGTGTCACGCCTAAACCAAAGGACTTATGCACACATTTCAACATGTATTTAGTTCAGGTTGACCTCCTGAAGCCTAAATGAGCATTAATTTGACTACACAACTCATTCCTATGAAGGAACATTCAAAGTAAAAAAACGGGCTCAACTGGGACTGAAAGTGCATTTAAAGCAATAAAAACTGAAAATGAGTGTCACGCCTAAACCAAAGGACTTATGCACACATTTCAACATGTACTTAGTTCAGGTTGACCTTCCGAAGCCTAAATGAGCATTAATTTGACTACACAACTCATTCCTATGAAGTTACATTCAAAGTCACAAAACGTGCTCAACTAGGCCTGAAAGTGCATTTAAAGCAATAAAATCTCAAAATGAGTTTCACGCCTAAATCAAAGGACTTATGCACACATTTCAACATGTATTTAGTTTAGGTTGACCTCCTGAAGCCTAAATGAGCATTAATTTGATCACACAACTCATTCCCATGAAGATACATTCAAAGTCAGTAAGTGCCCTGCTCTGTCTGAAAATGCATTTGAATCAATAAAAACTAAAATTGAGTGTCATGCCTAAACCAAAGGACGTCTGCACACATTTCAACGTCTAAAGTGTTGTTTCCGATGCGTGCTAGTGTATGTGTGCGTGCGTGTGTGAGAGTGTGTAGGTGTGTGTTTGTGTGGGTGCGTGCGTGTGTGTGTGTGTGCGTGTGTGTGTTGTGCGCACCCCCCCCCCCCAAAAAGTACTGTATTCGGATAAAAATGACGAATTACTCAGAGGTTTTAACTTTTGCTTGCACTTGATTTGTTCTGACACCGACGACGTCAACCAATGACAGCCCGAGTGGATCTAGCCCACGTGGTGTGATAGCAGGGGGAGGTGAAAAGATGCAAAGCCTAGGTGATTGGCTGTGCATCTTTCAGTCTTCCACGTGGGTTAGTCTTTGATCTTCAATCAGTGTCCAAATGTTGTTTACATGCGTAGCGTGTGCGGATGTGTGTGCCTCTCATGAGTTTGTGTGTGTGTTTGCGCGCGCGTGATCGTGTGCCCATACATGTGTGAGTGTTTCTTTGATCTAAATCATCGTTGGTGTGTTGTTTACGATACGTGCTCGTCTGTGCGTACGTTTGTGTGAGAGTGTGTGCGTGCGTTTGTGTGTGTGCTTGCTGCGTGCTGGCGCGCTCGGAAGCGTGTGTGTCACAGAGAAAGAGAGGGAGCGGGATCGCTGGCCTGTATGTACTCTATGTGAAACACACAGGACATTTGTAATTTCGTCCCTTTCACATTTTTTGGCTTTTTTAAAAATAAAACTTATTTTCATCAATGGTTCATAATGAGTGTCACGCCTAGACCAAATGACTTATGCACACATTTCAACATTTATTTAGTTCAGGTTGACCTCCTGAAGCCTAAATGAGCATTAATTTGACTACACAAATCATTCCTATGAAGGAACATTCAAAGTAAAAAAACGGGCTCAACTCGGACTGAAAGTGCATTTAAAGCAATAAAAACTGAAAATGAGTGTCACGCCTAAACCAAAGGACTTATGCACACATTTCAACATGTATTTAGTTCAGGTTGACCTCCTGAAGCCTAAATGAGCATTAATTTGACTACACAAATCATTCCTATGAAGGAACATTCAAAGTAAAAAAACGGGCTCAACTCGGACTGTAAGTGCATTTAAAGCAATAAAAACTGAAAATGAGTGTCACGCCTAAACCAAAGGACTTATGCACACATTTCAACATGTATTTAGTTCAGGTTGACCTCCTGAAGCCTAAATGAGCATTAATATGACTACACAACTCATTCCTATGAAGGAACATTCAAAGTAAAAAAACGGGCTCAACTGGGACTGAAAGTGCATTTAAAGCAATAAAAACTGAAAATGAGTGTCACGCCTAAACCAAAGGACTTATGCACACATTTCAACATGTATTTAGTTCAGGTTGACGTCCTGAAGCCTAAATGAGCATTAATTTGATCACACAACTCATTCCTATGAAGATACATTCAAACTCAGAAACGTGCTCTACTCGGCCTGAAAATGCATTTAAAGCAATAAAAACTCAAAATGAGTGTCACGCCTAAACCAAAGGACTTATGCACACATTTCAACATGTATTTAGTTCAGGTTGACATTCTGAAGCCTAAATGAGCATTAATTTGACTACACAACTTATTCCTATGAAGATACATTCAAAGTAAAAAAACGGGCTCAACTCGGACTGAAAGTGCATTTAAAGCAATAAAAACTGAAAATGAGTGTCACGCCTAAACCAAAGGACTTATGCACACATTTCAACATGTATTTAGTTCAGGTTGACGTCCTGAAGCCTAAATGAGCATTAATTTGACTACACAACTCATTCCTATGAAGGTACATTCAAAGTCACAAAACGTGCTCAACTAGGCCTGAAAGTGCATTTAAAGCAATAAAAACTCAAAATGAGTGTCACGCCTAAACCAAAGGACTTATGCACACATTTCAACATGTATTTAGTTCAGGTTGACCTCCTGAAGCCTAAATGAGCATTAATTTGATCACACAACTCATTCCTATGAAGATACATTCAAACTCAGAAACGTGCTCTACTCGGCCTGAAAATGCATTTAAAGCAATAAAAACTGAAAATGAGTGTCACGCCTAAACCAAAGGACTTATGCACACATTTCAACATGTATTTAGTTCAGGTTGACATTCTGAAGCCTAAATGAGCATTAATTTGACTACACAACTTATTCCTATGAAGATACATTCAAAATAAAAAAACGGGCTCAACTCGGACTGAAAGTGCATTTAAAGCAATAAAAACTGAAAATGAGTGTCACGCCTAAACCAAAGGACTTATGCACACATTTCAACATGTATTTAGTTCAGGTTGACGTCCTGAAGCCTAAATGAGCATTAATTTGACTACACAACTCATTCCTATGAAGGTACATTCAAAGTCACAAAACGTGCTCAACTAGGCCTGAAAGTGCATTTAAAGCAATAAAAACTCAAAATGAGTGTCACGCCTAAACCAAAGGACTTATGCACATATTTCAACATGTATTTAGTTCAGGTTGACCTCCTGAAGCCTAAATGAGCATTAATTTGATCACACAACTCATTCCTATGAAGATACATTCAAACTCAGAAACGTGCTCTACTCGGCCTGAAAATGCATTTAAAGCAATAAAAACTGAAAATGAGTGTCACGCCTAAACCAAAGGACTTATGCACACATTTCAACATGTATTTAGTTCAGGTTGACATTCTGAAGCCTAAATGAGCATTAATTTGACTACACAACTTATTCCTATGAAGATACATTCAAAGTAAAAAAACGGGCTCAACTCGGACTGAAAGTGCATTTAAAGCAATAAAAACTGAAAATGAGTGTCACGCCTAAACCAAAGGACTTATGCACACATTTCAACATGTATTTAGTTCAGGTTGACGTCCTGAAGCCTAAATGAGCATTAATTTGACTACACAACTCATTCCTATGAAGGTACATTCAAAGTAAAAAAACGGGCTCAACTCGGACTGAAAGTGCATTTAAAGCAATAAAAACTGATAATTAGTGTCACGCCTAAACCAAAGGACTTATGCACACATTTCAACATGTATTTAGTTCAGGTTGACCTCCTGAAGCCTAAATCACCATTAATTTGACTACACAACTTATTCCTATGAAGATACATTCAAAGTAAAAAAACGTGCTCTACTCGGCCTGAAAATGCATTTAAAGCAAGATAAAATCAAAATGAGTGTCACGCCTAAACCAAAGGCCTTATGCACACATTTCAACATGTATTTAATTCAGGTTGACCTCCTGAAGCCTAAATGAGCATTAATTTGACTACACAACTCATTCCTATGAAGGAACATTCAAAGTAAAAAAACGGGCTCAACTCGGACTGAAAGTGCATTTAAAGCAATAAAAACTGAAAATGAGTGTCACGCCTAAACCAAAGGACTTATGCACACATTTCAACATGTATTTAGTTCAGGTTGACCTCCTGAAGCCTAAATGAGCATTAATTTGACTACACAACTCATTCCTATGAAGGTACATTCAAAGTCACAAAACGTGCTCAACTAGGCCTGAAAGTGCATTTAAAGCAATAAAAACTCAAAATGAGTGTCACGCCTAAACCAAAGGACTTATGCACACATTTCAACATGTATTTAGTTCAGGTTGACATTCTGAAGCCTAAATGAGCATTAATTTGACTACACAACTCATTCCTATGAAGGAACATTCAAAGTAAAAAAACGGGCTCAACTCGGACTGAAAGTACATTTAAAGCAATAAAAACTGAAAATGATTGTCACGCCTAAACCAAAGGATTTATGCACACATTTCAACATGTATTTAGTTCAGGTTGACCTCCTGAAGCCTAAATGAGCATTAATTTGACTACACAACTCATTCCTATGAAGGTACATTCAAAGTCACAAAACGTGCTCAACTAGGCCTGAAAGTGCATTTAAAGCAATAAAAACTCAAAATGAGTGTCACGCCTAAACCAAAGGACTTATGCACACATTTCAACATGTATTTAGTTCAGGTTGACCTCCTGAAGCCTAAATGAGCATTAATTTGACTACATAACTCATTCCTATGAAGGAACATTCAAAGTAAAAAAACTGGCTCAACTCGGACTGAAAGTGCATTTAAAGCAATAAAAACTGAAAATGAGTGTCACGCCTAAACCAAAGGACTTATGCACACATTTCAACATGTATTTAGTTCAGGTTGACCTCCTGAAGCCTAAATGAGCATTAATTTGACTACACAACTCATTCCTATGAAGGAACATTCAAAGTAAAAAAACGGGCTCAACTCGGACTGAAAGTGCATTTAAAGCAATAAAAACTGAAAATGAGTGTCACGCCTAAACCAAAGGACCTATGCACACATTTCAACATTTATTTAGTTCAGGATGACCTCCTGAAGCCTAAATGAGCATTAATTTGACTACACAACTCATTCCTATGAAGGTACATTCAAAGTCACAAAACGTGCTCAACTCGGCCTGAAAGTGCATTTAAAGCAATAAAAACTCAAAATGAATGTCACGCCTAAACCAAAGGCCTTATGCACACATTTCAACATGTATTTAGTTCAGGTTGACCTCCTGAAGCCTAAATGAGCATTAATTTGACTACACAACTCATTCCTATGAAGGAACATTCAAAGTAAAAAAACGGGCTCAACTCGGACTGAAAGTACATTTAAAGCAATAAAAACTGAAAATGATTGTCACGCCTAAACCAAAGGATTTATGCACACATTTCAACATGTAATTAGTTCAGGTTGACCTCCTGAAGCCTAAATGAGCATTAATTTGACTACACAACTCATTCCTATGAAGGTACATTCAAAGTCACAAAACGTGCTCAACTAGGCCTGAAAGTGCATTTAAAGCAATAAAAACTCAAAATGAGTGTCACGCCTAAACCAAAGGACTTATGCACACATTTCAACATGTATTTAGTTCAGGTTGACATTCTGAAGCCTAAATGAGCATTAATTTGACTACACAACTTATTCCTATGAAGATACATTCAAAGTAAAAAAACGGGCTCAACTCGGACTGAAAATGCATTTAAAGCAATAAAAACTCAAAATGAATGTCACGCCTAAACCAAAGGCCTTATGCACACATTTCAACATGTATTTAGTTCAGGTTGACCTCCTGAAGCCTAAATGAGCATTAATTTGACTACACAACTCATTCCTATGAAGGAACATTCAAAGTAAAAAAACGGGCTCAACTCGGACTGAAAGTACATTTAAAGCAATAAAAACTGAAAATGATTGTCACGCCTAAACCAAAGGATTTATGCACACATTTCAACATGTATTTAGTTCAGGTTGACCTCCTGAAGCCTAAATGAGCATTAATTTGACTACACAACTCATTCCTATGAAGGTACATTCAAAGTCACAAAACGTGCTCAACTAGGCCTGAAAGTGCATTTAAAGCAATAAAAACTCAAAATGAGTGTCACGCCTAAACCAAAGGACTTATGCACACATTTCAACATGTATTTAGTTCAGGTTGACATTCTGAAGCCTAAATGAGCATTAATTTGACTACACAACTTATTCCTATGAAGATACATTCAAAGTAAAAAAACGGGCTCAACTCGGACTGAAAGTGCATTTAAAGCAATAAAAACTGAAAATGAGTGTCACGCCTAAACCAAAGGACTTATGCACACATTTCAACATGTATTTAGTTCAGGTTGACCTCCTGAAGCCTAAATGAGCATTAATTTGACTACACAACTTATTCCTATGAAGATACATTCAAAGTAAAAAAACGGGCTCAACTCGGACTGAAAGTGCATTTAAAGCAATAAAAACTGAAAATGAGTGTCACGCCTAAACCAAAGGACTTATGCACACATTTCAACATGTATTTAGTTCAGGTTGACCTCCTGAAGCCTAAATGAGCATTAATTTGACTACACAACTCATTCCTATGAAGGTACATTCAAAGTCACAAAACGTGCTCAATAGGCCTGAAAGTGCATTTAAAGCAATAAAAACTGAAAATGAGTGTCACGCCTAAACGAAAGGACTTATGCACACATTTCAACATGTATTTAGTTCAGGTTGACCTCCTGAAGCCTAAATGAGCATTAATTTGATCACACAACTCATTCCTATGAAGATACATTCAAACTCAGAAACGTGCTCTACTCGGCCTGAAAATGCATTTAAAGCAATAAAAACTCAAAATGAGTGTCACGCCTAAACCAAAGGACTTATGCACACATTTCAACATGTATTTAGTTCAGGTTGACCTCCTGAAGCCTAAATGAGCATTAATTTGACTACACAACTCATTCCTATGAAGGTACATTCAAAGTCACAAAACGTGCTCAACTAGGCCTGAAAGTGCATTTAAAGCAATAAAAACTCAAAATGAGTGTCACGCCTAAACCAAAGGACTTATGCACACATTTCAACATGTATTTAGTTCAGGTTGACCTCCTGAAGCCTAAATCACCATTAATTTGACTACACAACTTATTCCTATGAAGATACATTCAAAGTAAAAAAAAGGGCTCAACTCGGACTGAAAGTGCATTTAAAGCAATAAAAACTGAAAATGAGTGTCACGCCTAAACCAAAGGACTTATGCACACATTTCAACATGTATTTAGTTCAGGTTGACCTCCTGAAGCCTAAATCACCATTAATTTGACTACACAACTCATTCCTATGAAGGTACATTCAAAGTCACAAAACGTGCTCAACTAGGCCTGAAAGTGCATTTAAAGCAATAAAAACTCAAAATGAGTGTCACGCCTAAATCAAAGGACTTATGCACACATTTCAACATGTATTTAGTTTAGGTTGACCTCCTGAAGCATAAATGAGCATTAATTTGATCACACAACTCATTCCCATGAAGATACATTCAAAGTCAGTAAGTGCCCTGCTCTGTCTGAAAATGCATTTGAATCAATAAAAACTAAAATTGAGTGTCATGCCTAAACCAAAGGACGTCTGCACACATTTCAACGTCTAAAGTGTTGTTTCCGATGCGTGCTAGTGTATGTGTGCGTGCGTGTGTGAGAGTGTGTAGGTGTGTGTTTGTGTGGGTGCGTGCGTGTGTGTGTGTGTGTGCGTGTGTGTGTTGTGCGCACCCCCCCCCCCCAAAAAGTACTGTATTCGGATAAAAATGACGAATTACTCAGAGGTTTTAACTTTTGCTTGCACTTGATTTGTTCTGACACCGACGACGTCAACCAATGACAGCCCGAGTGGATCTAGCCCACGTGGTGTGAGAGCAGGGGGAGGTGAAAAGATGCAAAGCCTAGGTGATTGGCTGTGCATCTTTCAGTCTTCCACGTGGGTTAGTCTTTGATCTTCAATCAGTGTCCAAATGTTGTTTACATGCGTAGCGTGTGCGGATGTGTGTGCCTCTCATGAGTTTGTGTGTGTGTTTGCGCGCGCGTGATCGTGTGCCCATACATGTGTGAGTGTTTCTTTGATCTAAATCATCGTTGGTGTGTTGTTTACGATACGTGCTCGTCTGTGCGTACGTTTGTGTGAGTGTGTGTGCGTGCGTTTGTGTGTGTGCTTGCTGCGTGCTGGCGCGCTCGGAAGCGTGTGTGTCACAGAGAAAGAGAGGGAGCGGGATCGCTGGCCTGTATGTACTCTATGTGAAACACACAGGACATTTGTAATTTCGTCCCTTTCACATTTTTTGGCTTTTTTAAAAATAAAACTTATTTTCATCAATGGTTCATAATGAGTGTCACGCCTAGACCAAATGACTTATGCACACATTTCAACATTTATTTAGTTCAGGTTGACCTCCTGAAGCCTAAATGAGCATTAATTTGACTACACAAATCATTCCTATGAAGGAACATTCAAAGTAAAAAAACGGGCTCAACTCGGACTGAAAGTGCATTTAAAGCAATAAAAACTGAAAATGAGTGTCACGCCTAAACCAAAGGACTTATGCACACATTTCAACATGTATTTAGTTCAGGTTGACATTCTGAAGCCTAAATGAGCATTAATTTGACTACACAACTTATTCCTATGAAGATACATTCAAAGTAAAAAAACGGGCTCAACTCGGACTGAAAGTGCATTTAAAGCAATAAAAACTGAAAATGAGTGTCACGCCTAAACCAAAGGACTTATGCACACATTTCAACATGTATTTAGTTCAGGTTGACGTCCTGAAGCCTAAATGAGCATTAATTTGACTACACAACTCATTCCTATGAAGGTACATTCAAAGTCACAAAACGTGCTCAACTAGGCCTGAAAGTGCATTTAAAGCAATAAAAACTCAAAATGAGTGTCACGCCTAAACCAAAGGACTTATGCACACATTTCAACATGTATTTAGTTCAGGTTGACCTCCTGAAGCCTAAATCACCATTAATTTGACTACACAACTTATTCCTATGAAGATACATTCAAAGTAAAAAAACGGGCTCAACTCGGACTGAAAGTGCATTTAAAGCAATAAAAACTGAAAATGAGTGTCACGCCTAAACCAAAGGACTTATGCACACATTTCAACATGTATTTAGTTCAGGTTGACCTCCTGAAGCCGAAATGAGCATTAATTTGACTACACAACTCATTCCTATGAAGGTATATTCAAAGTCACAAAACGTGCTCAACTAGGCCTGAAAGTGCATTTAAAGCAATAAAAACTCAAAATGAGTGTCACGCCTAAACCAAAGGACTTATGCACACATTTCAACATGTATTTAGTTCAGGTTGACCTCCTGAAGCCTAAATCACCATTAATTTGACTACACAACTTATTCCTATGAAGATACATTCAAAGTAAAAAAACGGGCTCAACTCGGACTGAAAGTGCATTTAAAGCAATAAAAACTGAAAATGAGTGTCACGCCTAAACCAAAGGACTTATGCACACATTTCAACATGTATTTAGTTCAGGTTGACGTCCTGAAGCCTAAATGAGCATTAATTTGACTACACAACTCATTCCTATGAAGGTATATTCAAAGTCACAAAACGTGCTCAACTAGGCCTGAAAGTGCATTTAAAGCAATAAAAACTCAAAATGAGTGTCACGCCTAAACCAAAGGACTTATGCACACATTTCAACATGTATTTAGTTCAGGTTGACCTCCTGAAGCCGAAATGAGCATTAATTTGACTACACAACTCATTCCTATGAAGGTACATTCAAAGTCACAAAACGTGCTCAACTAGGCCTGAAAGTGCATTTAAAGCAATAAAAACTCAAAATGAGTGTCACGCCTAAACCAAAGGACTTATGCACACATTTCAACATGTATTTAGTTCAGGTTGACCTCCTGAAGCCGAAATGAGCATTAATTTGACTACACAACTCATTCCTATGAAGGTACATTCAAAGTCACAAAACGTGCTCAACTAGGCCTGAAAGTGCATTTAAAGCAATAAAAACTCAAAATGAGTGTCACGCCTAAACCAAAGGACTTATGCACACATTTCAACATGTATTTAGTTCAGGTTGACCTCCTGAAGCCTAAATCACCATTAATTTGACTACACAACTTATTCCTATGAAGATACATTCAAAGTAAAAAAAACGGGCTCAACTCGGACTGAAAGTGCATTTAAAGCAATAAAAACTGAAAATGAGTGTCACGCCTAAACCAAAGGACTTATGCACACATTTCAACATGTATTTAGTTCAGGTTGACGTCCTGAAGCCTAAATGAGCATTAATTTGACTACACAACTCATTCCTATGAAGGTACATTCAAAGTCACAAAACGTGCTCAACTAGGCCTGAAAGTGCATTTAAAGCAATAAAATCTCAAAATGAGTTTCACGCCTAAACCAAAGGACTTATGCACACATTTCAACATGTATTTAGTTCAGGTTGACATTCTGAAGCCTAAATGAGCATTAATTTGACTACACAACTTATTCCTATGAAGATACATTCAAAGTAAAAAAACGGGCTCAACTCGGACTGAAAGTGCATTTAAAGCAATAAAAACTGAAAATGAGTGTCACGCCTAAACCAAAGGACTTATGCACACATTTCAACATGTATTTAGTTCAGGTTGACGTCCTGAAGCCTAAATGAGCATTAATTTGACTACACAACTCATTCCTATGAAGGTACATTCAAAGTCACAAAACGTGCTCAACTAGGCCTGAAAGTGCATTTAAAGCAATAAAAACTCAAAATGAGTGTCACGCCTAAACCAAAGGACTTATGCACACATTTCAACATGTATTTAGTTCAGGTTGACCTCCTGAAGCCTAAATCACCATTAATTTGACTACACAACTTATTCCTATGAAGATACATTCAAAGTAAAAAAACGGGCTCAACTCGGACTGAAAGTGCATTTAAAGCAATAAAAACTGAAAATGAGTGTCACGCCTAAACCAAAGGACTTATGCACACATTTCAACATGTATTTAGTTCAGGTTGACCTCCTGAAGCCTAAATCACCATTAATTTGACTACACAACTCATTCCTATGAAGGTACATTCAAAGTCACAAAACGTGCTCAACTAGGCCTGAAAGTGCATTTAAAGCAATAAAAACTGAAAATGAGTGTCACGCCTAAACCAAAGGACTTATGCACACATTTCAACATGTATTTAGTTCAGGTTGACGTCCTGAAGCCTAAATGAGCATTAATTTGACTACACAACTCATTCCTATGAAGGTACATTCAAAGTCACAAAACGTGCTCAACTAGGCCTGAAAGTGCATTTAAAGCAATAAAATCTCAAAATGAGTTTCACGCCTAAATCAAAGGACTTATGCACACATTTCAACATGTATTTAGTTCAGGTTGACCTCCTGAAGCCTAAATGAGCATTAATTTGACTACACAACTCATTCCTATGAAGGAACATTCAAAGTAAAAAAACGGGCTCAACTAGGCCTGAAAGTGCATTTAAAGCAATAAAATCTCAAAATGAGTTTCACGCCTAAATCAAAGGACTTATGCACACATTTCAACATGTATTTAGTTTAGGTTGACCTCCTGAAGCATAAATGAGCATTAATTTGATCACACAACTCATTCCCATGAAGATACATTCAAAGTCAGTAAGTGCCCTGCTCTGTCTGAAAATGCATTTGAATCAATAAAAACTAAAATTGAGTGTCATGCCTAAACCAAAGGACGTCTGCACACATTTCAACGTCTAAAGTGTTGTTTCCGATGCGTGCTAGTGTATGTGTGCGTGCGTGTGTGAGAGTGGGTAGGTGTGTGTTTGTGTGGGTGCGTGCGTGTGTGTGTGTGTGCGTGTGTGTGTTGTGCGCACCCCCCCCAAAAAAGTACTGTATTCGGATAAAAATGACGAATTACTCAGAGGTTTTAACTTTTGCTTGCACTTGATTTGTTCTGACACCGACGACGTCAACCAATGACAGCCCGAGTGGATCTAGCCCACGTGGTGTGAGAGCAGGGGGAGGTGAAAAGATGCAAAGCCTAGGTGATTGGCTGTGCATCTTTCAGTCTTCCACGTGGGTTAGTCTTTGATCTTCAATCAGTGTCCAAATGTTGTTTACATGCGTAGCGTGTGCGGATGTGTGTGCCTCTCATGAGTTTGTGTGTGTGTTTGCGCGCGCGTGATCGTGTGCCCATACATGTGTGAGTGTTTCTTTGATCTAAATCATCGTTGGTGTGTTGTTTACGATACGTGCTCGTCTGTGCGTACGTTTGTGTGAGTGTGTGTGCGTGCGTTTGTGTGTGTGCTTGCTGCGTGCTGGCGCGCTCGGAAGCGTGTGTGTCACAGAGAAAGAGAGGGAGCGGGATCGCTGGCCTGTATGTACTCTATGTGAAACACACAGGACATTTGTAATTTCGTCCCTTTCACATTTTTTGGCTTTTTTAAAAATAAAACTTATTTTCATCAATGGTTCATAATGAGTGTCACGCCTAGACCAAATGACTTATGCACACATTTCAACATTTATTTAGTTCAGGTTGACCTCCTGAAGCCTAAATGAGCATTAATTTGACTACACAAATCATTCCTATGAAGGAACATTCAAAGTAAAAAAACGGGCTCAACTCGGACTGAAAGTGCATTTAAAGCAATAAAAACTGAAAATGAGTGTCACGCCTAAACCAAAGGACTTATGCACACATTTCAACATGTATTTAGTTCAGGTTGACATTCTGAAGCCTAAATGAGCATTAATTTGACTACACAACTTATTCCTATGAAGATACATTCAAAGTAAAAAAACGGGCTCAACTCGGACTGAAAGTGCATTTAAAGCAATAAAAACTGAAAATGAGTGTCACGCCTAAACCAAAGGACTTATGCACACATTTCAACATGTATTTAGTTCAGGTTGACGTCCTGAAGCCTAAATGAGCATTAATTTGACTACACAACTCATTCCTATGAAGGTACATTCAAAGTCACAAAACGTGCTCAACTAGGCCTGAAAGTGCATTTAAAGCAATAAAAACTCAAAATGAGTGTCACGCCTAAACCAAAGGACTTATGCACACATTTCAACATGTATTTAGTTCAGGTTGACCTCCTGAAGCCTAAATCACCATTAATTTGACTACACAACTTATTCCTATGAAGATACATTCAAAGTAAAAAAACGGGCTCAACTCGGACTGAAAGTGCATTTAAAGCAATAAAAACTGAAAATGAGTGTCACGCCTAAACCAAAGGACTTATGCACACATTTCAACATGTATTTAGTTCAGGTTGACCTCCTGAAGCCGAAATGAGCATTAATTTGACTACACAACTCATTCCTATGAAGGTATATTCAAAGTCACAAAACGTGCTCAACTAGGCCTGAAAGTGCATTTAAAGCAATAAAAACTCAAAATGAGTGTCACGCCTAAACCAAAGGACTTATGCACACATTTCAACATGTATTTAGTTCAGGTTGACCTCCTGAAGCCTAAATCACCATTAATTTGACTACACAACTTATTCCTATGAAGATACATTCAAAGTAAAAAAACGGGCTCAACTCGGACTGAAAGTGCATTTAAAGCAATAAAAACTGAAAATGAGTGTCACGCCTAAACCAAAGGACTTATGCACACATTTCAACATGTATTTAGTTCAGGTTGACGTCCTGAAGCCTAAATGAGCATTAATTTGACTACACAACTCATTCCTATGAAGGTATATTCAAAGTCACAAAACGTGCTCAACTAGGCCTGAAAGTGCATTTAAAGCAATAAAAACTCAAAATGAGTGTCACGCCTAAACCAAAGGACTTATGCACACATTTCAACATGTATTTAGTTCAGGTTGACCTCCTGAAGCCGAAATGAGCATTAATTTGACTACACAACTCATTCCTATGAAGGTACATTCAAAGTCACAAAACGTGCTCAACTAGGCCTGAAAGTGCATTTAAAGCAATAAAAACTCAAAATGAGTGTCACGCCTAAACCAAAGGACTTATGCACACATTTCAACATGTATTTAGTTCAGGTTGACCTCCTGAAGCCGAAATGAGCATTAATTTGACTACACAACTCATTCCTATGAAGGTACATTCAAAGTCACAAAACGTGCTCAACTAGGCCTGAAAGTGCATTTAAAGCAATAAAAACTCAAAATGAGTGTCACGCCTAAACCAAAGGACTTATGCACACATTTCAACATGTATTTAGTTCAGGTTGACCTCCTGAAGCCTAAATCACCATTAATTTGACTACACAACTTATTCCTATGAAGATACATTCAAAGTAAAAAAAACGGGCTCAACTCGGACTGAAAGTGCATTTAAAGCAATAAAAACTGAAAATGAGTGTCACGCCTAAACCAAAGGACTTATGCACACATTTCAACATGTATTTAGTTCAGGTTGACGTCCTGAAGCCTAAATGAGCATTAATTTGACTACACAACTCATTCCTATGAAGGTACATTCAAAGTCACAAAACGTGCTCAACTAGGCCTGAAAGTGCATTTAAAGCAATAAAATCTCAAAATGAGTTTCACGCCTAAACCAAAGGACTTATGCACACATTTCAACATGTATTTAGTTCAGGTTGACATTCTGAAGCCTAAATGAGCATTAATTTGACTACACAACTTATTCCTATGAAGATACATTCAAAGTAAAAAAACGGGCTCAACTCGGACTGAAAGTGCATTTAAAGCAATAAAAACTGAAAATGAGTGTCACGCCTAAACCAAAGGACTTATGCACACATTTCAACATGTATTTAGTTCAGGTTGACGTCCTGAAGCCTAAATGAGCATTAATTTGACTACACAACTCATTCCTATGAAGGTACATTCAAAGTCACAAAACGTGCTCAACTAGGCCTGAAAGTGCATTTAAAGCAATAAAAACTCAAAATGAGTGTCACGCCTAAACCAAAGGACTTATGCACACATTTCAACATGTATTTAGTTCAGGTTGACCTCCTGAAGCCTAAATCACCATTAATTTGACTACACAACTTATTCCTATGAAGATACATTCAAAGTAAAAAAACGGGCTCAACTCGGACTGAAAGTGCATTTAAAGCAATAAAAACTGAAAATGAGTGTCACGCCTAAACCAAAGGACTTATGCACACATTTCAACATGTATTTAGTTCAGGTTGACCTCCTGAAGCCTAAATCACCATTAATTTGACTACACAACTCATTCCTATGAAGGTACATTCAAAGTCACAAAACGTGCTCAACTAGGCCTGAAAGTGCATTTAAAGCAATAAAAACTGAAAATGAGTGTCACGCCTAAACCAAAGGACTTATGCACACATTTCAACATGTATTTAGTTCAGGTTGACGTCCTGAAGCCTAAATGAGCATTAATTTGACTACACAACTCATTCCTATGAAGGTACATTCAAAGTCACAAAACGTGCTCAACTAGGCCTGAAAGTGCATTTAAAGCAATAAAATCTCAAAATGAGTTTCACGCCTAAATCAAAGGACTTATGCACACATTTCAACATGTATTTAGTTCAGGTTGACCTCCTGAAGCCTAAATGAGCATTAATTTGACTACACAACTCATTCCTATGAAGGAACATTCAAAGTAAAAAAACGGGCTCAACTAGGCCTGAAAGTGCATTTAAAGCAATAAAATCTCAAAATGAGTTTCACGCCTAAATCAAAGGACTTATGCACACATTTCAACATGTATTTAGTTTAGGTTGACCTCCTGAAGCATAAATGAGCATTAATTTGATCACACAACTCATTCCCATGAAGATACATTCAAAGTCAGTAAGTGCCCTGCTCTGTCTGAAAATGCATTTGAATCAATAAAAACTAAAATTGAGTGTCATGCCTAAACCAAAGGACGTCTGCACACATTTCAACGTCTAAAGTGTTGTTTCCGATGCGTGCTAGTGTATGTGTGCGTGCGTGTGTGAGAGTGGGTAGGTGTGTGTTTGTGTGGGTGCGTGCGTGTGTGTGTGTGTGCGTGTGTGTGTTGTGCGCACCCCCCCCAAAAAAGTACTGTATTCGGATAAAAATGACGAATTACTCAGAGGTTTTAACTTTTGCTTGCACTTGATTTGTTCTGACACCGACGACGTCAACCAATGACAGCCCGAGTGGATCTAGCCCACGTGGTGTGAGAGCAGGGGGAGGTGAAAAGATGCAAAGCCTAGGTGATTGGCTGTGCATCTTTCAGTCTTCCACGTGGGTTAGTCTTTGATCTTCAATCAGTGTCCAAATGTTGTTTACATGCGTAGCGTGTGCGGATGTGTGTGCCTCTCATGAGTTTGTGTGTGTGTTTGCGCGCGCGTGATCGTGTGCCCATACATGTGTGAGTGTTTCTTTGATCTAAATCATCGTTGGTGTGTTGTTTACGATACGTGCTCGTCTATGCGTACGTTTGTGTGAGTGTGTGTGCGTGCGTTTGTGTGTGTGCTTGCTGCGTGCTGGCGCGCTCGGAAGCGTGTGTGTCACAGAGAAAGAGAGGGAGCGGGATCGCTGGCCTGTATGTACTCTATGTGAAACACACAGGACATTTGTAATTTCGTCCCTTTCACATTTTTTGGCTTTTTTAAAAATAAAACTTATTTTCATCAATGGTTCATAATGAGTGTCACGCCTAGACCAAATGACTTATGCACACATTTCAACATTTATTTAGTTCAGGTTGACCTCCTGAAGCCTAAATGAGCATTAATTTGACTACACAAATCATTCCTATGAAGGAACATTCAAAGTAAAAAAACGGGCTCAACTCGGACTGAAAGTGCATTTAAAGCAATAAAAACTGAAAATGAGTGTCACGCCTAAACCAAAGGACTTATGCACACATTTCAACATGTATTTAGTTCAGGTTGACCTCCTGAAGCCTAAATGAGCATTAATTTGACTACACAAATCATTCCTATGAAGGAACATTCAAAGTAAAAAAATGGGCTCAACTCGGACTGAAAGTGCATTTAAAGCAATAAAAACTGAAAATGAGTGTCACGCCTAAACCAAAGGACTTATGCACACATTTCAACATGTATTTAGTTCAGGTTGACCTCCTGAAGCCTAAATGAGCATTAATTTGACTACACAACTCATTCCTATGAAGGAACATTCAAAGTAAAAAAACGGGCTCAACTGGGACTGAAAGTGCATTTAAAGCAATAAAAACTGAAAATGAGTGTCACGCCTAAACCAAAGGACTTATGCACACATTTCAACATGTATTTAGTTCAGGTTGACCTCCTGAAGCCTAAATGAGCATTAATTTGATCACACAACTCATTCCTATGAAGATACATTCAAACTCAGAAACGTGCTCTACTCGGCCTGAAAATGCATTTAAAGCAATAAAAACTCAAAATGAGTGTCACGCCTAAACCAAAGGATTTATGCACACATTTCAACATGTATTTAGTTCAGGTTGACATTCTGAAGCCTAAATGAGCATTAATTTGACTACACAACTTATTCCTATGAAGATACATTCAAAGTAAAAAAACGGGCTCAACTCGGACTGAAAGTGCATTTAAAGCAATAAAAACTGAAAATGAGTGTCACGCCTAAACCAAAGGACTTATGCACACATTTCAACATGTATTTAGTTCAGGTTGACGTCCTGAAGCCTAAATGAGCATTAATTTGACTACACACCTCATTCCTATGAAGGTACATTCAAAGTCACAAAACGTGCTCAACTAGGCCTGAAAGTGCATTTAAAGCAATAAAAACTCAAAATGAGTGTCACGCCTAAACCAAAGGACTTATGCACACATTTCAACATGTATTTAGTTCAGGTTGACCTCCTGAAGCCTAAATGAGCATTCATTTGACTACACAACTCATTCCTATGAAGGAACATTCAAAGTAAAAAAACGGGCTCAACTCGGACTGAAAGTGCATTTAAAGCAATAAAAACTGATAATTAGTGTCACGCCTAAACCAAAGGACTTATGCACACATTTCAACATGTATTTAGTTCAGGTTGACCTCCTGAAGCCTAAATCACCATTAATTTGACTACACAACTCATTCCTATGAAGGTACATTCAAAGTCACAAAACGTGCTCAACTAGGCCTGAAAGTGCATTTAAAGCAATAAAAACTCAAAATGAGTGTCACGCCTAAAGCAAAGGACTTATGCACACATTTCAACATGTATTTAGTTCAGGCGGACCTCCTGAAGCCTAAATGAGCATTAATTTGACTACACAACTCATTCCTATGAAGGAACATTCAAAGTAAAAAAACGGGCTCAACTGGGACTGAAAGTGCATTTAAAGCAATAAAAACTGAAAATGAGTGTCACGCCTAAACCAAAGGACTTATGCACACATTTCAACATGTATTTAGTTCAGGTAGACCTCCTGAAGCCTAAATGAGCATTAATTTGACTACACAACTTATTCCTATGAAGATACATTCAAAGTAAAAAAACGGGCTCAACTCGGACTGAAAGTGCATTTAAAGCAATAAAAACTGAAAATGAGTGTCACGCCTAAACCAAAGGACTTATGCACACGTTTCAACATGTATTTCGTTCAGGTTGACCTCCTGAAGCCTAAATGAGCATTAATTTGACTACACAACTTATTCCTATGAAGATACATTCAAAGTAAAAAAACGTGCTCTACTCGGCCTGAAAATGCATTTAAAGCAAGAAAAAATCAAAATGAGTGTCACGCCTAAACCAAAGGACTTATGCACACATTTCAACATGTATTTAGTTCAGGTTGACCTCCTGAAGCATAAATGAGCATTAATTTGACTACACAACTCATTCCTATGAAGGAACATTCAAAGTCACAAAACGTGCTCAACTAGGCCTGAAAGTGCATTTAAAGCAATAAAAACTCAAAATGAGTGTCATGCCTAAACCAAAGGACTTATGCACACATTTCAACATGTATTTAGTTCAGGTTGACATTTTGAAGCCTAAATGAGCATTAATTTGACTACACAACTTATTCCTATGAAGATACATTCAAAGTAAAAAAACCTGTTCTACTCGGCCTGAAAATGCATTTAAAGCAATAAAAACTCAAAATGAGTGTAACGCCTAAACCAAAGGACTTATGCACACATTTCAACATGTATTTAGTTCAGGTTGACATTTTGAAGCCTAAATGAGCATTAATTTGACTACACAACGTATTCCTATGAAGATACATTCAAAGTAAAAAAACGTGTTCTACTCGGCCTGAAATTGCATTTAAAGCAATAAAAACTCAAAATGAGTGTCACGCCTAAACCAAAGGCCTTATGCACACATTTCAACATGTATTTAGTTCAGGTTGACCTCCTGAAGCCTAAATGAGCATTAATTTGACTACACAACCCATTCCTATGAAGGAACATTCAAAGTAAAAAAACGGGCTCAACTGGGACTGAAAGTGCATTTAAAGCAATAAAAACTGAAAATGAGTGTCACGCCTAAACCAAAGGACTTATGCACACATTTCAACATGTATTTAGTTCAGGTTGACCTCCTGAAGCCTAAATGAGCATTAATTTGACTACACAACTTATTCCTATGAAGATACATTCAAAGTAAAAAAACGGGCTCAACTCGGACTGAAAGTGCATTTAAAGCAATAAAAACTGAAAATGAGTGTCACGCCTAAACCAAAGGACTTATGCACACGTTTCAACATGTATTTCGTTCAGGTTGACCTCCTGAAGCCTAAATGAGCATTAATTTGACTACACAAATCATTCCTATGAAGGAACATTCAAAGTAAAAAAACGGGCTCAACTCGGACTGAAAGTGCATTTAAAGCAATAAAAACTGAAAATGAGTGTCACGCCTAAACCAAAGGACTTATGCACACATTTCAACATGTATTTAGTTCAGGTTGACATTTTGAAGCCTAAATGAGCATTAATTTGACTACACAACTTATTCCTATGAAGATACATTCAAAGTAAAAAAACGTGTTCTACTCGGCCTGAAAATGCATTTAAAGCAATAAAAACTCAAAATGAGTGTCACGCCTAAACCAAAGGCCTTATGCACACATTTCAACATGTATTTAGTTCAGGTTGACCTCCTGAAGCCTAAATGAGCATTAATTTGACTACACAACTCATTCCTATGAAGGAACATTCAAAGTAAAAAAACGGGCTCAACTCGGACTGAAAGTACATTTAAAGCAATAAAAACTGAAAATGATTGTCACGCCTAAACCAAAGGATTTATGCACACATTTCAACATGTATTTAGTTCAGGTTGACGTCCTGAAGCCTAAATGAGCATTAATTTGACTACAAAACTCATTCCTATGAAGGTACATTCAAAGTCACAAAACGTGCTCAACTAGGCCTGAAAGTGCATTTAAAGCAATAAAAACTCAAAATGAGTGTCACGCCTAAACCAAAGGACTTATGCACACATTTCAACATGTATTTAGTTCAGGTTGACCTCCTGAAGCCTAAATGAGCATTAATTTGACTACACAACTCATTCCTATGAAGGAACATTCAAAGTAAAAAAACGGGCTCAACTCGGACTGAAAGTACATTTAAAGCAATAAAAACTGAAAATGATTGTCACGCCTAAACCAAAGGATTTATGCACACATTTCAACATGTATTTAGTTCAGGTTGACGTCCTGAAGCCTAAATGAGCATTAATTTGACTACAAAACTCATTCCTATGAAGGTACATTCAAAGTCACAAAACGTGCTCAACTAGGCCTGAAAGTGCATTTAAAGCAATAAAAACTCAAAATGAGTGTCACGCCTAAACCAAAGGACTTATGCACACATTTCAACATGTATTTAGTTCAGGTTGACATTCTGAAGCCTAAATGAGCATTAATTTGACTACACAACTTATTCCTATGAAGATACATTCAAAGTAAAAAAAACGGGCTCAACTCGGACTGAAAGTGCATTTAAAGCAATAAAAACTGAAAATGAGTGTCACGCCTAAACCAAAGGACTTATGCACACATTTCAACATGTATTTAGTTCAGGTTGACGTCCTGAAGCCTAAATGAGCATTAATTTGACTACACAACTTATTCCTATGAAGATACATTCAAAGTAAAAAAACGTGCTCTACTCGGCCTGAAAATGCATTTAAAGCAAGATAAAATCAAAATGAGTGTCACGCCTAAACCAAAGGCCTTATGCACACATTTCAACATGTATTTAGTTCAGGTTGACCTCCTGAAGCCTAAATGAGCATTAATTTGACTACACAACTTATTTCTATGAAGATACATTCAAAGTAAAAAAACGGGCTCAACTCGGACTGAAAGTGCATTTAAAGCAATAAAAACTGAAAATGAGTGTCACGCCTAAACCAAAGGACTTATGCACACATTTCAACATGTATTTAGTTCAGGTTGACGTCCTGAAGCCTAAATGAGCATTAATTTGACTACACAACTCATTCCTATGAAGGTACATTCAAAGTCACAAAACGTGCTCAACTAGGCCTGAAAGTGCATTTAAAGCAATAAAAACTCAAAATGAGTGTCACGCCTAAACCAAAGGACTTATGCACACATTTCAACATGTATTTAGTTCAGGTTGACCTCCTGAAGCCTAAATCACCATTAATTTGAATACACAACTTATTCCTATGAAGATACATTCAAAGTAAAAAAACGGGCTCAACTCGGACTGAAAGTGCATTTAAAGCAATAAAAACTGAAAATGAGTGTCACGTCTAAACCAAAGGACTTATGCACACATTTCAACATGTATTTAGTTCAGGTTGACCTCCTGAAGCCTAAATCACCATTAATTTGACTACACAACTCATTCCTATGAAGGTACATTCAAAGTCACAAAACGTGCTCAACTAGGCCTGAAAGTGCATTTAAAGCAATAAAAACTCAAAATGAGTGTCACGCCTAAACCAAAGGACTTATGCACACATTTCAACATGTATTTAGTTCAGGTTGACCTCCTGAAGCCTAAATGAGCATTAATTTGACTACACAACTCATTCCTATGAAGGAACATTCAAAGTAAAAAAACGGGCTCAACTGGGACTGAAAGTGCATTTAAAGCAATAAAAACTCAAAATGAGTGTCACGCCTAAACCAAAGGACTTATGCACACATTTCAACATGTATTTAGTTCAGGTTGACATTCTGAAGCCTAAATGAGCATTAATTTGACTACACAACTTATTCCTATGAAGATACATTCAAAGTAAAAAAACGGGCTCAACTCGGACTGAAAGTGCATTTAAAGCAATAAAAACTGAAAATGAGTGTCACGCCTAAACCAAAGGACTTATGCACACATTTCAACATGTATTTAGTTCAGGTTGACCTCCTGAAGCCTAAATCACCATTAATTTGACTACACAACTTATTCCTATGAAGATACATTCAAAGTAAAAAAACGGGCTCAACTCGGACTGAAAGTGCATTTAAAGCAATAAAAACTGAAAATGAGTGTCACGCCTAAACCAAAGGACTTATGCACACATTTCAACATGTATTTAGTTCAGGTTGACCTCCTGAAGCCTAAATCACCATTAATTTGACTACACAACTCATTCCTATGAAGGTACATTCAAAGTCACAAAACGTGCTCAACTAGGCCTGAAAGTGCATTTAAAGCAATAAAAACTCAAAATGAGTGTCACGCCTAAACCAAAGGACTTATGCACACATTTCAACATGTACTTAGTTCAGGTTGACCTCCCGAAGCCTAAATGAGCATTAATTTGACTACACAACTCATTCCTATGAAGGTACATTCAAAGTCACAAAACGTGCTCAACTAGGCCTGAAAGTGCATTTAAAGCAATAAAATCTCAAAATGAGTTTCACGCCTAAATCAAAGGACTTATGCACACATTTCAACATGTATTTAGTTTAGGTTGACCTCCTGAAGCATAAATGAGCATTAATTTGATCACACAACTCATTCCCATGAAGATACATTCAAAGTCAGTAAGTGCCCTGCTCTGTCTGAAAATGCATTTGAATCAATAAAAACAAAAATTGAGTGTCATGCCTAAACCAAAGGACGTCTGCACACATTTCAACGTCTAAAGTGTTGTTTCCGATGCGTGCTAGTGAATGTGTGCGTGCGTGTGTGAGAGTGTGTAGGTGTGTGTTTGTGTGGGTGCGTGCGTGTGTGTGTGCGTGTGTGTGTTGTGCGCACCCCCCCCCCCCAAAAAAAGTACTGTATTCGGATAAAAATGACGAATTACTCAGAGGTTTTAACTTTTGCTTGCACTTGATTTGTTCTGACACCGACGACGTCAACCAATGACAGCCCGAGTGGATCTAGCCCACGTGGTGTGATAGCAGGGGGAGGTGAAAAGATGCAAAGCCTAGGTGATTGGCTGTGCATCTTTCAGTCTTCCACGTGGGTTAGTCTTTGATCTTCAATCAGTGTCCAAATGTTGTTTACATGCGTAGCGTGTGCGGATGTGTGTGCCTCTCATGAGTTTGTGTGTGTGTTTGCGCGCGCGTGATCGTGTGCCCATACATGTGTGAGTGTTTCTTTGATCTAAATCATCGTTGGTGTGTTGTTTACGATACGTGCTCGTCTGTGCGTACGTTTGTGTGAGTGTGTGTGCGTGCGTTTGTGTGTGTGCTTGCTGCGTGCTGGCGCGCTCGGAAGCGTGTGTGTCACAGAGAAAGAGAGGGAGCGGGATCGCTGGCCTGTATGTACTCTATGTGAAACACACAGGACATTTGTAATTTCGTCCCTTTCACATTTTTTGGCTTTTTTAAAAATAAAACTTATTTTCATCAATGGTTCATAATGAGTGTCACGCCTAGACCAAATGACTTATGCACACATTTCAACATTTATTTAGTTCAGGTTGACCTCCTGAAGCCTAAATGAGCATTAATTTGACTACACAAATCATTCCTATGAAGGAACATTCAAAGTAAAAAAACGGGCTCAACTCGGACTGAAAGTGCATTTAAAGCAATAAAAACTGAAAATGAGTGTCACGCCTAAACCAAAGGACTTATGCACACATTTCAACATGTATTTAGTTCAGGTTGACCTCCTGAAGCCTAAATGAGCATTAATTTGACTACACAAATCATTCCTATGAAGGAACATTCAAAGTAAAAAAACGGGCTCAACTCGGACTGAAAGTGCATTTAAAGCAATAAAAACTGAAAATGAGTGTCACGCCTATACCAAAGGACTTATGCACACATTTCAACATGTATTTAGTTCAGGTTGACCTCCTGAAGCCTAAATGAGCATTAATTTGACTACACAACTCATTCCTATGAAGGAACATTCAAAGTAAAAAAACGGGCTCAACTGGGACTGAAAGTGCATTTAAAGCAATAAAAACTGAAAATGAGTGTCACGCCTAAACCAAAGGACTTATGCACACATTTCAACATGTATTTAGTTCAGGTTGACCTCCTGAAGCCTAAATGAGCATTAATTTGATCACACAACTCATTCCTATGAAGATACATTCAAAACTCAGAAACGTGCTCTACTCGGCCTGAAAATGCATTTAAAGCAATAAAAACTCAAAATGAGTGTCACGCCTAAACCAAAGGACTTATGCACACATTTCAACATGTATTTAGTTCAGGTTGACATTCTGAAGCCTAAATGAGCATTAATTTGACTACACAACTTATTCCTATGAAGATACATTCAAAGTAAAAAAACGGGCTCAACTCGGACTGAAAGTGCATTTAAAGCAATAAAAACTGAAAATGAGTGTCACGCCTAAACCAAAGGACTTATGCACACATTTCAACATGTATTTATTTCAGGTTGACGTCCTGAAGCCTAAATGAGCATTAATTTGACTACACAACTCATTCCTATGAAGGTACATTCAAAGTCACAAAACGTGCTCAACTAGGCCTGAAAATGCATTTAAAGCAATAAAAACTCAAAATGAGTGTCACGCCTAAACCAAAGGACTTATGCACACATTTCAACATGTATTTAGTTCAGGTTGACCTCCTGAAGCCTAAATCACCATTAATTTGACTACACAACTTATTCCTATGAAGATACATTCAAAGTAAAAAAACGGGCTCAACTCGGACTGAAAGTGCATTTAAAGCAATAAAAACTGAAAATGAGTGTCACGCCTAAACCAAAGGACTTATGCACACATTTCAACATGTATTTAGTTCAGGTTGACCTCCTGAAGCCTAAATCACCATTAATTTGACTACACAACTCATTCCTATGAAGGTACATTCAAAGTCACAAAACGTGCTCAACTAGGCCTGAAAGTGCATTTAAAGCAATAAAAACTCAAAATGAGTGTCACGCCTAAACCAAAGGACTTATGCACACATTTCAACATGTATTTAGTTCAGGTTGACCTCCTGAAGCCTAAATGAGCATTAATTTGACTACACAACTCATTCCTATGAAGGAACATTCAAAGTAAAAAAACGGGCTCAACTGGGACTGAAAGTGCATTTAAAGCAATAAAAACTGAAAATGAGTGTCACGCCTAAACCAAAGGACTTATGCACACATTTCAACATGTACTTAGTTCAGGTTGACCTTCCGAAGCCTAAATGAGCATTAATTTGACTACACAACTCATTCCTATGAAGTTACATTCAAAGTCACAAAACGTGCTCAACTAGGCCTGAAAGTGCATTTAAAGCAATAAAATCTCAAAATGAGTTTCACGCCTAAATCAAAGGACTTATGCACACATTTCAACATGTATTTAGTTTAGGTTGACCTCCTGAAGCCTAAATGAGCATTAATTTGATCACACAACTCATTCCCATGAAGATACATTCAAAGTCAGTAAGTGCCCTGCTCTGTCTGAAAATGCATTTGAATCAATAAAAACTAAAATTGAGTGTCATGCCTAAACCAAAGGACGTCTGCACACATTTCAACGTCTAAAGTGTTGTTTCCGATGCGTGCTAGTGTATGTGTGCGTGCGTGTGTGAGAGTGTGTAGGTGTGTGTTTGTGTGGGTGCGTGCGTGTGTGTGTGTGTGCGTGTGTGTGTTGTGCGCACCCCCCCCCCCCAAAAAGTACTGTATTCGGATAAAAATGACGAATTACTCTGAGGTTTTAACTTTTGCTTGCACTTGATTTGTTCTGACACCGACGACGTCAACCAATGACAGCCCGAGTGGATCTAGCCCACGTGGTGTGAGAGCAGGGGGAGGTGAAAAGATGCAAAGCCTAGGTGATTGGCTGTGCATCTTTCAGTCTTCCACGTGGGTTAGTCTTTGATCTTCAATCAGTGTCCAAATGTTGTTTACATGTAGCGTGTGCGGATGTGTGTGCCTCTCATGAGTTTGTGTGTGTGTTTGCGCGCGCGTGATCGTGTGCCCATACATGTGTGAGTGTTTCTTTGATCTAAATCATCGTTGGTGTGTTGTTTACGATACGTGCTCGTCTGTGCGTACGTTTGTGTGAGTGTGTGTGCGTGCGTTTGTGTGTGTGCTTGCTGCGTGCTGGCGCGCTCGGAAGCGTGTGTGTCACAGAGAAAGAGAGGGAGCGGGATCGCTGGCCTGTATGTACTCTATGTGAAACACACAGGACATTTGTAATTTCGTCCCTTTCACATTTTTTGGCTTTTTTAAAAATAAAACTTATTTTTATCAATGGTTCATAATGAGTGTCACGCCTAGACCAAATGACTTATGCACACATTTCAACATTTATTTAGTTCAGGTTGACCTCCTGAAGCCTAAATGAGCATTAATTTGACTACACAAATCATTCCTATGAAGGAACATTCAAAGTAAAAAAACGGGCTCAACTCGGACTGAAAGTGCATTTAAAGCAATAAAAACTGAAAATGAGTGTCACGCCTAAACCAAAGGACTTATGCACACATTTCAACATGTATTTAGTTCAGGTTGACCTCCTGAAGCCTAAATGAGCATTAATTTGACTACACAAATCATTCCTATGAAGGAACATTCAAAGTAAAAAAACGGGCTCAACTCGGACTGAAAGTGCATTTAAAGCAATAAAAACTGAAAATGAGTGTCACGCCTAAACCAAAGGACTTATGCACACATTTCAACATGTATTTAGTTCAGGTTGACCTCCTGAAGCCTAAATGAGCATTAATTTGACTACACAACTCATTCCTATGAAGGAACATTCAAAGTAAAAAAACGGGCTCAACTGGGACTGAAAGTGCATTTAAAGCAATAAAAACTGAAAATGAGTGTCACGCCTAAACCAAAGGACTTATGCACACATTTCAACATGTATTTAGTTCAGGTTGACCTCCTGAAGCCTAAATGAGCATTAATTTGATCACACAACTCATTCCTATGAAGATACATTCAAAACTCAGAAACGTGCTCTACTCGGCCTGAAAATGCATTTAAAGCAATAAAAACTCAAAATGAGTGTCACGCCTAAACCAAAGGACTTATGCACACATTTCAACATGTATTTAGTTCAGGTTGACCTCCTGAAGCCTAAATCACCATTAATTTGACTACACAACTCATTCCTATGAAGGTACATTCAAAGTCACAAAACGTGCTCAACTAGGCCTGAAAGTGCATTTAAAGCAATAAAAACTCAAAATGAGTGTCACGCCTAAACCAAAGGACTTATGCACACATTTCAACATGTATTTAGTTCAGGTTGACCTCCTGAAGCCTAAATGAGCATTAATTTGACTACACAACTCATTCCTATGAAGGAACATTCAAAGTAAAAAAACGGGCTCAACTGGGACTGAAAGTGCATTTAAAGCAATAAAAACTCAAAATGAGTGTCACGCCTAAACCAAAGGACTTATGCACACATTTCAACATGTATTTAGTTCAGGTTGACATTCTGAAGCCTAAATGAGCATTAATTTGACTACACAACTTATTCCTATGAAGATACATTCAAAGTAAAAAAACGGGCTCAACTCGGACTGAAAGTGCATTTAAAGCAATAAAAACTGAAAATGAGTGTCACGCCTAAACCAAAGGACTTATGCACACATTTCAACATGTATTTAGTTCAGGTTGACCTCCTGAAGCCTAAATCACCATTAATTTGACTACACAACTTATTCCTATGAAGATACATTCAAAGTAAAAAAACGGGCTCAACTCGGACTGAAAGTGCATTTAAAGCAATAAAAACTGAAAATGAGTGTCACGCCTAAACCAAAGGACTTATGCACACATTTCAACATGTATTTAGTTCAGGTTGACCTCCTGAAGCCTAAATCACCATTAATTTGACTACACAACTCATTCCTATGAAGGTACATTCAAAGTCACAAAACGTGCTCAACTAGGCCTGAAAGTGCATTTAAAGCAATAAAAACTCAAAATGAGTGTCACGCCTAAACCAAAGGACTTATGCACACATTTCAACATGTACTTAGTTCAGGTTGACCTCCCGAAGCCTAAATGAGCATTAATTTGACTACACAACTCATTCCTATGAAGGTACATTCAAAGTCACAAAACGTGCTCAACTAGGCCTGAAAGTGCATTTAAAGCAATAAAATCTCAAAATGAGTTTCACGCCTAAATCAAAGGACTTATGCACACATTTCAACATGTATTTAGTTTAGGTTGACCTCCTGAAGCATAAATGAGCATTAATTTGATCACACAACTCATTCCCATGAAGATACATTCAAAGTCAGTAAGTGCCCTGCTCTGTCTGAAAATGCATTTGAATCAATAAAAACAAAAATTGAGTGTCATGCCTAAACCAAAGGACGTCTGCACACATTTCAACGTCTAAAGTGTTGTTTCCGATGCGTGCTAGTGAATGTGTGCGTGCGTGTGTGAGAGTGTGTAGGTGTGTGTTTGTGTGGGTGCGTGCGTGTGTGTGTGCGTGTGTGTGTTGTGCGCACCCCCCCCCCCCCAAAAAAGTACTGTATTCGGATAAAAATGACGAATTACTCAGAGGTTTTAACTTTTGCTTGCACTTGATTTGTTCTGACACCGACGACGTCAACCAATGACAGCCCGAGTGGATCTAGCCCACGTGGTGTGATAGCAGGGGGAGGTGAAAAGATGCAAAGCCTAGGTGATTGGCTGTGCATCTTTCAGTCTTCCACGTGGGTTAGTCTTTGATCTTCAATCAGTGTCCAAATGTTGTTTACATGCGTAGCGTGTGCGGATGTGTGTGCCTCTCATGAGTTTGTGTGTGTGTTTGCGCGCGCGTGATCGTGTGCCCATACATGTGTGAGTGTTTCTTTGATCTAAATCATCGTTGGTGTGTTGTTTACGATACGTGCTCGTCTGTGCGTACGTTTGTGTGAGTGTGTGTGCGTGCGTTTGTGTGTGTGCTTGCTGCGTGCTGGCGCGCTCGGAAGCGTGTGTGTCACAGAGAAAGAGAGGGAGCGGGATCGCTGGCCTGTATGTACTCTATGTGAAACACACAGGACATTTGTAATTTCGTCCCTTTCACATTTTTTGGCTTTTTTAAAAATAAAACTTATTTTCATCAATGGTTCATAATGAGTGTCACGCCTAGACCAAATGACTTATGCACACATTTCAACATTTATTTAGTTCAGGTTGACCTCCTGAAGCCTAAATGAGCATTAATTTGACTACACAAATCATTCCTATGAAGGAACATTCAAAGTAAAAAAACGGGCTCAACTCGGACTGAAAGTGCATTTAAAGCAATAAAAACTGAAAATGAGTGTCACGCCTAAACCAAAGGACTTATGCACACATTTCAACATGTATTTAGTTCAGGTTGACCTCCTGAAGCCTAAATGAGCATTAATTTGACTACACAAATCATTCCTATGAAGGAACATTCAAAGTAAAAAAACGGGCTCAACTCGGACTGAAAGTGCATTTAAAGCAATAAAAACTGAAAATGAGTGTCACGCCTATACCAAAGGACTTATGCACACATTTCAACATGTATTTAGTTCAGGTTGACCTCCTGAAGCCTAAATGAGCATTAATTTGACTACACAACTCATTCCTATGAAGGAACATTCAAAGTAAAAAAACGGGCTCAACTGGGACTGAAAGTGCATTTAAAGCAATAAAAACTGAAAATGAGTGTCACGCCTAAACCAAAGGACTTATGCACACATTTCAACATGTATTTAGTTCAGGTTGACCTCCTGAAGCCTAAATGAGCATTAATTTGATCACACAACTCATTCCTATGAAGATACATTCAAAACTCAGAAACGTGCTCTACTCGGCCTGAAAATGCATTTAAAGCAATAAAAACTCAAAATGAGTGTCACGCCTAAACCAAAGGACTTATGCACACATTTCAACATGTATTTAGTTCAGGTTGACATTCTGAAGCCTAAATGAGCATTAATTTGACTACACAACTTATTCCTATGAAGATACATTCAAAGTAAAAAAACGGGCTCAACTCGGACTGAAAGTGCATTTAAAGCAATAAAAACTGAAAATGAGTGTCACGCCTAAACCAAAGGACTTATGCACACATTTCAACATGTATTTATTTCAGGTTGACGTCCTGAAGCCTAAATGAGCATTAATTTGACTACACAACTCATTCCTATGAAGGTACATTCAAAGTCACAAAACGTGCTCAACTAGGCCTGAAAATGCATTTAAAGCAATAAAAACTCAAAATGAGTGTCACGCCTAAACCAAAGGACTTATGCACACATTTCAACATGTATTTAGTTCAGGTTGACCTCCTGAAGCCTAAATCACCATTAATTTGACTACACAACTTATTCCTATGAAGATACATTCAAAGTAAAAAAACGGGCTCAACTCGGACTGAAAGTGCATTTAAAGCAATAAAAACTGAAAATGAGTGTCACGCCTAAACCAAAGGACTTATGCACACATTTCAACATGTATTTAGTTCAGGTTGACCTCCTGAAGCCTAAATCACCATTAATTTGACTACACAACTCATTCCTATGAAGGTACATTCAAAGTCACAAAACGTGCTCAACTAGGCCTGAAAGTGCATTTAAAGCAATAAAAACTCAAAATGAGTGTCACGCCTAAACCAAAGGACTTATGCACACATTTCAACATGTATTTAGTTCAGGTTGACCTCCTGAAGCCTAAATGAGCATTAATTTGACTACACAACTCATTCCTATGAAGGAACATTCAAAGTAAAAAAACGGGCTCAACTGGGACTGAAAGTGCATTTAAAGCAATAAAAACTGAAAATGAGTGTCACGCCTAAACCAAAGGACTTATGCACACATTTCAACATGTACTTAGTTCAGGTTGACCTTCCGAAGCCTAAATGAGCATTAATTTGACTACACAACTCATTCCTATGAAGTTACATTCAAAGTCACAAAACGTGCTCAACTAGGCCTGAAAGTGCATTTAAAGCAATAAAATCTCAAAATGAGTTTCACGCCTAAATCAAAGGACTTATGCACACATTTCAACATGTATTTAGTTTAGGTTGACCTCCTGAAGCCTAAATGAGCATTAATTTGATCACACAACTCATTCCCATGAAGATACATTCAAAGTCAGTAAGTGCCCTGCTCTGTCTGAAAATGCATTTGAATCAATAAAAACTAAAATTGAGTGTCATGCCTAAACCAAAGGACGTCTGCACACATTTCAACGTCTAAAGTGTTGTTTCCGATGCGTGCTAGTGTATGTGTGCGTGCGTGTGTGAGAGTGTGTAGGTGTGTGTTTGTGTGGGTGCGTGCGTGTGTGTGTGTGTGCGTGTGTGTGTTGTGCGCACCCCCCCCCCCCCCAAAAAGTACTGTATTCGGATAAAAATGACGAATTACTCTGAGGTTTTAACTTTTGCTTGCACTTGATTTGTTCTGACACCGACGACGTCAACCAATGACAGCCCGAGTGGATCTAGCCCACGTGGTGTGAGAGCAGGGGGAGGTGAAAAGATGCAAAGCCTAGGTGATTGGCTGTGCATCTTTCAGTCTTCCACGTGGGTTAGTCTTTGATCTTCAATCAGTGTCCAAATGTTGTTTACATGTAGCGTGTGCGGATGTGTGTGCCTCTCATGAGTTTGTGTGTGTGTTTGCGCGCGCGTGATCGTGTGCCCATACATGTGTGAGTGTTTCTTTGATCTAAATCATCGTTGGTGTGTTGTTTACGATACGTGCTCGTCTGTGCGTACGTTTGTGTGAGTGTGTGTGCGTGCGTTTGTGTGTGTGCTTGCTGCGTGCTGGCGCGCTCGGAAGCGTGTGTGTCACAGAGAAAGAGAGGGAGCGGGATCGCTGGCCTGTATGTACTCTATGTGAAACACACAGGACATTTGTAATTTCGTCCCTTTCACATTTTTTGGCTTTTTTAAAAATAAAACTTATTTTTATCAATGGTTCATAATGAGTGTCACGCCTAGACCAAATGACTTATGCACACATTTCAACATTTATTTAGTTCAGGTTGACCTCCTGAAGCCTAAATGAGCATTAATTTGACTACACAAATCATTCCTATGAAGGAACATTCAAAGTAAAAAAACGGGCTCAACTCGGACTGAAAGTGCATTTAAAGCAATAAAAACTGAAAATGAGTGTCACGCCTAAACCAAAGGACTTATGCACACATTTCAACATGTATTTAGTTCAGGTTGACCTCCTGAAGCCTAAATGAGCATTAATTTGACTACACAAATCATTCCTATGAAGGAACATTCAAAGTAAAAAAACGGGCTCAACTCGGACTGAAAGTGCATTTAAAGCAATAAAAACTGAAAATGAGTGTCACGCCTAAACCAAAGGACTTATGCACACATTTCAACATGTATTTAGTTCAGGTTGACCTCCTGAAGCCTAAATGAGCATTAATTTGACTACACAACTCATTCCTATGAAGGAACATTCAAAGTAAAAAAACGGGCTCAACTGGGACTGAAAGTGCATTTAAAGCAATAAAAACTGAAAATGAGTGTCACGCCTAAACCAAAGGACTTATGCACACATTTCAACATGTATTTAGTTCAGGTTGACCTCCTGAAGCCTAAATGAGCATTAATTTGATCACACAACTCATTCCTATGAAGATACATTCAAAACTCAGAAACGTGCTCTACTCGGCCTGAAAATGCATTTAAAGCAATAAAAACTCAAAATGAGTGTCACGCCTAAACCAAAGGACTTATGCACACATTTCAACATGTATTTAGTTCAGGTTGACCTCCTGAAGCCTAAATCACCATTAATTTGACTACACAACTCATTCCTATGAAGGTACATTCAAAGTCACAAAACGTGCTCAACTAGGCCTGAAAGTGCATTTAAAGCAATAAAAACTCAAAATGAGTGTCACGCCTAAACCAAAGGACTTATGCACACATTTCAACATGTATTTAGTTCAGGTTGACCTCCTGAAGCCTAAATGAGCATTAATTTGACTACACAACTCATTCCTATGAAGGAACATTCAAAGTAAAAAAACGGGCTCAACTGGGACTGAAAGTGCATTTAAAGCAATAAAAACTCAAAATGAGTGTCACGCCTAAACCAAAGGACTTATGCACACATTTCAACATGTATTTAGTTCAGGTTGACATTCTGAAGCCTAAATGAGCATTAATTTGACTACACAACTTATTCCTATGAAGATACATTCAAAGTAAAAAAACGGGCTCAACTCGGACTGAAAGTGCATTTAAAGCAATAAAAACTGAAAATGAGTGTCACGCCTAAACCAAAGGACTTATGCACACATTTCAACATGTATTTAGTTCAGGTTGACCTCCTGAAGCCTAAATCACCATTAATTTGACTACACAACTTATTCCTATGAAGATACATTCAAAGTAAAAAAACGGGCTCAACTCGGACTGAAAGTGCATTTAAAGCAATAAAAACTGAAAATGAGTGTCACGCCTAAACCAAAGGACTTATGCACACATTTCAACATGTATTTAGTTCAGGTTGACCTCCTGAAGCCTAAATCACCATTAATTTGACTACACAACTCATTCCTATGAAGGTACATTCAAAGTCACAAAACGTGCTCAACTAGGCCTGAAAGTGCATTTAAAGCAATAAAAACTCAAAATGAGTGTCACGCCTAAACCAAAGGACTTATGCACACATTTCAACATGTACTTAGTTCAGGTTGACCTCCCGAAGCCTAAATGAGCATTAATTTGACTACACAACTCATTCCTATGAAGGTACATTCAAAGTCACAAAACGTGCTCAACTAGGCCTGAAAGTGCATTTAAAGCAATAAAATCTCAAAATGAGTTTCACGCCTAAATCAAAGGACTTATGCACACATTTCAACATGTATTTAGTTTAGGTTGACCTCCTGAAGCATAAATGAGCATTAATTTGATCACACAACTCATTCCCATGAAGATACATTCAAAGTCAGTAAGTGCCCTGCTCTGTCTGAAAATGCATTTGAATCAATAAAAACAAAAATTGAGTGTCATGCCTAAACCAAAGGACGTCTGCACACATTTCAACGTCTAAAGTGTTGTTTCCGATGCGTGCTAGTGAATGTGTGCGTGCGTGTGTGAGAGTGTGTAGGTGTGTGTTTGTGTGGGTGCGTGCGTGTGTGTGTGCGTGTGTGTGTTGTGCGCACCCCCCCCCCCCAAAAAAGTACTGTATTCGGATAAAAATGACGAATTACTCAGAGGTTTTAACTTTTGCTTGCACTTGATTTGTTCTGACACCGACGACGTCAACCAATGACAGCCCGAGTGGATCTAGCCCACGTGGTGTGATAGCAGGGGGAGGTGAAAAGATGCAAAGCCTAGGTGATTGGCTGTGCATCTTTCAGTCTTCCACGTGGGTTAGTCTTTGATCTTCAATCAGTGTCCAAATGTTGTTTACATGCGTAGCGTGTGCGGATGTGTGTGCCTCTCATGAGTTTGTGTGTGTGTTTGCGCGCGCGTGATCGTGTGCCCATACATGTGTGAGTGTTTCTTTGATCTAAATCATCGTTGGTGTGTTGTTTACGATACGTGCTCGTCTGTGCGTACGTTTGTGTGAGTGTGTGTGCGTGCGTTTGTGTGTGTGCTTGCTGCGTGCTGGCGCGCTCGGAAGCGTGTGTGTCACAGAGAAAGAGAGGGAGCGGGATCGCTGGCCTGTATGTACTCTATGTGAAACACACAGGACATTTGTAATTTCGTCCCTTTCACATTTTTTGGCTTTTTTAAAAATAAAACTTATTTTCATCAATGGTTCATAATGAGTGTCACGCCTAGACCAAATGACTTATGCACACATTTCAACATTTATTTAGTTCAGGTTGACCTCCTGAAGCCTAAATGAGCATTAATTTGACTACACAAATCATTCCTATGAAGGAACATTCAAAGTAAAAAAACGGGCTCAACTCGGACTGAAAGTGCATTTAAAGCAATAAAAACTGAAAATGAGTGTCACGCCTAAACCAAAGGACTTATGCACACATTTCAACATGTATTTAGTTCAGGTTGACCTCCTGAAGCCTAAATGAGCATTAATTTGACTACACAAATCATTCCTATGAAGGAACATTCAAAGTAAAAAAACGGGCTCAACTCGGACTGAAAGTGCATTTAAAGCAATAAAAACTGAAAATGAGTGTCACGCCTATACCAAAGGACTTATGCACACATTTCAACATGTATTTAGTTCAGGTTGACCTCCTGAAGCCTAAATGAGCATTAATTTGACTACACAACTCATTCCTATGAAGGAACATTCAAAGTAAAAAAACGGGCTCAACTGGGACTGAAAGTGCATTTAAAGCAATAAAAACTGAAAATGAGTGTCACGCCTAAACCAAAGGACTTATGCACACATTTCAACATGTATTTAGTTCAGGTTGACCTCCTGAAGCCTAAATGAGCATTAATTTGATCACACAACTCATTCCTATGAAGATACATTCAAAACTCAGAAACGTGCTCTACTCGGCCTGAAAATGCATTTAAAGCAATAAAAACTCAAAATGAGTGTCACGCCTAAACCAAAGGACTTATGCACACATTTCAACATGTATTTAGTTCAGGTTGACATTCTGAAGCCTAAATGAGCATTAATTTGACTACACAACTTATTCCTATGAAGATACATTCAAAGTAAAAAAACGGGCTCAACTCGGACTGAAAGTGCATTTAAAGCAATAAAAACTGAAAATGAGTGTCACGCCTAAACCAAAGGACTTATGCACACATTTCAACATGTATTTATTTCAGGTTGACGTCCTGAAGCCTAAATGAGCATTAATTTGACTACACAACTCATTCCTATGAAGGTACATTCAAAGTCACAAAACGTGCTCAACTAGGCCTGAAAATGCATTTAAAGCAATAAAAACTCAAAATGAGTGTCACGCCTAAACCAAAGGACTTATGCACACATTTCAACATGTATTTAGTTCAGGTTGACCTCCTGAAGCCTAAATCACCATTAATTTGACTACACAACTTATTCCTATGAAGATACATTCAAAGTAAAAAAACGGGCTCAACTCGGACTGAAAGTGCATTTAAAGCAATAAAAACTGAAAATGAGTGTCACGCCTAAACCAAAGGACTTATGCACACATTTCAACATGTATTTAGTTCAGGTTGACCTCCTGAAGCCTAAATCACCATTAATTTGACTACACAACTCATTCCTATGAAGGTACATTCAAAGTCACAAAACGTGCTCAACTAGGCCTGAAAGTGCATTTAAAGCAATAAAAACTCAAAATGAGTGTCACGCCTAAACCAAAGGACTTATGCACACATTTCAACATGTATTTAGTTCAGGTTGACCTCCTGAAGCCTAAATGAGCATTAATTTGACTACACAACTCATTCCTATGAAGGAACATTCAAAGTAAAAAAACGGGCTCAACTGGGACTGAAAGTGCATTTAAAGCAATAAAAACTGAAAATGAGTGTCACGCCTAAACCAAAGGACTTATGCACACATTTCAACATGTACTTAGTTCAGGTTGACCTTCCGAAGCCTAAATGAGCATTAATTTGACTACACAACTCATTCCTATGAAGTTACATTCAAAGTCACAAAACGTGCTCAACTAGGCCTGAAAGTGCATTTAAAGCAATAAAATCTCAAAATGAGTTTCACGCCTAAATCAAAGGACTTATGCACACATTTCAACATGTATTTAGTTTAGGTTGACCTCCTGAAGCCTAAATGAGCATTAATTTGATCACACAACTCATTCCCATGAAGATACATTCAAAGTCAGTAAGTGCCCTGCTCTGTCTGAAAATGCATTTGAATCAATAAAAACTAAAATTGAGTGTCATGCCTAAACCAAAGGACGTCTGCACACATTTCAACGTCTAAAGTGTTGTTTCCGATGCGTGCTAGTGTATGTGTGCGTGCGTGTGTGAGAGTGTGTAGGTGTGTGTTTGTGTGGGTGCGTGCGTGTGTGTGTGTGTGCGTGTGTGTGTTGTGCGCACCCCCCCCCCCAAAAAGTACTGTATTCGGATAAAAATGACGAATTACTCTGAGGTTTTAACTTTTGCTTGCACTTGATTTGTTCTGACACCGACGACGTCAACCAATGACAGCCCGAGTGGATCTAGCCCACGTGGTGTGAGAGCAGGGGGAGGTGAAAAGATGCAAAGCCTAGGTGATTGGCTGTGCATCTTTCAGTCTTCCACGTGGGTTAGTCTTTGATCTTCAATCAGTGTCCAAATGTTGTTTACATGTAGCGTGTGCGGATGTGTGTGCCTCTCATGAGTTTGTGTGTGTGTTTGCGCGCGCGTGATCGTGTGCCCATACATGTGTGAGTGTTTCTTTGATCTAAATCATCGTTGGTGTGTTGTTTACGATACGTGCTCGTCTGTGCGTACGTTTGTGTGAGTGTGTGTGCGTGCGTTTGTGTGTGTGCTTGCTGCGTGCTGGCGCGCTCGGAAGCGTGTGTGTCACAGAGAAAGAGAGGGAGCGGGATCGCTGGCCTGTATGTACTCTATGTGAAACACACAGGACATTTGTAATTTCGTCCCTTTCACATTTTTTGGCTTTTTTAAAAATAAAACTTATTTTTATCAATGGTTCATAATGAGTGTCACGCCTAGACCAAATGACTTATGCACACATTTCAACATTTATTTAGTTCAGGTTGACCTCCTGAAGCCTAAATGAGCATTAATTTGACTACACAAATCATTCCTATGAAGGAACATTCAAAGTAAAAAAACGGGCTCAACTCGGACTGAAAGTGCATTTAAAGCAATAAAAACTGAAAATGAGTGTCACGCCTAAACCAAAGGACTTATGCACACATTTCAACATGTATTTAGTTCAGGTTGACCTCCTGAAGCCTAAATGAGCATTAATTTGACTACACAAATCATTCCTATGAAGGAACATTCAAAGTAAAAAAACGGGCTCAACTCGGACTGAAAGTGCATTTAAAGCAATAAAAACTGAAAATGAGTGTCACGCCTAAACCAAAGGACTTATGCACACATTTCAACATGTATTTAGTTCAGGTTGACCTCCTGAAGCCTAAATGAGCATTAATTTGACTACACAACTCATTCCTATGAAGGAACATTCAAAGTAAAAAAACGGGCTCAACTGGGACTGAAAGTGCATTTAAAGCAATAAAAACTGAAAATGAGTGTCACGCCTAAACCAAAGGACTTATGCACACATTTCAACATGTATTTAGTTCAGGTTGACCTCCTGAAGCCTAAATGAGCATTAATTTGATCACACAACTCATTCCTATGAAGATACATTCAAAACTCAGAAACGTGCTCTACTCGGCCTGAAAATGCATTTAAAGCAATAAAAACTCAAAATGAGTGTCACGCCTAAACCAAAGGACTTATGCACACATTTCAACATGTATTTAGTTCAGGTTGACCTCCTGAAGCCTAAATCACCATTAATTTGACTACACAACTCATTCCTATGAAGGTACATTCAAAGTCACAAAACGTGCTCAACTAGGCCTGAAAGTGCATTTAAAGCAATAAAAACTCAAAATGAGTGTCACGCCTAAACCAAAGGACTTATGCACACATTTCAACATGTATTTAGTTCAGGTTGACCTCCTGAAGCCGAAATGAGCATTAATTTGACTACACAACTCATTCCTATGAAGGTACATTCAAAGTCACAAAACGTGCTCAACTAGGCCTGAAAGTGCATTTGAAGCAATAAAAACTCAAAATGAGTGTCACGCCTAAACCAAAGGACTTATGCACACATTTCAACATGTATTTAGTTCACGTTGACCTCCTGAAGCCTAAATCACCATTAATTTGACTACACAACTTATTCCTATGAAGATACATTCAAAGTAAAAAAACGGGCTCAACTCGGACTGAAAGTGCATTTAAAGCAATAAAAACTGAAAATGAGTGTCACGCCTAAACCAAAGGACTTATGCACACATTTCAACATGTATTTAGTTCAGGTTGACCTCCCGAAGCCTAAATGAGCATTAATTTGACTACACAACTCATTCCTATGAAGTTACATTCAAAGTCACAAAACGTGCTCAACTAGGCCTGAAAGTGCATTTAAAGCAATAAAATCTCAAAATGAGTTTCACGCCTAAATCAAAGGACTTATGCACACATTTCAACATGTATTTAGTTTAGGTTGACCTCCTGAAGCATAAATGAGCATTAATTTGATCACACAACTCATTCCCATGAAGATACATTCAAAGTCAGTAAGTGCCCTGCTCTGTCTGAAAATGCATTTGAATCAATAAAAACTAAAATTGAGTGTCATGCCTAAACCAAAGGACGTCTGCACACATTTCAACGTCTAAAGTGTTGTTTCCGATGCGTGCTAGTGTATGTGTGCGTGCGTGTGTGAGAGTGTGTAGGTGTGTGTTTGTGTGGGTGCGTGCGTGTGTGTGTGTGTGCGTGTGTGTGTTGTGCGCACCCCCCCCCCAAAAAGTACTGTATTCGGATAAAAATGACGAATTACTCTGAGGTTTTAACTTTTGCTTGCACTTGATTTGTTCTGACACCGACGACGTCAACCAATGACAGCCCGAGTGGATCTAGCCCACGTGGTGTGAGAGCAGGGGGAGGTGAAAAGATGCAAAGCCTAGGTGATTGGCTGTGCATCTTTCAGTCTTCCACGTGGGTTAGTCTTTGATCTTCAATCAGTGTCCAAATGTTGTTTACATGCGTAGCGTGTGCGGATGTGTGTGCCTCTCATGAGTTTGTGTGTGTGTTTGCGCGCGCGTGATCGTGTGCCCATACATGTGTGAGTGTTTCTTTGATCTAAATCATCGTTGGTGTGTTGTTTACGATACGTGCTCGTCTGTGCGTACGTTTGTGTGAGTGTGTGTGCGTGCGTTTGTGTGTGTGCTTGCTGCGTGCTGGCGCGCTCGGAAGCGTGTGTGTCACAGAGAAAGAGAGGGAGCGGGATCGCTGGCCTGTATGTACTCTATGTGAAACACACAGGACATTTGTAATTTCGTCCCTTTCACATTTTTTGGCTTTTTTAAAAATAAAACTTATTTTTATCAATGGTTCATAATGAGTGTCACGCCTAGACCAAATGACTTATGCACACATTTCAACATTTATTTAGTTCAGGTTGACCTCCTGAAGCCTAAATGAGCATTAATTTGACTACACAAATCATTCCTATGAAGGAACATTCAAAGTAAAAAAACGGGCTCAACTCGGACTGAAAGTGCATTTAAAGCAATAAAAACTGAAAATGAGTGTCACGCCTAAACCAAAGGACTTATGCACACATTTCAACATGTATTTAGTTCAGGTTGACCTCCTGAAGCCTAAATGAGCATTAATTTGACTACACAACTCATTCCTATGAAGGAACATTCAAAGTAAAAAAACGGGCTCAACTGGGACTGAAAGTGCATTTAAAGCAATAAAAACTGAAAATGAGTGTCACGCCTAAACCAAAGGACTTATGCACACATTTCAACATGTATTTAGTTCAGGTTGACCTCCTGAAGCCTAAATGAGCATTAATTTGATCACACAACTCATTCCTATGAAGATACATTCAAAACTCAGAAACGTGCTCTACTCGGCCTGAAAATGCATTTAAAGCAATAAAAACTCAAAATGAGAGTCACGCCTAAACCAAAGGACTTATGCACACATTTCAACATGTATTTAGTTCAGGTTGACATTCTGAAGCCTAAATGAGCATTAATTTGACTACACAACTTATTCCTATGAAGATACATTCAAAGTAAAAAAACGGGCTCAACTCGGACTGAAAGTGCATTTAAAGCAATAAAAACTGAAAATGAGTGTCACGCCTAAACCAAAGGACTTATGCACACATTTCAACATGTATTTAGTTCAGGTTGACGTCCTGAAGCCTAAATGAGCATTAATTTGACTACACAACTCATTCCTATGAAGGTACATTCAAAGTCACAAAACGTGCTCAACTAGGCCTGAAAGTGCATTTAAAGCAATAAAAACTGAAAATGAGTGTCACGCCTAAACCAAAGGACTTATGCACACATTTCAACATGTATTTAGTTCAGGTTGACCTCCTGAAGCCTAAATCACCATTAATTTGACTACACAACTTATTCCTATGAAGATACATTCAAAGTAAAAAAACGGGCTCAACTCGGACTGAAAGTGCATTTAAAGCAATAAAAACTGAAAATGAGTGTCACGCCTAAACCAAAGGACTTATGCACACATTTCAACATGTATTTAGTTCAGGTTGACCTCCTGAATCCTAAATGAGCATTAATTTGACTACACAAATCATTCCTATGAAGGAACATTCAAAGTAAAAAAACGGGCTCAACTCGGACTGAAAGTGCATTTAAAGCAATAAAAACTGAAAATGAGTGTCACGCCTAAACCAAAGGACTTATGCACACATTTCAACATGTATTTAGTTCAGGTTGACCTCCTGAAGCCTAAATCACCATTAATTTGACTACACAACTTATTCCTATGAAGATACATTCAAAGTAAAAAAACGGGCTCAACTCGGACTGAAAGTGCATTTAAAGCAATAAAAACTGAAAATGAGTGTCACGCCTAAACCAAAGGACTTATGCACACATTTCAACATGTATTTAGTTCAGGTTGACCTCCTGAAGCCTAAATCACCATTAATTTGACTACACAACTCATTCCTATGAAGGTACATTCAAAGTCACAAAACGTGCTCAACTAGGCCTGAAAGTGCATTTAAAGCAATAAAAACTCAAAATGAGTGTCACGCCTAAACCAAAGGACTTATGCACACATTTCAACATGTACTTAGTTCAGGTTGACCTCCCGAAGCCTAAATGAGCATTAATTTGACTACACAACTCATTCCTATGAAGGTACATTCAAAGTCACAAAACGTGCTCAACTAGGCCTGAAAGTGCATTTAAAGCAATAAAATCTCAAAATGAGTTTCACGCCTAAATCAAAGGACTTATGCACACATTTCAACATGTATTTAGTTTAGGTTGACCTCCTGAAGCATAAATGAGCATTAATTTGATCACACAACTCATTCCCATGAAGATACATTCAAAGTCAGTAAGTGCCCTGCTCTGTCTGAAAATGCATTTGAATCAATAAAAACTAAAATTGAGTGTCATGCCTAAACCAAAGGACGTCTGCACACATTTCAACGTCTAAAGTGTTGTTTCCGATGCGTGCTAGTGAATGTGTGCGTGCGTGTGTGAGAGTGTGTAGGTGTGTGTTTGTGTGGGTGCGTGCGTGTGTGTGTGCGTGTGTGTGTTGTGCGCACCCCCCCCCCCAAAAAAGTACTGTATTCGGATAAAAATGACGAATTACTCAGAGGTTTTAACTTTTGCTTGCACTTGATTTGTTCTGACACCGACGACGTCAACCAATGACAGCCCGAGTGGATCTAGCCCACGTGGTGTGATAGCAGGGGGAGGTGAAAAGATGCAAAGCCTAGGTGATTGGCTGTGCATCTTTCAGTCTTCCACGTGGGTTAGTCTTTGATCTTCAATCAGTGTCCAAATGTTGTTTACATGCGTAGCGTGTGCGGATGTGTGTGCCTCTCATGAGTTTGTGTGTGTGTTTGCGCGCGCGTGATCGTGTGCCCATACATGTGTGAGTGTTTCTTTGATCTAAATCATCGTTGGTGTGTTGTTTACGATACGTGCTCGTCTGTGCGTACGTTTGTGTGAGTGTGTGTGCGTGCGTTTGTGTGTGTGCTTGCTGCGTGCTGGCGCGCTCGGAAGCGTGTGTGTCACAGAGAAAGAGAGGGAGCGGGATCGCTGGCCTGTATGTACTCTATGTGAAACACACAGGACATTTGTAATTTCGTCCCTTTCACATTTTTTGGCTTTTTTAAAAATAAACCTTATTTTCATCAATGGTTCATAATGAGTGTCACGCCTAGACCAAATGACTTATGCACACATTTCAACATTTATTTAGTTCAGGTTGACCTCCTGAAGCCTAAATGAGCATTAATTTGACTACACAAATCATTCCTATGAAGGAACATTCAAAGTAAAAAAACGGGCTCAACTCGGACTGAAAGTGCATTTAAAGCAATAAAAACTGAAAATGAGTGTCACGCCTAAACCAAAGGACTTATGCACACATTTCAACATGTATTTAGTTCAGGTTGACCTCCTGAAGCCTAAATGAGCATTAATTTGACTACACAACTTATTCCTATGAAGATACATTCAAAGTAAAAAAACGGGCTCAACTCGGACTGAAAGTGCATTTAAAGCAATAAAAACTGAAAATGAGTGTCACGCCTAAACCAAAGGACTTATGCACACATTTCAACATGTATTTAGTTCAGGTTGACGTCCTGAAGCCTAAATGAGCATTAATTTGACTACACAACTTATTCCTATGAAGATACATTCAAAGTAAAAAAACGTGCTCTACTCGGCCTGAAAATGCATTTAAAGCAAGATAAAATCAAAATGAGTGTCACGCCTAAACCAAATGCCTTATGCACACATTTCAACATGTATTTAATTCAGGTTGACCTCCTGAAGCCTAAATGAGCATTAATTTGACTACACAACTCATTCCTATGAAGGAACATTCAAAGGAAAAAAACGGGCTCAACTCGGACTGAAAGTGCATTTAAAGCAATAAAAACTCAAAATGAGTGTCACGCCTAAACCAAAGGACTTATGCACACATTTCAACATGTATTTAGTTCAGGTTGACATTCTGAAGCCTAAATGAGCATTAATTTGACTACACAACTTATTCCTATGAAGATACATTCAAAGTAAAAAAACGGGCTCAACTCGGACTGAAAGTGCATTTAAAGCAATAAAAACTGAAAATGAGTGTCACGCCTAAACCAAAGGACTTATGCACACATTTCAACATGTATTTAGTTCAGGTTGACGTCCTGAAGCCTAAATGAGCATTAATTTGACTACACAACTCATTCCTATGAAGGTACATTCAAAGTCACAAAACGTGCTCAACTCGGCCTGAAAATGCATTTAAAGCAAGATAAAATCAAAATGAGTGTCACGCCTAAACCAAATGCCTTATGCACACATTTCAACATGTATTTAATTCAGGTTGACCTCCTGAAGCCTAAATGAGCATTAATTTGACTACACAACTCATTCCTATGAAGGAACATTCAAAGGAAAAAAACGGGCTCAACTCGGACTGAAAGTGCATTTAAAGCAATAAAAACTCAAAATGAGTGTCACGCCTAAACCAAAGGACTTATGCACACATTTCAACATGTATTTAGTTCAGGTTGACATTCTGAAGCCTAAATGAGCATTAATTTGACTACACAACTTATTCCTATGAAGATACATTCAAAGTAAAAAAACGGGCTCAACTCGGACTGAAAGTGCATTTAAAGCAATAAAAACTGAAAATGAGTGTCACGCCTAAACCAAAGGACTTATGCACACATTTCAACATGTATTTAGTTCAGGTTGACGTCCTGAAGCCTAAATGAGCATTAATTTGACTACACAACTCATTCCTATGAAGGTACATTCAAAGTCACAAAACGTGCTCAACTAGGCCTGAAAGTGCATTTAAAGCAATAAAAACTGAAAATTAGTGTCACGCCTAAACCAAAGGACTTATGCACACATTTCAACATGTATTTAGTTCAGGTTGACCTCCTGAAGCCTAAATCACCATTAATTTGACTACACAACTTATTCCTATGAAGATACATTCAAAGTAAAAAAACGGGCTCAACTCGGACTGAAAGTGCATTTAAAGCAATAAAAACTGAAAATGAGTGTCACGCCTAAACCAAAGGACTTATGCACACATTTCAACATGTATTTAGTTCAGGTTGACCTCCTGAATCCTAAATGAGCATTAATTTGACTACACAAATCATTCCTATGAAGGAACATTCAAAGTAAAAAAACGGGCTCAACTCGGACTGAAAGTGCATTTAAAGCAATAAAAACTGAAAATGAGTGTCACGCCTAAACCAAAGGACTTATGCACACATTTCAACATGTATTTAGTTCAGGTTGACCTCCTGAAGCCTAAATCACCATTAATTTGACTACACAACTTATTCCTATGAAGATACATTCAAAGTAAAAAAACGGGCTCAACTCGGACTGAAAGTGCATTTAAAGCAATAAAAACTGAAAATGAGTGTCACGCCTAAACCAAAGGACTTATGCACACATTTCAACATGTATTTAGTTCAGGTTGACCTCCTGAAGCCTAAATCACCATTAATTTGACTACACAACTCATTCCTATGAAGGTACATTCAAAGTCACAAAACGTGCTCAACTAGGCCTGAAAGTGCATTTAAAGCAATAAAAACTCAAAATGAGTGTCACGCCTAAACCAAAGGACTTATGCACACATTTCAACATGTACTTAGTTCAGGTTGACCTCCCGAAGCCTAAATGAGCATTAATTTGACTACACAACTCATTCCTATGAAGGTACATTCAAAGTCACAAAACGTGCTCAACTAGGCCTGAAAGTGCATTTAAAGCAATAAAATCTCAAAATGAGTTTCACGCCTAAATCAAAGGACTTATGCACACATTTCAACATGTATTTAGTTTAGGTTGACCTCCTGAAGCATAAATGAGCATTAATTTGATCACACAACTCATTCCCATGAAGATACATTCAAAGTCAGTAAGTGCCCTGCTCTGTCTGAAAATGCATTTGAATCAATAAAAACTAAAATTGAGTGTCATGCCTAAACCAAAGGACGTCTGCACACATTTCAACGTCTAAAGTGTTGTTTCCGATGCGTGCTAGTGAATGTGTGCGTGCGTGTGTGAGAGTGTGTAGGTGTGTGTTTGTGTGGGTGCGTGCGTGTGTGTGTGCGTGTGTGTGTTGTGCGCACCCCCCCCCCCCAAAAAAGTACTGTATTCGGATAAAAATGACGAATTACTCAGAGGTTTTAACTTTTGCTTGCACTTGATTTGTTCTGACACCGACGACGTCAACCAATGACAGCCCGAGTGGATCTAGCCCACGTGGTGTGATAGCAGGGGGAGGTGAAAAGATGCAAAGCCTAGGTGATTGGCTGTGCATCTTTCAGTCTTCCACGTGGGTTAGTCTTTGATCTTCAATCAGTGTCCAAATGTTGTTTACATGCGTAGCGTGTGCGGATGTGTGTGCCTCTCATGAGTTGTGTGTGTGTTTGCGCGCGCGTGATCGTGTGCCCATACATGTGTGAGTGTTTCTTTGATCTAAATCATCGTTGGTGTGTTGTTTACGATACGTGCTCGTCTGTGCGTACGTTTGTGTGAGTGTGTGTGCGTGCGTTTGTGTGTGTGCTTGCTGCGTGCTGGCGCGCTCGGAAGCGTGTGTGTCACAGAGAAAGAGAGGGAGCGGGATCGCTGGCCTGTATGTACTCTATGTGAAACACACAGGACATTTGTAATTTCGTCCCTTTCACATTTTTTGGCTTTTTTAAAAATAAAACTTATTTTCATCAATGGTTCATAATGAGTGTCACGCCTAGACCAAATGACTTATGCACACATTTCAACATTTATTTAGTTCAGGTTGACCTCCTGAAGCCTAAATGAGCATTAATTTGACTACACAAATCATTCCTATGAAGGAACATTCCAAGTAAAAAAACGGGCTCAACTCGGACTGAAAGTGCATTTAAAGCAATAAAAACTGAAAATGAGTGTCACGCCTAAACCAAAGGACTTATGCACACATTTCAACATGTATTTAGTTCAGGTTGACCTCCTGAAGCCTAAATGAGCATTAATTTGACTACACAAATCATTCCTATGAAGGAACATTCAAAGTAAAAAAACGGGCTCAACTCGGACTGAAAGTGCATTTAAAGCAATAAAAACTGAAAATGAGTGTCACGCCTATACCAAAGGACTTATGCACACATTTCAACATGTATTTAGTTCAGGTTGACCTCCTGAAGCCTAAATGAGCATTAATTTGACTACACAACTCATTCCTATGAAGGAACATTCAAAGTAAAAAAACGGGCTCAACTGGGACTGAAAGTGCATTTAAAGCAATAAAAACTGAAAATGAGTGTCACGCCTAAACCAAAGGACTTATGCACACATTTCAACATGTATTTAGCTCAGGTTGACCTCCTGAAGCCTAAATGAGCATTAATTTGATCACACAACTCATTCCTATGAAGATACATTCAAAACTCAGAAACGTGCTCTACTCGGCCTGAAAATGCATTTAAAGCAATAAAAACTCAAAATGAGTGTCACGCCTAAACCAAAGGACTTATGCACACATTTCAACATGTATTTAGTTCAGGTTGACATTCTGAAGCCTAAATGAGCATTAATTTGACTACACAACTTATTCCTATGAAGATACATTCAAAGTAAAAAAACGGGCTCAACTCGGACTGAAAGTGCATTTAAAGCAATAAAAACTGAAAATGAGTGTCACGCCTAAACCAAAGGACTTATGCACACATTTCAACATGTATTTATTTCAGGTTGACGTCCTGAAGCCTAAATGAGCATTAATTTGACTACACAACTCATTCCTATGAAGGTACATTCAAAGTCACAAAACGTGCTCAACTAGGCCTGAAAATGCATTTAAAGCAATAAAAACTCAAAATGAGTGTCACGCCTAAACCAAAGGACTTATGCACACATTTCAACATGTATTTAGTTCAGGTTGACCTCCTGAAGCCTAAATCACCATTAATTTGACTACACAACTTATTCCTATGAAGATACATTCAAAGTAAAAAAACGGGCTCAACTCGGACTGAAAGTGCATTTAAAGCAATAAAAACTGAAAATGAGTGTCACGCCTAAACCAAAGGACTTATGCACACATTTCAACATGTATTTAGTTCAGGTTGACCTCCTGAAGCCTAAATCACCATTAATTTGACTACACAACTCATTCCTATGAAGGTACATTCAAAGTCACAAAACGTGCTCAACTAGGCCTGAAAGTGCATTTAAAGCAATAAAAACTCAAAATGAGTGTCACGCCTAAACCAAAGGACTTATGCACACATTTCAACATGTATTTAGTTCAGGTTGACCTCCTGAAGCCTAAATGAGCATTAATTTGACTACACAACTCATTCCTATGAAGGAACATTCAAAGTAAAAAAACGGGCTCAACTGGGACTGAAAGTGCATTTAAAGCAATAAAAACTGAAAATGAGTGTCACGCCTAAACCAAAGGACTTATGCACACATTTCAACATGTACTTAGTTCAGGTTGACCTCCCGAAGCCTAAATGAGCATTAATTTGACTACACAACTCATTCCTATGAAGTTACATTCAAAGTCACAAAACGTGCTCAACTAGGCCTGAAAGTGCATTTAAAGCAATAAAATCTCAAAATGAGTTTCACGCCTAAATCAAAGGACTTATGCACACATTTCAACATGTATTTAGTTTAGGTTGACCTCCTGAAGCCTAAATGAGCATTAATTTGATCACACAACTCATTCCCATGAAGATACATTCAAAGTCAGTAAGTGCCCTGCTCTGTCTGAAAATGCATTTGAATCAATAAAAACTAAAATTGAGTGTCATGCCTAAACCAAAGGACGTCTGCACACATTTCAACGTCTAAAGTGTTGTTTCCGATGCGTGCTAGTGTATGTGTGCGTGCGTGTGTGAGAGTGTGTAGGTGTGTGCTTGTGTGGGTGCGTGCGTGTGTGTGTGTGTGCGTGTGTGTGTTGTGCGCACCCCCCCCCCCCAAAAAGTACTGTATTCGGATAAAAATGACGAATTACTCTGAGGTTTTAACTTTTGCTTGCACTTGATTTGTTCTGACACCGACGACGTCAACCAATGACAGCCCGAGTGGATCTAGCCCACGTGGTGTGAGAGCAGGGGGAGGTGAAAAGATGCAAAGCCTAGGTGATTGGCTGTGCATCTTTCAGTCTTCCACGTGGGTTAGTCTTTGATCTTCAATCAGTGTCCAAATGTTGTTTACATGTAGCGTGTGCGGATGTGTGTGCCTCTCATGAGTTTGTGTGTGTGTTTGCGCGCGCGTGATCGTGTGCCCATACATGTGTGAGTGTTTCTTTGATCTAAATCATCGTTGGTGTGTTGTTTACGATACGTGCTCGTCTGTGCGTACGTTTGTGTGAGTGTGTGTGCGTGCGTTTGTGTGTGTGCTTGCTGCGTGCTGGCGCGCTCGGAAGCGTGTGTGTCACAGAGAAAGAGAGGGAGCGGGATCGCTGGCCTGTATGTACTCTATGTGAAACACACAGGACATTTGTAATTTCGTCCCTTTCACATTTTTTGGCTTTTTTAAAAATAAAACTTATTTTTATCAATGGTTCATAATGAGTGTCACGCCTAGACCAAATGACTTATGCACACATTTCAACATTTATTTAGTTCAGGTTGACCTCCTGAAGCCTAAATGAGCATTAATTTGACTACACAAATCATTCCTATGAAGGAACATTCAAAGTAAAAAAACGGGCTCAACTCGGACTGAAAGTGCATTTAAAGCAATAAAAACTGAAAATGAGTGTCACGCCTAAACCAAAGGACTTATGCACACATTTCAACATGTATTTAGTTCAGGTTGACCTCCTGAAGCCTAAATGAGCATTAATTTGACTACACAAATCATTCCTATGAAGGAACATTCAAAGTAAAAAAACGGGCTCAACTCGGACTGAAAGTGCATTTAAAGCAATAAAAACTGAAAATGAGTGTCACGCCTATACCAAAGGACTTATGCACACATTTCAACATGTATTTAGTTCAGGTTGACCTCCTGAAGCCTAAATGAGCATTAATTTGACTACACAACTCATTCCTATGAAGGAACATTCAAAGTAAAAAAACGGGCTCAACTGGGACTGAAAGTGCATTTAAAGCAATAAAAACTGAAAATGAGTGTCACGCCTAAACCAAAGGACTTATGCACACATTTCAACATGTATTTAGCTCAGGTTGACCTCCTGAAGCCTAAATGAGCATTAATTTGATCACACAACTCATTCCTATGAAGATACATTCAAAACTCAGAAACGTGCTCTACTCGGCCTGAAAATGCATTTAAAGCAATAAAAACTCAAAATGAGTGTCACGCCTAAACCAAAGGACTTATGCACACATTTCAACATGTATTTAGTTCAGGTTGACATTCTGAAGCCTAAATGAGCATTAATTTGACTACACAACTTATTCCTATGAAGATACATTCAAAGTAAAAAAACGGGCTCAACTCGGACTGAAAGTGCATTTAAAGCAATAAAAACTGAAAATGAGTGTCACGCCTAAACCAAAGGACTTATGCACACATTTCAACATGTATTTATTTCAGGTTGACGTCCTGAAGCCTAAATGAGCATTAATTTGACTACACAACTCATTCCTATGAAGGTACATTCAAAGTCACAAAACGTGCTCAACTAGGCCTGAAAATGCATTTAAAGCAATAAAAACTCAAAATGAGTGTCACGCCTAAACCAAAGGACTTATGCACACATTTCAACATGTATTTAGTTCAGGTTGACCTCCTGAAGCCTAAATCACCATTAATTTGACTACACAACTTATTCCTATGAAGATACATTCAAAGTAAAAAAACGGGCTCAACTCGGACTGAAAGTGCATTTAAAGCAATAAAAACTGAAAATGAGTGTCACGCCTAAACCAAAGGACTTATGCACACATTTCAACATGTATTTAGTTCAGGTTGACCTCCTGAAGCCTAAATCACCATTAATTTGACTACACAACTCATTCCTATGAAGGTACATTCAAAGTCACAAAACGTGCTCAACTAGGCCTGAAAGTGCATTTAAAGCAATAAAAACTCAAAATGAGTGTCACGCCTAAACCAAAGGACTTATGCACACATTTCAACATGTATTTAGTTCAGGTTGACCTCCTGAAGCCTAAATGAGCATTAATTTGACTACACAACTCATTCCTATGAAGGAACATTCAAAGTAAAAAAACGGGCTCAACTGGGACTGAAAGTGCATTTAAAGCAATAAAAACTGAAAATGAGTGTCACGCCTAAACCAAAGGACTTATGCACACATTTCAACATGTACTTAGTTCAGGTTGACCTCCCGAAGCCTAAATGAGCATTAATTTGACTACACAACTCATTCCTATGAAGTTACATTCAAAGTCACAAAACGTGCTCAACTAGGCCTGAAAGTGCATTTAAAGCAATAAAATCTCAAAATGAGTTTCACGCCTAAATCAAAGGACTTATGCACACATTTCAACATGTATTTAGTTTAGGTTGACCTCCTGAAGCCTAAATGAGCATTAATTTGATCACACAACTCATTCCCATGAAGATACATTCAAAGTCAGTAAGTGCCCTGCTCTGTCTGAAAATGCATTTGAATCAATAAAAACTAAAATTGAGTGTCATGCCTAAACCAAAGGACGTCTGCACACATTTCAACGTCTAAAGTGTTGTTTCCGATGCGTGCTAGTGTATGTGTGCGTGCGTGTGTGAGAGTGTGTAGGTGTGTGTTTGTGTGGGTGCGTGCGTGTGTGTGTGTGTGCGTGTGTGTGTTGTGCGCACCCCCCCCCCCCAAAAAAGTACTGTATTCGGATAAAAATGACGAATTACTCTGAGGTTTTAACTTTTGCTTGCACTTGATTTGTTCTGACACCGACGACGTCAACCAATGACAGCCCGAGTGGATCTAGCCCACGTGGTGTGAGAGCAGGGGGAGGTGAAAAGATGCAAAGCCTAGGTGATTGGCTGTGCATCTTTCAGTCTTCCACGTGGGTTAGTCTTTGATCTTCAATCAGTGTCCAAATGTTGTTTACATGTAGCGTGTGCGGATGTGTGTGCCTCTCATGAGTTTGTGTGTGTGTTTGCGCGCGCGTGATCGTGTGCCCATACATGTGTGAGTGTTTCTTTGATCTAAATCATCGTTGGTGTGTTGTTTACGATACGTGCTCGTCTGTGCGTACGTTTGTGTGAGTGTGTGTGCGTGCGTTTGTGTGTGTGCTTGCTGCGTGCTGGCGCGCTCGGAAGCGTGTGTGTCACAGAGAAAGAGAGGGAGCGGGATCGCTGGCCTGTATGTACTCTATGTGAAACACACAGGACATTTGTAATTTCGTCCCTTTCACATTTTTTGGCTTTTTTAAAAATAAAACTTATTTTTATCAATGGTTCATAATGAGTGTCACGCCTAGACCAAATGACTTATGCACACATTTCAACATTTATTTAGTTCAGGTTGACCTCCTGAAGCCTAAATGAGCATTAATTTGACTACACAAATCATTCCTATGAAGGAACATTCAAAGTAAAAAAACGGGCTCAACTCGGACTGAAAGTGCATTTAAAGCAATAAAAACTGAAAATGAGTGTCACGCCTAAACCAAAGGACTTATGCACACATTTCAACATGTATTTAGTTCAGGTTGACCTCCTGAAGCCTAAATGAGCATTAATTTGACTACACAACTCATTCCTATGAAGGAACATTCAAAGTAAAAAAACGGGCTCAACTGGGACTGAAAGTGCATTTAAAGCAATAAAAACTGAAAATGAGTGTCACGCCTAAACCAAAGGACTTATGCACACATTTCAACATGTATTTAGTTCAGGTTGACCTCCTGAAGCCTAAATGAGCATTAATTTGATCACACAACTCATTCCTATGAAGATACATTCAAAACTCAGAAACGTGCTCTACTCGGCCTGAAAATGCATTTAAAGCAATAAAAACTCAAAATGAGTGTCACGCCTAAACCAAAGGACTTATGCACACATTTCAACATGTATTTAGTTCAGGTTGACCTCCTGAAGCCTAAATCACCATTAATTTGACTACACAACTCATTCCTATGAAGGTACATTCAAAGTCACAAAACGTGCTCAACTAGGCCTGAAAGTGCATTTAAAGCAATAAAAACTCAAAATGAGTGTCACTCCTAAACCAAAGGACTTATGCACACATTTCAACATGTATTTAGTTCAGGTTGACCTCCTGAAGCCGAAATGAGCATTAATTTGACTACACAACTCATTCCTATGAAGGTACATTCAAAGTCACAAAACGTGCTCAACTAGGCCTGAAAGTGCATTTGAAGCAATAAAAACTCAAAATGAGTGTCACGCCTAAACCAAAGGACTTATGCACACATTTCAACATGTATTTAGTTCACGTTGACCTCCTGAAGCCTAAATCACCATTAATTTGACTACACAACTTATTCCTATGAAGATACATTCAAAGTAAAAAAACGGGCTCAACTCGGACTGAAAGTGCATTTAAAGCAATAAAAACTGAAAATGAGTGTCACGCCTAAACCAAAGGACTTATGCACACATTTCAACATGTATTTAGTTCAGGTTGACCTCCCGAAGCCTAAATGAGCATTAATTTGACTACACAACTCATTCCTATGAAGTTACATTCAAAGTCACAAAACGTGCTCAACTAGGCCTGAAAGTGCATTTAAAGCAATAAAATCTCAAAATGAGTTTCACGCCTAAATCAAAGGACTTATGCACACATTTCAACATGTATTTAGTTTAGGTTGACCTCCTGAAGCATAAATGAGCATTAATTTGATCACACAACTCATTCCCATGAAGATACATTCAAAGTCAGTAAGTGCCCTGCTCTGTCTGAAAATGCATTTGAATCAATAAAAACTAAAATTGAGTGTCATGCCTAAACCAAAGGACGTCTGCACACATTTCAACGTCTAAAGTGTTGTTTCCGATGCGTGCTAGTGTATGTGTGCGTGCGTGTGTGAGAGTGTGTAGGTGTGTGTTTGTGTGGGTGCGTGCGTGTGTGTGTGTGTGCGTGTGTGTGTTGTGCGCACCCCCCCCCCAAAAAGTACTGTATTCGGATAAAAATGACGAATTACTCTGAGGTTTTAACTTTTGCTTGCACTTGATTTGTTCTGACACCGACGACGTCAACCAATGACAGCCCGAGTGGATCTAGCCCACGTGGTGTGAGAGCAGGGGGAGGTGAAAAGATGCAAAGCCTAGGTGATTGGCTGTGCATCTTTCAGTCTTCCACGTGGGTTAGTCTTTGATCTTCAATCAGTGTCCAAATGTTGTTTACATGCGTAGCGTGTGCGGATGTGTGTGCCTCTCATGAGTTTGTGTGTGTGTTTGCGCGCGCGTGATCGTGTGCCCATACATGTGTGAGTGTTTCTTTGATCTAAATCATCGTTGGTGTGTTGTTTACGATACGTGCTCGTCTGTGCGTACGTTTGTGTGAGTGTGTGTGCGTGCGTTTGTGTGTGTGCTTGCTGCGTGCTGGCGCGCTCGGAAGCGTGTGTGTCACAGAGAAAGAGAGGGAGCGGGATCGCTGGCCTGTATGTACTCTATGTGAAACACACAGGACATTTGTAATTTCGTCCCTTTCACATTTTTTGGCTTTTTTAAAAATAAAACTTATTTTTATCAATGGTTCATAATGAGTGTCACGCCTAGACCAAATGACTTATGCACACATTTCAACATTTATTTAGTTCAGGTTGACCTCCTGAAGCCTAAATGAGCATTAATTTGACTACACAAATCATTCCTATGAAGGAACATTCAAAGTAAAAAAACGGGCTCAACTCGGACTGAAAGTGCATTTAAAGCAATAAAAACTGAAAATGAGTGTCACGCCTAAACCAAAGGACTTATGCACACATTTCAACATGTATTTAGTTCAGGTTGACCTCCTGAAGCCTAAATGAGCATTAATTTGACTACACAACTCATTCCTATGAAGGAACATTCAAAGTAAAAAAACGGGCTCAACTGGGACTGAAAGTGCATTTAAAGCAATAAAAACTGAAAATGAGTGTCACGCCTAAACCAAAGGACTTATGCACACATTTCAACATGTATTTAGTTCAGGTTGACCTCCTGAAGCCTAAATGAGCATTAATTTGATCACACAACTCATTCCTATGAAGATACATTCAAAACTCAGAAACGTGCTCTACTCGGCCTGAAAATGCATTTAAAGCAATAAAAACTCAAAATGAGTGTCACGCCTAAACCAAAGGACTTATGCACACATTTCAACATGTATTTAGTTCAGGTTGACATTCTGAAGCCTAAATGAGCATTAATTTGACTACACAACTTATTCCTATGAAGATACATCCAAAGTAAAAAAACGGGCTCAACTCGGACTGAAAGTGCATTTAAAGCAATAAAAACTGAAAATGAGTGTCACGCCTAAACCAAAGGACTTATGCACACATTTCAACATGTATTTATTTCAGGTTGACGTCCTGAAGCCTAAATGAGCATTAATTTGACTACACAACTCATTCCTATGAAGGTACATTCAAAGTCACAAAACGTGCTCAACTAGGCCTGAAAATGCATTTAAAGCAATAAAAACTCAAAATGAGTGTCACGCCTAAACCAAAGGACTTATGCACACATTTCAACATGTATTTAGTTCAGGTTGACCTCCTGAAGCCTAAATCACCATTAATTTGACTACACAACTCATTCCTATGAAGGAACATTCAAAGTAAAAAAACGGGCTCAACTGGGACTGAAAGTGCATTTAAAGCAATAAAAACTGAAAATGAGTGTCACGCCTAAACCAAAGGACTTATGCACACATTTCAACATGTACTTAGTTCAGGTTGACCTCCCGAAGCCTAAATGAGCATTAATTTGACTACACAACTCATTCCTATGAAGTTACATTCAAAGTCACAAAACGTGCTCAACTAGGCCTGAAAGTGCATTTAAAGCAATAAAATCTCAAAATGAGTTTCACGCCTAAATCAAAGGACTTATGCACACATTTCAACATGTATTTAGTTTAGGTTGACCTCCTGAAGCCTAAATGAGCATTAATTTGATCACACAACTCATTCCCATGAAGATACATTCAAAGTCAGTAAGTGCCCTGCTCTGTCTGAAAATGCATTTGAATCAATAAAAACTAAAATTGAGTGTCATGCCTAAACCAAAGGACGTCTGCACACATTTCAACGTCTAAAGTGTTGTTTCCGATGCGTGCTAGTGTATGTGTGCGTGCGTGTGTGAGAGTGTGTAGGTGTGTGTTTGTGTGGGTGCGTGCGTGTGTGTGTGTGTGCGTGTGTGTGTTGTGCGCACCCCCCCCCCCCCAAAAAGTACTGTATTCGGATAAAACTGACGAATTACTCTGAGGTTTTAACTTTTGCTTGCACTTGATTTGTTCTGACACCGACGACGTCAACCAATGACAGCCCGAGTGGATCTAGCCCACGTGGTGTGAGAGCAGGGGGAGGTGAAAAGATGCAAAGCCTAGGTGATTGGCTGTGCATCTTTCAGTCTTCCACGTGGGTTAGTCTTTGATCTTCAATCAGTGTCCAAATGTTGTTTACATGTAGCGTGTGCGGATGTGTGTGCCTCTCATGAGTTTGTGTGTGTGTTTGCGCGCGCGTGATCGTGTGCCCATACATGTGTGAGTGTTTCTTTGATCTAAATCATCGTTGGTGTGTTGTTTACGATACGTGCTCGTCTGTGCGTACGTTTGTGTGAGTGTGTGTGCGTGCGTTTGTGTGTGTGCTTGCTGCGTGCTGGCGCGCTCGGAAGCGTGTGTGTCACAGAGAAAGAGAGGGAGCGGGATCGCTGGCCTGTATGTACTCTATGTGAAACACACAGGACATTTGTAATTTCGTCCCTTTCACATTTTTTGGCTTTTTTAAAAATAAAACTTATTTTTATCAATGGTTCATAATGAGTGTCACGCCTAGACCAAATGACTTATGCACACATTTCAACATTTATTTAGTTCAGGTTGACCTCCTGAAGCCTAAATGAGCATTAATTTGACTACACAAATCATTCCTATGAAGGAACATTCAAAGTAAAAAAACGGGCTCAACTCGGACTGAAAGTGCATTTAAAGCAATAAAAACTGAAAATGAGTGTCACGCCTAAACCAAAGGACTTATGCACACATTTCAACATGTATTTAGTTCAGGTTGACCTCCTGAAGCCTAAATGAGCATTAATTTGACTACACAAATCATTCCTATGAAGGAACATTCAAAGTAAAAAAACGGGCTCAACTCGGACTGAAAGTGCATTTAAAGCAATAAAAACTGAAAATGAGTGTCACGCCTAAACCAAAGGACTTATGCACACATTTCAACATGTATTTAGTTCAGGTTGACCTCCTGAAGCCTAAATGAGCATTAATTTGACTACACAACTCATTCCTATGAAGGAACATTCAAAGTAAAAAAACGGGCTCAACTCGGACTGAAAGTGCATTTAAAGCAATAAAAACTGAAAATGAGTGTCACGCCTAAACCAAAGGACTTATGCACACATTTCAACATGTATTTAGTTCAGGTTGACCTCCTGAAGCCTAAATGAGCATTAATTTGATCACACAACTTATTCCTATGAAGATACATTCAAAGTAAAAAAACGGGCTCAACTCGGACTGAAAGTGCATTTAAAGCAATAAAAACTGAAAATGAGTGTCACGCCTAAACCAAAGGACTTATGCACACATTTCAACATGTATTTATTTCAGGTTGACGTCCTGAAGCCTAAATGAGCATTAATTTGACTACACAACTCATTCCTATGAAGGTACATTCAAAGTCACAAAACGTGCTCAACTAGGCCTGAAAATGCATTTAAAGCAATAAAAACTCAAAATGAGTGTCACGCCTAAACCAAAGGACTTATGCACACATTTCAACATGTATTTAGTTCAGGTTGACCTCCTGAAGCCTAAATCACCATTAATTTGACTACACAACTCATTCCTATGAAGGAACATTCAAAGTAAAAAAACGGGCTCAACTGGGACTGAAAGTGCATTTAAAGCAATAAAAACTGAAAATGAGTGTCACGCCTAAACCAAAGGACTTATGCACACATTTCAACATGTACTTAGTTCAGGTTGACCTCCCGAAGCCTAAATGAGCATTAATTAGACTACACAACTCATTCCTATGAAGTTACATTCAAAGTCACAAAACGTGCTCAACTAGGCCTGAAAGTGCATTTAAAGCAATAAAATCTCAAAATGAGTTTCACGCCTAAATCAAAGGACTTATGCACACATTTCAACATGTATTTAGTTTAGGTTGACCTCCTGAAGCATAAATGAGCATTAATTTGATCACACAACTCATTCCCATGAAGATACATTCAAAGTCAGTAAGTGCCCTGCTCTGTCTGAAAATGCATTTGAATCAATAAAAACTAAAATTGAGTGTCATGCCTAAACCAAAGGACGTCTGCACACATTTCAACGTCTAAAGTGTTGTTTCCGATGCGTGCTAGTGTATGTGTGCGTGCGTGTGTGAGAGTGTGTAGGTGTGTGTTTGTGTGGGTGCGTGTGTGTGTGTGTGTGTGCGTGTGTGTGTTGTGCGCACCCCCCCCCCCCCAAAAAGTACTGTATTCGGATAAAAATGACGAATTACTCTGAGGTTTTAACTTTTGCTTGCACTTGATTTGTTCTGACACCGACGACGTCAACCAATGACAGCCCGAGTGGATCTAGCCCACGTGGTGTGAGAGCAGGGGGAGGTGAAAAGATGCAAAGCCTAGGTGATTGGCTGTGCATCTTTCAGTCTTCCACGTGGGTTAGTCTTTGATCTTCAATCAGTGTCCAAATGTTGTTTACATGCGTAGCGTGTGCGGATGTGTGTGCCTCTCATGAGTTTGTGTGTGTGTTTGCGCGCGCGTGATCGTGTGCCCATACATGTGTGAGTGTTTCTTTGATCTAAATCATCGTTGGTGTGTTGTTTACGATACGTGCTCGTCTGTGCGTACGTTTGTGTGAGTGTGTGTGCGTGCGTTTGTGTGTGTGCTTGCTGCGTGCTGGCGCGCTCGGAAGCGTGTGTGTCCCAGAGAAAGAGAGGGAGCGGGATCGCTGGCCTGTATGTACTCTATGTGAAACACACAGGACATTTGTAATTTCGTCCCTTTCACATTTTTTGGCTTTTTTAAAAATAAAACTTATTTTCATCAATGGTTCATAATGAGTGTCACGCCTAGACCAAATGACTTATGCACACATTTCAACATTTATTTAGTTCAGGTTGACCTCCTGAAGCCTAAATGAGCATTAATTTGACTACACAAATCATTCCTATGAAGGAACATTCAAAGTAAAAAAACGGGCTCAACTCGGACTGAAAGTGCATTTAAAGCAATAAAAACTGAAAATGAGTGTCACGCCTAAACCAAAGGACTTATGCACACATTTCAACATGTATTTAGTTCAGGTTGACATTCTGAAGCCTAAATGAGCATTAATTTGACTACACAACTTATTCCTATGAAGATACATTCAAAGTAAAAAAACGGGCTCAACTCGGACTGAAAGTGCATTTAAAGCAATAAAAACTGAAAATGAGTGTCACGCCTAAACCAAAGGACTTATGCACACATTTCAACATGTATTTAGTTCAGGTTGACGTCCTGAAGCCTAAATGAGCATTAATTTGACTACACAACTCATTCCTATGAAGGTACATTCAAAGTCACAAAACGTGCTCAACTAGGCCTGAAAGTGCATTTAAAGCAATAAAAACTCAAAATGAGTGTCACGCCTAAACCAAAGGACTTATGCACACATTTCAACATGTATTTAGTTCAGGTTGACCTCCTGAAGCCTAAATCACCATTAATTTGACTACACAACTTATTCCTATGAAGATACATTCAAAGTAAAAAAACGGGCTCAACTCGGACTGAAAGTGCATTTAAAGATATAAAAACTGAAAATGAGTGTCACGCCTAAACCAAAGGACTTATGCACACATTTCAACATGTATTTAGTTCAGGTTGACCTCCTGAAGCCTAAATCACCATTAATTTGACTACACAACTCATTCCTATGAAGGTACATTCAAAGTCACAAAACGTGCTCAACTAGGCCTTAAAGTGCATTTAAAGCAATAAAAACTCAAAATGAGTGTCACGCCTAAACCAAAGGACTTATGCACACATTTCAACATGTATTTAGTTCAGGTTGACCTCCTGAAGCCGAAATGAGCATTAATTTGACTACACAACTCATTCCTATGAAGGTACATTCAAAGTCACAAAACGTGCTCAACTAGGCCTGAAAGTGCATTTGAAGCAATAAAAACTCAAAATGAGTGTCACGCCTAAACCAAAGGACTTATGCACACATTTCAACATGTATTTAGTTCAGGTTGACCTCCTGAAGCCTAAATCACCATTAATTTGACTACACAACTTATTCCTATGATGATACATTCAAAGTAAAAAAACGGGCTCAACTCGGACTGAAAGTGCATTTAAAGCAATAAAAACTGAAAATGAGTGTCACGCCTAAACCAAAGGACTTATGCACACATTTCAACATGTATTTAGTTCAGGTTGACGTCCTGAAGCCTAAATGAGCATTAATTTGACTACACAACTCATTCCTATGAAGGTACATTCAAAGTCACAAAACGTGCTCAACTAGGCCTGAAAGTGCATTTAAAGCAATAAAAACTCAAAATGAGTGTCACGCCTAAACCAAAGGACTTATGCACACATTTCAACATGTATTTAGTTCAGGTTGACCTCCTGAAGCCTAAATCACCATTAATTTGACTACACAACTTATTCCTATGAAGATACATTCAAAGTAAAAAAACGGGCTCAACTCGGACTGAAAGTGCATTTAAAGCAATAAAAACTGAAAATGAGTGTCACGCCTAAACCAAAGGACTTATGCACACATTTCAACATGTATTTAGTTCAGGTTGACCTCCTGAAGCCTAAATCACCATTAATTTGACTACACAACTCATTCCTATGAAGGTACATTCAAAGTCACAAAACGTGCTCAACTAGGCCTGAAAGTGCATTTAAAGCAATAAAAACTCAAAATGAGTGTCACGCCTAAACCAAAGGACTTATGCACACATTTCAACATGTATTCAGTTCAGGTTGACCTCCTGAAGCCTAAATGAGCATTAATTTGACTACACAACTCATTCCTATGAAGGTACATTCAAAGTCACAAAACGTGCTCAACTAGGCCTGAAAGTGCATTTAAAGCAATAAAAACTCAAAATGAGTGTCACGCCTAAACCAAAGGACTTATGCACACATTTCAACATGTATTTAGTTCAGGTTGACCTCCTGAAGCCTAAATCACCATTAATTTGACTACACAACTCATTCCTATGAAGATACATTCAAAGTAAAAAAACGGGCTCAACTCGGACTGAAAATGCATTTAAAGCAATAAAAACTCAAAATGAATGTCACGCCTAAACCAAAGGCCTTATGCACACATTTCAACATGTATTTAGTTCAGGTTGACCTCCTGAAGCCTAAATGAGCATTAATTTGACTACACAACTCATTCCTATGAAGGAACATTCAAAGTAAAAAAACGGGCTCAACTCGGACTGAAAGTGCATTTAAAGCAATAAAAACTGAAAATGAGTGTCACGCCTAAACCAAAGGACTTATGCACACATTTCAACATGTACTTAGTTCAGGTTGACCTCCCGAAGCCTAAATGAGCATTAATTTGACTACACAACTCATTCCTATGAAGGTACATTCAAAGTCACAAAACGTGCTCAACTAGGCCTGAAAGTGCATTTAAAGCAATAAAATCTCAAAATGAGTTTCACGCCTAAATCAAAGGACTTATGCACACATTTCAACATGTATTTAGTTTAGGTTGACCTCCTGAAGCATAAATGAGCATTAATTTGATCACACAACTCATTCCCATGAAGATACATTCAAAGTCAGTAAGTGCCCTGCTCTGTCTGAAAATGCATTTGAATCAATAAAAACTAAAATTGAGTGTCATGCCTAAACCAAAGGACGTCTGCACACATTTCAACGTCTAAAGTGTTGTTTCCGATGCGTGCTAGTGTATGTGTGCGTGCGTGTGTGAGAGTGTGTAGGTGTGTGTTTGTGTGGGTGCGTGCGTGTGTGTGTGTGTGCGTGTGTGTGTTGTGCGCACCCCCCCCCCCCAAAAAGTACTGTATTCGGATAAAAATGACGAATTACTCAGAGGTTTTAACTTTTGCTTGCACTTGATTTGTTCTGACACCGACGACGTCAACCAATGACAGCCCGAGTGGATCTAGCCCACGTGGTGTGATAGCAGGGGGAGGTGAAAAGATGCAAAGCCTAGGTGATTGGCTGTGCATCTTTCAGTCTTCCACGTGGGTTAGTCTTTGATCTTCAATCAGTGTCCAAATGTTGTTTACATGCGTAGCGTGTGCGGATGTGTGTGCCTCTCATGAGTTTGTGTGTGTGTTTGCGCGCGCGTGATCGTGTGCCCATACATGTGTGAGTGTTTCTTTGATCTAAATCATCGTTGGTGTGTTGTTTACGATACGTGCTCGTCTGTGCGTACGTTTGTGTGAGAGTGTGTGCGTGCGTTTGTGTGTGTGCTTGCTGCGTGCTGGCGCGCTCGGAAGCGTGTGTGTCACAGAGAAAGAGAGGGAGCGGGATCGCTGGCCTGTATGTACTCTATGTGAAACACACAGGACATTTGTAATTTCGTCCCTTTCACATTTTTTGGCTTTTTTAAAAATAAAACTTATTTTCATCAATGGTTCATAATGAGTGTCACGCCTAGACCAAATGACTTATGCACACATTTCAACATTTATTTAGTTCAGGTTGACCTCCTGAAGCCTAAATGAGCATTAATTTGACTACACAAATCATTCCTATGAAGGAACATTCAAAGTAAAAAAACGGGCTCAACTCGGACTGAAAGTGCATTTAAAGCAATAAAAACTGAAAATGAGTGTCACGCCTAAACCAAAGGACTTATGCACACATTTCAACATGTATTTAGTTCAGGTTGACCTCCTGAAGCCTAAATGAGCATTAATTTGACTACACAAATCATTCCTATGAAGGAACATTCAAAGTAAAAAAACGGGCTCAACTCGGACTGTAAGTGCATTTAAAGCAATAAAAACTGAAAATGAGTGTCACGCCTAAACCAAAGGACTTATGCACACATTTCAACATGTATTTAGTTCAGGTTGACCTCCTGAAGCCTAAATGAGCATTAATTTGACTACACAACTTATTCCTATGAAGATACATTCAAAGTAAAAAAACGGGCTCAACTCGGACTGAAAGTGCATTTAAAGCAATAAAAACTGAAAATGAGTGTCACGCCTAAACCAAAGGACTTATGCACACATTTCAACATGTATTTAGTTCAGGTTGACGTCCTGAAGCCTAAATGAGCATTAATTTGACTACACAACTCATTCCTATGAAGGTACATTCAAAGTCACAAAACGTGCTCAACTAGGCCTGAAAGTGCATTTAAAGCAATAAAAACTCAAAATGAGTGTCACGCCTAAACCAAAGGACTTATGCACATATTTCAACATGTATTTAGTTCAGGTTGACCTCCTGAAGCCTAAATGAGCATTAATTTGATCACACAACTCATTCCTATGAAGATACATTCAAACTCAGAAACGTGCTCTACTCGGCCTGAAAATGCATTTAAAGCAATAAAAACTGAAAATGAGTGTCACGCCTAAACCAAAGGACTTATGCACACATTTCAACATGTATTTAGTTCAGGTTGACATTCTGAAGCCTAAATGAGCATTAATTTGACTACACAACTCATTCCTATGAAGGAACATTCAAAGTAAAAAAACGGGCTCAACTCGGACTGAAAGTGCATTTAAAGCAATAAAAACTGAAAATGAGTGTCACGCCTAAACCAAAGGACTTATGCACACATTTCAACATGTATTTAGTTCAGGTTGACCTCCTGAAGCCTAAATGAGCATTAATTTGACTACACAACTCATTCCTATGAAGGTACATTCAAAGTCACAAAACGTGCTCAACTAGGCCTGAAAGTGCATTTAAAGCAATAAAAACTCAAAATGAGTGTCACGCCTAAACCAAAGGACTTATGCACACATTTCAACATGTATTTAGTTCAGGTTGACATTCTGAAGCCTAAATGAGCATTAATTTGACTACACAACTCATTCCTATGAAGGAACATTCAAAGTAAAAAAACGGGCTCAACTCGGACTGAAAGTACATTTAAAGCAATAAAAACTGAAAATGATTGTCACGCCTAAACCAAAGGATTTATGCACACATTTCAACATGTATTTAGTTCAGGTTGACCTCCTGAAGCCTAAATGAGCATTAATTTGACTACACAACTCATTCCTATGAAGGTACATTCAAAGTCACAAAACGTGCTCAACTAGGCCTGAAAGTGCATTCAAAGCAATAAAAACTCAAAATGAGTGTCACGCCTAAACCAAAGGACTTATGCACACATTTCAACATGTATTTAGTTCAGGTTGACCTCCTGAAGCCTAAATGAGCATTAATTTGACTACATAACTCATTCCTATGAAGGAACATTCAAAGTAAAAAAACTGGCTCAACTCGGACTGAAAGTGCATTTAAAGCAATAAAAACTGAAAATGAGTGTCACGCCTAAACCAAAGGACTTATGCACACATTTCAACATGTATTTAGTTCAGGTTGACCTCCTGAAGCCTAAATGAGCATTAATTTGACTACACAACTCATTCCTATGAAGGAACATTCAAAGTAAAAAAACGGGCTCAACTCGGACTGAAAGTGCATTTAAAGCAATAAAAACTGAAAATGAGTGTCACGCCTAAACCAAAGGACCTATGCACACATTTCAACATTTATTTAGTTCAGGATGACCTCCTGAAGCCTAAATGAGCATTAATTTGACTACACAACTCATTCCTATGAAGGTACATTCAAAGTCACAAAACATGCTCAACTCGGCCTGAAAGTGCATTTAAAGCAATAAAAACTCAAAATGAGTGTCACGCCTAAACCAAAGGACTTATGCACACATTTCAACATGTATTTAGTTCAGGTTGACATTCTAAAGCCTAAATGAGCATTAATTTGACTACACAACTTATTCCTATGAAGATACATTCAAAGTAAAAAAACGTGTTCTACTCGGCCTGAAAATGCATTTAAAGCAATAAAAACTCAAAATGAATGTCACGCCTAAACCAAAGGCCTTATGCACACATTTCAACATGTATTTAGTTCAGGTTGACCTCCTGAAGCCTAAATGAGCATTAATTTGACTACACAACTCATTCCTATGAAGGAACATTCAAAGTAAAAAAACGGGCTCAACTCGGACTGAAAGTACATTTAAAGCAATAAAAACTGAAAATGATTGTCACGCCTAAACCAAAGGATTTATGCACACATTTCAACATGTAATTAGTTCAGGTTGACCTCCTGAAGCCTAAATGAGCATTAATTTGACTACACAACTCATTCCTATGAAGGTACATTCAAAGTCACAAAACGTGCTCAACTAGGCCTGAAAGTGCATTTAAAGCAATAAAAACTCAAAATGAGTGTCACGCCTAAACCAAAGGACTTATGCACACATTTCAACATGTATTTAGTTCAGGTTGACATTCTGAAGCCTAAATGAGCATTAATTTGACTACACAACTTATTCCTATGAAGATACATTCAAAGTAAAAAAACGGGCTCAACTCGGACTGAAAATGCATTTAAAGCAATAAAAACTCAAAATGAATGTCACGCCTAAACCAAAGGCCTTATGCACACATTTCAACATGTATTTAGTTCAGGTTGACCTCCTGAAGCCTAAATGAGCATTAATTTGACTACACAACTCATTCCTATGAAGGAACATTCAAAGTAAAAAAACGGGCTCAACTCGGACTGAAAGTACATTTAAAGCAATAAAAACTGAAAATGATTGTCACGCCTAAACCAAAGGATTTATGCACACATTTCAACATGTATTTAGTTCAGGTTGACCTCCTGAAGCCTAAATGAGCATTAATTTGACTACACAACTCATTCCTATGAAGGTACATTCAAAGTCACAAAACGTGCTCAACTAGGCCTGAAAGTGCATTTAAAGCAATAAAAACTCAAAATGAGTGTCACGCCTAAACCAAAGGACTTATGCACACATTTCAACATGTATTTAGTTCAGGTTGACATTCTGAAGCCTAAATGAGCATTAATTTGACTACACAACTTATTCCTATGAAGATACATTCAAAGTAAAAAAACGGGCTCAACTCGGACTGAAAGTGCATTTAAAGCAATAAAAACTGAAAATGAGTGTCACGCCTAAACCAAAGGACTTATGCACACATTTCAACATGTATTTAGTTCAGGTTGACCTCCTGAAGCCTAAATGAGCATTAATTTGACTACACAACTTATTCCTATGAAGATACATTCAAAGTAAAAAAACGGGCTCAACTCGGACTGAAAGTGCATTTAAAGCAATAAAAACTGAAAATGAGTGTCACGCCTAAACCAAAGGACTTATGCACACATTTCAACATGTATTTAGTTCAGGTTGACCTCCTGAAGCCTAAATGAGCATTAATTTGACTACACAACTCATTCCTATGAAGGTACATTCAAAGTCACAAAACGTGCTCAATAGGCCTGAAAGTGCATTTAAAGCAATAAAAACTGAAAATGAGTGTCACGCCTAAACGAAAGGACTTATGCACACATTTCAACATGTATTTAGTTCAGGTTGACCTCCTGAAGCCTAAATGAGCATTAATTTGATCACACAACTCATTCCTATGAAGATACATTCAAACTCAGAAACGTGCTCTACTCGGCCTGAAAATGCATTTAAAGCAATAAAAACTCAAAATGAGTGTCACGCCTAAACCAAAGGACTTATGCACACATTTCAACATGTATTTAGTTCAGGTTGACATTCTGAAGCCTAAATGAGCATTAATTTGACTACACAACTTATTCCTATGAAGATACATTCAAAGTAAAAAAACGGGCTCAACTCGGACTGAAAGTGCATTTAAAGCTATAAAAACTGAAAATGAGTGTCACGCCTAAACCAAAGGACTTATGCACACATTTCAACATGTATTTAGTTCAGGTTGACGTCCTGAAGCCTAAATGAGCATTAATTTGACTACACAACTCATTCCTATGAAGGTACATTCAAAGTCACAAAACGTGCTCAACTAGGCCTGAAAGTGCATTTAAAGCAATAAAAACTCAAAATGAGTGTCACGCCTAAACCAAAGGACTTATGCACACATTTCAACATGTATTTAGTTCAGGTTGACCTCCTGAAGCCTAAATCACCATTAATTTGACTACACAACTTATTCCTATGAAGATACATTCAAAGTAAAAAAAAGGGCTCAACTCGGACTGAAAGTGCATTTAAAGCAATAAAAACTGAAAATGAGTGTCACGCCTAAACCAAAGGACTTATGCACACATTTCAACATGTATTTAGTTCAGGTTGACCTCCTGAAGCCTAAATCACCATTAATTTGACTACACAACTCATTCCTATGAAGGTACATTCAAAGTCACAAAACGTGCTCAACTAGGCCTGAAAGTGCATTTAAAGCAATAAAAACTCAAAATGAGTGTCACGCCTAAATCAAAGGACTTATGCACACATTTCAACATGTATTTAGTTTAGGTTGACCTCCTGAAGCATAAATGAGCATTAATTTGATCACACAACTCATTCCCATGAAGATACATTCAAAGTCAGTAAGTGCCCTGCTCTGTCTGAAAATGCATTTGAATCAATAAAAACTAAAATTGAGTGTCATGCCTAAACCAAAGGACGTCTGCACACATTTCAACGTCTAAAGTGTTGTTTCCGATGCGTGCTAGTGTATGTGTGCGTGCGTGTGTGAGAGTGTGTAGGTGTGTGTTTGTGTGGGTGCGTGCGTGTGTGTGTGTGTGCGTGTGTGTGTTGTGCGCACCCCCCCCCCCCAAAAAAGTACTGTATTCGGATAAAAATGACGAATTACTCTGAGGTTTTAACTTTTGCTTGCACTTGATTTGTTCTGACACCGCCGACGTCAACCAATGACAGCCCGAGTGGATCTAGCCCACGTGGTGTGAGAGCAGGGGGAGGTGAAAAGATGCAAAGCCTAGGTGATTGGCTGTGCATCTTTCAGTCTTCCACGTGGGTTAGTCTTTGATCTTCAATCAGTGTCCAAATGTTGTTTACATGCGTAGCGTGTGCGGATGTGTGTGCCTCTCATGAGTTTGTGTGTGTGTTTGCGCGCGCGTGATCGTGTGCCCATACATCTGTGAGTGTTTCTTTGATCTAAATCATCGTTGGTGTGTTGTTTACGATACGTGCTCGTCTGTGCGTACGTTTGTGTGAGTGTGTGTGCGTGCGTTTGTGTGTGTGCTTGCTGCGTGCTGGCGCGCTCGGAAGCGTGTGTGTCACAGAGAAAGAGAGGGAGCGGGATCGCTGGCCTGTATGTACTCTATGTGAAACACACAGGACATTTGTAATTTCGTCCCTTTCACATTTTTTGGCTTTTTTAAAAATAAAACTTATTTTCATCAATGGTTCATAATGAGTGTCACGCCTAGACCAAATGACTTATGCACACATTTCAACATTTATTTAGTTCAGGTTGACCTCCTGAAGCCTAAATGAGCATTAATTTGACTACACAAATCATTCCTATGAAGGAACATTCAAAGTAAAAAAACGGGCTCAACTCGGACTGAAAGTGCATTTAAAGCAATAAAAACTGAAAATGAGTGTCACGCCTAAACCAAAGGACTTATGCACACATTTCAACATGTATTTAGTTCAGGTTGACATTCTGAAGCCTAAATGAGCATTAATTTGACTACACAACTTATTCCTATGAAGATACATTCAAAGTAAAAAAACGGGCTCAACTCGGACTGAAAGTGCATTTAAAGCAATAAAAACTGAAAATGAGTGTCACGCCGAAACCAAAGGACTTATGCACACATTTCAACATGTATTTAGTTCAGGTTGACCTCCTGAAGCCGAAATGAGCATTAATTTGACTACACAACTCATTCCTATGAAGGTACATTCAAAGTCACAAAACGTGCTCAACTAGGCCTGAAAGTGCATTTAAAGCAATAAAAACTCAAAATGAGTGTCACGCCTAAACCAAAGGACTTATGCACACATTTCAACATGTATTTAGTTCAGGTTGACCTCCTGAAGCCGAAATGAGCATTAATTTGACTACACAACTCATTCCTATGAAGGTACATTCAAAGTCACAAAACGTGCTCAACTAGGCCTGAAAGTGCATTTAAAGCAATAAAAACTCAAAATGAGTGTCACGCCTAAACCAAAGGACTTATGCACACATTTCAACATGTATTTAGTTCAGGTTGACCTCCTGAAGCCTAAATCACCATTAATTTGACTACACAACTTATTCCTATGAAGATACATTCAAAGTAAAAAAACGGGCTCAACTCGGACTGAAAGTGCATTTAAAGCAATAAAAACTGAAAATGAGTGTCACGCCTAAACCAAAGGACTTATGCACACATTTCAACATGTATTTAGTTCAGGTTGACGTCCTGAAGCCTAAATGAGCATTAATTTGACTACACAACTCATTCCTATGAAGGTACATTCAAAGTCACAAAACGTGCTCAACTAGGCCTGAAAGTGCATTTAAAGCAATAAAATCTCAAAATGAGTTTCACGCCTAAACCAAAGGACTTATGCACACATTTCAACATGTATTTAGTTCAGGTTGACATTCTGAAGCCTAAATGAGCATTAATTTGACTACACAACTTATTCCTATGAAGATACATTCAAAGTAAAAAAACGGGCTCAACTCGGACTGAAAGTGCATTTAAAGCAATAAAAACTGAAAATGAGTGTCACGCCTAAACCAAAGGACTTATGCCCACATTTCAACATGTATTTAGTTCAGGTTGACGTCCTGAAGCCTAAATGAGCATTAATTTGACTACACAACTCATTCCTATGAAGGTACATTCAAAGTCACAAAACGTGCTCAACTAGTCCTGAAAGTGCATTTAAAGCAATAAAAACTCAAAATGAGTGTCACGCCTAAACCAAAGGACTTATGCACACATTTCAACATGTATTTAGTTCAGGTTGACCTCCTGAAGCCTAAATCACCATTAATTTGACTACACAACTTATTCCTATGAAGATACATTCAAAGTAAAAAAACGGGCTCAACTCGGACTGAAAGTGCATTTAAAGCAATAAAAACTGAAAATGAGTGTCACGCCTAAACCAAAGGACTTATGCACACATTTCAACATGTATTTAGTTCAGGTTGACCTCCTGAAGCCTAAATCACCATTAATTTGACTACACAACTCATTCCTATGAAGGTACATTCAAAGTCACAAAACGTGCTCAACTAGGCCTGAAAGTGCATTTAAAGCAATAAAAACTGAAAATGAGTGTCACGCCTAAACCAAAGGACTTATGCACACATTTCAACATGTATTTAGTTCAGGTTGACGTCCTGAAGCCTAAATGAGCATTAATTTGACTACACAACTCATTCCTATGAAGGTACATTCAAAGTCACAAAACGTGCTCAACTAGGCCTGAAAGTGCATTTAAAGCAATAAAATCTCAAAATGAGTTTCACGCCTAAATCAAAGGACTTATGCACACATTTCAACATGTATTTAGTTCAGGTTGACCTCCTGAAGCCTAAATGAGCATTAATTTGACTACACAACTCATTCCTATGAAGGAACATTCAAAGTAAAAAAACGGGCTCAACTAGGCCTGAAAGTGCATTTAAAGCAATAAAATCTCAAAATGAGTTTCACGCCTAAATCAAAGGACTTATGCACACATTTCAACATGTATTTAGTTTAGGTTGACCTCCTGAAGCATAAATGAGCATTAATTTGATCACACAACTCATTCCCATGAAGATACATTCAAAGTCAGTAAGTGCCCTGCTCTGTCTGAAAATGCATTTGAATCAATAAAAACTAAAATTGAGTGTCATGCCTAAACCAAAGGATGTCTGCACACATTTCAACGTCTAAAGTGTTGTTTCCGATGCGTGCTAGTGTATGTGTGCGTGCGTGTGTGAGAGTGGGTAGGTGTGTGTTTGTGTGGGTGCGTGCGTGTGTGTGTGTGTGCGTGTGTGTGTTGTGCGCACCCCCCCCCCCCCAAAAGTACTGTATTCGGATAAAAATGACGAATTACTCAGAGGTTTTAACTTTTGCTTGCACTTGATTTGTTCTGACACCGACGACGTCAACCAATGACAGCCCGAGTGGATCTAGCCCACGTGGTGTGAGAGCAGGGGGAGGTGAAAAGATGCAAAGCCTAGGTGATTGGCTGTGCATCTTTCAGTCTTCCACGTGGGTTAGTCTTTGATCTTCAATCAGTGTCCAAATGTTGTTTACATGCGTAGCGTGTGCGGATGTGTGTGCCTCTCATGAGTTTGTGTGTGTGTTTGCGCGCGCGTGATCGTGTGCCCATACATGTGTGAGTGTTTCTTTGATCTAAATCATCGTTGGTGTGTTGTTTACGATACGTGCTCGTCTATGCGTACGTTTGTGTGAGTGTGTGTGCGTGCGTTTGTGTGTGTGCTTGCTGCGTGCTGGCGCGCTCGGAAGCGTGTGTGTCACAGAGAAAGAGAGGGAGCGGGATCGCTGGCCTGTATGTACTCTATGTGAAACACACAGGACATTTGTAATTTCGTCCCTTTCACATTTTTTGGCTTTTTTAAAAATAAAACTTATTTTCATCAATGGTTCATAATGAGTGTCACGCCTAGACCAAATGACTTATGCACACATTTCAACATTTATTTAGTTCAGGTTGACCTCCTGAAGCCTAAATGAGCATTAATTTGACTACACAAATCATTCCTATGAAGGAACATTCAAAGTAAAAAAACGGGCTCAACTCGGACTGAAAGTGCATTTAAAGCAATAAAAACTGAAAATGAGTGTCACGCCTAAACCAAAGGACTTATGCACACATTTCAACATGTATTTAGTTCAGGTTGACCTCCTGAAGCCTAAATGAGCATTAATTTGACTACACAAATCATTCCTATGAAGGAACATTCAAAGTAAAAAAACGGGCTCAACTCGGACTGAAAGTGCATTTAAAGCAATAAAAACTGAAAATGAGTGTCACGCCTAAACCAAAGGACTTATGCACACATTTCAACATGTATTTAGTTCAGGTTGACCTCCTGAAGCCTAAATGAGCATTAATTTGACTACACAACTCATTCCTATGAAGGAACATTCAAAGTAAAAAAACGGGCTCAACTGGGACTGAAAGTGCATTTAAAGCAATAAAAACTGAAAATGAGTGTCACGCCTAAACCAAAGGACTTATGCACACATTTCAACATGTATTTAGTTCAGGTTGACCTCCTGAAGCCTAAATGAGCATTAATTTGATCACACAACTCATTCCTATGAAGATACATTCAAACTCAGAAACGTGCTCTACTCGGCCTGAAAATGCATTTAAAGCAATAAAAACTCAAAATGAGTGTCACGCCTAAACCAAAGGATTTATGCATACATTTCAACATGTATTTAGTTCAGGTTGACATTCTGAAGCCTAAATGAGCATTAATTTGACTACACAACTTATTCCTATGAAGATACATTCAAAGTAAAAAAACGGGCTCAACTCGGACTGAAAGTGCATTTAAAGCAATAAAAACTGAAAATGAGTGTCACGCCTAAACCAAAGGACTTATGCACACATTTCAACATGTATTTAGTTCAGGTTGACGTCCTGAAGCCTAAATGAGCATTAATTTGACTACACACCTCATTCCTATGAAGGTACATTCAAAGTCACAAAACGTGCTCAACTAGGCCTGAAAGTGCATTTAAAGCAATAAAAACTCAAAATGAGTGTCACGCCTAAACCAAAGGACTTATGCACACATTTCAACATGTATTTAGTTCAGGTTGACATTCTGAAGCCTAAATGAGCATTAATTTGACTACACAACTTATTCCTATGAAGATACATTCAAAGTAAAAAAACGGGCTCAACTCGGACTGAAAGTGCATTTAAAGCAATAAAAACTGATAATTAGTGTCACGCCTAAACCAAAGGACTTATGCACACATTTCAACATGTATTTAGTTCAGGTTGACCTCCTGAAGCCTAAATCACCATTAATTTGACTACACAACTCATTCCTATGAAGGTACATTCAAAGTCACAAAACGTGCTCAACTAGGCCTGAAAGTGCATTTAAAGCAATAAAAACTCAAAATGAGTGTCACGCCTAAACCAAAGGACTTATGCACACATTTCAACATGTATTTAGTTCAGGCGGACCTCCTGAAGCCTAAATGAGCATTAATTTGACTACACAACTCATTCCTATGAAGGAACATTCAAAGTAAAAAAACGGGCTCAACTGGGACTGAAAGTGCATTTAAAGCAATAAAAACTGAAAATGAGTGTCACGCCTAAACCAAAGGACTTATGCACACATTTCAACATGTATTTAGTTCAGGTAGACCTCCTGAAGCCTAAATGAGCATTAATTTGACTACACAACTTATTCCTATGAAGATACATTCAAAGTAAAAAAACGGGCTCAACTCGGACTGAAAGTGCATTTAAAGCAATAAAAACTGAAAATGAGTGTCACGCCTAAACCAAAGGACTTATGCACACGTTTCAACATGTATTTCGTTCAGGTTGACCTCCTGAAGCCTAAATGAGCATTAATTTGACTACACAAATCATTCCTATGAAGGAACATTCAAAGTAAAAAAACGGGCTCAACTCGGACTGAAAGTGCATTTAAAGCAATAAAAACTGAAAATGAGTGTCACGCCTAAACCAAAGGACTTATGCACACATTTCAACATGTATTTAGTTCAGGTTGACGTCCTGAAGCCTAAATGAGCATTAATTTGACTACACAACTTATTCCTATGAAGATACATTCAAAGTAAAAAAACGTGCTCTACTCGGCCTGAAAATGCATTTAAAGCAAGAAAAAATCAAAATGAGTGTCACGCCTAAACCAAAGGACTTATGCACACATTTCAACATGTATTTAGTTCAGGTTGACCTCCTGAAGCATAAATGAGCATTAATTTGACTACACAACTCATTCCTATGAAGGAACATTCAAAGTCACAAAACGTGCTCAACTAGGCCTGAAAGTGCATTTAAAGCAATAAAAACTCAAAATGAGTGTCACGCCTAAACCAAAGGACTTATGCAAACATTTCAACATGTATTTAGTTCAGGTTGACCTCCTGAAGCCTAAATGAGCATTAATTTGACGACACAACTCATTCCTATGAAGGTACATTCAAAGTCACAAAACGTGCTCAACTAGGCCTGAAAGTGCATTTAAAGCAATAAAAACTCAAAATGAGTGTCACGCCTAAACCAAAGGACTTATGCACACATTTCAACATGTATTTAGTTCAGGCGGACCTCCTGAAGCCTAAATGAGCATTAATTTGACTACACAACTCATTCCTATGAAGGAACATTCAAAGTAAAAAAACGGGCTCAACTGGGACTGAAAGTGCATTTAAAGCAATAAAAACTCAAAATGAGTGTCACGCCTAAACCAAAGGCCTTATGCACACATTTCAACATGTATTTAGTTCAGGTTGACCTCCTGAAGCCTAAATGAGCATTAATTTGACTACACAACCCATTCCTATGAAGGAACATTCAAAGTAAAAAAACGGGCTCAACTGGGACTGAAAGTGCATTTAAAGCAATAAAAACTGAAAATGAGTGTCACGCCTAAACCAAAGGACTTATGCACACATTTCAACATGTATTTAGTTCAGGTTGACCTCCTGAAGCCTAAATGAGCATTAATTTGACTACACAACTTATTCCTATGAAGATACATTCAAAGTAAAAAAACGGGCTCAACTCGGACTGAAAGTGCATTTAAAGCAATAAAAACTCAAAATGAGTGTCACGCCTAAACCAAAGGACTTATGCACACGTTTCAACATGTATTTCGTTCAGGTTGACCTCCTGAAGCCTAAATGAGCATTAATTTGACTACACAAATCATTCCTATAAAGGAACATTCAAAGTAAAAAAACGGGCTCAACTCGGACTGAAAGTGCATTTAAAGCAATAAAAACTGAAAATGAGTGTCACGCCTAAACCAAAGGACTTATGCACACGTTTCAACATGTATTTCGTTCAGGTTGACCTCCTGAAGCCTAAATGAGCATTAATTTGACTACACAAATCATTCCTATGAAGGAACATTCAAAGTAAAAAAACGGGCTCAACTCGGACTGGAAGTGCATTTAAAGCAATAAAAACTGAAAATGAGTGTCACGCCTAAACCAAAGGACTTATGCACACATTTCAACATGTATTTAGTTCAGGTTGACCTCCTGAAGCCTAAATGAGCATTAATTTGACGACACAACTCATTCCTATGAAGGTACATTCAAAGTCACAAAACGTGCTCAACTAGGCCTGAAAGTGCATTTAAAGCAATAAAAACTCAAAATGAGTGTCACGCCTAAACCAAAGGACTTATGCACACATTTCAACATGTATTTAGTTCAGGTTGACCTCCTGAAGCCTAAATGAGCATTAATTTGACTACACAACTCATTCCTATGAAGGAACATTCAAAGTAAAAAAACGGGCTCAACTGGGACTGAAAGTGCATTTAAAGCAATAAAAACTCAAAATGAGTGTCACGCCTAAACCAAAGGACTTATGCACACATTTCAACATGTATTTAGTTCAGGTTGACATTCTGAAGCCTAAATGAGCATTAATTTGACTACACAACTTATTCCTATGAAGATACATTCAAAGTAAAAAAACGGGCTCAAGTCGGACTGAAAGTGCATTTAAAGCAATAAAAACTGAAAATGAGTGTCACGCCTAAACCAAAGGACTTATGCACACATTTCAACATGTATTTAGTTCAGGTTGACGTCCTGAAGCCTAAATGAGCATTAATTTGACTACACAACTTATTCCTATGAAGATACATTCAAAGTAAAAAAACGTGCTCTACTCGGCCTGAAAATGCATTTAAAGCAAGATAAAATCAAAATGAGTGTCACGCCTAAACCAAAGGCCTTATGCACACATTTCAACATGTATTTAGTTCAGGTTGACCTCCTGAAGCCTAAATGAGCATTAATTTGACTACACAACTTATTCCTATGAAGATACATTCAAAGTAAAAAAACGGGCTCAACTCGGACTGAAAGTGCATTTAAAGCAATAAAAACTGAAAATGAGTGTCACGCCTAAACCAAAGGACTTATGCAGACATTTCAACATGTATTTAGTTCAGGTTGACGTCCTGAAGCCTAAATGAGCATTAATTTGACTACACAACTTATTCCTATGAAGATACATTCAAAGTAAAAAAACGTGCTCTACTCGGCCTGAAAATGCATTTAAAGCAAGAAAAAATCAAAATGAGTGTCACGCCTAAACCAAAGGACTTATGCACACATTTCAACATGTATTTAGTTCAGGTTGACCTCCTGAAGCCTAAATGAGCATTAATTTGACTACACAACTCATTCCTATGAAGGAACATTCAAAGTAAAAAAACGGGCTCAACTCGGACTGAAAGTGCATTTAAAGCAATAAAAACTGAAAATGAGTGTCACGCCTAAACCAAAGGACTTATGCACACGTTTCAACATGTATTTCGTTCAGGTTGACCTCCTGAAGCCTAAATGAGCATTAATTTGACTACACAAATCATTCCTATGAAGGAACATTCAAAGTAAAAAAACGGGCTCAACTCGGACTGAAAGTGCATTTAAAGCAATAAAAACTGAAAATGAGTGTCACGCCTAAACCAAAGGACTTATGCACACATTTCAACATGTATTTAGTTCAGGTTGACGTCCTGAAGCCTAAATGAGCATTAATTTGACTACACAACTTATTCCTATGAAGATACATTCAAAGTAAAAAAACGTGCTCTACTCGGCCTGAAAATGCATTTAAAGCAAGAAAAAATCAAAATGAGTGTCACGCCTAAACCAAAGGACTTATGCACACATTTCAACATGTATTTAGTTCAGGTTGACCTCCTGAAGCCTAAATGAGCATTAATTTGACTACACAACTCATTCCTATGAAGGAACATTCAAAGTAAAAAAACGGGCTCAACTCGGACTGGAAGTGCATTTAAAGCAATAAAAACTGAAAATGAGTGTCACGCCTAAACCAAAGGACTTATGCACACATTTCAACATGTATTTAGTTCAGGTTGACCTCCTGAAGCCTAAATGAGCATTAATTTGACGACACAACTCATTCCTATGAAGGTACATTCAAAGTCACAAAACGTGCTCAACTAGGCCTGAAAGTGCATTTAAAGCAATAAAAACTCAAAATGAGTGTCACGCCTAAACCAAAGGACTTATGCACACATTTCAACATGTATTTAGTTCAGGTTGACGTTTTGAAGCCTAAATGAGCATTAATTTGACTACACAACTTATTCCTATGAAGATACATTCAAAGTAAAAAAACGTGTTCTACTCGGCCTGAAAATGCATTTAAAGCAATAAAAACTCAAAATGAGTGTCACGCCTAAACCAAAGGCCTTATGCACACATTTCAACATGTATTTAGTTCAGGTTGACCTCCTGAAGCCTAAATGAGCATTAATTTGACTACACAACTCATTCCTATGAAGGAACATTCAAAGTAAAAAAACGGGCTCAACTCGGACTGAAAGTACATTTAAAGCAATAAAAACTGAAAATGATTGTCACGCCTAAACAAAAGGATTTATGCACACATTTCAACATGTATTTAGTTCAGGTTGACCTCCTGAAGCCTAAATGAGCATTAATTTGACTACAAAACTCATTCCTATGAAGGTACATTCAAAGTCACAAAACGTGCTCAACTAGGCCTGAAAGTGCATTTAAAGCAATAAAAACTCAAAATGAGTGTCACGCCTAAACCAAAGGACTTATGCACACATTTCAACATGTATTTAGTTCAGGTTGACATTCTGAAGCCTAAATGAGCATTAATTTGACTACACAACTTATTCCTATGAAGATACATTCAAAGTAAAAAAACGGGCTCAAGTCGGACTGAAAGTGCATTTAAAGCAATAAAAACTGAAAATGAGTGTCACGCCTAAACCAAAGGACTTATGCACACATTTCAACATGTATTTAGTTCAGGTTGACGTCCTGAAGCCTAAATGAGCATTAATTTGACTACACAACTTATTCCTATGAAGATACATTCAAAGTAAAAAAACGTGCTCTACTCGGCCTGAAAATGCATTTAAAGCAAGATAAAATCAAAATGAGTGTCACGCCTAAACCAAAGGCCTTATGCACACATTTCAACATGTATTTAGTTCAGGTTGACCTCCTGAAGCCTAAATGAGCATTAATTTGACTACACAACTTATTCCTATGAAGATACATTCAAAGTAAAAAAACGGGCTTAACTCGGACTGAAAGTGCATTTAAAGCAATAAAAACTGAAAATGAGTGTCACGCCTAAACCAAAGGACTTATGCAGACATTTCAACATGTATTTAGTTCAGGTTGACGTCCTGAAGCCTAAATGAGCATTAATTTGACTACACAACTTATTCCTATGAAGATACATTCAAAGTAAAAAAACGTGCTCTACTCTGCCTGAAAATGCATTTAAAGCAAGATAAAATCAAAATGAGTGTCACGCCTAAACCAAAGGCCTTATGCACACATTTCAACATGTATTTAGTTCAGGTTGACCTCCTGAAGCCTAAATGAGCATTAATTTGACTACACAACTTATTCCTATGAAGATACATTCAAAGTAAAAAAACGGGCTCAACTCGGACTGAAAGTGCATTTAAAGCAATAAAAACTGAAAATGAGTGTCACACCTAAACCAAAGGACTTATGCACACATTTCAACATGTATTTAGTTCAGGTTGACGTCCTGAAGCCTAAATGAGCATTAATTTGACTACACAACTCATTCCTATGAAGGTACATTCAAAGTCACAAAACGTGCTCAACTAGGCCTGAAAGTGCATTTAAAGCAATAAAAACTCAAAATGAGTGTCACGCCTAAACCAAAGGACTTATGCACACATTTCAACATGTATTTAGTTCAGGTTGACCTCCTGAAGCCTAAATGAGCATTAATTTGACTACACAACTCATTCCTATGAAGGAACATTCAAAGTAAAAAAACGGGCTCAACTCGGACTGAAAGTGCATTTAAAGCAATAAAAACTGATAATTAGTGTCACGCCTAAACCAAAGGACGTATGCACACATTTCAACATGTATTTAGTTCAGGTTGACGTCCTGAAGCCTAAATGAGCATTAATTTGACTACACAACTTATTCCTATGAAGATACATTCAAAGTAAAAAAACGTGCTCTACTCGGCCTGAAAATGCATTTAAAGCAAGAAAAAATCAAAATGAGTGTTACGCCTAAACCAAAGGACTTATGCAGACATTTCAACATGTATTTAGTTCAGGTTGACCTCCTGAAGCCTAAATGAGCATTAATTTGACTACACAACTCATTCCTATGAAGGAACATTCAAAGTAAAAAAACGGGCTCAACTCGGACTGAAAGTGCATTTAAAGCAATAAAAACTGAAAATGAGTGTCACGCCTAAACCAAAGGACTTATGCAGACATTTCAACATGTATTTCGTTCAGGTTGACGTCCTGAAGCCTAAATGAGCATTAATTTGACTACACAACTCATTCCTATGAAGGTACATTCAAAGTCACAAAACGTGCTCAACTAGGCCTGAAAGTGCATTTAAAGCAATAAAAACTCAAAATGAGTGTCACGCCTAAACCAAAGGACTTATGCACACATTTCAACATGTATTTAGTTCAGGTTGACCTCCTGAAGCCTAAATCACCATTAATTTGACTACACAACTTATTCCTATGAAGATACATTCAAAGTAAAAAACCGGGCTCAACTCGGACTGAAAGTGCATTTAAAGCAATAAAAACTGAAAATGAGTGTCACGCCTAAACCAAAGGACTTATGCACACATTTCAACATGTATTTAGTTCAGGTTGACCTCCTGAAGCCTAAATCACCATTAATTTGACTACACAACTCATTCCTATGAAGGTACATTCAAAGTCACAAAACGTGCTCAACTAGGCCTGAAAGTGCATTTAAAGCAATAAAAACTCAAAATGAGTGTCACGCCTAAACCAAAGGACTTATGCACACATTTCAACATGTATTTAGTTCAGGTTGACCTCCTGAAGCCTAAATGAGCATTAATTTGACTACACAACTCATTCCTATGAAGGAACATTCAAAGTAAAAAAACGGGCTCAACTCGGACTGAAAGTGCATTTAAAGCAATAAAATCTCAAAATGAGTTTCACCCCTAAATCAAAGGACTTATGCAAACATTTCAACATGTATTTAGTTCAGGTTGACCTCCTGAAGCCTAAATGAGCATTAATTTGACTACACAACTCATTCCTATGAAGGAACATTCAAAGTAAAAAAACGGGCTCAACTCGGACTGAAAGTGCATTTAAAGCATCAAAAACTGAAAATGAGTGTCACGCCTAAACCAAAGGACTTATGCACACATTTCAACATGTATTTAGTTCAGGTTGACGTCCTGAAGCCTAAATGAGCATTAATTTGACTACACAACTCATTCCTATGAAGGTACATTCAAAGTCACAAAACGTGCTCAACTTGGCCTGAAAGTGCATTTAAAGCAATAAAAACTCAAAATGAGTGTCACGCCTAAACCAAAGGACTTATGCACACATTTCAACATGTATTTAGTTCAGGTTGACGTCCTGAAGCCTAAATCACCATTAATTTGACTACACAACTTATTCCTATGAAGATACATTCAAAGTAAAAAAACGGGCTCAACTCGGACTGAAAGTGCATTTAAAGCAATAAAAACTGAAAATGAGTGTCACGCCTAAACCAAAGGACTTATGCACACATTTCAACATGTATTTAGTTCAGGTTGACCTCCTGAAGCCTAAATGAGCATTAATTTAACTACACAAATCATTCCTATGAAGGAACATTCAAGGTAAAAAAACGGGCTCAACTCGGACTGAAAGAGCATTTAAAGCAATAAAAACTGAAAATGAGTGTCACGCCTAAACCAAAGGACTTATGCACACATTTCAACATGTACTTAGTTCAGGTTGACCTCCCGAAGCCTAAATGAGCATTAATTTGACTACACAACTCATTCCTATGAAGGTACATTCAAAGTCACAAATGTGCTCAACTAGGCCTGAAAGTGCATTTAAAGCAATAAAATCTCAAAATGAGTTTCACGCCTAAATCAAAGGACTTATGCACACATTTCAACATGTATTTAGTTTAGGTTGACCTCCTGAAGCATAAATGAGCATTAATTTGATCACACAACTCATTCCCATGAAGATACATTCAAAGTCAGTAAGTGCCCTGCTCTGTCTGAAAATGCATTTGAATCAATAAAAACTAAAATTGAGTGTCATGCCTAAACCAAAGGACGTCTGCACACATTTCAACGTCTAAAGTGTTGTTTCCGATGCGTGCTCGTGTATGTGTGCGTGCGTGTGTGAGAGTGTGTAGGTGTGTGTTTGTGTGGGTGCGTGCGTGTGTGTGTGTGCGTGTGTGTGTTGTGCGCACCCCCCCCCCGCCCAAAAGTACTGTATTCGGATAAAAATGACGAATTACTCAGAGGTTTTAACTTTTGCTTGCACTTGATTTGTTCTGACACCGACGACGTCAACCAATGACAGCCCGAGTGGATCTAGCCCACGTGGTGTGAGAGCAGGGGGAGGTGAAAAGATGCAAAGCCTAGTTGATTGGCTGTGCATCTTTCAGTCTTCCACGTGGGTTAGTCTTTGATCTTCAATCAGTGTCCAAATGTTGTTTACATGCGTAGCGTGTGCGGATGTGTGTGCCTCTCATGAGTTTGTGTGTGTGTTTGCGCGCGCGTGATCGTGTGCCCATACATGTGTGAGTGTTTCTTTGATCTAAATCATCGTTGGTGTGTTGTTTACAATACGTGCTCGTCTGTGCGTACGTTTGTGTGAGTGTGTGTGCGTGCGTTTGTGTGTGTGCTTGCTGCGTGCTGGCGCGCTCGGAAGCGTGTGTGTCAGAGAGAAAGAGAGGGAGCGGGATCGCTGGCCTGTATGTACTCTATGTGAAACACACAGGACATTTGTAATTTCGTCCCTTTCACATTTTTTGGCTTTTTTAAAAATAAAACTTATTTTCATCAATGGTTCATAATGAGTGTCACGCCTAGACCAAATGACTTATGCACACATTTCAACATTTATTTAGTTCAGGTTGACCTCCTGAAGCCTAAATGAGCATTAATTTGACTACACAAATCATTCCTATGAAGGAACATTCAAAGTAAAAAAACGGGCTCAACTCGGACTGAAAGTGCATTTAAAGCAATAAAAACTGAAAATGAGTGTCACGCCTAAACCAAAGGACTTATGCACACATTTCAACATGTATTTAGTTCAGGTTGACCTCCTGAAGCCTAAATCACCATTAATTTGACTACACAACTTATTCCTATGAAGATACATTCAAAGTAAAAAAACGGGCTCAACTCGGACTGAAAGTGCATTTAAAGCAATAAAAACTGAAAATGAGTGTCACGCCTAAACCAAAGGACTTATGCACACATTTCAACATGTATTTAGTTCAGGTTGACCTCCTGAAGCCTAAATGAGCATTAATTTAACTACACAAATCATTCCTATGAAGGAACATTCAAGGTAAAAAAACGGGCTCAACTCGGACTGAAAGAGCATTTAAAGCAATAAAAACTGAAAATGAGTGTCACGCCTAAACCAAAGGACTTATGCACACATTTCAACATGTACTTAGTTCAGGTTGACCTCCCGAAGCCTAAATGAGCATTAATTTGACTACACAACTCATTCCTATGAAGGTACATTCAAAGTCACAAATGTGCTCAACTAGGCCTGAAAGTGCATTTAAAGCAATAAAATCTCAAAATGAGTTTCACGCCTAAATCAAAGGACTTATGCACACATTTCAACATGTATTTAGTTTAGGTTGACCTCCTGAAGCATAAATGAGCATTAATTTGATCACACAACTCATTCCCATGAAGATACATTCAAAGTCAGTAAGTGCCCTGCTCTGTCTGAAAATGCATTTGAATCAATAAAAACTAAAATTGAGTGTCATGCCTAAACCAAAGGACGTCTGCACACATTTCAACGTCTAAAGTGTTGTTTCCGATGCGTGCTAGTGTATGTGTGCGTGCGTGTGTGAGAGTGTCTAGGTGTGTGTTTGTGTGGGTGCGTGCGTGTGTGTGTGCGTGTGTGTGTTGTGCGCACCCCCCCCCCCAAAAAAGTACTGTATTCGGATAAAAATGACGAATTACTCAGAGGTTTTAACTTTTGCTTGCACTTGATTTGTTCTGACACCGACGACGTCAACCAATGACAGCCCGAGTGGATCTAGCCCACGTGGTGTGAGAGCAGGGGGGGGTGAAAAGATGCAAAGCCTAGGTGATTGGCTGTGCATCTTTCAGTCTTCCACGTGGGTTAGTCTTTGATCTTCAATCAGTGTCCAAATGTTGTTTACATGCGTAGCGTGTGCGGATGTGTGTGCCTCTCATGAGTTTGTGTGTGTGTTTGCGCGCGCGTGATCGTGTGCCCATACATGTGTGAGTGTTTCTTTGATCTAAATCATCGTTGGTGTGTTGTTTACGATACGTACTCGTCTGTGCGTACGTTTGTGTGAGTGTGTGTGCGTGCGTTTGTGTGTGTGCTTGCTGCGTGCTGGCGCGCTCGGAAGCGTGTGTGTCAGAGAGAAAGAGAGGGAGCGGGATCGCTGGCCTGTATGTACTCTATGTGAAACACACAGGACATTTGTAATTTCGTCCCTTTCACATTTTTTGGCTTTTTTAAAAATAAAACTTATTTTCATCAATGGTTCATAATGAGTGTCACGCCTAGACCAAATGACTTATGCACACATTTCAACATTTATTTAGTTCAGGTTGACCTCCTGAAGCCTAAATGAGCATTAACTTGACTACACAAATCATTCCTATGAAGGAACATTCAAAGTAAAAAAACGGGCTCAACTCGGACTGAAAGTGCATTTAAAGCAATAAAAACTGAAAATGAGTGTCACGCCTAAACCAAAGGACTTATGCACACATTTCAACATGTATTTAGTTCAGGTTGACCTCCTGAAGCCTAAATGAGCATTAATTTGACTACACAACTCATTCCTATGAAGGAACATTCAAAGTAAAAAAACGGGCTCAACTGGGACTGAAAGTGCATTTAAAGCAATAAAAACTGAAAATGAGTGTCACGCCTAAACCAAAGGACTTATGCACACATTTCAACATGTATTTAGTTCAGGTTGACCTCCTGAAGCCTAAATGAGCATTAATTTGATCACACAACTAATTCCTATGAAGATACATTCAAACTCAGAAACGTGCTCTACTCGGCCTGAAAATGCATTTAAAGCAATAAAAACTCAAAATGAGTGTCACGCCTAAACCAAAGGACTTATGCACACATTTCAACATGTATTTAGTTCAGGTTGACATTCTGAAGCCTAAATGAGCATTAATTTGACTACACAACTTATTCCTATGAAGATACATTCAAAGTAAAAAAACGGGCTCAACTCGGACTGAAAGTGCATTTAAAGCAATAAAAACTGAAAATGAGTGTCACGCCTAAACCAAAGGACTTATGCACACATTTCAACATGTATTTAGTTCAGGTTGACGTCCTGAAGCCTAAATGAGCATTAATTTGACTACACAACTCATTCCTATGAAGGTACATTCAAAGTCAGAAAACGTGCTCAACTAGGCCTGAAAGTGCATTTAAAGCAATAAAAACTCAAAATGAGTGTCACGCCTAAACCAAAGGACTTATGCACACATTTCAACATGTATTTAGTTCAGGTTGACCTCCTGAAGCCTAAATCACCATTAATTTGACTACAAAACTTATTCCTATGAAGATACATTCAAAGTAAAAAAACGGGCTCAACTCGGACTGAAAGTGCATTTAAAGCAATAAAAACTGAAAATGAGTGTCACGCCTAAACCAAAGGACTTATGCACACATTTCAACATGTATTTAGTTCAGGTTGACCTCCTGAAGCCTAAATGAGCATTAATTTGACTACACAACTCATTCCTATGAAGGTACATTCAAAGTCACAAAACGTGCTCAACTAGGCCTGAAAGTGCATTTAAAGCAATAAAAACTCAAAATGAGTGTCACGCCTAAACCAAAGGACTTATGCACACATTTCAACATGTATTTAGTTCAGGTTGACCTCCTGAAGCCTAAATCACCATTAATTTGACTACACAACTTATTCCTATGAAGATACATTCAAAGTAAAAAAACGGGCTCAACTCGGACTGAAAGTGCATTTAAAGCAATAAAAACTGAAAATGAGTGTCACGCCTAAACCAAAGGACTTATGCACACATTTCAACATGTATTTAGTTCAGGTTGACGTCCTGAAGCCTAAATGAGCATTAATTTGACTACACAACTCATTCCTATGAAGGTACATTCAAAGTCACAAAACGTGCTCAACTAGGCCTGAAAGTGCATTTAAAGCAATAAAATCTCAAAATGAGTTTCACGCCTAAATCAAAGGACTTATGCACACATTTCAACATGTATTTAGTTCAGGTTGACCTCCTGAAGCCTAAATGAGCATTAATTTGACTACACAACTCATTCCTATGAAGGAACATTCAAAGTAAAAAAACGGGCTCAACTCGGACTGAAAGTGCATTTAAAGCATCAAAAACTGAAAATGAGTGTCACGCCTAAACCAAAGGACTTATGCACACATTTCAACATGTATTTAGTTCAGGTTGACGTCCTGAAGCCTAAATGAGCATTAATTTGACTACACAACTCATTCCTATGAAGGTACATTCAAAGTCACAAAACGTGCTCAACTTGGCCTGAAAGTGCATTTAAAGCAATAAAAACTCAAAATGAGTGTCACGCCTAAACCAAAGGACTTATGCACACATTTCAACATGTATTTAGTTCAGGTTGACGTCCTGAAGCCTAAATCACCATTAATTTGACTACACAACTTATTCCTATGAAGATACATTCAAAGTAAAAAAACGGGCTCAACTCGGACTGAAAGTGCATTTAAAGCAATAAAAACTCAAAATGAGTGTCACGCCTAAACCAAAGGACTTATGCACACATTTCAACATGTATTTAGTTCAGGTTGACATTCTGAAGCCTAAATGAGCATTAATTTGACTACACAACTTATTCCTATGAAGATACATTCAAAGTAAAAAAACGGGCTCAACTCGGACTGAAAGTGCATTTAAAGCAATAAAAACTGAAAATGAGTGTCACGCCTAAACCAAAGGACTTATGCACACATTTCAACATGTATTTAGTTCAGGTTGACGTCCTGAAGCCTAAATGAGCATTAATTTGACTACACAACTCATTCCTATGAAGGTACATTCAAAGTCAGAAAACGTGCTCAACTAGGCCTGAAAGTGCATTTAAAGCAATAAAAACTCAAAATGAGTGTCACGCCTAAACCAAAGGACTTATGCACACATTTCAACATGTATTTAGTTCAGGTTGACCTCCTGAAGCCTAAATCACCATTAATTTGACTACAAAACTTATTCCTATGAAGATACATTCAAAGTAAAAAAACGGGCTCAACTCGGACTGAAAGTGCATTTAAAGCAATAAAAACTGAAAATGAGTGTCACGCCTAAACCAAAGGACTTATGCACACATTTCAACATGTATTTAGTTCAGGTTGACCTCCTGAAGCCTAAATGAGCATTAATTTGACTACACAACTCATTCCTATGAAGGTACATTCAAAGTCACAAAACGTGCTCAACTAGGCCTGAAAGTGCATTTAAAGCAATAAAAACTCAAAATGAGTGTCACGCCTAAACCAAAGGACTTATGCACACATTTCAACATGTATTTAGTTCAGGTTGACCTCCTGAAGCCTAAATCACCATTAATTTGACTACACAACTTATTCCTATGAAGATACATTCAAAGTAAAAAAACGGGCTCAACTCGGACTGAAAGTGCATTTAAAGCAATAAAAACTGAAAATGAGTGTCACGCCTAAACCAAAGGACTTATGCACACATTTCAACATGTATTTAGTTCAGGTTGACGTCCTGAAGCCTAAATGAGCATTAATTTGACTACACAACTCATTCCTATGAAGGTACATTCAAAGTCACAAAACGTGCTCAACTAGGCCTGAAAGTGCATTTAAAGCAATAAAATCTCAAAATGAGTTTCACGCCTAAATCAAAGGACTTATGCACACATTTCAACATGTATTTAGTTCAGGTTGACCTCCTGAAGCCTAAATGAGCATTAATTTGACTACACAACTCATTCCTATGAAGGAACATTCAAAGTAAAAAAACGGGCTCAACTCGGACTGAAAGTGCATTTAAAGCATCAAAAACTGAAAATGAGTGTCACGCCTAAACCAAAGGACTTATGCACACATTTCAACATGTATTTAGTTCAGGTTGACGTCCTGAAGCCTAAATGAGCATTAATTTGACTACACAACTCATTCCTATGAAGGTACATTCAAAGTCACAAAACGTGCTCAACTTGGCCTGAAAGTGCATTTAAAGCAATAAAAACTCAAAATGAGTGTCACGCCTAAACCAAAGGACTTATGCACACATTTCAACATGTATTTAGTTCAGGTTGACGTCCTGAAGCCTAAATCACCATTAATTTGACTACACAACTTATTCCTATGAAGATACATTCAAAGTAAAAAAACGGGCTCAACTCGGACTGAAAGTGCATTTAAAGCAATAAAAACTGAAAATGAGTGTCACGCCTAAACCAAAGGACTTATGCACACATTTAACATGTATTTAGTTCAGGTTGACCTCCTGAAGCCTAAATGAGCATTAATTTAACTACACAAATCATTCCTATGAAGGAACATTCAAAGTAAAAAAACGGGCTCAACTCGGACTGAAAGAGCATTTAAAGCAATAAAAACTGAAAATGAGTGTCACGCCTAAACCAAAGGACTTATGCACACATTTCAACATGTACTTAGTTCAGGTTGACCTCCCGAAGCCTAAATGAGCATTAATTTGACTACACAACTTATTCCTATGAAGATACATTCAAAGTAAAAAAACGGGCTCAACTCGGACTGAAAGTGCATTTAAAGCAATAAAAACTGAAAATGAGTGTCACGCCTAAACCAAAGGACTTATGCACACATTTCAACATGTATTTAGTTCAGGTTGACGTCCTGAAGCCTAAATGAGCATTAATTTGACTACACAACTCATTCCTATGAAGGTACATTCAAAGTCAGAAAACGTGCTCAACTAGGCCTGAAAGTGCATTTAAAGCAATAAAAACTCAAAATGAGTGTCACGCCTAAACCAAAGGACTTATGCACACATTTCAACATGTATTTAGTTCAGGTTGACCTCCTGAAGCCTAAATCACCATTAATTTGACTACAAAACTTATTCCTATGAAGATACATTCAAAGTAAAAAAACGGGCTCAACTCGGACTGAAAGTGCATTTAAAGCAATAAAAACTGAAAATGAGTGTCACGCCTAAACCAAAGGACTTATGCACACATTTCAACATGTATTTAGTTCAGGTTGACCTCCTGAAGCCTAAATGAGCATTAATTTGACTACACAACTCATTCCTATGAAGGTACATTCAAAGTCACAAAACGTGCTCAACTAGGCCTGAAAGTGCATTTAAAGCAATACAAACTCAAAATGAGTGTCACGCCTAAACCAAAGGACTTATGCACACATTTCAACATGTATTTAGTTCAGGTTGACCTCCTGAAGCCTAAATCACCATTAATTTGACTACACAACTTATTCCTATGAAGATACATTCAAAGTAAAAAAACGGGCTCAACTCGGACTGAAAGTGCATTTAAAGCAATAAAAACTGAAAATGAGTGTCACGCCTAAACCAAAGGACTTATGCACACATTTCAACATGTATTTAGTTCAGGTTGACGTCCTGAAGCCTAAATGAGCATTAATTTGACTACACAACTCATTCCTATGAAGGTACATTCAAAGTCACAAAACGTGCTCAACTAGGCCTGAAAGTGCATTTAAAGCAATAAAATCTCAAAATGAGTTTCACGCCTAAATCAAAGGACTTATGCACACATTTCAACATGTATTTAGTTCAGGTTGACCTCCTGAAGCCTAAATGAGCATTAATTTGACTACACAACTCATTCCTATGAAGGAACATTCAAAGTAAAAAAACGGGCTCAACTCGGACTGAAAGTGCATTTAAAGCATCAAAAACTGAAAATGAGTGTCACGCCTAAACCAAAGGACTTATGCACACATTTCAACATGTATTTAGTTCAGGTTGACGTCCTGAAGCCTAAATGAGCATTAATTTGACTACACAACTCATTCCTATGAAGGTACATTCAAAGTCACAAAACGTGCTCAACTTGGCCTGAAAGTGCATTTAAAGCAATAAAAACTCAAAATGAGTGTCACGCCTAAACCAAAGGACTTATGCACACATTTCAACATGTATTTAGTTCAGGTTGACGTCCTGAAGCCTAAATCACCATTAATTTGACTACACAACTTATTCCTATGAAGATACATTCAAAGTAAAAAAACGGGCTCAACTCGGACTGAAAGTGCATTTAAAGCAATAAAAACTGAAAATGAGTGTCACGCCTAAACCAAAGGACTTATGCACACATTTCAACATGTATTTAGTTCAGGTTGACCTCCTGAAGCCTAAATGAGCATTAATTTAACTACACAAATCATTCCTATGAAGGAACATTCAAAGTAAAAAAACGGGCTCAACTCGGACTGAAAGAGCATTTAAAGCAATAAAAACTGAAAATGAGTGTCACGCCTAAACCAAAGGACTTATGCACACATTTCAACATGTACTTAGTTCAGGTTGACCTCCCGAAGCCTAAATGAGCATTAATTTGACTACACAACTCATTCCTATGAAGGTACATTCAAAGTCACAAAACGTGCTCAACTAGGCCTGAAAGTGCATTTAAAGCAATAAAATCTCAAAATGAGTTTCACGCCTAAATCAAAGGACTTATGCACACATTTCAACTTGTATTTAGTTTAGGTTGACCTCCTGAAGCCTAAATGAGCATTAATTTGATCACACAACTCATTCCCATGAAGATACATTCAAAGTGAGTAAGTGCCCTGCTCTGTCTGAAAATGCATTTGAATCAATAAAAACTAAAATTGAGTGTCATGCCTAAACCAAAGGACGTCTGCACACATTTCAACGTCTAAAGTGTTGTTTCCGATGCCTGCTAGTGTATGTGTGCGTGCGTGTGTGAGAGTGTGTAGGTGTGTGTTTGTGTGGGTGCGTGAGTGTGTGTGTGTGCGCGTGTGTGTGTTGTGCGCACCCCCCCCCCAAAAAGTACTGTATTCGGATAAAAATGACGAATTACTCAGAGGTTTTAACTTTTGCTTGCACTTGATTTGTTCTGACACCGACGACGTCAACCAATGACAGCCCGAGTGGATCTAGCCCACGTGGTGTGAGAGCAGGGGGAGGTGAAAAGATGCAAAGCCTAGGTGATTGGCTGTGCATCTTTCAGTCTTCCACGTGGGTTAGTCTTTGATCTTCAATCAGTGTCCAAATGTTGTTTACATGCGTAGCGTGTGCGGATGTGTGTGCCTCTCATGAGTTTGTGTGTGTGTTTGCGCGCGCGTGATCGTGTGCCCATACATGTGTGAGTGTTTCTTTGATCTAAATCATCGTTGGTGTGTTGTTTATGATACGTGCTCGTCTGTGCGTACGTTTGTTGTGAGTGTGTGTGCGTGCGTTTGTGTGTGTGCTTGCTGCGTGCTGGCGCGCTCGGAAGCGTGTGTGTCAGAGAGAAAGAGAGGGAGCGGGATCGCTGGCCTGTATTTACTCTATGTGAAACACACAGGACATTTGTAATTTCGTCCCTTTCACATTTTTTGGCTTTTTTAAAAATAAAACTTATTTTCATCAATGGTTCATAATGAGTGTCACGCCTAGACCAAATGACTTATGCACACATTTCAACATTTATTTAGTTCAGGTTGACCTCCTGAAGCCTAAATGAGCATTAATTTGACTACACAAATCATTCCTATGAAGGAACATTCAAAGTAAAAAAACGGGCTCAACTCGGACTGAAAGTGCATTTAAAGCAATAAAAACTGAAAATGAGTGTCACGCCTAAACCAAAGGACTTATGCACACATTTCAACATGTATTTAGTTCAGGTTGACCTCCTGAAGCCTAAATGAGCATTAATTTGACTACACAAATCATTCCTATGAAGGAACATTCAAAGTAAAAAAACGGGCTCAACTCGGACTGAAAGTGCATTTAAAGCAATAAAAACTGAAAATGAGTGTCACGCCTAAACCAAAGGACTTATGCACACGTTTCAACATGTATTTAGTTCAGGTTGACCTCCTGAAGCCTAAATGAGCATTAATTTGACTACACAAATCATTCCTATGAAGGAACATTCAAAGTAAAAAAACGGGCTCAACTGGGACTGAAAGTGCATTTAAAGCAATAAAAACTGAAAATGAGTGTCACGCCTAAACCAAAGGACTTATGCACACATTTCAACATGTATTTAGTTCAGGTTGACCTCCTGAAGCCTAAATGAGCATTAATTTGATCACACAACTCATTCCTATGAAGATACATTCAAACTCAGAAACGTGCTCTACTCGGCCTGAAAATGCATTTAAAGCAATAAAAACTCAAAATGAGTGTCACGCCTAAACCAAAGGACTTATGCACACATTTCAACATGTATTTAGTTCAGGTTGACATTCTGAAGCCTAAATGAGCATTAATTTGACTACACAACTTATTCCTATGAAGATACATTCAAAGTAAAAAAACGGGCTCAACTCGGACTGAAAGTGCATTTAAAGCAATAAAAACTGAAAATGAGTGTCACGCCTAAACCAAAGGACTTATGCACACATTTCAACATGTATTTAGTTCAGGTTGACGTCCTGAAGCCTAAATGAGCATTAATTTGACTACACAACTCATTCCTATGAAGGTACATTCAAAGTCAGAAAACGTGCTCAACTAGGCCTGAAAGTGCATTTAAAGCAATAAAAACTCAAAATGAGTGTCACGCCTAAACCAAAGGACTTATGCACACATTTCAACATGTATTTAGTTCAGGTTGACCTCCTGAAGCCTAAATCACCATTAATTTGACTACACAACTTATTCCTATGAAGATACATTCAAAGTAAAAAAACGGGCTCAACTCGGACTGAAAGTGCATTTAAAGCAATAAAAACTGAAAATGAGTGTCACGCCTAAACCAAAGGACTTATGCACACATTTCAACATGTATTTAGTTCAGGTTGACCTCCTGAAGCCTAAATCACCATTAATTTGACTACACAACTCATTCCTATGAAGGTACATTCAAAGTCACAAAACGTGCTCAACTAGGCCTGAAAGTGCATTTAAAGCAATAAAAACTCAAAATGAGTGTCACGCCTAAACCAAAGGACTTATGCACACATTTCAACATGTATTTAGTTCAGGTTGACCTCCTGAAGCCTAAATGAGCATTAATTTGACTACACAACTCATTCCTATGAAGGTACATTCAAAGTCACAAAACGTGCTCAACTAGGCCTGAAAGTGCATTTAAAGCAATAAAAACTCAAAATGAGTGTCACGCCTAAACCAAAGGACTTATGCACACATTTCAACATGTATTTAGTTCAGGTTGACCTCCTGAAGCCTAAATCACCATTAATTTGACTACACAACTTATTCCTATGAAGATACTTTCAAAGTAAAAAAACGGGCTCAACTCGGACTGAAAGTGCATTTAAAGCAATAAAAACTGAAAATGAGTGTCACGCCTAAACCAAAGGACTTATGCACACATTTCAACATGTACTTAGTTCAGGTTGACCTCCCGAAGCCTAAATGAGCATTAATTTGATCACACAACTCATTCCTATGAAGATACATTCAAACTCAGAAACGTGCTCTACTCGGCCTGAAAATGCATTTAAAGCAATAAAAACTCAAAATGAGTGTCACGCCTAAACCAAAGGACTTATGCACACATTTCAACATGTATTTAGTTCAGGTTGACATTCTGAAGCCTAAATGAGCATTAATTTGACTACACAACTTATTCCTATGAAGATACATTCAAAGTAAAAAAACGGGCTCAACTCGGACTGAAAGTGCATTTAAAGCAATAAAAACTGAAAATGAGTGTCACGCCTAAACCAAAGGACTTATGCACACATTTCAACATGTATTTAGTTCAGGTTGACGTCCTGAAGCCTAAATGAGCATTAATTTGACTACACAACTCATTCCTATGAAGGTACATTCAAAGTCAGAAAACGTGCTCAACTAGGCCTGAAAGTGCATTTAAAGCAATAAAAACTCAAAATGAGTGTCACGCCTAAACCAAAGGACTTATGCACACATTTCAACATGTATTTAGTTCAGGTTGACCTCCTGAAGCCTAAATCACCATTAATTTGACTACACAACTTATTCCTATGAAGATACATTCAAAGTAAAAAAACGGGCTCAACTCGGACTGAAAGTGCATTTAAAGCAATAAAAACTCAAAATGAGTGTCACGCCTAAACCAAAGGACTTATGCACACATTTCAACATGTATTTAGTTCAGGTTGACCTCCTGAAGCCTAAATCACCATTAATTTGACTACACAACTCATTCCTATGAAGGTACATTCAAAGTCACAAAACGTGCTCAACTAGGCCTGAAAGTGCATTTAAAGCAATAAAAACTCAAAATGAGTGTCACGCCTAAACCAAAGGACTTATGCACACATTTCAACATGTATTTAGTTCAGGTTGACCTCCTGAAGCCTAAATGAGCATTAATTTGACTACACAACTCATTCCTATGAAGGTACATTCAAAGTCACAAAACGTGCTCAACTAGGCCTGAAAGTGCATTTAAAGCAATAAAAACTCAAAATGAGTGTCACGCCTAAACCAAAGGACTTATGCACACATTTCAACATGTATTTAGTTCAGGTTGACCTCCTGAAGCCTAAATCACCATTAATTTGACTACACAACTTATTCCTATGAAGATACATTCAAAGTAAAAAAACGGGCTCAACTCGGACTGAAAGTGCATTTAAAGCAATAAAAACTGAAAATGAGTGTCACGCCTAAACCAAAGGACTTATGCACACATTTCAACATGTATTTAGTTCAGGTTGACGTCCTGAAGCCTAAATGAGCATTAATTTGACTACACAACTCATTCCTATGAAGGTACATTCAAAGTCACAAAACGTGCTCAACTAGGCCTGAAAGTGCATTTAAAGCAATAAAATCTCAAAATGAGTTTCACGCCTAAATCAAAGGACTTATGCACACATTTCAACATGTATTTAGTTCAGGTTGACCTCCTGAAGCCTAAATGAGCATTAATTTGACTACACAACTCATTCCTATGAAGGAACATTCAAAGTAAAAAAACGGGCTCAACTCGGACTGAAAGTGCATTTAAAGCATCAAAAACTGAAAATGAGTGTCACGCCTAAACCAAAGGACTTATGCACACATTTCAACATGTATTTAGTTCAGGTTGACGTCCTGAAGCCTAAATGAGCATTAATTTGACTACACAACTCATTCCTATGAAGGTACATTCAAAGTCACAAAACGTGCTCAACTTGGCCTGAAAGTGCATTTAAAGCAATAAAAACTCAAAATGAGTGTCACGCCTAAACCAAAGGACTTATGCACACATTTCAACATGTATTTAGTTCAGGTTGACGTCCTGAAGCCTAAATCACCATTAATTTGACTACACAACTTATTCCTATGAAGATACATTCAAAGTAAAAAAACGGGCTCAACTCGGACTGAAAGTGCATTTAAAGCAATAAAAACTGAAAATGAGTGTCACGCCTAAACCAAAGGACTTATGCACACATTTCAACATGTATTTAGTTCAGGTTGACCTCCTGAAGCCTAAATGAGCATTAATTTAACTACACAAATCATTCCTATGAAGGAACATTCAAGGTAAAAAAACGGGCTCAACTCGGACTGAAAGAGCATTTAAAGCAATAAAAACTGAAAATGAGTGTCACGCCTAAACCAAAGGACTTATGCACACATTTCAACATGTATTTAGTTCAGGTTGACCTCCCGAAGCCTAAATGAGCATTAATTTGACTACACAACTCATTCCTATGAAGGTACATTCAAAGTCACAAAACGTGCTCAACTAGGCCTGAAAGTGCATTTAAAGCAATAAAAACTCAAAATGAGTGTCACGCCTAAACCAAAGGACTTATGCACACATTTCAACATGTATTTAGTTCAGGTTGACCTCCTGAAGCCTAAATGAGCATTAATTTGACTACACAAATCATTCCTATGAAGGAACATTCAAAGTAAAAAAACGGGCTCAACTCGGACTGGAAGTGCATTTAAAGCAATAAAAACTGAAAATGAGTGTCACGCCTAAACCAAAGGACTTATGCACACATTTCAACATGTATTTAGTTCAGGTTGACCTCCTGAAGCCTAAATGAGCATTAATTTGACGACACAACTCATTCCTATGAAGGTACATTCAAAGTCACAAAACGTGCTCAACTAGGCCTGAAAGTGCATTTAAAGCAATAAAAACTCAAAATGAGTGTCACGCCTAAACCAAAGGACTTATGCACACATTTCAACATGTATTTAGTTCAGGTTGACCTCCTGAAGCCTAAATGAGCATTAATTTGACTACACAACTCATTCCTATGAAGGAACATTCAAAGTAAAAAAACGGGCTCAACTGGGACTGAAAGTGCATTTAAAGCAATAAAAACTCAAAATGAGTGTCACGCCTAAACCAAAGGACTTATGCACACATTTCAACATGTATTTAGTTCAGGTTGACATTCTGAAGCCTAAATGAGCATTAATTTGACTACACAACTTATTCCTATGAAGATACATTCAAAGTAAAAAAACGGGCTCAAGTCGGACTGAAAGTGCATTTAAAGCAATAAAAACTGAAAATGAGTGTCACGCCTAAACCAAAGGACTTATGCACACATTTCAACATGTATTTAGTTCAGGTTGACGTCCTGAAGCCTAAATGAGCATTAATTTGACTACACAACTTATTCCTATGAAGATACATTCAAAGTAAAAAAACGTGCTCTACTCGGCCTGAAAATGCATTTAAAGCAAGATAAAATCAAAATGAGTGTCACGCCTAAACCAAAGGCCTTATGCACACATTTCAACATGTATTTAGTTCAGGTTGACCTCCTGAAGCCTAAATGAGCATTAATTTGACTACACAACTTATTCCTATGAAGATACATTCAAAGTAAAAAAACGGGCTCAACTCGGACTGAAAGTGCATTTAAAGCAATAAAAACTGAAAATGAGTGTCACGCCTAAACCAAAGGACTTATGCAGACATTTCAACATGTATTTAGTTCAGGTTGACGTCCTGAAGCCTAAATGAGCATTAATTTGACTACACAACTTATTCCTATGAAGATACATTCAAAGTAAAAAAACGTGCTCTACTCGGCCTGAAAATGCATTTAAAGCAAGAAAAAATCAAAATGAGTGTCACGCCTAAACCAAAGGACTTATGCACACATTTCAACATGTATTTAGTTCAGGTTGACCTCCTGAAGCCTAAATGAGCATTAATTTGACTACACAACTCATTCCTATGAAGGAACATTCAAAGTAAAAAAACGGGCTCAACTCGGACTGAAAGTGCATTTAAAGCAATAAAAACTGAAAATGAGTGTCACGCCTAAACCAAAGGACTTATGCACACGTTTCAACATGTATTTCGTTCAGGTTGACCTCCTGAAGCCTAAATGAGCATTAATTTGACTACACAAATCATTCCTATGAAGGAACATTCAAAGTAAAAAAACGGGCTCAACTCGGACTGAAAGTGCATTTAAAGCAATAAAAACTGAAAATGAGTGTCACGCCTAAACCAAAGGACTTATGCACACATTTCAACATGTATTTAGTTCAGGTTGACGTCCTGAAGCCTAAATGAGCATTAATTTGACTACACAACTTATTCCTATGAAGATACATTCAAAGTAAAAAAACGTGCTCTACTCGGCCTGAAAATGCATTTAAAGCAAGAAAAAATCAAAATGAGTGTCACGCCTAAACCAAAGGACTTATGCACACATTTCAACATGTACTTAGTTCAGGTTGACCTCCTGAAGCCTAAATGAGCATTAATTTGACTACACAACTCATTCCTATGAAGGAACATTCAAAGTAAAAAAACGGGCTCAACTCGGACTGGAAGTGCATTTAAAGCAATAAAAACTGAAAATGAGTGTCACGCCTAAACCAAAGGACTTATGCACACATTTCAACATGTATTTAGTTCAGGTTGACCTCCTGAAGCCTAAATGAGCATTAATTTGACGACACAACTCATTCCTATGAAGGTACATTCAAAGTCACAAAACGTGCTCAACTAGGCCTGAAAGTGCATTTAAAGCAATAAAAACTCAAAATGAGTGTCACGCCTAAACCAAAGGACTTATGCACACATTTCAACATGTATTTAGTTCAGGTTGACGTTTTGAAGCCTAAATGAGCATTAATTTGACTACACAACTTATTCCTATGAAGATACATTCAAAGTAAAAAAACGTGTTCTACTCGGCCTGAAAATGCATTTAAAGCAATAAAAACTCAAAATGAGTGTCACGCCTAAACCAAAGGCCTTATGCACACATTTCAACATGTATTTAGTTCAGGTTGACCTCCTGAAGCCTAAATGAGCATTAATTTGACTACACAACTCATTCCTATGAAGGAACATTCAAAGTAAAAAAACGGGCTCAACTCGGACTGAAAGTACATTTAAAGCAATAAAAACTGAAAATGATTGTCACGCCTAAACAAAAGGATTTATGCACACATTTCAACATGTATTTAGTTCAGGTTGACCTCCTGAAGCCTAAATGAGCATTAATTTGACTACAAAACTCATTCCTATGAAGGTACATTCAAAGTCACAAAACGTGCTCAACTAGGCCTGAAAGTGCATTTAAAGCAATAAAAACTCAAAATGAGTGTCACGCCTAAACCAAAGGACTTATGCACACATTTCAACATGTATTTAGTTCAGGTTGACATTCTGAAGCCTAAATGAGCATTAATTTGACTACACAACTTATTCCTATGAAGATACATTCAAAGTAAAAAAACGGGCTCAAGTCGGACTGAAAGTGCATTTAAAGCAATAAAAACTGAAAATGAGTGTCACGCCTAAACCAAAGGACTTATGCACACATTTCAACATGTATTTAGTTCAGGTTGACGTCCTGAAGCCTAAATGAGCATTAATTTGACTACACAACTTATTCCTATGAAGATACATTCAAAGTAAAAAAACGTGCTCTACTCGGCCTGAAAATGCATTTAAAGCAAGATAAAATCAAAATGAGTGTCACGCCTAAACCAAAGGCCTTATGCACACATTTCAACATGTATTTAGTTCAGGTTGACCTCCTGAAGCCTAAATGAGCATTAATTTGACTACACAACTTATTCCTATGAAGATACATTCAAAGTAAAAAAACGGGCTTAACTCGGACTGAAAGTGCATTTAAAGCAATAAAAACTGAAAATGAGTGTCACGCCTAAACCAAAGGACTTATGCAGACATTTCAACATGTATTTAGTTCAGGTTGACGTCCTGAAGCCTAAATGAGCATTAATTTGACTACACAACTTATTCCTATGAAGATACATTCAAAGTAAAAAAACGTGCTCTACTCTGCCTGAAAATGCATTTAAAGCAAGATAAAATCAAAATGAGTGTCACGCCTAAACCAAAGGCCTTATGCACACATTTCAACATGTATTTAGTTCAGGTTGACCTCCTGAAGCCTAAATGAGCATTAATTTGACTACACAACTTATTCCTATGAAGATACATTCAAAGTAAAAAAACGGGCTCAACTCGGACTGAAAGTGCATTTAAAGCAATAAAAACTGAAAATGAGTGTCACACCTAAACCAAAGGACTTATGCACACATTTCAACATGTATTTAGTTCAGGTTGACGTCCTGAAGCCTAAATGAGCATTAATTTGACTACACAACTCATTCCTATGAAGGTACATTCAAAGTCACAAAACGTGCTCAACTAGGCCTGAAAGTGCATTTAAAGCAATAAAAACTCAAAATGAGTGTCACGCCTAAACCAAAGGACTTATGCACACATTTCAACATGTATTTAGTTCAGGTTGACCTCCTGAAGCCTAAATGAGCATTAATTTGACTACACAACTCATTCCTATGAAGGAACATTCAAAGTAAAAAAACGGGCTCAACTCGGACTGAAAGTGCATTTAAAGCAATAAAAACTGATAATTAGTGTCACGCCTAAACCAAAGGACGTATGCACACATTTCAACATGTATTTAGTTCAGGTTGACGTCCTGAAGCCTAAATGAGCATTAATTTGACTACACAACTTATTCCTATGAAGATACATTCAAAGTAAAAAAACGTGCTCTACTCGGCCTGAAAATGCATTTAAAGCAAGAAAAAATCAAAATGAGTGTTACGCCTAAACCAAAGGACTTATGCAGACATTTCAACATGTATTTAGTTCAGGTTGACCTCCTGAAGCCTAAATGAGCATTAATTTGACTACACAACTCATTCCTATGAAGGAACATTCAAAGTAAAAAAACGGGCTCAACTCGGACTGAAAGTGCATTTAAAGCAATAAAAACTGAAAATGAGTGTCACGCCTAAACCAAAGGACTTATGCAGACATTTCAACATGTATTTCGTTCAGGTTGACGTCCTGAAGCCTAAATGAGCATTAATTTGACTACACAACTCATTCCTATGAAGGTACATTCAAAGTCACAAAACGTGCTCAACTAGGCCTGAAAGTGCATTTAAAGCAATAAAAACTCAAAATGAGTGTCACGCCTAAACCAAAGGACTTATGCACACATTTCAACATGTATTTAGTTCAGGTTGACCTCCTGAAGCCTAAATCACCATTAATTTGACTACACAACTTATTCCTATGAAGATACATTCAAAGTAAAAAACCGGGCTCAACTCGGACTGAAAGTGCATTTAAAGCAATAAAAACTGAAAATGAGTGTCACGCCTAAACCAAAGGACTTATGCACACATTTCAACATGTATTTAGTTCAGGTTGACCTCCTGAAGCCTAAATCACCATTAATTTGACTACACAACTCATTCCTATGAAGGTACATTCAAAGTCACAAAACGTGCTCAACTAGGCCTGAAAGTGCATTTAAAGCAATAAAAACTCAAAATGAGTGTCACGCCTAAACCAAAGGACTTATGCACACATTTCAACATGTATTTAGTTCAGGTTGACCTCCTGAAGCCTAAATGAGCATTAATTTGACTACACAACTCATTCCTATGAAGGAACATTCAAAGTAAAAAAACGGGCTCAACTCGGACTGAAAGTGCATTTAAAGCAATAAAATCTCAAAATGAGTTTCACCCCTAAATCAAAGGACTTATGCAAACATTTCAACATGTATTTAGTTCAGGTTGACCTCCTGAAGCCTAAATGAGCATTAATTTGACTACACAACTCATTCCTATGAAGGAACATTCAAAGTAAAAAAACGGGCTCAACTCGGACTGAAAGTGCATTTAAAGCATCAAAAACTGAAAATGAGTGTCACGCCTAAACCAAAGGACTTATGCACACATTTCAACATGTATTTAGTTCAGGTTGACGTCCTGAAGCCTAAATGAGCATTAATTTGACTACACAACTCATTCCTATGAAGGTACATTCAAAGTCACAAAACGTGCTCAACTTGGCCTGAAAGTGCATTTAAAGCAATAAAAACTCAAAATGAGTGTCACGCCTAAACCAAAGGACTTATGCACACATTTCAACATGTATTTAGTTCAGGTTGACGTCCTGAAGCCTAAATCACCATTAATTTGACTACACAACTTATTCCTATGAAGATACATTCAAAGTAAAAAAACGGGCTCAACTCGGACTGAAAGTGCATTTAAAGCAATAAAAACTGAAAATGAGTGTCACGCCTAAACCAAAGGACTTATGCACACATTTCAACATGTATTTAGTTCAGGTTGACCTCCTGAAGCCTAAATGAGCATTAATTTAACTACACAAATCATTCCTATGAAGGAACATTCAAGGTAAAAAAACGGGCTCAACTCGGACTGAAAGAGCATTTAAAGCAATAAAAACTGAAAATGAGTGTCACGCCTAAACCAAAGGACTTATGCACACATTTCAACATGTACTTAGTTCAGGTTGACCTCCCGAAGCCTAAATGAGCATTAATTTGACTACACAACTCATTCCTATGAAGGTACATTCAAAGTCACAAATGTGCTCAACTAGGCCTGAAAGTGCATTTAAAGCAATAAAATCTCAAAATGAGTTTCACGCCTAAATCAAAGGACTTATGCACACATTTCAACATGTATTTAGTTTAGGTTGACCTCCTGAAGCATAAATGAGCATTAATTTGATCACACAACTCATTCCCATGAAGATACATTCAAAGTCAGTAAGTGCCCTGCTCTGTCTGAAAATGCATTTGAATCAATAAAAACTAAAATTGAGTGTCATGCCTAAACCAAAGGACGTCTGCACACATTTCAACGTCTAAAGTGTTGTTTCCGATGCGTGCTCGTGTATGTGTGCGTGCGTGTGTGAGAGTGTGTAGGTGTGTGTTTGTGTGGGTGCGTGCGTGTGTGTGTGTGCGTGTGTGTGTTGTGCGCACCCCCCCCCCCGCCCAAAAGTACTGTATTCGGATAAAAATGACGAATTACTCAGAGGTTTTAACTTTTGCTTGCACTTGATTTGTTCTGACACCGACGACGTCAACCAATGACAGCCCGAGTGGATCTAGCCCACGTGGTGTGAGAGCAGGGGGAGGTGAAAAGATGCAAAGCCTAGTTGATTGGCTGTGCATCTTTCAGTCTTCCACGTGGGTTAGTCTTTGATCTTCAATCAGTGTCCAAATGTTGTTTACATGCGTAGCGTGTGCGGATGTGTGTGCCTCTCATGAGTTTGTGTGTGTGTTTGCGCGCGCGTGATCGTGTGCCCATACATGTGTGAGTGTTTCTTTGATCTAAATCATCGTTGGTGTGTTGTTTACAATACGTGCTCGTCTGTGCGTACGTTTGTGTGAGTGTGTGTGCGTGCGTTTGTGTGTGTGCTTGCTGCGTGCTGGCGCGCTCGGAAGCGTGTGTGTCAGAGAGAAAGAGAGGGAGCGGGATCGCTGGCCTGTATGTACTCTATGTGAAACACACAGGACATTTGTAATTTCGTCCCTTTCACATTTTTTGGCTTTTTTAAAAATAAAACTTATTTTCATCAATGGTTCATAATGAGTGTCACGCCTAGACCAAATGACTTATGCACACATTTCAACATTTATTTAGTTCAGGTTGACCTCCTGAAGCCTAAATGAGCATTAATTTGACTACACAAATCATTCCTATGAAGGAACATTCAAAGTAAAAAAACGGGCTCAACTCGGACTGAAAGTGCATTTAAAGCAATAAAAACTGAAAATGAGTGTCACGCCTAAACCAAAGGACTTATGCACACATTTCAACATGTATTTAGTTCAGGTTGACCTCCTGAAGCCTAAATCACCATTAATTTGACTACACAACTTATTCCTATGAAGATACATTCAAAGTAAAAAAACGGGCTCAACTCGGACTGAAAGTGCATTTAAAGCAATAAAAACTGAAAATGAGTGTCACGCCTAAACCAAAGGACTTATGCACACATTTCAACATGTATTTAGTTCAGGTTGACCTCCTGAAGCCTAAATGAGCATTAATTTAACTACACAAATCATTCCTATGAAGGAACATTCAAGGTAAAAAAACGGGCTCAACTCGGACTGAAAGAGCATTTAAAGCAATAAAAACTGAAAATGAGTGTCACGCCTAAACCAAAGGACTTATGCACACATTTCAACATGTACTTAGTTCAGGTTGACCTCCCGAAGCCTAAATGAGCATTAATTTGACTACACAACTCATTCCTATGAAGGTACATTCAAAGTCACAAATGTGCTCAACTAGGCCTGAAAGTGCATTTAAAGCAATAAAATCTCAAAATGAGTTTCACGCCTAAATCAAAGGACTTATGCACACATTTCAACATGTATTTAGTTTAGGTTGACCTCCTGAAGCATAAATGAGCATTAATTTGATCACACAACTCATTCCCATGAAGATACATTCAAAGTCAGTAAGTGCCCTGCTCTGTCTGAAAATGCATTTGAATCAATAAAAACTAAAATTGAGTGTCATGCCTAAACCAAAGGACGTCTGCACACATTTCAACGTCTAAAGTGTTGTTTCCGATGCGTGCTAGTGTATGTGTGCGTGCGTGTGTGAGAGTGTGTAGGTGTGTGTTTGTGTGGGTGCGTGCGTGTGTGTGTGTGCGTGTGTGTGTTGTGCGCACCCCCCCCCCCAAAAAAGTACTGTATTCGGATAAAAATGACGAATTACTCAGAGGTTTTAACTTTTGCTTGCACTTGATTTGTTCTGACACCGACGACGTCAACCAATGACAGCCCGAGTGGATCTAGCCCACGTGGTGTGAGAGCAGGGGGGGGTGAAAAGATGCAAAGCCTAGGTGATTGGCTGTGCATCTTTCAGTCTTCCACGTGGGTTAGTCTTTGATCTTCAATCAGTGTCCAAATGTTGTTTACATGCGTAGCGTGTGCGGATGTGTGTGCCTCTCATGAGTTTGTGTGTGTGTTTGCGCGCGCGTGATCGTGTGCCCATACATGTGTGAGTGTTTCTTTGATCTAAATCATCGTTGGTGTGTTGTTTACGATACGTACTCGTCTGTGCGTACGTTTGTGTGAGTGTGTGTGCGTGCGTTTGTGTGTGTGCTTGCTGCGTGCTGGCGCGCTCGGAAGCGTGTGTGTCAGAGAGAAAGAGAGGGAGCGGGATCGCTGGCCTGTATGTACTCTATGTGAAACACACAGGACATTTGTAATTTCGTCCCTTTCACATTTTTTGGCTTTTTTAAAAATAAAACTTATTTTCATCAATGGTTCATAATGAGTGTCACGCCTAGACCAAATGACTTATGCACACATTTCAACATTTATTTAGTTCAGGTTGACCTCCTGAAGCCTAAATGAGCATTAACTTGACTACACAAATCATTCCTATGAAGGAACATTCAAAGTAAAAAAACGGGCTCAACTCGGACTGAAAGTGCATTTAAAGCAATAAAAACTGAAAATGAGTGTCACGCCTAAACCAAAGGACTTATGCACACATTTCAACATGTATTTAGTTCAGGTTGACCTCCTGAAGCCTAAATGAGCATTAATTTGACTACACAACTCATTCCTATGAAGGAACATTCAAAGTAAAAAAACGGGCTCAACTGGGACTGAAAGTGCATTTAAAGCAATAAAAACTGAAAATGAGTGTCACGCCTAAACCAAAGGACTTATGCACACATTTCAACATGTATTTAGTTCAGGTTGACCTCCTGAAGCCTAAATGAGCATTAATTTGATCACACAACTAATTCCTATGAAGATACATTCAAACTCAGAAACGTGCTCTACTCGGCCTGAAAATGCATTTAAAGCAATAAAAACTCAAAATGAGTGTCACGCCTAAACCAAAGGACTTATGCACACATTTCAACATGTATTTAGTTCAGGTTGACATTCTGAAGCCTAAATGAGCATTAATTTGACTACACAACTTATTCCTATGAAGATACATTCAAAGTAAAAAAACGGGCTCAACTCGGACTGAAAGTGCATTTAAAGCAATAAAAACTGAAAATGAGTGTCACGCCTAAACCAAAGGACTTATGCACACATTTCAACATGTATTTAGTTCAGGTTGACGTCCTGAAGCCTAAATGAGCATTAATTTGACTACACAACTCATTCCTATGAAGGTACATTCAAAGTCAGAAAACGTGCTCAACTAGGCCTGAAAGTGCATTTAAAGCAATAAAAACTCAAAATGAGTGTCACGCCTAAACCAAAGGACTTATGCACACATTTCAACATGTATTTAGTTCAGGTTGACCTCCTGAAGCCTAAATCACCATTAATTTGACTACAAAACTTATTCCTATGAAGATACATTCAAAGTAAAAAAACGGGCTCAACTCGGACTGAAAGTGCATTTAAAGCAATAAAAACTGAAAATGAGTGTCACGCCTAAACCAAAGGACTTATGCACACATTTCAACATGTATTTAGTTCAGGTTGACCTCCTGAAGCCTAAATGAGCATTAATTTGACTACACAACTCATTCCTATGAAGGTACATTCAAAGTCACAAAACGTGCTCAACTAGGCCTGAAAGTGCATTTAAAGCAATAAAAACTCAAAATGAGTGTCACGCCTAAACCAAAGGACTTATGCACACATTTCAACATGTATTTAGTTCAGGTTGACCTCCTGAAGCCTAAATCACCATTAATTTGACTACACAACTTATTCCTATGAAGATACATTCAAAGTAAAAAAACGGGCTCAACTCGGACTGAAAGTGCATTTAAAGCAATAAAAACTGAAAATGAGTGTCACGCCTAAACCAAAGGACTTATGCACACATTTCAACATGTATTTAGTTCAGGTTGACGTCCTGAAGCCTAAATGAGCATTAATTTGACTACACAACTCATTCCTATGAAGGTACATTCAAAGTCACAAAACGTGCTCAACTAGGCCTGAAAGTGCATTTAAAGCAATAAAATCTCAAAATGAGTTTCACGCCTAAATCAAAGGACTTATGCACACATTTCAACATGTATTTAGTTCAGGTTGACCTCCTGAAGCCTAAATGAGCATTAATTTGACTACACAACTCATTCCTATGAAGGAACATTCAAAGTAAAAAAACGGGCTCAACTCGGACTGAAAGTGCATTTAAAGCATCAAAAACTGAAAATGAGTGTCACGCCTAAACCAAAGGACTTATGCACACATTTCAACATGTATTTAGTTCAGGTTGACGTCCTGAAGCCTAAATGAGCATTAATTTGACTACACAACTCATTCCTATGAAGGTACATTCAAAGTCACAAAACGTGCTCAACTTGGCCTGAAAGTGCATTTAAAGCAATAGAAACTCAAAATGAGTGTCACGCCTAAACCAAAGGACTTATGCACACATTTCAACATGTATTTAGTTCAGGTTGACGTCCTGAAGCCTAAATCACCATTAATTTGACTACACAACTTATTCCTATGAAGATACATTCAAAGTAAAAAAACGGGCTCAACTCGGACTGAAAGTGCATTTAAAGCAATAAAAACTGAAAATGAGTGTCACGCCTAAACCAAAGGACTTATGCACACATTTAACATGTATTTAGTTCAGGTTGACCTCCTGAAGCCTAAATGAGCATTAATTTAACTACACAAATCATTCCTATGAAGGAACATTCAAAGTAAAAAAACGGGCTCAACTCGGACTGAAAGAGCATTTAAAGCAATAAAAACTGAAAATGAGTGTCACGCCTAAACCAAAGGACTTATGCACACATTTCAACATGTACTTAGTTCAGGTTGACCTCCCGAAGCCTAAATGAGCATTAATTTGACTACACAACTTATTCCTATGAAGATACATTCAAAGTAAAAAAACGGGCTCAACTCGGACTGAAAGTGCATTTAAAGCAATAAAAACTGAAAATGAGTGTCACGCCTAAACCAAAGGACTTATGCACACATTTCAACATGTATTTAGTTCAGGTTGACGTCCTGAAGCCTAAATGAGCATTAATTTGACTACACAACTCATTCCTATGAAGGTACATTCAAAGTCAGAAAACGTGCTCAACTAGGCCTGAAAGTGCATTTAAAGCAATAAAAACTCAAAATGAGTGTCACGCCTAAACCAAAGGACTTATGCACACATTTCAACATGTATTTAGTTCAGGTTGACCTCCTGAAGCCTAAATCACCATTAATTTGACTACAAAACTTATTCCTATGAAGATACATTCAAAGTAAAAAAACGGGCTCAACTCGGACTGAAAGTGCATTTAAAGCAATAAAAACTGAAAATGAGTGTCACGCCTAAACCAAAGGACTTATGCACACATTTCAACATGTATTTAGTTCAGGTTGACCTCCTGAAGCCTAAATGAGCATTAATTTGACTACACAACTCATTCCTATGAAGGTACATTCAAAGTCACAAAACGTGCTCAACTAGGCCTGAAAGTGCATTTAAAGCAATACAAACTCAAAATGAGTGTCACGCCTAAACCAAAGGACTTATGCACACATTTCAACATGTATTTAGTTCAGGTTGACCTCCTGAAGCCTAAATCACCATTAATTTGACTACACAACTTATTCCTATGAAGATACATTCAAAGTAAAAAAACGGGCTCAACTCGGACTGAAAGTGCATTTAAAGCAATAAAAACTGAAAATGAGTGTCACGCCTAAACCAAAGGACTTATGCACACATTTCAACATGTATTTAGTTCAGGTTGACGTCCTGAAGCCTAAATGAGCATTAATTTGACTACACAACTCATTCCTATGAAGGTACATTCAAAGTCACAAAACGTGCTCAACTAGGCCTGAAAGTGCATTTAAAGCAATAAAATCTCAAAATGAGTTTCACGCCTAAATCAAAGGACTTATGCACACATTTCAACATGTATTTAGTTCAGGTTGACCTCCTGAAGCCTAAATGAGCATTAATTTGACTACACAACTCATTCCTATGAAGGAACATTCAAAGTAAAAAAACGGGCTCAACTCGGACTGAAAGTGCATTTAAAGCATCAAAAACTGAAAATGAGTGTCACGCCTAAACCAAAGGACTTATGCACACATTTCAACATGTATTTAGTTCAGGTTGACGTCCTGAAGCCTAAATGAGCATTAATTTGACTACACAACTCATTCCTATGAAGGTACATTCAAAGTCACAAAACGTGCTCAACTTGGCCTGAAAGTGCATTTAAAGCAATAAAAACTCAAAATGAGTGTCACGCCTAAACCAAAGGACTTATGCACACATTTCAACATGTATTTAGTTCAGGTTGACGTCCTGAAGCCTAAATCACCATTAATTTGACTACACAACTTATTCCTATGAAGATACATTCAAAGTAAAAAAACGGGCTCAACTCGGACTGAAAGTGCATTTAAAGCAATAAAAACTGAAAATGAGTGTCACGCCTAAACCAAAGGACTTATGCACACATTTCAACATGTATTTAGTTCAGGTTGACCTCCTGAAGCCTAAATGAGCATTAATTTAACTACACAAATCATTCCTATGAAGGAACATTCAAAGTAAAAAAACGGGCTCAACTCGGACTGAAAGAGCATTTAAAGCAATAAAAACTGAAAATGAGTGTCACGCCTAAACCAAAGGACTTATGCACACATTTCAACATGTACTTAGTTCAGGTTGACCTCCCGAAGCCTAAATGAGCATTAATTTGACTACACAACTCATTCCTATGAAGGTACATTCAAAGTCACAAAACGTGCTCAACTAGGCCTGAAAGTGCATTTAAAGCAATAAAATCTCAAAATGAGTTTCACGCCTAAATCAAAGGACTTATGCACACATTTCAACTTGTATTTAGTTTAGGTTGACCTCCTGAAGCCTAAATGAGCATTAATTTGATCACACAACTCATTCCCATGAAGATACATTCAAAGTGAGTAAGTGCCCTGCTCTGTCTGAAAATGCATTTGAATCAATAAAAACTAAAATTGAGTGTCATGCCTAAACCAAAGGACGTCTGCACACATTTCAACGTCTAAAGTGTTGTTTCCGATGCCTGCTAGTGTATGTGTGCGTGCGTGTGTGAGAGTGTGTAGGTGTGTGTTTGTGTGGGTGCGTGAGTGTGTGTGTGTGCGCGTGTGTGTGTTGTGCGCACCCCCCCCCCCCAAAAAGTACTGTATTCGGATAAAAATGACGAATTACTCAGAGGTTTTAACTTTTGCTTGCACTTGATTTGTTCTGACACCGACGACGTCAACCAATGACAGCCCGAGTGGATCTAGCCCACGTGGTGTGAGAGCAGGGGGAGGTGAAAAGATGCAAAGCCTAGGTGATTGGCTGTGCATCTTTCAGTCTTCCACGTGGGTTAGTCTTTGATCTTCAATCAGTGTCCAAATGTTGTTTACATGCGTAGCGTGTGCGGATGTGTGTGCCTCTCATGAGTTTGTGTGTGTGTTTGCGCGCGCGTGATCGTGTGCCCATACATGTGTGAGTGTTTCTTTGATCTAAATCATCGTTGGTGTGTTGTTTATGATACGTGCTCGTCTGTGCGTACGTTTGTTGTGAGTGTGTGTGCGTGCGTTTGTGTGTGTGCTTGCTGCGTGCTGGCGCGCTCGGAAGCGTGTGTGTCAGAGAGAAAGAGAGGGAGCGGGATCGCTGGCCTGTATTTACTCTATGTGAAACACACAGGACATTTGTAATTTCGTCCCTTTCACATTTTTTGGCTTTTTTAAAAATAAAACTTATTTTCATCAATGGTTCATAATGAGTGTCACGCCTAGACCAAATGACTTATGCACACATTTCAACATTTATTTAGTTCAGGTTGACCTCCTGAAGCCTAAATGAGCATTAATTTGACTACACAAATCATTCCTATGAAGGAACATTCAAAGTAAAAAAACGGGCTCAACTCGGACTGAAAGTGCATTTAAAGCAATAAAAACTGAAAATGAGTGTCACGCCTAAACCAAAGGACTTATGCACACATTTCAACATGTATTTAGTTCAGGTTGACCTCCTGAAGCCTAAATGAGCATTAATTTGACTACACAAATCATTCCTATGAAGGAACATTCAAAGTAAAAAAACGGGCTCAACTCGGACTGAAAGTGCATTTAAAGCAATAAAAACTGAAAATGAGTGTCACGCCTAAACCAAAGGACTTATGCACACGTTTCAACATGTATTTAGTTCAGGTTGACCTCCTGAAGCCTAAATGAGCATTAATTTGACTACACAAATCATTCCTATGAAGGAACATTCAAAGTAAAAAAACGGGCTCAACTGGGACTGAAAGTGCATTTAAAGCAATAAAAACTGAAAATGAGTGTCACGCCTAAACCAAAGGACTTATGCACACATTTCAACATGTATTTAGTTCAGGTTGACCTCCTGAAGCCTAAATGAGCATTAATTTGATCACACAACTCATTCCTATGAAGATACATTCAAACTCAGAAACGTGCTCTACTCGGCCTGAAAATGCATTTAAAGCAATAAAAACTCAAAATGAGTGTCACGCCTAAACCAAAGGACTTATGCACACATTTCAACATGTATTTAGTTCAGGTTGACATTCTGAAGCCTAAATGAGCATTAATTTGACTACACAACTTATTCCTATGAAGATACATTCAAAGTAAAAAAACGGGCTCAACTCGGACTGAAAGTGCATTTAAAGCAATAAAAACTGAAAATGAGTGTCACGCCTAAACCAAAGGACTTATGCACACATTTCAACATGTATTTAGTTCAGGTTGACGTCCTGAAGCCTAAATGAGCATTAATTTGACTACACAACTCATTCCTATGAAGGTACATTCAAAGTCAGAAAACGTGCTCAACTAGGCCTGAAAGTGCATTTAAAGCAATAAAAACTCAAAATGAGTGTCACGCCTAAACCAAAGGACTTATGCACACATTTCAACATGTATTTAGTTCAGGTTGACCTCCTGAAGCCTAAATCACCATTAATTTGACTACACAACTTATTCCTATGAAGATACATTCAAAGTAAAAAAACGGGCTCAACTCGGACTGAAAGTGCATTTAAAGCAATAAAAACTGAAAATGAGTGTCACGCCTAAACCAAAGGACTTATGCACACATTTCAACATGTATTTAGTTCAGGTTGACCTCCTGAAGCCTAAATCACCATTAATTTGACTACACAACTCATTCCTATGAAGGTACATTCAAAGTCACAAAACGTGCTCAACTAGGCCTGAAAGTGCATTTAAAGCAATAAAAACTCAAAATGAGTGTCACGCCTAAACCAAAGGACTTATGCACACATTTCAACATGTATTTAGTTCAGGTTGACCTCCTGAAGCCTAAATGAGCATTAATTTGACTACACAACTCATTCCTATGAAGGTACATTCAAAGTCACAAAACGTGCTCAACTAGGCCTGAAAGTGCATTTAAAGCAATAAAAACTCAAAATGAGTGTCACGCCTAAACCAAAGGACTTATGCACACATTTCAACATGTATTTAGTTCAGGTTGACCTCCTGAAGCCTAAATCACCATTAATTTGACTACACAACTTATTCCTATGAAGATACTTTCAAAGTAAAAAAACGGGCTCAACTCGGACTGAAAGTGCATTTAAAGCAATAAAAACTGAAAATGAGTGTCACGCCTAAACCAAAGGACTTATGCACACATTTCAACATGTACTTAGTTCAGGTTGACCTCCCGAAGCCTAAATGAGCATTAATTTGATCACACAACTCATTCCTATGAAGATACATTCAAACTCAGAAACGTGCTCTACTCGGCCTGAAAATGCATTTAAAGCAATAAAAACTCAAAATGAGTGTCACGCCTAAACCAAAGGACTTATGCACACATTTCAACATGTATTTAGTTCAGGTTGACATTCTGAAGCCTAAATGAGCATTAATTTGACTACACAACTTATTCCTATGAAGATACATTCAAAGTAAAAAAACGGGCTCAACTCGGACTGAAAGTGCATTTAAAGCAATAAAAACTGAAAATGAGTGTCACGCCTAAACCAAAGGACTTATGCACACATTTCAACATGTATTTAGTTCAGGTTGACGTCCTGAAGCCTAAATGAGCATTAATTTGACTACACAACTCATTCCTATGAAGGTACATTCAAAGTCAGAAAACGTGCTCAACTAGGCCTGAAAGTGCATTTAAAGCAATAAAAACTCAAAATGAGTGTCACGCCTAAACCAAAGGACTTATGCACACATTTCAACATGTATTTAGTTCAGGTTGACCTCCTGAAGCCTAAATCACCATTAATTTGACTACACAACTTATTCCTATGAAGATACATTCAAAGTAAAAAAACGGGCTCAACTCGGACTGAAAGTGCATTTAAAGCAATAAAAACTCAAAATGAGTGTCACGCCTAAACCAAAGGACTTATGCACACATTTCAACATGTATTTAGTTCAGGTTGACCTCCTGAAGCCTAAATCACCATTAATTTGACTACACAACTCATTCCTATGAAGGTACATTCAAAGTCACAAAACGTGCTCAACTAGGCCTGAAAGTGCATTTAAAGCAATAAAAACTCAAAATGAGTGTCACGCCTAAACCAAAGGACTTATGCACACATTTCAACATGTATTTAGTTCAGGTTGACCTCCTGAAGCCTAAATGAGCATTAATTTGACTACACAACTCATTCCTATGAAGGTACATTCAAAGTCACAAAACGTGCTCAACTAGGCCTGAAAGTGCATTTAAAGCAATAAAAACTCAAAATGAGTGTCACGCCTAAACCAAAGGACTTATGCACACATTTCAACATGTATTTAGTTCAGGTTGACCTCCTGAAGCCTAAATCACCATTAATTTGACTACACAACTTATTCCTATGAAGATACATTCAAAGTAAAAAAACGGGCTCAACTCGGACTGAAAGTGCATTTAAAGCAATAAAAACTGAAAATGAGTGTCACGCCTAAACCAAAGGACTTATGCACACATTTCAACATGTATTTAGTTCAGGTTGACGTCCTGAAGCCTAAATGAGCATTAATTTGACTACACAACTCATTCCTATGAAGGTACATTCAAAGTCACAAAACGTGCTCAACTAGGCCTGAAAGTGCATTTAAAGCAATAAAATCTCAAAATGAGTTTCACGCCTAAATCAAAGGACTTATGCACACATTTCAACATGTATTTAGTTCAGGTTGACCTCCTGAAGCCTAAATGAGCATTAATTTGACTACACAACTCATTCCTATGAAGGAACATTCAAAGTAAAAAAACGGGCTCAACTCGGACTGAAAGTGCATTTAAAGCATCAAAAACTGAAAATGAGTGTCACGCCTAAACCAAAGGACTTATGCACACATTTCAACATGTATTTAGTTCAGGTTGACGTCCTGAAGCCTAAATGAGCATTAATTTGACTACACAACTCATTCCTATGAAGGTACATTCAAAGTCACAAAACGTGCTCAACTTGGCCTGAAAGTGCATTTAAAGCAATAAAAACTCAAAATGAGTGTCACGCCTAAACCAAAGGACTTATGCACACATTTCAACATGTATTTAGTTCAGGTTGACGTCCTGAAGCCTAAATCACCATTAATTTGACTACACAACTTATTCCTATGAAGATACATTCAAAGTAAAAAAACGGGCTCAACTCGGACTGAAAGTGCATTTAAAGCAATAAAAACTGAAAATGAGTGTCACGCCTAAACCAAAGGACTTATGCACACATTTCAACATGTATTTAGTTCAGGTTGACCTCCTGAAGCCTAAATGAGCATTAATTTAACTACACAAATCATTCCTATGAAGGAACATTCAAGGTAAAAAAACGGGCTCAACTCGGACTGAAAGAGCATTTAAAGCAATAAAAACTGAAAATGAGTGTCACGCCTAAACCAAAGGACTAATGCACACATTTCAACATGTACTTAGTTCAGGTTGACCTCCCGAAGCCTAAATGAGCATTAATTTGACTACACAACTCATTCCTATGAAGGTACATTCAAAGTCACAAATGTGCTCAACTAGGCCTGAAAGTGCATTTAAAGCAATAAAATCTCAAAATGAGTTTCACGCCTAAATCAAAGGACTTATGCACACATTTCAACATGTATTTAGTTTAGGTTGACCTCCTGAAGCATAAATGAGCATTAATTTGATCACACAACTCATTCCCATCAAGATACATTCAAAGTCAGTAAGTGCCCTGCTCTGTCTGAAAATGCATTTGAATCAATAAAAACTAAAATTGAGTGTCATGCCTAAACCAAAGGACGTCTGCACACATTTCAACGTCTAAAGTGTTGTTTCCGATGCGTGCTAGTGTATGTGTGCGTGCGTGTGTGAGAGTGTGTAGGTGTGTGTTTGTGTGGGTGCGTGCGTGTGTGTGTGTGTGCGTGTGTGTGTTGTGCGCACCCCCCCCCCCCAAAAAAGTACTGTATTCGGATAACAATGACGAATTACTCAGAGGTTTTAACTTTTGCTTGCACTTGATTTGTTCTGACACCGACGACGTCAACCAATGACAGCCCGAGTGGATCTAGCCCACGTGGTGTGAGAGCAGGGGGAGGTGAAAAGATGCAAAGCCTAGGTGATTGGCTGTGCATCTTTCAGTCTTCCACGTGGGTTAGTCTTTGATCTTCAATCAGTGTCCAAATGTTGTTTACATGCGTAGCGTGTGCGGATGTGTGTGCCTCTCATGAGTTTGTGTGTGTGTTTGCGCGCGCGTGATCGTGTGCCCATACATGTGTGAGTGTTTCTTTGATCTAAATCATCGTTGGTGTGTTGTTTACGATACGTGCTCGTCTGTGCGTACGTTTGTGTGAGTGTGTGTGCGTGCGTTTGTGTGTGTGCTTGCTGCGTGCTGGCGCGCTCGGAAGCGTGTGTGTCAGAGAGAAAGAGAGGGAGCGGGATCGCTGGCCTGTATGTACTCTATGTGAAACACACAGGACATTTGTAATTTCGTCCCTTTCACATTTTTTGGCTTTTTTAAAAATAAAACTTATTTTCATCAATGGTTCATAATGAGTGTCACGCCTAGACCAAATGACTTATGCACACATTTCAACATTTATTTAGTTCAGGTTGACCTCCTGAAGCCTAAATGAGCATTAATTTGACTACACAACTCATTCCTATGAAGGAACATTCAAAGTAAAAAAACGGACTCAACTCGGACTGAAAGTGCATTTAAAGCAATAAAAACTGAAAATGAGTGTCACGCCTAAACCAAAGGACTTATGCACACATTTCAACATGTATTTAGTTCAGGTTGACCTCCTGAAGCCTAAATGAGCATTAATTTGACGACACAACTCATTCCTATGAAGGTACATTCAAAGTCACAAAACGTGCTCAACTAGGCCTGAAAGTGCATTTAAAGCAATAAAAACTGAAAATGAGTGTCACGCCTAAACCAAAGGACTTATGCACACATTTCAACATGTATTTAGTTCAGGTTGACCTCCTGAAGCCTAAATGAGCATTAATTTGACTACACAACTAATTCCTATGAAGATACATTCAAACTCAGAAACGTGCTCTACTCGGCCTGAAAATGCATTTAAAGCAATAAAAACTCAAAATGAGTGTCACGCCTAAACCAAAGGACTTATGCACACATTTCAACATGTATTTAGTTCAGGTTGACATTCTGAAGCCTAAATGAGCATTAATTTGACTACACAACTTATTCCTATGAAGATACATTCAAAGTAAAAAAACGGGCTCAACTCGGACTGAAAGTGCATTTAAAGCAATAAAAACTGAAAATGAGTGTCACGCCTAAACCAAAGGACTTATGCACACATTTCAACATGTATTTAGTTCAGGTTGACCTCCTGAAGCCTAAATGAGCATTAATTTGACGACACAACTCATTCCTATGAAGGTACATTCAAAGTCACAAAACGTGCTCAACTAGGCCTGAAAGTGCATTTAAAGCAATAAAAACTCAAAATGAGTGTCACGCCTAAACCAAAGGACTTATGCACACATTTCACCATGTATTTAGTTCAGGTTGACATTCTGAAGCCTAAATGAGCATTAATTTGACTACACAACTTATTCCTATGAAGATACATTCAAAGTAAAAAAACGTGTTCTACTCGGCCTGAAAATGCATTTAAAGCAATAAAAACTCAAAATGAGTGTCACGCCTAAACCAAAGGCCTTATGCACACATTTCAACATGTATTTAGTTCAGGTTGACCTCCTGAAGCCTAAATGAGCATTAATTTGACTACACAACTCATTCCTATGAAGGAACATTCAAAGTAAAAAAACGGGCTCAACTCGGACTGAAAGTACATTTAAAGCAATAAAAACTGAAAATGATTGTCACGCCTAAACCAAAGGATTTATGCACACATTTCAACATGTATTTAGTTCAGGTTGACCTCCTGAAGCCTAAATGAGCATTAATTTGACTACACAACTCATTCCTATGAAGGTACATTCAAAGTCACAAAACGTGCTCAACTAGGCCTGAAAGTGCATTTAAAGCAATAAAAACTCAAAATGAGTGTCACGCCTAAACCAAAGGACTTATGCACACATTTCAACATGTATTTAGTTCAGGTTGACATTCTGAAGCCTAAATGAGCATTAATTTGACTACACAACTTATTCCTATGAAGATACATTCAAAGTAAAAAAACGTGTTCTAGTCGGCCTGAAAATGCATTTAAAGCAATAAAAACTCAAAATGAGTGTCACGCCTAAACCAAAGGCCTTATGCACACATTTCAACATGTATTTAGTTCAGGTTGACCTCCTGAAGCCTAAATGAGCATTAATTTGACTACACAACTCATTCCTATGAAGGAACATTCAAAGTAAAAAAACGGGCTCAACTCGGACTGAAAGTACATTTAAAGCAATAAAAACTGAAAATGATTGTCACGCCTAAACCAAAGGATTTATGCACACATTTCAACATGTATTTAGTTCAGGTTGACCTCCTGAAGCCTAATGAGCATTAATTTGACTACACAACTCATTCCTATGAAGGTACATTCAAAGTCACAAAACGTGCTCAACTAGGCCTGAAAGTGCATTTAAAGCAATAAAAACTCAAAATGAGTGTCACGCCTAAACCAAAGGACTTATGCACACATTTCAACATGTATTTAGTTCAGGTTGACATTCTGAAGCCTAAATGAGCATTAATTTGACTACACAACTTATTCCTATGAAGATACATTCAAAGTAAAAAAACGGGCTCAACTCGGACTGAAAGTGCATTTAAAGCAATAAAAACTGAAAATGAGTGTCACGCCTAAACCAAAGGACTTATGCACACATTTCAACATGTATTTAGTTCAGGTTGACGTCCTGAAGCCTAAATAAGCATTAATTTGACTACACAACTTATTCCTATGAAGATACATTCAAAGTAAAAAAACGTGCTCTACTCGGCCTGAAAATGCATTTAAAGCAAGATAAAATCAAAATGAGTGTCACGCCTAAACCAAATGCCTTATGCACACATTTCAACATGTATTTAATTCAGGTTGACCTCCTGAAGCCTAAATGAGCATTAATTTGACTACACAACTCATTCCTATGAAGGAACATTCAAAGGAAAAAAACGGGCTCAACTCGGACTGAAAGTGCATTTAAAGCAATAAAAACTCAAAATGAGTGTCACGCCTAAACCAAAGGACTTATGCACACATTTCAACATGTATTTAGTTCAGGTTGACATTCTGAAGCCTAAATGAGCATTAATTTGACTACACAACTTATTCCTATGAAGATACATTCAAAGTAAAAAAACGGGCTCAACTCGGACTGAAAGTGCATTTAAAGCAATAAAAACTGAAAATGAGTGTCACGCCTAAACCAAAGGACTTATGCACACATTTCAACATGTATTTAGTTCAGGTTGACGTCCTGAAGCCTAAATGAGCATTAATTTGACTACACAACTCATTCCTATGAAGGTACATTCAAAGTCACAAAACGTGCTCAACTAGGCCTGAAAGTGCATTTAAAGCAATAAAAACTGAAAATGAGTGTCACGCCTAAACCAAAGGACTTATGCACACATTTCAACATGTATTTAGTTCAGGTTGACCTCCTGAAGCCTAAATCACCATTAATTTGACTACACAACTTATTCCTATGAAGATACATTCAAAGTAAAAAAACGGGCTCAACTCGGACTGAAAGTGCATTTAAAGCAATAAAAACTGAAAATGAGTGTCACGCCTAAACCAAAGGACTTATGCACACCTTTCAACATGTATTTAGTTCAGGTTGACCTCCTGAATCCTAAATGAGCATTAATTTGACTACACAAATCATTCCTATGAAGGAACATTCAAAGTAAAAAAACGGGCTCAACTCGGACTGAAAGTGCATTTAAAGCAATAAAAACTGAAAATGAGTGTCACGCCTAAACCAAAGGACTTATGCACACATTTCAACATGTATTTAGTTCAGGTTGACGTCCTGAAGCCTAAATGAGCATTAATTTGACTACACAACTTATTCCTATGAAGATTCATTCAAAGTAAAAAAACGTGCTCTACACGGCCTGAAAATGCATTTAAAGCAATAAAAACTCAAAATGAGTGTCACGCCTAAACCAAAGGCCTTATGCACACATTTCAACATGTATTTAATTCAGGTTGACCTCCTGAAGCCTAAATGAGCATTAATTTGACTACACAACTCATTCCTATGAAGGAACATTCAAAGTAAAAAAACGGGCTCAACTCGGACTGAAAGTGCATTAAAAGCAATAAAAACTGAAAATGAGTGTCACGCCTAAACCAAAGGACTTATGCACACATTTCAACATGTACTTAGTTCAGGTTGACCTCCCGAAGCCTAAATGAGCATTAATTTGACTACACAACTCATTCCTATGAAGGTACAATCAAAGTCACAAAACGTGCTCAACTAGGCCTGAAAGTGCATTTAAAGCAATAAAATCTCAAAATGAGTTTCACGCCTAAATCAAAGGACTTATGCACACATTTCAACATGTATTTAGTTTAGGTTGACCTCCTGAAGCATAAATGAGCATTAATTTGATCACACAACTCATTCCCATGAAGATACATTCAAAGTCAGTAAGTGCCCTGCTCTGTCTGAAAATGCATTTGAATCAATAAAAACTAAAATTGAGTGTCATGCCTAAACCAAAGGACGTCTGCACACATTTCAACGTCTAAAGTGTTGTTTCCGATGCGTGCTAGTGTATGTGTGCGTGCGTGTGTGAGAGTGTGTAGGTGTGTGTTTGTGTGGGTGCGTGCGTGTGTGTGTGTGTGCGTGTGTGTGTTGTGCGCACCCCCGCCCCCAAAAAGTACTGTATTCGGATAAAAATGACGAATTACTCAGAGGTTTTAACTTTTGCTTGCACTTGATTTGTTCTGACACCGACGACGTCAACCAATGACAGCCCGAGTGGATCTAGCCCACGTGGTGTGATAGCAGGGGGAGGTGAAAAGATGCAAAGCCTAGGTGATTGGCTGTGCATCTTTCAGTCTTCCACGTGGGTTAGTCTTTGATCTTCAATCAGTGTCCAAATGTTGTTTACATGCGTAGCGTGTGCGGATGTGTGTGCCTCTCATGAGTTTGTGTGTGTGTTTGCGCGCGCGTGATCGTGTGCCCATACATGTGTGAGTGTTTCTTTGATCTAAATCATCGTTGGTGTGTTGTTTACGATACGTGCTCGTCTGTGCGTACGTTTGTGTGAGTGTGTGTGCGTGCGTTTGTGTGTGTGCTTGCTGCGTGCTGGCGCGCTCGGAAGCGTGTGTGTCACAGAGAAAGAGAGGGAGCGGGATCGCTGGCCTGTATGTACTCTATGTGAAACACACAGGACATTTGTAATTTCGTCCCTTTCACATTTTTTGGCTTTTTTAAAAATAAAACTTATTTTCATCAATGGTTCATAATGAGTGTCACGCCTAGACCAAATGACTTATGCACACATTTCAACATTTATTTAGTTCAGGTTGACCTCCTGAAGCCTAAATGAGCATTAATTTGACTACACAAATCATTCCTATGAAGGAACATTCAAAGTAAAAAAACGGGCTCAACTCGGACTGAAAGTGCATTTAAAGCAATAAAAACTGAAAATGAGTGTCACGCCTAAACCAAAGGACTTATGCACACATTTCAACATGTATTTAGTTCAGGTTGACCTCCTGAAGCCTAAATGAGCATTAATTTGACTACACAAATCATTCCTATGAAGGAACATTCAAAGTAAAAAAACGGCCTCAACTCGGACTGAAAGTGCATTTAAAGCAATAAAAACTGAAAATGAGTGTCACGCCTAAACCAAAGGACTTATGCACACATTTCAACATGTATTTAGTTCAGGTTGACCTCCTGAAGCCTAAATGAGCATTAATTTGACTACACAACTCATTCCTATGAAGGAACATTCAAAGTAAAAAAACGGGCTCAACTGGGACTGAAAGTGCATTTAAAGCAATAAAAACTGAAAATGAGTGTCACGCCTAAACCAAAGGACTTATGCACACATTTCAACATGTATTTAGTTCAGGTTGACCTCCTGAAGCCTAAATGAGCATTAATTTGATCACACAACTCATTCCTATGAAGATACATTCAAAACTCAGAAACGTGCTCTACTCGGCCTGAAAATGCATTTAAAGCAATAAAAACTCAAAATGAGTGTCACGCCTAAACCAAAGGACTTATGCACACATTTCAACATGTATTTAGTTCAGGTTGACATTCTGAAGCCTAAATGAGCATTAATTTGACTACACAACTTATTCCTATGAAATTACATTCAAAGTAAAAAAACGGGCTCAACTCGGACTGAAAGTGCATTTAAAGCAATAAAAACTGAAAATGAGTGTCACGCCTAAACCAAAGGACTTATGCACACATTTCAACATGTATTTATTTCAGGTTGACGTCCTGAAGCCTAAATGAGCATTAATTTGACTACACAACTCATTCCTATGAAGGTACATTCAAAGTCACAAAACGTGCTCAACTAGGCCTGAAAATGCATTTAAAGCAATAAAAACTCAAAATGAGTGTCACGCCTAAACCAAAGGACTTATGCACACATTTCAACATGTATTTAGTTCAGGTTGACCTCCTGAAGCCTAAATCACCATTAATTTGACTACACAACTTATTCCTATGAAGATACATTCAAAGTAAAAAAACGGGCTCAACTCGGACTGAAAGTGCATTTAAAGCAATAAAAACTGAAAATGAGTGTCACGCCTAAACCAAAGGACTTATGCACACATTTTAACATGTATTTAGTTCAGGTTGACCTCCTGAAGCCTAAATCACCATTAATTTGACTACACAACTCATTCCTATGAAGGTACATTCAAAGTCACAAAACGTGCTCAACTAGGCCTGAAAGTGCATTTAAAGCAATAAAAACTCAAAATGAGTGTCACGCCTAAACCAAAGGACTTATGCACACATTTCAACATGTATTTAGTTCAGGTTGACCTCCTGAAGCCTAAATGAGCATTAATTTGACTACACAACTCATTCCTATGAAGGAACATTCAAAGTAAAAAAACGGGCTCAACTGGGACTGAAAGTGCATTTAAAGCAATAAAAACTGAAAATGAGTGTCACGCCTAAACCAAAGGACTTATGCACACATTTCAACATGTACTTAGTTCAGGTTGACCTCCCGAAGCCTAAATGAGCATTAATTTGACTACACAACTCATTCCTATGAAGTTACATTCAAAGTCACAAAACGTGCTCAACTAGGCCTGAAAGTGCATTTAAAGCAATAAAATCTCAAAATGAGTTTCACGCCTAAATCAAAGGACTTATGCACACATTTCAACATGTATTTAGTTTAGGTTGACCTCCTGAAGCATAAATGAGCATTAATTTGATCACACAACTCATTCCCATGAAGATACATTCAAAGTCATTAAGTGCCCTGCTCTGTCTGAAAATGCATTTGAATCAATAAAAACTAAAATTGAGTGTCATGCCTAAACCAAAGGACGTCTGCACACATTTCAACGTCTAAAGTGTTGTTTCCGATGCGTGCTAGTGTATGTGTGCGTGCGTGTGTGAGAGTGTGTAGGTGTGTGTTTGTGTGAGTGCGTGCGTGTGTGTGTGTGTGCGTGTGTGTGTTGTGCGCACCCCCCCCCCCCCCCCCAAAAAGTACTGTATTCGGATAAAAATGACGAATTACTCAGAGGTTTTAACTTTTGCTTGCACTTGATTTGTTCTGACACCGACGACGTCAACCAATGACAGCCCGAGTGGATCTAGCCCACGTGGTGTGAGAGCAGGGGGAGGTGAAAAGATGCAAAGCCTAGGTGATTGGCTGTGCATCTTTCAGTCTTCCACGTGGGTTAGTCTTTGATCTTCAATCAGTGTCCAAATGTTGTTTACATGCGTAGCGTGTGCGGATGTGTGTGCCTCTCATGAGTTTGTGTGTGTGTTTGCGCGCGCGTGATCGTGTGCCCATACATGTGTGAGTGTTTCTTTGATCTAAATCATCGTTGGTGTGTTGTTTACGATACGTGCTCGTCTGTGCGTACGTTTGTGTGAGTGTGTGTGCGTGCGTTTGTGTGTGTGCTTGCTGCGTGCTGGCGCGCTCGGAAGCGTGTGTGTCACAGAGAAAGAGAGGGAGCGGGATCGCTGGCCTGTATGTACTCTATGTGAAACACACAGGACATTTGTAATTTCGTCCCTTTCACATTTTTTGGCTTTTTTAAAAATAAAACTTATTTTTATCAATGGTTCATAATGAGTGTCACGCCTAGACCAAATGACTTATGCACACATTTCAACATTTATTTAGTTCAGGTTGACCTCCTGAAGCCTAAATGAGCATTAATTTGACTACACAAATCATTCCTATGAAGGAACATTCAAAGTAAAAAAACGGGCTCAACTCGGACTGAAAGTGCATTTAAAGCAATTAAAACTGAAAATGAGTGTCACGCCTAAACCAAAGGACTTATGCACACATTTCAACATGTATTTAGTTCAGGTTGACCTCCTGAAGCCTAAATGAGCATTAATTTGACTACACAAATCATTCCTATGAAGGAACATTCAAAGTAAAAAAACGGGCTCAACTCGGACTGAAAGTGCATTTAAAGCAATAAAAACTGAAAATGAGTGTCACGCCTAAACCAAAGGACTTATGCACACATTTCAACATGTATTTAGTTCAGGTTGACCTCCTGAAGCCTAAATGAGCATTAATTTGACTACACAACTCATTCCTATGAAGGAACATTCAAAGTAAAAAAACGGGCTCAACTGGGACTGAAAGTGCATTTAAAGCAATAAAAACTGAAAATGAGTGTCACGCCTAAACCAAAGGACTTATGCACACATTTCAACATGTATTTAGTTCAGGTTGACCTCCTGAAGCCTAAATGAGCATTAATTTGATCACACAACTCATTCCTATGAAGATACATTCAAAACTCAGAAACGTGCTCTACTCGGCCTGAAAATGCATTTAAAGCAATAAAAACTCAAAATGAGTGTCACGCCTAAACCAAAGGACTTATGCACACATTTCAACATGTATTTAGTTCAGGTTGACATTCTGAAGTCTAAATGAGCATTAATTTGACTACACAACTTATTCCTATGAAGATACATTCAAAGTAAAAAAACGGGCTCAACTCGGACTGAAAGTGCATTTAAAGCAATAAAAACTGAAAATGAGTGTCACGCCTAAACCAAAGGACTTATGCACACATTTCAACATGTATTTATTTCAGGTTGACGTCCTGAAGCCTAAATGAGCATTAATTTGACTACACAACTCATTCCTATGAAGGTACATTCAAAGTCACAAAACGTGCTCAACTAGGCCTGAAAATGCATTTAAAGCAATAAAAACTCAAAATGAGTGTCACGCCTAAACCAAAGGACTTATGCACACATTTCAACATGTATTTAGTTCAGGTTGACCTCCTGAAGCCTAAATCACCATTAATTTGACTACACAACTTATTCCTATGAAGATACATTCAAAGTAAAAAAACGGGCTCAACTCGGACTGAAAGTGCATTTAAAGCAATAAAAACTGAAAATGAGTGTCACGCCTAAACCAAAGGACTTATGCACACATTTCAACATGTATTTAGTTCAGGTTGACCTCCTGAAGCCTAAATCACCATTAATTGGACTACACAACTCATTCCTATGAAGGTACATTCAAAGTCACAAAACGTGCTCAACTAGGCCTGAAAGTGCATTTAAAGCAATAAAAACTCAAAATGAGTGTCACGCCTAAACCAAAGGACTTATGCACACATTTCAACATGTATTTAGTTCAGGTTGACCTCCTGAAGCCTAAATGAGCATTAATTTGACTACACAACTCATTCCTATGAAGGAACATTCAAAGTCACAAAACGTGCTCAACTAGGCCTGAAAGTGCATTTAAAGCAATAAAATCTCAAAATGAGTTTCACGCCTAAATCAAAGGACTTATGCACACATTTCAACATGTATTTAGTTTAGGTTGACCTCCTGAAGCATAAATGAGCATTAATTTGATCACACAACTCATTCCCATGAAGATACATTCAAAGTCAGTAAGTGCCCTGCTCTGTCTGAAAATGCATTTGAATCAATAAAAACTAAAATTGAGTGTCATGCCTAAACCAAAGGACGTCTGCACACATTTCAACGTCTAAAGTGTTGTTTCCGATGCGTGCTAGTGTATGTGTGCGTGCGTGTGTGAGAGTGTGTAGGTGTGTGTTTGTGTGGGTGCGTGCGTGTGTGTGTGTGCGTGTGTGTGTTGTGCGCACCCCCCCCCCCCAAAAAGTACTGTATTCGGATAAAAATGACGAATTACTCTGAGGTTTTAACTTTTGCTTGCACTTGATTTGTTCTGACACCGACGACGTCAACCAATGACAGCCCGAGTGGATCTAGCCCACGTGGTGTGAGAGCAGGGGGAGGTGAAAAGATGCAAAGCCTAGGTGATTGGCTGTGCATCTTTCAGTCTTCCACGTGGGTTAGTCTTTGATCTTCAATCAGTGTCCAAATGTTGTTTACATGCGTAGCGTGTGCGGATGTGTGTGCCTCTCATGAGTTTGTGTGTGTGTTTGCGCGCGCGTGATCGTGTGCCCATACATGTGTGAGTGTTTCTTTGATCTAAATCATCGTTGGTGTGTTGTTTACGATACGTGCTCGTCTGTGCGTACGTTTGTGTGAGTGTGTGTGCGTGCGTTTGCGTGTGTGCTTGCTGCGTGCTGGCGCGCTCGGAAGCGTGTGTGTCACAGAGAAAGAGAGGGAGCGGGATCGCTGGCCTGTATGTACTCTATGTGAAACACACAGGACATTTGTAATTTCGTCCCTTTCACATTTTTTGGCTTTTTTAAAAATAAAACTTATTTTTATCAATGGTTCATAATGAGTGTCACGCCTAGACCAAATGACTTATGCACACATTTCAACATTTATTTAGTTCAGGTTGACCTCCTGAAGCCTAAATGAGCATTAATTTGACTACACAAATCATTCCTATGAAGGAACATTCAAAGTCACAAAACGGGCTCAACTAGGCCTGAAAGTGCATTTAAAGCAATAAAATCTCAAAATGAGTTTCACGCCTAAATCAAAGGACTTATGCACACATTTCAACATGTATTTAGTTCAGGTTGACCTCCTGAAGCCTAAATGAGCATTAATTTGACTACACAACTCATTCCTATGAAGGAACATTCAAAGTAAAAAAACGGGCTCAACTCGGACTGAAAGTGCATTTAAAGCAATAAAAACTGAAAATGAGTGTCACGCCTAAACCAAAGGACTTATGCACACATTTCAACATGTACTTAGTTCAGGTTGACCTCCCGAAGCCTAAATGAGCATTAATTTGACTACACAACTCATTCCTATGAAGGTACATTCAAAGTCACAAAACGTGCTCAACTAGGCCTGAAAGTGCATTTAAAGCAATAAAATCTCAAAATGAGTTTCACGCCTAAATCAAAGGACTTATGCACACATTTCAACATGTATTTAGTTTAGGTTGACCTCCTGAAGCATAAATGAGCATTAATTTGATCACACAACTCATTCCCATGAAGATACATTCAAAGTCAGTAAGTGCCCTGCTCTGTCTGAAAATGCATTTGAATCAATAAAAACTAAAATTGAGTGTCATGCCTAAACCAAAGGACGTCTGCACACATTTCAACGTCTAAAGTGTTGTTTCCGATGCGTGCTAGTGTATGTGTGCGTGCGTGTGTGAGAGTGTGTAGGTGTGTGTTTGTGTGGGTGCGTGCGTGTGTGTGTGTGTGCGTGTGTGTGTTGTGCGCACCCCCCCCCCCAAAAAAGTACTGTATTCGGATAAAAATGACGAATTACTCTGAGGTTTTAACTTTTGCTTGCACTTGATTTGTTCTGACACCGACGACGTCAACCAATGACAGCCCGAGTGGATCTAGCCCACGTGGTGTGAGAGCAGGGGGAGGTGAAAAGATGCAAAGCCTAGGTGATTGGCTGTGCATCTTTCAGTCTTCCACGTGGGTTAGTCTTTGATCTTCAATCAGTGTCCAAATGTTGTTTACATGCGTAGCGTGTGCGGATGTGTGTGCCTCTCATGAGTTTGTGTGTGTGTTTGCGCGCGCGTGATCGTGTGCCCATACATGTGTGAGTGTTTCTTTGATCTAAATCATCGTTGGTGTGTTGTTTACGATACGTGCTCGTCTGTGCGTACGTTTGTGTGAGTGTGTGTGCGTGCGTTTGTGTGTGTGCTTGCTGCGTGCTGGCGCGCTCGGAAGCGTGTGTGTCACAGAGAAAGAGAGGGAGCGGGATCGCTGGCCTGTATGTACTCTATGTGAAACACACAGGACATTTGTAATTTCGTCCCTTTCACATTTTTTGGCTTTTTTAAAAATAAAACTTATTTTTATCAATGGTTCATAATGAGTGTCACGCCTAGACCAAATGACTTATGCACACATTTCAACATTTATTTAGTTCAGGTTGACCTCCTGAAGCCTAAATGAGCATTAATTTGACTACACAAATCATTCCTATGAAGGAACATTCAAAGTAAAAAAACGGGCTCAACTCGGACTGAAAGTGCATTTAAAGCAATAAAAACTGAAAATGAGTGTCACGCCTAAACCAAAGGACTTATGCACACATTTCAACATGTATTTAGTTCAGGTTGACATTCTGAAGCCTAAATGAGCATTAATTTGACTACACAACTTATTCCTATGAAGATACATTCAAAGTAAAAAAACGGGCTCAACTCGGACTGAAAGTGCATTTAAAGCAATAAAAACTGAAAATGAGTGTCACGCCTAAACCAAAGGACTTATGCACACATTTCAACATGTATTTAGTTCAGGTTGACGTCCTGAAGCCTAAATGAGCATTAATTTGACTACACAACTCATTCCTATGAAGGTACATTCAAAGTCACAAAACGTGCTCAACTAGGCCTGAAAGTGCATTTAAAGCAATAAAATCTCAAAATGAGTTTCACGCCTAAATCAAAGGACTTATGCACACATTTCAACATGTATTTAGTTCAGGTTGACCTCCTGAAGCCTAAATGAGCATTAATTTGACTACACAACTCATTCCTATGAAGGAACATTCAAAGTAAAAAAACGGGCTCAACTCGGACTGAAAGTGCATTTAAAGCAATAAAAACTGAAAATGAGTGTCACGCCTAAACCAAAGGACTTATGCACACATTTCAACATGTACTTAGTTCAGGTTGACCTCCCGAAGCCTAAATGAGCATTAATTTGACTACACAACTCATTCCTATGAAGGTACATTCAAAGTCACAAAACGTGCTCAACTAGGCCTGAAAGTGCATTTAAAGCAATAAAATCTCAAAATGAGTTTCACGCCTAAATCAAAGGACTTATGCACACATTTCAACATGTATTTAGTTTAGGTTGACCTCCTGAAGCATAAATGAGCATTAATTTGATCACACAACTCATTCCCATGAAGATACATTCAAAGTCAGTAAGTGCCCTGCTCTGTCTGAAAATGCATTTGAATCAATAAAAACTAAAATTGAGTGTCATGCCTAAACCAAAGGACGTCTGCACACATTTCAACGTCTAAAGTGTTGTTTCCGATGCGTGCTAGTGTATGTGTGCGTGCGTGTGTGAGAGTGTGTAGGTGTGTGTTTGTGTGGGTGCGTGCGTGTGTGTGTGTGTGCGTGTGTGTGTTGTGCGCACCCCCCCCCCCCCAAAAAAGTACTGTATTCGGATAAAAATGACGAATTACTCTGAGGTTTTAACTTTTGCTTGCACTTGATTTGTTCTGACACCGACGACGTCAACCAATGACAGCCCGAGTGGATCTAGCCCACGTGGTGTGAGAGCAGGGGGAGGTGAAAAGATGCAAAGCCTAGGTGATTGGCTGTGCATCTTTCAGTCTTCCACGTGGGTTAGTCTTTGATCTTCAATCAGTGTCCAAATGTTGTTTACATGCGTAGCGTGTGCGGATGTGTGTGCCTCTCATGAGTTTGTGTGTGTGTTTGCGCGCGCGTGATCGTGTGCCCATACATGTGTGAGTGTTTCTTTGATCTAAATCATCGTTGGTGTGTTGTTTACGATACGTGCTCGTCTGTGCGTACGTTTGTGTGAGTGTGTGTGCGTGCGTTTGTGTGTGTGCTTGCTGCGTGCTGGCGCGCTCGGAAGCGTGTGTGTCACAGAGAAAGAGAGGGAGCGGGATCGCTGGCCTGTATGTACTCTATGTGAAACACACAGGACATTTGTAATTTCGTCCCTTTCACATTTTTTGGCTTTTTTAAAAATAAAACTTATTTTTATCAATGGTTCATAATGAGTGTCACGCCTAGACCAAATTACTTATGCACACATTTCAACATTTATTTAGTTCAGGTTGACCTCCTGAAGCCTAAATGAGCATTAATTTGACTACACAAATCATTCCTATGAAGGAACATTCAAAGTAAAAAAACGGGCTCAACTCGGACTGAAAGTGCATTTAAAGCAATAAAAACTGAAAATGAGTGTCACGCCTAAACCAAAGGACTTATGCACACATTTCAACATGTATTTAGTTCAGGTTGACATTCTGAAGCCTAAATGAGCATTAATTTGACTACACAACTTATTCCTATGAAGATACATTCAAAGTAAAAAAACGGGCTCAACTCGGACTGAAAGTGCATTTAAAGCAATAAAAACTGAAAATGAGTGTCACGCCTAAACCAAAGGACTTATGCACACATTTCAACATGTATTTAGTTCAGGTTGACGTCCTGAAGCCTAAATGAGCATTAATTTGACTACACAACTCATTCCTATGAAGGTACATTCAAAGTCACAAAACGTGCTCAACTAGGCCTGAAAGTGCATTTAAAGCAATAAAAACTCAAAATGAGTGTCACGCCTAAACCAAAGGACTTATGCACACATTTCAACATGTATTTAGTTCAGGTTGACCTCCTGAAGCCTAAATCACCATTAATTTGACTACACAACTCATTCCTATGAAGGTACATTCAAAGTCACAAAACGTGCTCAACTAGGCCTGAAAGTGCATTTAAAGCAATAAAAACTCAAAATGAGTGTCACGCCTAAACCAAAGGACTTATGCACACATTTCAACATGTATTTAGTTCAGGTTGACCTCCTGAAGCCTAAATGAGCATTAATTTGACTACACAACTCATTCCTATGAAGGTACATTCAAAGTCACAAAACGTGCTCCACTAGGCCTGAAAGTGCATTTAAAGCAATAAAAACTCAAAATGAGTGTCACGCCTAAACCAAAGGACTTATGCACACATTTCAACATGTATTTAGTTCAGGTTGACCTCCTGAAGCCTAAATCACCATTAATTTGACTACACAACTTATTCCTATGAAGATACATTCAAAGTAAAAAAACGGGCTCAACTCGGACTGAAAGTGCATTTAAAGCAATAAAAACTGAAAATGAGTGTCACGCCTAAACCAAAGGACTTATGCACACATTTCAACATGTATTTAGTTCAGGTTGACGTCCTGAAGCCTAAATGAGCATTAATTTGACTACACAACTCATTCCTATGAAGGTACATTCAAAGTCACAAAACGTGCTCAACTAGGCCTGAAAGTGCATTTAAAGCAATAAAATCTCAAAATGAGTTTCACGCCTAAATCAAAGGACTTATGCACACATTTCAACATGTATTTAGTTCAGGTTGACCTCCTGAAGCCTAAATGAGCATTAATTTGACTACACAACTCATTCCTATGAAGGAACATTCAAAGTAAAAAAACGGGCTCAACTCGGACTGAAAGTGCATTTAAAGCATCAAAAACTGAAAATGAGTGTCACGCCTAAACCAAAGGACTTATGCACACATTTCAACATGTATTTAGTTCAGGTTGACGTCCTGAAGCCTAAATGAGCATTAATTTGACTACACAACTCATTCCTATGAAGGTACATTCAAAGTCACAAAACGTGCTCAACTTGGCCTGAAAGTGCATTTAAAGCAATAAAAACTCAAAATGAGTGTCACGCCTAAACCAAAGGACTTATGCACACATTTCAACATGTATTTAGTTCAGGTTGACGTCCTGAAGCCTAAATCACCATTAATTTGACTACACAACTTATTCCTATGAAGATACATTCAAAGTAAAAAAACGGGCTCAACTCGGACTGAAAGTGCATTTAAAGCAATAAAAACTGAAAAAGAGTGTCACGCCTAAACCAAAGGACTTATGCACACATTTCAACATGTATTTAGTTCAGGTTGACCTCCTGAAGCCTAAATGAGCATTAATTTGATCACACAACTAATTCCTATGAAGATACATTCAAACTCAGAAACGTGCTCTACTCGGCCTGAAAATGCATTTAAAGCAATAAAAACTCAAAATGAGTGTCACGCCTAAACCAAAGGACTTATGCACACATTTCAACATGTATTTAGTTCAGGTTGACATTCTGAAGCCTAAATGAGCATTAATTTGACTACACAACTTATTCCTATGAAGATACATTCAAAGTAAAAAAACGGGCTCAACTCGGACTGAAAGTGCATTTAAAGCAATAAAAACTGAAAATGAGTGTCACGCCTAAACCAAAGGACTTATGCACACATTTCAACATGTATTTAGTTCAGGTTGACGTCCTGAAGCCTAAATGAGCATTAATTTGACTACACAACTCATTCCTATGAAGGTACATTCAAAGTCACAAAACGTGCTCAACTAGGCCTGAAAGTGCATTTAAAGCAATAAAAACTCAAAATGAGTGTCACGCCTAAACCAAAGGACTTATGCACACATTTCAACATGTATTTAGTTCAGGTTGACCTCCTGAAGCCTAAATCACCATTAATTTGACTACACAACTTATTCCTATGAAGATACATTCAAAGTAAAAAAACGGGCTCAACTCGGACTGAAAGTGCATTTAAAGCAATAAAAACTGAAAATGAGTGTCACGCCTAAACCAAAGGACTTATGCACACATTTCAACATGTATTTAGTTCAGGTTGACGTCCTGAAGCCTAAATGAGCATTAATTTGACTACACAACTCATTCCTATGAAGGTACATTCAAAGTCACAAAACGTGCTCAACTAGGCCTGAAAGTGCATTTAAAGCAATAAAATCTCAAAATGAGTTTCACGCCTAAATCAAAGGACTTATGCACACATTTCAACATGTATTTAGTTCAGGTTGACCTCCTGAAGCCTAAATGAGCATTAATTTGACTACACAACTCATTCCTATGAAGGAACATTCAAAGTAAAAAAACGGGCTCAACTCGGACTGAAAGTGCATTTAAAGCATCAAAAACTGAAAATGAGTGTCACGCCTAAACCAAAGGACTTATGCACACATTTCAACATGTATTTAGTTCAGGTTGACGTCCTGAAGCCTAAATGAGCATTAATTTGACTACACAACTCATTCCTATGAAGGTACATTCAAAGTCACAAAACGTGCTCAACTTGGCCTGAAAGTGCATTTAAAGCAATAAAAACTCAAAATGAGTGTCACGCCTAAACCAAAGGACTTATGCACACATTTCAACATGTATTTAGTTCAGGTTGACGTCCTGAAGCCTAAATCACCATTAATTTGACTACACAACTTATTCCTATGAAGATACATTCAAAGTAAAAAAACGGGCTCAACTCGGACTGAAAGTGCATTTAAAGCAATAAAAACTGAAAATGAGTGTCACGCCTAAACCAAAGGACTTATGCACACATTTAACATGTATTTAGTTCAGGTTGACCTCCTGAAGCCTAAATGAGCATTAATTTAACTACACAAATCATTCCTATGAAGGAACATTCAAAGTAAAAAAACGGGCTCAACTCGGACTGAAAGAGCATTTAAAGCAATAAAAACTGAAAATGAGTGTCACGCCTAAACCAAAGGACTTATGCACACATTTCAACATGTACTTAGTTCAGGTTGACCTCCCGAAGCCTAAATGAGCATTAATTTGACTACACAACTTATTCCTATGAAGATACATTCAAAGTAAAAAAACGGGCTCAACTCGGACTGAAAGTGCATTTAAAGCAATAAAAACTGAAAATGAGTGTCACGCCTAAACCAAAGGACTTATGCACACATTTCAACATGTATTTAGTTCAGGTTGACGTCCTGAAGCCTAAATGAGCATTAATTTGACTACACAACTCATTCCTATGAAGGTACATTCAAAGTCAGAAAACGTGCTCAACTAGGCCTGAAAGTGCATTTAAAGCAATAAAAACTCAAAATGAGTGTCACGCCTAAACCAAAGGACTTATGCACACATTTCAACATGTATTTAGTTCAGGTTGACCTCCTGAAGCCTAAATCACCATTAATTTGACTACAAAACTTATTCCTATGAAGATACATTCAAAGTAAAAAAACGGGCTCAACTCGGACTGAAAGTGCATTTAAAGCAATAAAAACTGAAAATGAGTGTCACGCCTAAACCAAAGGACTTATGCACACATTTCAACATGTATTTAGTTCAGGTTGACCTCCTGAAACCTAAATGAGCATTAATTTGACTACACAACTCATTCCTATGAAGGTACATTCAAAGTCACAAAACGTGCTCAACTAGGCCTGAAAGTGCATTTAAAGCAATAAAAACTCAAAATGAGTGTCACGCCTAAACCAAAGGACTTATGCACACATTTCAACATGTATTTAGTTCAGGTTGACCTCCTGAAGCCTAAATCACCATTAATTTGACTACACAACTTATTCCTATGAAGATACATTCAAAGTAAAAAAACGGGCTCAACTCGGACTGAAAGTGCATTTAAAGCAATAAAAACTGAAAATGAGTGTCACGCCTAAACCAAAGGACTTATGCACACATTTCAACATGTATTTAGTTCAGGTTGACATCCTGAAGCCTAAATGAGCATTAATTTGACTACACAACTCATTCCTATGAAGGTACATTCAAAGTCACAAAACGTGCTCAACTAGGCCTGAAAGTGCATTTAAAGCAATAAAATCTCAAAATGAGTTTCACGCCTAAATCAAAGGACTTATGCACACATTTCAACATGTATTTAGTTCAGGTTGACCTCCTGAAGCCTAAATGAGCATTAATTTGACTACACAACTCATTCCTATGAAGGAACATTCAAAGTAAAAAAACGGGCTCAACTCGGACTGAAAGTGCATTTAAAGCATCAAAAACTGAAAATGAGTGTCACGCCTAAACCAAAGGACTTATGCACACATTTCAACATGTATTTAGTTCAGGTTGACGTCCTGAAGCCTAAATGAGCATTAATTTGACTACACAACTCATTCCTATGAAGGTACATTCAAAGTCACAAAACGTGCTCAACTTGGCCTGAAAGTGCATTTAAAGCAATAAAAACTCAAAATGAGTGTCACGCCTAAACCAAAGGACTTATGCACACATTTCAACATGTATTTAGTTCAGGTTGACGTCCTGAAGCCTAAATCACCATTAATTTGACTACACAACTTATTCCTATGAAGATACATTCAAAGTAAAAAAACGGGCTCAACTCGGACTGAAAGTGCATTTAAAGCAATAAAAACTGAAAATGAGTGTCACGCCTAAACCAAAGGACTTATGCACACATTTCAACATGTATTTAGTTCAGGTTGACCTCCTGAAGCCTAAATGAGCATTAATTTAACTACACAAATCATTCCTATGAAGGAACATTCAAAGTAAAAAAACGGGCTCAACTCGGACTGAAAGAGCATTTAAAGCAATAAAAACTGAAAATGAGTGTGTCACGATCTGCCCGAAGCGATAATGATCGCTCCGTGCAGAACGAAAAAATAAAGGATTGGATCCCCGGAAAACAGACAACGAAAGAATCTTCTCAAAGCAAAGAGTGTCCTTGAGTTGAGGGTTTAGCCCGCGGCGAAACAGGCCACACAGCGCCCGATCATCGTATCCACTCTGGGCGGCCAGGATCCGGAACTCGATGGAGTAATCCGCTACCGATCGCTCTCCCTGGCGGAGGGCGAGTAGCCGGCCCTCTGCCTCTCTGCCTCGCACGGGATGATGGAACACCCGGCGGAACGCAGCCACGAAGTCGGGGAACGAGGTACGGAGATTCGGCTTGGCGTCACTGGTCGCAATCGCCCACGATGCCGCCGGACCTGTTAACAGACTCATGACATAAGCCACCTTGGCGGCGTCATTAGCATAGGCAGAAGGCTGTAGGTCGAATATGAGAGAGCACAGGTGGAGGAAGTGTCCACACTGCCCGTGCTCGCCCCCGTAGCGAGGGGGGTGTGGAAGCGATGGCTCCCTCGTCATAACGGGATATGAGGAGGGCGCTTCGGGAATAATAGAATGAACCCCGGGGGGAGATGGTCTCCGCTCTTCCACCCAGACCAACCGAGGTTCTAAATCATCGGACCGATGAGCCAGCATGGAGACCGCGCCACGGAGTTCCCTAATGGCTTGGCCCTGCTGACTCATCTGTTGCTCTTGTCGGGAAAGAGCGGAAAAAATTTTTTCGATGTCTGCGGGATCCATGGTGGCCGGAGAATTCTGTCACGATCTGCCCGAAGCGATAATGATCGCTCCGTGCAGAACGAAAAAATAAAGGATTGGATCCCCGGAAAACAGACAACGAAAGAATTTTCTCAAAGCAAAGAGTGTCTTTAATGACAAAAACAGAAAGAGCCCGACAGGGAAAAAACGGAAACACAAAACGCTGGTCAAATAAGGACCAGGGAAGAAATAAGGAAACAACTGAAAACGCTCGCTGAAAAACAAAGTGCGAGGAGCTACTGATTAGGCAATATCTAAGTATTCAATTTAGTGACTAACGCGAATGGCAAGAGTCAAGGCCGCAAGGCAAGAAGGCAACGAGTAATCTACAAATAGAGGAATTAGCACGAGAGATCAATGGCACGGTGAGGAATTCTCCGGCAGTGGGAGAACTGCCGGAGTCTCATTAATATAGGAGGGTAATCAGCCCGAAATTACGGACAGGTGCGCAGATGGCGGGTGAGAAAACCCGCCACCTGCTGGCGGACACGCGACGTGACAGAGTGTCACGCCTAAACCAAAGGACTTATGCACACATTTCAACATGTACTTAGTTCAGGTTGACCTCCCGAAGCCTAAATGAGCATTAATTTGACTACACAACTCATTCCTATGAAGGTACATTCAAAGTCACAAAACGTGCTCAACTAGGCCTGAAAGTGCATTTAAAGCAATAAAATCTCAAAATGAGTTTCACGCCTAAATCAAAGGACTTATGCACACATTTCAACTTGTATTTAGTTTAGGTTGACCTCCTGAAGCCTAAATGAGCATTAATTTGATCACACAACTCATTCCCATGAAGATACATTCAAAGTGAGTAAGTGCCCTGCTCTGTCTGAAAATGCATTTGAATCAATAAAAACTAAAATTGAGTGTCATGCCTAAACCAAAGGACGTCTGCACACATTTCAACGTCTAAAGTGTTGTTTCCGATGCCTGCTAGTGTATGTGTGCGTGCGTGTGTGAGAGTGTGTAGGTGTGTGTTTGTGTGGGTGCGTGCGTGTGTGTGTGTGTGCGTGTGTGTGTTGTGCGCACCCCCCCCCCCAAAAAGTACTGTATTCGGATAAAAATGACGAATTACTCAGAGGTTTTAACTTTTGCTTGCACTTGATTTGTTCTGACACCGACGACGTCAACCAATGACAGCCCGAGTGGATCTAGCCCACGTGGTGTGAGAGCAGGGGGAGGTGAAAAGATGCAAAGCCTAGGTGATTGGCTGTGCATCTTTCAGTCTTCCACGTGGGTTAGTCTTTGATCTTGTATCAGTGTCCAAATGTTGTTTACATGCGTAGCGTGTGCGGATGTGTGTGCCTCTCATGAGTTTGTGTGTGTGTTTGCGCGCGCGTGATCGTGTGCCCATACATGTGTGAGTGTTTCTTTGATCTAAATCATCGTTGGTGTGTTGTTTATGATACGTGCTCGTCTGTGCGTACGTTTGTGTGAGTGTGTGTGCGTGCGTTTGTGTGTGTGCTTGCTGCGTGCTGGCGCGCTCGGAAGCGTGTGTGTCAGAGAGAAAGAGAGGGAGCGGGATCGCTGGCCTGTATTTACTCTATGTGAAACACACAGGACATTTGTAATTTCGTCCCTTTCACATTTTTTGGCTTTTTTAAAAATAAAACTTATTTTCATCAATGGTTCATAATGAGTGTCACGCCTAGACCAAATGACTTATGCACACATTTCAACATTTATTTAGTTCAGGTTGACCTCCTGAAGCCTAAATGAGCATTAATTTGACTACACAAATCATTCCTATGAAGGAACATTCAAAGTAAAAAAACGGGCTCAACTCGGACTGAAAGTGCATTTAAAGCAATAAAAACTGAAAATGAGTGTCACGCCTAAACCAAAGGACTTATGCACACATTTCAACATGTATTTAGTTCAGGTTGACCTCCTGAAGCCTAAATGAGCATTAATTTGACTACACAAATCATTCCTATGAAGGAACATTCAAAGTAAAAAAACGGGCTCAACTCGGACTGAAAGTGCATTTAAAGCAATAAAAACTGAAAATGAGTGTCACGCCTAAACCAAAGGACTTATGCACACGTTTCAACATGTATTTAGTTCAGGTTGACCTCCTGAAGCCTAAATGAGCATTAATTTGACTACACAAATCATTCCTATGAAGGAACATTCAAAGTAAAAAAACGGGCTCAACTGGGACTGAAAGTGCATTTAAAGCAATAAAAACTGAAAATGAGTGTCACGCCTAAACCAAAGGACTTATGCACACATTTCAACATGTATTTAGTTCAGGTTGACCTCCTGAAGCCTAAATGAGCATTAATTTGATCACACAACTCATTCCTATGAAGATACATTCAAACTCAGAAACGTGCTCTACTCGGCCTGAAAATGCATTTAAAGCAATAAAAACTCAAAATGAGTGTCACGCCTAAACCAAAGGACTTATGCACACATTTCAACATGTATTTAGTTCAGGTTGACATTCTGAAGCCTAAATGAGCATTAATTTGACTACACAACTTATTCCTATGAAGATACATTCAAAGTAAAAAAACGGGCTCAACTCGGACTGAAAGTGCATTTAAAGCAATAAAAACTGAAAATGAGTGTCACGCCTAAACCAAAGGACTTATGCACACATTTCAACATGTATTTAGTTCAGGTTGACGTCCTGAAGCCTAAATGAGCATTAATTTGACTACACAACTCATTCCTACGAAGGTACATTCAAAGTCAGAAAACGTGCTCAACTAGGCCTGAAAGTGCATTTAAAGCAATAAAAACTCAAAATGAGTGTCACGCCTAAACCAAAGGACTTATGCACACATTTCAACATGTATTTAGTTCAGGTTGACCTCCTGAAGCCTAAATCACCATTAATTTGACTACACAACTCATTCCTATGAAGGTACATTCAAAGTCACAAAACGTGCTCAACTAGGCCTGAAAGTGCATTTAAAGCAATAAAAACTCAAAATGAGTGTCACGCCTAAACCAAAGGACTTATGCACACATTTCAACATGTATTTAGTTCAGGTTGACCTCCTGAAGCCTAAATGAGCATTAATTTGACTACACAACTCATTCCTATGAAGGTACATTCAAAGTCACAAAACGTGCTCAACTAGGCCTGAAAGTGCATTTAAAGCAATAAAAACTCAAAATGAGTGTCACGCCTAAACCAAAGGACTTATGCACACATTTCAACATGTATTTAGTTCAGGTTGACCTCCTGAAGCCTAAATCACCATTAATTTGACTACACAACTTATTCCTATGAAGATACATTCAAAGTAAAAAAACGGGCTCAACTCGGACTGAAAGTGCATTTAAAGCAATAAAAACTGAAAATGAGTGTCACGCCTAAACCAAAGGACTTATGCACACATTTCAACATGTATTTAGTTCAGGTTGACGTCCTGAAGCCTAAATGAGCATTAATTTGACTACACAACTCATTCCTATGAAGGTACATTCAAAGTCACAAAACGTGCTCAACTAGGCCTGAAAGTGCATTTAAAGCAATAAAATCTCAAAATGAGTTTCACGCCTAAATCAAAGGACTTATGCACACATTTCAACATGTATTTAGTTCAGGTTGACCTCCTGAAGCCTAAATGAGCATTAATTTGACTACACAACTCATTCCTATGAAGGAACATTCAAAGTAAAAAAACGGGCTCAACTCGGACTGAAAGTGCATTTAAAGCATCAAAAACTGAAAATGAGTGTCACGCCTAAACCAAAGGACTTATGCACACATTTCAACATGTATTTAGTTCAGGTTGACGTCCTGAAGCCTAAATGAGCATTAATTTGACTACACAACTCATTCCTATGAAGGTACATTCAAAGTCACAAAACGTGCTCAACTTGGCCTGAAAGTGCATTTAAAGCAATAAAAACTCAAAATGAGTGTCACGCCTAAACCAAAGGACTTATGCACACATTTCAACATGTATTTAGTTCAGGTTGACGTCCTGAAGCCTAAATCACCATTAATTTGACTACACAACTTATTCCTATGAAGATACATTCAAAGTAAAAAAACGGGCTCAACTCGGACTGAAAGTGCATTTAAAGCAATAAAAACTGAAAATGAGTGTCACGCCTAAACCAAAGGACTTATGCACACATTTCAACATGTATTTAGTTCAGGTTGACCTCCTGAAGCCTAAATGAGCATTAATTTAACTACACAAATCATTCCTATGAAGGAACATTCAAGGTAAAAAAACGGGCTCAACTCGGACTGAAAGAGCATTTAAAGCAATAAAAACTGAAAATGAGTGTCACGCCTAAACCAAAGGACTAATGCACACATTTCAACATGTACTTAGTTCAGGTTGACCTCCCGAAGCCTAAATGAGCATTAATTTGACTACACAACTCATTCCTATGAAGGTACATTCAAAGTCACAAATGTGCTCAACTAGGCCTGAAAGTGCATTTAAAGCAATAAAATCTCAAAATGAGTTTCACGCCTAAATCAAAGGACTTATGCACACATTTCAACATGTATTTAGTTTAGGTTGACCTCCTGAAGCATAAATGAGCATTAATTTGATCACACAACTCATTCCCATGAAGATACATTCAAAGTCAGTAAGTGCCCTGCTCTGTCTGAAAATGCATTTGAATCAATAAAAACTAAAATTGAGTGTCATGCCTAAACCAAAGGACGTCTGCACACATTTCAACGTCTAAAGTGTTGTTTCCGATGCGTGCTAGTGTATGTGTGCGTGCGTGTGTGAGAGTGTGTAGGTGTGTGTTTGTGTGGGTGCGTGCGTGTGTGTGTGTGTGTGCGTGTGTGTGTTGTGCGCACCCCCCCCCCAAAAAGTACTGTATTCGGATAAAAATGACGAATTACTCAGAGGTTTTAACTTTTGCTTGCACTTGATTTGTTCTGACACCGACGACGTCAACCAATGACAGCCCGAGTGGATCTAGCCCACGTGGTGTGAGAGCAGGGGGAGGTGAAAAGATGCAAAGCCTAGGTGATTGGCTGTGCATCTTTCAGTCTTCCACGTGGGTTAGTCTTTGATCTTCAATCAGTGTCCAAATGTTGTTTACATGCGTAGCGTGTGCGGATGTGTGTGCCTCTCATGAGTTTGTGTGTGTGTTTGCGCGCGCGTGATCGTGTGCCCATACATGTGTGAGTGTTTCTTTGATCTAAATCATCGTTGGTGTGTTGTTTACGATACGTGCTCGTCTGTGCGTACGTTTGTGTGAGTGTGTGTGCGTGCGTTTGTGTGTGTGCTTGCTGCGTGCTGGCGCGCTCGGAAGCGTGTGTGTCAGAGAGAAAGAGAGGGAGCGGGATCGCTGGCCTGTATGTACTCTATGTGAAACACACAGGACATTTGTAATTTCGTCCCTTTCACATTTTTTGGCTTTTTTAAAAATAAAACTTATTTTCATCAATGGTTCATAATGAGTGTCACGCCTAGACCAAATGACTTATGCACACATTTCAACATTTATTTAGTTCAGGTTGACCTCCTGAAGCCTAAATGAGCATTAATTTGACTACACAACTCATTCCTATGAAGGAACATTCAAAGTAAAAAAACGGGCTCAACTCGGACTGAAAGTGCATTTAAAGCAATAAAAACTGAAAATGAGTGTCACGCCTAAACCAAAGGACTTATGCACACATTTCAACATGTATTTAGTTCAGGTTGACCTCCTGAAGCCTAAATGAGCATTAATTTGACGACACAACTCATTCCTATGAAGGTACATTCAAAGTCACAAAACGTGCTCAACTAGGCCTGAAAGTGCATTTAAAGCAATAAAAACTGAAAATGAGTGTCACGCCTAAACCAAAGGACTTATGCACACATTTCAACATGTATTTAGTTCAGGTTGACCTCCTGAAGCCTAAATGAGCATTAATTTGACTACACAACTAATTCCTATGAAGATACATTCAAACTCAGAAACGTGCTCTACTCGGCCTGAAAATGCATTTAAAGCAATAAAAATTCAAAATGAGTGTCACGCCTAAACCAAAGGACTTATGCACACATTTCAACATGTATTTAGTTCAGGTTGACATTCTGAAGCCTAAATGAGCATTAATTTGACTACACAACTTATTCCTATGAAGATACATTCAAAGTAAAAAAACGGGCTCAACTCGGACTGAAAGTGCATTTAAAGCAATAAAAACTGAAAATGAGTGTCACGCCTAAACCAAAGGACTTATGCACACATTTCAACATGTATTTAGTTCAGGTTGACCTCCTGAAGCCTAAATGAGCATTAATTTGACGACACAACTCATTCCTATGAAGGTACATTCAAAGTCACAAAACGTGCTCAACTAGGCCTGAAAGTGCATTTAAAGCAATAAAAACTCAAAATGAGTGTCACGCCTAAACCAAAGGACTTATGCACACATTTCACCATGTATTTAGTTCAGGTTGACATTCTGAAGCCTAAATGAGCATTAATTTGACTACACAACTTATTCCTATGAAGATACATTCAAAGTAAAAAAACGTGTTCTACTCGGCCTGAAAATGCATTTAAAGCAATAAAAACTCAAAATGAGTGTCACGCCTAAACCAAAGGCCTTATGCACACATTTCAACATGTATTTAGTTCAGGTTGACCTCCTGAAGCCTAAATGAGCATTAATTTGACTACACAACTCATTCCTATGAAGGAACATTCAAAGTAAAAAAACGGGCTCAACTCGGACTGAAAGTACATTTAAAGCAATAAAAACTGAAAATGATTGTCACGCCTAAACCAAAGGATTTATGCACACATTTCAACATGTATTTAGTTCAGGTTGACCTCCTGAAGCCTAAATGAGCATTAATTTGACTACACAACTCATTCCTATGAAGGTACATTCAAAGTCACAAAACGTGCTCAACTAGGCCTGAAAGTGCATTTAAAGCAATAAAAACTCAAAATGAGTGTCACGCCTAAACCAAAGGACTTATGCACACATTTCAACATGTATTTAGTTCAGGTTGACATTCTGAAGCCTAAATGAGCATTAATTTGACTACACAACTTATTCCTATGAAGATACATTCAAAGTAAAAAAACGTGTTCTAGTCGGCCTGAAAATGCATTTAAAGCAATAAAAACTCAAAATGAGTGTCACGCCTAAACCAAAGGCCTTATGCACACATTTCAACATGTATTTAGTTCAGGTTGACCTCCTGAAGCCTAAATGAGCATTAATTTGACTACACAACTCATTCCTATGAAGGAACATTCAAAGTAAAAAAACGGGCTCAACTCGGACTGAAAGTACATTTAAAGCAATAAAAACTGAAAATGATTGTCACGCCTAAACCAAAGGATTTATGCACACATTTCAACATGTATTTAGTTCAGGTTGACCTCCTGAAGCCTAATGAGCATTAATTTGACTACACAACTCATTCCTATGAAGGTACATTCAAAGTCACAAAACGTGCTCAACTAGGCCTGAAAGTGCATTTAAAGCAATAAAAACTCAAAATGAGTGTCACGCCTAAACCAAAGGCCTTATGCACACATTTCAACATGTATTTAGTTCAGGTTGACGTCCTGAAGCCTAAATGAGCATTAATTTGACTACACAACTTATTCCTATGAAGATTCATTCAAAGTAAAAAAACGTGCTCTACACGGCCTGAAAATGCATTTAAAGCAATAAAAACTCAAAATGAGTGTCATGCCTAAACCAAAGGCCTTATGCACACATTTCAACATGTATTTAATTCAGGTTGACCTCCTGAAGCCTAAATGAGCATTAATTTGACTACACAACTCATTCCTATGAAGGAACATTCAAAGTAAAAAAACGGGCTCAACTCGGACTGAAAGTGCATTAAAAGCAATAAAAACTGAAAATGAGTGTCACGCCTAAACCAAAGGACTTATGCACACATTTCAACATGTACTTAGTTCAGGTTGACCTCCCGAAGCCTAAATGAGCATTAATTTGACTACACAACTCATTCCTATGAAGGTACATTCAAAGTCACAAAACGTGCTCAACTAGGCCTGAAAGTGCATTTAAAGCAATAAAATCTCAAAATGAGTTTCACGCCTAAATCAAAGGACATATGCACACATTTCAACATGTATTTAGTTTAGGTTGACCTCCTGAAGCATAAATGAGCATTAATTTGATCACACAACTCATTCCCATGAAGATACATTCAAAGTCAGTAAGTGCCCTGCTCTGTCTGAAAATGCATTTGAATCAATAAAAACTAAAATTGAGTGTCATGCCTAAACCAAAGGACGTCTGCACACATTTCAACGTCTAAAGTGTTGTTTCCGATGCGTGCTAGTGAATGTGTGCGTGCGTGTGTGAGAGTGTGTAGGTGTGTGTTTGTGTGGGTGCGTGCGTGTGTGTGTGTGTGCGTGTGTGTTGTGCGCACCCCCGCCCCCAAAAAGTACTGTATTCGGATAAAAATGACGAATTACTCAGAGGTTTTAACTTTTGCTTGCACTTGATTTGTTCTGACACCGACGACGTCAACCAATGACAGCCCGAGTGGATCTAGCCCACGTGGTGTGAGAGCAGGGGGAGGTGAAAAGATGCAAAGCCTAGGTGATTGGCTGTGCATCTTTCAGTCTTCCACGTGGGTTAGTCTTTGATCTTCAATCAGTGTCCAAATGTTGTTTACATGCGTAGCGTGTGCGGATGTGTGTGCCTCTCATGAGTTTGTGTGTGTGTTTGCGCGCGCGTGATCGTGTGCCCATACATGTGTGAGTGTTTCTTTGATCTAAATCATCGTTGGTGTGTTGTTTACGATACGTGCTCGTCTGTGCGTACGTTTGTGTGAGTGTGTGTGCGTGCGTTTGTGTGTGTGCTTGCTGCGTGCTGGCGCGCTCGGAAGCGTGTGTGTCAGAGAGAAAGAGAGGGAGCGGGATCGCTGACCTGTATGTACTCTATGTGAAACACACAGGACATTTGTAATTTCGTCCCTTTCACATTTTTTGGCTTTTTTAAAAATAAAACTTATTTTCATCAATGGTTCATAATGAGTGTCACGCCTAGACCAAATGACTTATGCACACATTTCAACATTTATTTAGTTCAGGTTGACCTCCTGAAGCCTAAATGAGCATTAATTTGACTACACAAATCATTCCTATGAAGGAACATTCAAAGTAAAAAAACGGGCTCAACTCGGACTGAAAGTGCATTTAAAGCAATAAAAACTGAAAATGAGTGTCACGCCTAAACCAAAGGACTTATGCACACATTTCAACATGTATTTAGTTCAGGTTGACCTCCTGAAGCCTAAATGAGCATTAATTTGACTACACAAATCATTCCTATGAAGGAACATTCAAAGTAAAAAAACGGCCTCAACTCGGACTGAAAGTGCATTTAAAGCAATAAAAACTGAAAATGAGTGTCACGCCTAAACCAAAGGACTTATGCACACATTTCAACATGTATTTAGTTCAGGTTGACCTCCTGAAGCCTAAATGAGCATTAATTTGACTACACAACTCATTCCTATGAAGGAACATTCAAAGTAAAAAAACGGGCTCAACTGGGACTGAAAGTGCATTTAAAGCAATAAAAACTGAAAATGAGTGTCACGCCTAAACCAAAGGACTTATGCACACATTTCAACATGTATTTAGTTCAGGTTGACCTCCTGAAGCCTAAATGAGCATTAATTTGATCACACAACTCATTCCTATGAAGATACATTCAAAACTCAGAAACGTGCTCTACTCGGCCTGAAAATGCATTTAAAGCAATAAAAACTCAAAATGAGTGTCACGCCTAAACCAAAGGACTTATGCACACATTTCAACATATATTTAGTTCAGGTTGACATTCTGAAGCCTAAATGAGCATTAATTTGACTACACAACTTATTCCTATGAAATTACATTCAAAGTAAAAAAACGGGCTCAACTCGGACTGAAAGTGCATTTAAAGCAATAAAAACTGAAAATGAGTGTCACGCCTAAACCAAAGGACTTATGCACACATTTCAACATGTATTTATTTCAGGTTGACGTCCTGAAGCCTAAATGAGCATTAATTTGACTACACAACTCATTCCTATGAAGGTACATTCAAAGTCACAAAACGTGCTCAACTAGGCCTGAAAATGCATTTAAAGCAATAAAAACTCAAAATGAGTGTCACGCCTAAACCAAAGGACTTATGCACACATTTCAACATGTATTTAGTTCAGGTTGACCTCCTGAAGCCTAAATCACCATTAATTTGACTACACAACTTATTCCTATGAAGATACATTCAAAGTAAAAAAACGGGCTCAACTCGGACTGAAAGTGCATTTAAAGCAATAAAAACTGAAAATGAGTGTCACGCCTAAACCAAAGGACTTATGCACACATTTCAACATGTATTTAGTTCAGGTTGACCTCCTGAAGCCTAAATCACCATTAATTTGACTACACAACTCATTCCTATGAAGGTACATTCAAAGTCACAAAACGTGCTCAACTAGGCCTGAAAGTGCATTTAAAGCAATAAAAACTCAAAATGAGTGTCACGCCTAAACCAAAGGACTTATGCACACATTTCAACATGTATTTAGTTCAGGTTGACCTCCTGAAGCCTAAATGAGCATTAATTTGACTACACAACTCATTCCTATGAAGGAACATTCAAAGTAAAAAAACGGGCTCAACTGGGACTGAAAGTGCATTTAAAGCAATAAAAACTGAAAATGAGTGTCACGCCTAAACCAAAGGACTTATGCACACATTTCAACATGTACTTAGTTCAGGTTGACCTCCCGAAGCCTAAATGAGCATTAATTTGACTACACAACTCATTCCTATGAAGTTACATTCAAAGTCACAAAACGTGCTCAACTAGGCCTGAAAGTGCATTTAAAGCAATAAAATCTCAAAATGAGTTTCACGCCTAAATCAAAGGACTTATGCACACATTTCAACATGTATTTAGTTTAGGTTGACCTCCTGAAGCATAAATGAGCATTAATTTGATCACACAACTCATTCCCATGAAGATACATTCAAAGTCAGTAAGTGCCCTGCTCTGTCTGAAAATGCATTTGAATCAATAAAAACTAAAATTGAGTGTCATGCCTAAACCAAAGGACGTCTGCACACATTTCAACGTCTAAAGTGTTGTTTCCGATGCGTGCTAGTGTATGTGTGCGTGCGTGTGTGAGAGTGTGTAGGTGTGTGTTTGTGTGAGTGCGTGCGTGTGTGTGTGTGTGCGTGTGTGTGTTGTGCGCACCCCCCCCCCCCAAAAAAGTACTGTATTCGGATAAAAATGACGAATTACTCAGAGGTTTTAACTTTTGCTTGCACTTGATTTGTTCTGACACCGACGACGTCAACCAATGACAGCCCGAGTGGATCTAGCCCACGTGGTGTGAGAGCAGGGGGAGGTGAAAAGATGCAAAGCCTAGGTGATTGGCTGTGCATCTTTCAGTCTTCCACGTGGGTTAGTCTTTGATCTTCAATCAGTGTCCAAATGTTGTTTACATGCGTAGCGTGTGCGGATGTGTGTGCCTCTCATGAGTTTGTGTGTGTGTTTGCGCGCGCGTGATCGTGTGCCCATACATGTGTGAGTGTTTCTTTGATCTAAATCATCGTTGGTGTGTTGTTTACGATACGTGCTCGTCTGTGCGTACGTTTGTGTGAGTGTGTGTGCGTGCGTTTGTGTGTGTGCTTGCTGCGTGCTGGCGCGCTCGGAAGCGTGTGTGTCACAGAGAAAGAGAGGGAGCGGGATCGCTGGCCTGTATGTACTCTATGTGAAACACACAGGACATTTGTAATTTCGTCCCTTTCACATTTTTTGGCTTTTTTAAAAATAAAACTTATTTTTATCAATGGTTCATAATGAGTGTCACGCCTAGACCAAATGACTTATGCACACATTTCAACATTTATTTAGTTCAGGTTGACCTCCTGAAGCCTAAATGAGCATTAATTTGACTACACAAATCATTCCTATGAAGGAACATTCAAAGTAAAAAAACGGGCTCAACTCGGACTGAAAGTGCATTTAAAGCAATAAAAACTGAAAATGAGTGTCACGCCTAAACCAAAGGACTTATGCACACATTTCAACATGTATTTAGTTCAGGTTGACCTCCTGAAGCCTAAATGAGCATTAATTTGACTACACAAATCATTCCTATGAAGGAACATTCAAAGTAAAAAAACGGGCTCAACTCGGACTGAAAGTGCATTTAAAGCAATAAAAACTGAAAATGAGTGTCATGCCTAAACCAAAGGACTTATGCACACATTTCAACATGTATTTAGTTCAGGTTGACCTCCTGAAGCCTAAATGAGCATTAATTTGACTACACAACTCATTCCTATGAAGGAACATTCAAAGTAAAAAAACGGGCTCAACTGGGACTGAAAGTGCATTTAAAGCAATAAAAACTGAAAATGAGTGTCACGCCTAAACCAAAGGACTTATGCACACATTTCAACATGTATTTAGTTCAGGTTGACCTCCTGAAGCCTAAATGAGCATTAATTTGACTACACAACTCATTCCTATGAAGGAACATTCAAAGTAAAAAAACGGGCTCAACTGGGACTGAAAGTGCATTTAAAGCAATAAAAACTGAAAATGAGTGTCACGCCTAAACCAAAGGACTTATGCACACATTTCAACATGTATTTAGTTCAGGTTGACCTCCTGAAGCCTAAATCACCATTAATTTGACTACACAACTTATTCCTATGAAATTACATTCAAAGTAAAAAAACGGGCTCAACTCGGACTGAAAGTGCATTTAAAGCAATAAAAACTGAAAATGAGTGTCACGCCTAAACCAAAGGACTTATGCACACATTTCAACATGTATTTATTTCAGGTTGACGTCCTGAAGCCTAAATGAGCATTAATTTGACTACACAACTCATTCCTATGAAGGTACATTCAAAGTCACAAAACGTGCTCAACTAGGCCTGAAAATGCATTTAAAGCAATAAAAACTCAAAATGAGTGTCACGCCTAAACCAAAGGACTTATGCACACATTTCAACATGTATTTAGTTCAGGTTGACCTCCTGAAGCCTAAATCACCATTAATTTGACTACACAACTTATTCCTATGAAGATACATTCAAAGTAAAAAAACGGGCTCAACTCGGACTGAAAGTGCATTTAAAGCAATAAAAACTGAAAATGAGTGTCACGCCTAAACCAAAGGACTTATGCACACATTTCAACATGTATTTAGTTCAGGTTGACCTCCTGAAGCCTAAATCACCATTAATTTGACTACACAACTCATTCCTATGAAGGTACATTCAAAGTCACAAAACGTGCTCAACTAGGCCTGAAAGTGCATTTAAAGCAATAAAAACTCAAAATGAGTGTCACGCCTAAACCAAAGGACTTATGCACACATTTCAACATGTATTTAGTTCAGGTTGACCTCCTGAAGCCTAAATGAGCATTAATTTGACTACACAACTCATTCCTATGAAGGAACATTCAAAGTAAAAAAACGGGCTCAACTGGGACTGAAAGTGCATTTAAAGCAATAAAAACTGAAAATGAGTGTCACGCCTAAACCAAAGGACTTATGCACACATTTCAACATGTACTTAGTTCAGGTTGACCTCCCGAAGCCTAAATGAGCATTAATTTGACTACACAACTCATTCCTATGAAGTTACATTCAAAGTCACAAAACGTGCTCAACTAGGCCTGAAAGTGCATTTAAAGCAATAAAATCTCAAAATGAGTTTCACGCCTAAATCAAAGGACTTATGCACACATTTCAACATGTATTTAGTTTAGGTTGACCTCCTGAAGCATAAATGAGCATTAATTTGATCACACAACTCATTCCCATGAAGATACATTCAAAGTCAGTAAGTGCCCTGCTCTGTCTGAAAATGCATTTGAATCAATAAAAACTAAAATTGAGTGTCATGCCTAAACCAAAGGACGTCTGCACACATTTCAACGTCTAAAGTGTTGTTTCCGATGCGTGCTAGTGTATGTGTGCGTGCGTGTGTGAGAGTGTGTAGGTGTGTGTTTGTGTGAGTGCGTGTGTGTGTGTGTGTGCGTGTGTGTGTTGTGCGCACCCCCCCCCCCCCAAAAAAGTACTGTATTCGGATAAAAATGACGAATTACTCAGAGGTTTTAACTTTTGCTTGCACTTGATTTGTTCTGACACCGACGACGTCAACCAATGACAGCCCGAGTGGATCTAGCCCACGTGGTGTGAGAGCAGGGGGAGGTGAAAAGATGCAAAGCCTAGGTGATTGGCTGTGCATCTTTCAGTCTTCCACGTGGGTTAGTCTTTGATCTTCAATCAGTGTCCAAATGTTGTTTACATGCGTAGCGTGTGCGGATGTGTGTGCCTCTCATGAGTTTGTGTGTGTGTTTGCGCGCGCGTGATCGTGTGCCCATACATGTGTGAGTGTTTCTTTGATCTAAATCATCGTTGGTGTGTTGTTTACGATACGTGCTCGTCTGTGCGTACGTTTGTGTGAGTGTGTGTGCGTGCGTTTGTGTGTGTGCTTGCTGCGTGCTGGCGCGCTCGGAAGCGTGTGTGTCACAGAGAAAGAGAGGGAGCGGGATCGCTGGCCTGTATGTACTCTATGTGAAACACACAGGACATTTGTAATTTCGTCCCTTTCACATTTTTTGGCTTTTTTAAAAATAAAACTTATTTTTATCAATGGTTCATAATGAGTGTCACGCCTAGACCAAATGACTTATGCACACATTTCAACATTTATTTAGTTCAGGTTGACCTCCTGAAGCCTAAATGAGCATTAATTTGACTACACAAATCATTCCTATGAAGGAACATTCAAAGTAAAAAAACGGGCTCAACTCGGACTGAAAGTGCATTTAAAGCAATAAAAACTGAAAATGAGTGTCACGCCTAAACCAAAGGACTTATGCACACATTTCAACATGTATTTAGTTCAGGTTGACCTCCTGAAGCCTAAATGAGCATTAATTTGACTACACAAATCATTCCTATGAAGGAACATTCAAAGTAAAAAAACGGGCTCAACTCGGACTGAAAGTGCATTTAAAGCAATAAAAACTGAAAATGAGTGTCACGCCTAAACCAAAGGACTTATGCACACATTTCAACATGTATTTAGTTCAGGTTGACCTCCTGAAGCCTAAATGAGCATTAATTTGACTACACAACTCATTCCTATGAAGGAACATTCAAAGTAAAAAAACGGGCTCAACTGGGACTGAAAGTGCATTTAAAGCAATAAAAACTGAAAATGAGTGTCACGCCTAAACCAAAGGACTTATGCACACATTTCAACATGTATTTAGTTCAGGTTGACCTCCTGAAGCCTAAATGAGCATTAATTTGATCACACAACTCATTCCTATGAAGATACATTCAAAACTCAGAAACGTGCTCTACTCGGCCTGAAAATGCATTTAAAGCAATAAAAACTCAAAATGAGTGTGACGCCTAAACCAAAGGACTTATGCACACATTTCAACATGTATTTAGTTCAGGTTGACATTCTGAAGCCTAAATGAGCATTAATTTGACTACACAACTTATTCCTATGAAGATACATTCAAAGTAAAAAAACAGGCTCAACTCGGACTGAAAGTGCATTTAAAGCAATAAAAACTGAAAATGAGTGTCACGCCTAAACCAAAGGACTTATGCACACATTTCAACATGTATTTATTTCAGGTTGACGTCCTGAAGCCTAAATGAGCATTAATTTGACTACACAACTCATTCCTATGAAGGTACATTCAAAGTCACAAAACGTGCTCAACTAGGCCTGAAAATGCATTTAAAGCAATAAAAATTCAAAATGAGTGTCACGCCTAAACCAAAGGACTTATGCACACATTTCAACATGTATTTAGTTCAGGTTGACCTCCTGAAGCCTAAATCACCATTAATTTGACTACACAACTTATTCCTATGAAGATACATTCAAAGTAAAAAAACGGGCTCAACTCGGACTGAAAGTGCATTTAAAGCAATAAAAACTGAAAATGAGTGTCACGCCTAAACCAAAGGACTTATGCACACATTTCAACATGTATTTAGTTCAGGTTGACCTCCTGAAGCCTAAATCACCATTAATTTGACTACACAACTCATTCCTATGAAGGTACATTCAAAGTCACAAAACGTGCTCAACTAGGCCTGAAAGTGCATTTAAAGCAATAAAAACTCAAAATGAGTGTCACGCCTAAACCAAAGGACTTATGCACACATTTCAACATGTATTTAGTTCAGGTTGACCTCCTGAAGCCGAAATGAGCATTAATTTGACTACACAACTCATTCCTATGAAGGTACATTCAAAGTCACAAAACGTGCTCAACTAGGCCTGAAAGTGCATTTAAAGCAATAAAAACTCAAAATGAGTGTCACGCCTAAACCAAAGGACTTATGCACACATTTCAACATGTATTTAGTTCAGGTTGACCTCCTGAAGCCTAAATCACCATTAATTTGACTACACAACTTATTCCTATGAAGATACATTCAAAGTAAAAAAACGGGCTCAACTCGGACTGAAAGTGCATTTAAAGCAATAAAAACTGAAAATGAGTGTCACGCCTAAACCAAAGGACTTATGCACACATTTCAACATGTATTTAGTTCAGGTTGACGTCCTGAAGCCTAAATGAGCATTAATTTGACTACACAACTCATTCCTATGAAGGTACATTCAAAGTCACAAAACGTGCTCAACTAGGCCTGAAAGTGCATTTAAAGCAATAAAATCTCAAAATGAGTTTCACGCCTAAATCAAAGGACTTATGCACACATTTCAACATGTATTTAGTTCAGGTTGACCTCCTGAAGCCTAAATGAGCATTAATTTGACTACACAACTCATTCCTATGAAGGAACATTCAAAGTAAAAAAACGGGCTCAACTCGGACTGAAAGTGCATTTAAAGCAATAAAAACTGAAAATGAGTGTCACGCCTAAACCAAAGGACTTATGCACACATTTCAACATGTACTTAGTTCAGGTTGACCTCCCGAAGCCTAAATGAGCATTAATTTGACTACACAACTCATTCCTATGAAGGTACATTCAAAGTCACAAAACGTGCTCAACTAGGCCTGAAAGTGCATTTAAAGCAATAAAATCTCAAAATGAGTTTCACGCCTAAATCAAAGGACTTATGCACACATTTCAACATGTATTTAGTTTAGGTTGACCTCCTGAAGCATAAATGAGCATTAATTTGATCACACAACTCATTCCCATGAAGATACATTCAAAGTCAGTAAGTGCCCTGCTCTGTCTGAAAATGCATTTGAATCAATAAAAACTAAAATTGAGTGTCATGCCTAAACCAAAGGACGTCTGCACACATTTCAACGTCTAAAGTGTTGTTTCCGATGCGTGCTAGTGTATGTGTGCGTGCGTGTGTGAGAGTGTGTAGGTGTGTGTTTGTGTGGGTGCGTGCGTGTGTGTGCGTGTGTGTTGTGCGCACCCCCCCCCCAAAAAAGTACTGTATTCGGATAAAAATGACGAATTACTCTGAGGTTTTAACTTTTGCTTGCACTTGATTTGTTCTGACACCGACGACGTCAACCAATGACAGCCCGAGTGGATCTAGCCCACGTGGTGTGAGAGCAGGGGGAGGTGAAAAGATGCAAAGCCTAGGTGATTGGCTGTGCATCTTTCAGTCTTCCACGTGGGTTAGTCTTTGATCTTCAATCAGTGTCCAAATGTTGTTTACATGCGTAGCGTGTGCGGATGTGTGTGCCTCTCATGAGTTTGTGTGTGTGTTTGCGCGCGCGTGATCGTGTGCCCATACATGTGTGAGTGTTTCTTTGATCTAAATCATCGTTGGTGTGTTGTTTACGATACGTGCTCGTCTGTGCGTACGTTTGTGTGAGTGTGTGTGCGTGCGTTTGTGTGTGTGCTTGCTGCGTGCTGGCGCGCTCGGAAGCGTGTGTGTCACAGAGAAAGAGAGGGAGCGGGATCGCTGGCCTGTATGTACTCTATGTGAAACACACAGGACATTTGTAATTTCGTCCCTTTCACATTTTTTGGCTTTTTTAAAAATAAAACTTATTTTCATCAATGGTTCATAATGAGTGTCACGCCTAGACCAAATGACTTATGCACACATTTCAACATTTATTTAGTTCAGGTTGACCTCCTGAAGCCTAAATGAGCATTAATTTGACTACACAAATCATTCCTATGAAGGAACATTCAAAGTAAAAAAACGGGCTCAACTCGGACTGAAAGTGCATTTAAAGCAATAAAAACTGAAAATGAGTGTCACGCCTAAACCAAAGGACTTATGCACACATTTCAACATGTATTTAGTTCAGGTTGACATTCTGAAGCCTAAATGAGCATTAATTTGACTACACAACTTATTCCTATGAAGATACATTCAAAGTAAAAAAACGGGCTCAACTCGGACTGAAAGTGCATTTAAAGCAATAAAAACTGAAAATGAGTGTCACGCCTAAACCAAAGGACTTATGCACACATTTCAACATGTATTTAGTTCAGGTTGACGTCCTGAAGCCTAAATGAGCATTAATTTGACTACACAACTCATTCCTATGAAGGTACATTCAAAGTCACAAAACGTGCTCAACTAGGCCTGAAAGTGCATTTAAAGCAATAAAAACTCAAAATGAGTGTCACGCCTAAACCAAAGGACTTATGCACACATTTCAACATGTATTTAGTTCAGGTTGACCTCCCGAAGCCTAAATCACCATTAATTTGACTACACAACTCATTCCTATGAAGGTACATTCAAAGTCACAAAACGTGCTCAACTAGGCCTGAAAGTGCATTTAAAGCAATAAAAACTGAAAATGAGTGTCACGCCTAAACCAAAGGACTTATGCACACATTTCAACATGTATTTAGTTCAGGTTGACCTCCTGAAGCCTAAATGAGCATTAATTTGACTACACAACTCATTCCTATGAAGGTACATTCAAAGTCACAAAACGTGCTCCACTAGGCCTGAAAGTGCATTTAAAGCAATAAAAACTCAAAATGAGTGTCACGCCTAAACCAAAGGACTTATGCACACATTTCAACATGTATTTAGTTCAGGTTGACCTCCTGAAGCCTAAATCACCATTAATTTGACTACACAACTTATTCCTATGAAGATACATTCAAAGTAAAAAAACGGGCTCAACTCGGACTGAAAGTGCATTTAAAGCAATAAAAACTGAAAATGAGTGTCACGCCTAAACCAAAGGACTTATGCACACATTTCAACATGTATTTAGTTCAGGTTGACGTCCTGAAGCCTAAATGAGCATTAATTTGACTACACAACTCATTCCTATGAAGGTACATTCAAAGTCACAAAACGTGCTCAACTAGGCCTGAAAGTGCATTTAAAGCAATAAAATCTCAAAATGAGTTTCACGCCTAAATCAAAGGACTTATGCACACATTTCAACATGTATTTAGTTCAGGTTGACCTCCCGAAGCCTAAATGAGCATTAATTTGACTACACAACTCATTCCTATGAAGGTACATTCAAAGTCACAAAACGTGCTCAACTAGGCCTGAAAGTGCATTTAAAGCAATAAAATCTCAAAATGAGTTTCACGCCTAAATCAAAGGACTTATGCACACATTTCAACATGTATTTAGTTTAGGTTGACCTCCTGAAGCATAAATGAGCATTAATTTGATCACACAACTCATTCCCATGAAGATACATTCAAAGTCAGTAAGTGCCCTGCTCTGTCTGAAAATGCATTTGAATCAATAAAAACTAAAATTGAGTGTCATGCCTAAACCAAAGGACGTCTGCACACATTTCAACGTCTAAAGTGTTGTTTCCGATGCGTGCTAGTGTATGTGTGCGTGCGTGTGTGAGAGTGTGTAGGTGTGTGTTTGTGTGGGTGCGTGCGTGTGTGTGCGTGTGTGTTGTGCGCACCCCCCCCCCAAAAAAGTACTGTATTCGGATAAAAATGACGAATTACTCTGAGGTTTTAACTTTTGCTTGCACTTGATTTGTTCTGACACCGACGACGTCAACCAATGACAGCCCGAGTGGATCTAGCCCACGTGGTGTGAGAGCAGGGGGAGGTGAAAAGATGCAAAGCCTAGGTGATTGGCTGTGCATCTTTCAGTCTTCCACGTGGGTTAGTCTTTGATCTTCAATCAGTGTCCAAATGTTGTTTACATGCGTAGCGTGTGCGGATGTGTGTGCCTCTCATGAGTTTGTGTGTGTGTTTGCGCGCGCGTGATCGTGTGCCCATACATGTGTGAGTGTTTCTTTGATCTAAATCATCGTTGGTGTGTTGTTTACGATACGTGCTCGTCTGTGCGTACGTTTGTGTGAGTGTGTGTGCGTGCGTTTGTGTGTGTGCTTGCTGCGTGCTGGCGCGCTCGGAAGCGTGTGTGTCACAGAGAAAGAGAGGGAGCGGGATCGCTGGCCTGTATGTACTCTATGTGAAACACACAGGACATTTGTAATTTCGTCCCTTTCACATTTTTTGGCTTTTTTAAAAATAAAACTTATTTTCATCAATGGTTCATAATGAGTGTCACGCCTAGACCAAATGACTTATGCACACATTTCAACATTTATTTAGTTCAGGTTGACCTCCTGAAGCCTAAATGAGCATTAATTTGACTACACAAATCATTCCTATGAAGGAACATTCAAAGTAAAAAAACGGGCTCAACTCGGACTGAAAGTGCATTTAAAGCAATAAAAACTGAAAATGAGTGTCACGCCTAAACCAAAGGACTTATGCACACATTTCAACATGTATTTAGTTCAGGTTGACATTCTGAAGCCTAAATGAGCATTAATTTGACTACACAACTTATTCCTATGAAGATACATTCAAAGTAAAAAAACGGGCTCAACTCGGACTGAAAGTGCATTTAAAGCAATAAAAACTGAAAATGAGTGTCACGCCTAAACCAAAGGACTTATGCACACATTTCAACATGTATTTAGTTCAGGTTGACGTCCTGAAGCCTAAATGAGCATTAATTTGACTACACAACTCATTCCTATGAAGGTACATTCAAAGTCACAAAACGTGCTCAACTAGGCCTGAAAGTGCATTTAAAGCAATAAAAACTCAAAATGAGTGTCACGCCTAAACCAAAGGACTTATGCACACATTTCAACATGTATTTAGTTCAGGTTGACCTCCTGAAGCCTAAATCACCATTAATTTGACTACACAACTCATTCCTATGAAGGTACATTCAAAGTCACAAAACGTGCTCAACTAGGCCTGAAAGTGCATTTAAAGCAATAAAAACTGAAAATGAGTGTCACGCCTAAACCAAAGGACTTATGCACACATTTCAACATGTATTTAGTTCAGGTTGACCTCCTGAAGCCTAAATGAGCATTAATTTGACTACACAACTCATTCCTATGAAGGTACATTCAAAGTCACAAAACGTGCTCCACTAGGCCTGAAAGTGCATTTAAAGCAATAAAAACTCAAAATGAGTGTCACGCCTAAACCAAAGGACTTATGCACACATTTCAACATGTATTTAGTTCAGGTTGACCTCCTGAAGCCTAAATCACCATTAATTTGACTACACAACTTATTCCTATGAAGATACATTCAAAGTAAAAAAACGGGCTCAACTCGGACTGAAAGTGCATTTAAAGCAATAAAAACTGAAAATGAGTGTCACGCCTAAACCAAAGGACTTATGCACACATTTCAACATGTATTTAGTTCAGGTTGACGTCCTGAAGCCTAAATGAGCATTAATTTGACTACACAACTCATTCCTATGAAGGTACATTCAAAGTCACAAAACGTGCTCAACTAGGCCTGAAAGTGCATTTAAAGCAATAAAATCTCAAAATGAGTTTCACGCCTAAATCAAAGGACTTATGCACACATTTCAACATGTATTTAGTTCAGGTTGACCTCCCGAAGCCTAAATGAGCATTAATTTGACTACACAACTCATTCCTATGAAGGTACATTCAAAGTCACAAAACGTGCTCAACTAGGCCTGAAAGTGCATTTAAAGCAATAAAAACTCAAAATGAGTGTCACGCCTAAACCAAAGGACTTATGCACACATTTCAACATGTATTTAGTTCAGGGTGACCTCCTGAAGCCTAAATGAGCATTAATTTGACTACACAACTCATTCCTATGAAGGAACATTCAAAGTAAAAAAACGGGCTCAACTCGGACTGAAAGTGCATTTAAAGCAATAAAAACTGATAATTAGTGTCACGCCTAAACCAAAGGACTTATGCACACATTTCAACATGTATTTAGTTCAGGTTGACCTCCTGAAGCCTAAATCACCATTAATTTGACTACACAACTCATTCCTATGAAGGTACATTCAAAGTCACAAAACGTGCTCAACTAGGCCTGAAAGTGCATTTAAAGCAATAAAATCTCAAAATGAGTTTCACGCCTAAATCAAAGGACTTATGCACACATTTCAACATGTATTTAGTTCAGGTTGACCTCCCGAAGCCTAAATGAGCATTAATTTGACTACACAACTCATTCCTATGAAGGTACATTCAAAGTCACAAAACGTGCTCAACTAGGCCTGAAAGTGCATTTAAAGCAATAAAATCTCAAAATGAGTTTCACGCCTAAATCAAAGGACTTATGCACACATTTCAACATGTATTTAGTTCAGGTTGACCTCCTGAAGCCGAAATGAGCATTAATTTGACTACACAACTCATTCCTATGAAGGTACATTCAAAGTCACAAAACGTGCTCAACTAGGCCTGAAAGTGCATTTGAAGCAATAAAAACTCAAAATGAGTGTCACGCCTAAACCAAAGGACTTATGCACACATTTCAACATGTATTTAGTTCACGTTGACCTCCTGAAGCCTAAATCACCATTAATTTGACTACACAACTTATTCCTATGAAGATACATTCAAAGTAAAAAAACGGGCTCAACTCGGACTGAAAGTGCATTTAAAGCAATAAAAACTGAAAATGAGTGTCACGCCTAAACCAAAGGACTTATGCACACATTTCAACATGTATTTAGTTCAGGTTGACCTCCTGAAGCCTAAATGAGCATTAATTTGACTACACAACTCATTCCTATGAAGGAACATTCAAAGTAAAAAAACGGGCTCAACTGGGACTGAAAGTGCATTTAAAGCAATAAAAACTGAAAATGAGTGTCACGCCTAAACCAAAGGACTTATGCACACATTTCAACATGTACTTAGTTCAGGTTGACCTCCCGAAGCCTAAATGAGCATTAATTTGACTACACAACTCATTCCTATGAAGTTACATTCAAAGTCACAAAACGTGCTCAACTAGGCCTGAAAGTGCATTTAAAGCAATAAAATCTCAAAATGAGTTTCACGCCTAAATCAAAGGACTTATGCACACATTTCAACATGTATTTAGTTTAGGTTGACCTCCTGAAGCATAAATGAGCATTAATTTGATCACACAACTCATTCCCATGAAGATACATTCAAAGTCAGTAAGTGCCCTGCTCTGTCTGAAAATGCATTTGAATCAATAAAAACTAAAATTGAGTGTCATGCCTAAACCAAAGGACGTCTGCACACATTTCAACGTCTAAAGTGTTGTTTCCGATGCGTGCTAGTGTATGTGTGCGTGCGTGTGTGAGAGTGTGTAGGTGTGTGTTTGTGTGAGTGCGTGCGTGTGTGTGTGTGTGCGTGTGTGTGTTGTGCGCACCCCCCCCCCCCCCCAAAAAGTACTGTATTCGGATAAAAATGACGAATTACTCAGAGGTTTTAACTTTTGCTTGCACTTGATTTGTTCTGACACCGACGACGTCAACCAATGACAGCCCGAGTGGATCTAGCCCACGTGGTGTGAGAGCAGGGGGAGGTGAAAAGATGCAAAGCCTAGGTGATTGGCTGTGCATCTTTCAGTCTTCCACGTGGGTTAGTCTTTGATCTTCAATCAGTGTCCAAATGTTGTTTACATGCGTAGCGTGTGCGGATGTGTGTGCCTCTCATGAGTTTGTGTGTGTGTTTGCGCGCCCGTGATCGTGTGCCCATACATGTGTGAGTGTTTCTTTGATCTAAATCATCGTTGGTGTGTTGTTTACGATACGTGCTCGTCTGTGCGTACGTTTGTGTGAGTGTGTGTGCGTGCGTTTGTGTGTGTGCTTGCTGCGTGCTGGCGCGCTCGGAAGCGTGTGTGTCACAGAGAAAGAGAGGGAGCGGGATCGCTGGCCTGTATGTACTCTATGTGAAACACACAGGACATTTGTAATTTCGTCCCTTTCACATTTTTTGGCTTTTTTAAAAATAAAACTTATTTTTATCAATGGTTCATAATGAGTGTCACGCCTAGACCAAATGACTTATGCACACATTTCAACATTTATTTAGTTCAGGTTGACCTCCTGAAGCCTAAATGAGCATTAATTTGACTACACAAATCATTCCTATGAAGGAACATTCAAAGTAAAAAAACGGGCTCAACTCGGACTGAAAGTGCATTTAAAGCAATAAAAACTGAAAATGAGTGTCACGCCTAAACCAAAGGACTTATGCACACATTTCAACATGTATTTAGTTCAGGTTGACCTCCTGAAGCCTAAATGAGCATTAATTTGACTACACAAATCATTCCTATGAAGGAACATTCAAAGTAAAAAAACGGGCTCAACTCGGACTGAAAGTGCATTTAAAGCAATAAAAACTGAAAATGAGTGTCACGCCTAAACCAAAGGACTTATGCACACATTTCAACATGTATTTAGTTCAGGTTGACCTCCTGAAGCCTAAATGAGCATTAATTTGACTACACAACTCATTCCTATGAAGGAACATTCAAAGTAAAAAAACGGGCTCAACTGGGACTGAAAGTGCATTTAAAGCAATAAAAACTGAAAATGAGTGTCACGCCTAAACCAAAGGACTTATGCACACATTTCAACATGTATTTAGTTCAGGTTGACCTCCTGAAGCCTAAATCACCATTAATTTGACTACACAACTTATTCCTATGAAATTACATTCAAAGTAAAAAAACGGGCTCAACTCGGACTGAAAGTGCATTTAAAGCAATAAAAACTGAAAATGAGTGTCACGCCTAAACCAAAGGACTTATGCACACATTTCAACATGTATTTATTTCAGGTTGACGTCCTGAAGCCTAAATGAGCATTAATTTGACTACACAACTCATTCCTATGAAGGTACATTCAAAGTCACAAAACGTGCTCAACTAGGCCTGAAAATGCATTTAAAGCAATAAAAACTCAAAATGAGTGTCACGCCTAAACCAAAGGACTTATGCACACATTTCAACATGTATTTAGTTCAGGTTGACCTCCTGAAGCCTAAATCACCATTAATTTGACTACACAACTTATTCCTATGAAGATACATTCAAAGTAAAAAAACGGGCTCAACTCGGACTGAAAGTGCATTTAAAGCAATAAAAACTGAAAATGAGTGTCACGCCTAAACCAAAGGACTTATGCACACATTTCAACATGTATTTAGTTCAGGTTGACCTCCTGAAGCCTAAATCACCATTAATTTGACTACACAACTCATTCCTATGAAGGTACATTCAAAGTCACAAAACGTGCTCAACTAGGCCTGAAAGTGCATTTAAAGCAATAAAAACTCAAAATGAGTGTCACGCCTAAACCAAAGGACTTATGCACACATTTCAACATGTATTTAGTTCAGGTTGACCTCCTGAAGCCTAAATGAGCATTAATTTGACTACACAACTCATTCCTATGAAGGAACATTCAAAGTAAAAAAACGGGCTCAACTGGGACTGAAAGTGCATTTAAAGCAATAAAAACTGAAAATGAGTGTCACGCCTAAACCAAAGGACTTATGCACACATTTCAACATGTACTTAGTTCAGGTTGACCTCCCGAAGCCTAAATGAGCATTAATTTGACTACACAACTCATTCCTATGAAGTTACATTCAAAGTCACAAAACGTGCTCAACTAGGCCTGAAAGTGCATTTAAAGCAATAAAATCTCAAAATGAGTTTCACGCCTAAATCAAAGGACTTATGCACACATTTCAACATGTATTTAGTTTAGGTTGACCTCCTGAAGCATAAATGAGCATTAATTTGATCACACAACTCATTCCCATGAAGATACATTCAAAGTCAGTAAGTGCCCTGCTCTGTCTGAAAATGCATTTGAATCAATAAAAACTAAAATTGAGTGTCATGCCTAAACCAAAGGACGTCTGCACACATTTCAACGTCTAAAGTGTTGTTTCCGATGCGTGCTAGTGTATGTGTGCGTGCGTGTGTGAGAGTGTGTAGGTGTGTGTTTGTGTGAGTGCGTGTGTGTGTGTGTGTGCGTGTGTGTGTTGTGCGCACCCCCCCCCCCAAAAAAGTACTGTATTCGGATAAAAATGACGAATTACTCAGAGGTTTTAACTTTTGCTTGCACTTGATTTGTTCTGACACCGACGACGTCAACCAATGACAGCCCGAGTGGATCTAGCCCACGTGGTGTGAGAGCAGGGGGAGGTGAAAAGATGCAAAGCCTAGGTGATTGGCTGTGCATCTTTCAGTCTTCCACGTGGGTTAGTCTTTGATCTTCAATCAGTGTCCAAATGTTGTTTACATGCGTAGCGTGTGCGGATGTGTGTGCCTCTCATGAGTTTGTGTGTGTGTTTGCGCGCGCGTGATCGTGTGCCCATACATGTGTGAGTGTTTCTTTGATCTAAATCATCGTTGGTGTGTTGTTTACGATACGTGCTCGTCTGTGCGTACGTTTGTGTGAGTGTGTGTGCGTGCGTTTGTGTGTGTGCTTGCTGCGTGCTGGCGCGCTCGGAAGCGTGTGTGTCACAGAGAAAGAGAGGGAGCGGGATCGCTGGCCTGTATGTACTCTATGTGAAACACACAGGACATTTGTAATTTCGTCCCTTTCACATTTTTTGGCTTTTTTAAAAATAAAACTTATTTTTATCAATGGTTCATAATGAGTGTCACGCCTAGACCAAATGACTTATGCACACATTTCAACATTTATTTAGTTCAGGTTGACCTCCTGAAGCCTAAATGAGCATTAATTTGACTACACAAATCATTCCTATGAAGGAACATTCAAAGTAAAAAAACGGGCTCAACTCGGACTGAAAGTGCATTTAAAGCAATAAAAACTGAAAATGAGTGTCACGCCTAAACCAAAGGACTTATGCACACATTTCAACATGTATTTAGTTCAGGTTGACCTCCTGAAGCCTAAATGAGCATTAATTTGACTACACAAATCATTCCTATGAAGGAACATTCAAAGTAAAAAAACGGGCTCAACTCGGACTGAAAGTGCATTTAAAGCAATAAAAACTGAAAATGAGTGTCACGCCTAAACCAAAGGACTTATGCACACATTTCAACATGTATTTAGTTCAGGTTGACCTCCTGAAGCCTAAATGAGCATTAATTTGACTACACAACTCATTCCTATGAAGGAACATTCAAAGTAAAAAAACGGGCTCAACTGGGACTGAAAGTGCATTTAAAGCAATAAAAACTGAAAATGAGTGTCACGCCTAAACCAAAGGACTTATGCACACATTTCAACATGTATTTAGTTCAGGTTGACCTCCTGAAGCCTAAATGAGCATTAATTTGATCACACAACTCATTCCTATGAAGATACATTCAAAACTCAGAAACGTGCTCTACTCGGCCTGAAAATGCATTTAAAGCAATAAAAACTCAAAATGAGTGTCACGCCTAAACCAAAGGACTTATGCACACATTTCAACATGTATTTAGTTCAGGTTGACATTCTGAAGCCTAAATGAGCATTAATTTGACTACACAACTTATTCCTATGAAGATACATTCAAAGTAAAAAAACAGGCTCAACTCGGACTGAAAGTGCATTTAAAGCAATAAAAACTGAAAATGAGTGTCACGCCTAAACCAAAGGACTTATGCACACATTTCAACATGTATTTATTTCAGGTTGACGTCCTGAAGCCTAAATGAGCATTAATTTGACTACACAACTCATTCCTATGAAGGTACATTCAAAGTCACAAAACGTGCTCAACTAGGCCTGAAAATGCATTTAAAGCAATAAAAATTCAAAATGAGTGTCACGCCTAAACCAAAGGACTTATGCACACATTTCAACATGTATTTAGTTCAGGTTGACCTCCTGAAGCCTAAATCACCATTAATTTGACTACACAACTTATTCCTATGAAGATACATTCAAAGTAAAAAAACGGGCTCAACTCGGACTGAAAGTGCATTTAAAGCAATAAAAACTGAAAATGAGTGTCACGCCTAAACCAAAGGACTTATGCACACATTTCAACATGTATTTAGTTCAGGTTGACCTCCTGAAGCCTAAATCACCATTAATTTGACTACACAACTCATTCCTATGAAGGTACATTCAAAGTCACAAAACGTGCTCAACTAGGCCTGAAAGTGCATTTAAAGCAATAAAAACTCAAAATGAGTGTCACGCCTAAACCAAAGGACTTATGCACACATTTCAACATGTATTTAGTTCAGGTTGACCTCCTGAAGCCGAAATGAGCATTAATTTGACTACACAACTCATTCCTATGAAGGTACATTCAAAGTCACAAAACGTGCTCAACTAGGCCTGAAAGTGCATTTAAAGCAATAAAAACTCAAAATGAGTGTCACGCCTAAACCAAAGGACTTATGCACACATTTCAACATGTATTTAGTTCAGGTTGACCTCCTGAAGCCTAAATCACCATTAATTTGACTACACAACTTATTCCTATGAAGATACATTCAAAGTAAAAAAACGGGCTCAACTCGGACTGAAAGTGCATTTAAAGCAATAAAAACTGAAAATGAGTGTCACGCCTAAACCAAAGGACTTATGCACACATTTCAACATGTATTTAGTTCAGGTTGACGTCCTGAAGCCTAAATGAGCATTAATTTGACTACACAACTCATTCCTATGAAGGTACATTCAAAGTCACAAAACGTGCTCAACTAGGCCTGAAAGTGCATTTAAAGCAATAAAATCTCAAAATGAGTTTCACGCCTAAATCAAAGGACTTATGCACACATTTCAACATGTATTTAGTTCAGGTTGACCTCCTGAAGCCTAAATGAGCATTAATTTGACTACACAACTCATTCCTATGAAGGAACATTCAAAGTAAAAAAACGGGCTCAACTCGGACTGAAAGTGCATTTAAAGCAATAAAAACTGAAAATGAGTGTCACGCCTAAACCAAAGGACTTATGCACACATTTCAACATGTACTTAGTTCAGGTTGACCTCCCGAAGCCTAAATGAGCATTAATTTGACTACACAACTCATTCCTATGAAGGTACATTCAAAGTCACAAAACGTGCTCAACTAGGCCTGAAAGTGCATTTAAAGCAATAAAATCTCAAAATGAGTTTCACGCCTAAATCAAAGGACTTATGCACACATTTCAACATGTATTTAGTTTAGGTTGACCTCCTGAAGCATAAATGAGCATTAATTTGATCACACAACTCATTCCCATGAAGATACATTCAAAGTCAGTAAGTGCCCTGCTCTGTCTGAAAATGCATTTGAATCAATAAAAACTAAAATTGAGTGTCATGCCTAAACCAAAGGACGTCTGCACACATTTCAACGTCTAAAGTGTTGTTTCCGATGCGTGCTAGTGTATGTGTGCGTGCGTGTGTGAGAGTGTGTAGGTGTGTGTTTGTGTGGGTGCGTGCGTGTGTGTGCGTGTGTGTGTTGTGCGCACCCCCCCCCCCAAAAAAGTACTGTATTCGGATAAAAATGACGAATTACTCTGAGGTTTTAACTTTTGCTTGCACTTGATTTGTTCTGACACCGACGACGTCAACCAATGACAGCCCGAGTGGATCTAGCCCACGTGGTGTGAGAGCAGGGGGAGGTGAAAAGATGCAAAGCCTAGGTGATTGGCTGTGCATCTTTCAGTCTTCCACGTGGGTTAGTCTTTGATCTTCAATCAGTGTCCAAATGTTGTTTACATGCGTAGCGTGTGCGGATGTGTGTGCCTCTCATGAGTTTGTGTGTGTGTTTGCGCGCGCGTGATCGTGTGCCCATACATGTGTGAGTGTTTCTTTGATCTAAATCATCGTTGGTGTGTTGTTTACGATACGTGCTCGTCTGTGCGTACGTTTGTGTGAGTGTGTGTGCGTGCGTTTGTGTGTGTGCTTGCTGCGTGCTGGCGCGCTCGGAAGCGTGTGTGTCACAGAGAAAGAGAGGGAGCGGGATCGCTGGCCTGTATGTACTCTATGTGAAACACACAGGACATTTGTAATTTCGTCCCTTTCACATTTTTTGGCTTTTTTAAAAATAAAACTTATTTTCATCAATGGTTCATAATGAGTGTCACGCCTAGACCAAATGACTTATGCACACATTTCAACATTTATTTAGTTCAGGTTGACCTCCTGAAGCCTAAATGAGCATTAATTTGACTACACAAATCATTCCTATGAAGGAACATTCAAAGTAAAAAAACGGGCTCAACTCGGACTGAAAGTGCATTTAAAGCAATAAAAACTGAAAATGAGTGTCACGCCTAAACCAAAGGACTTATGCACACATTTCAACATGTATTTAGTTCAGGTTGACATTCTGAAGCCTAAATGAGCATTAATTTGACTACACAACTTATTCCTATGAAGATACATTCAAAGTAAAAAAACGGGCTCAACTCGGACTGAAAGTGCATTTAAAGCAATAAAAACTGAAAATGAGTGTCACGCCTAAACCAAAGGACTTATGCACACATTTCAACATGTATTTAGTTCAGGTTGACGTCCTGAAGCCTAAATGAGCATTAATTTGACTACACAACTCATTCCTATGAAGGTACATTCAAAGTCACAAAACGTGCTCAACTAGGCCTGAAAGTGCATTTAAAGCAATAAAAACTCAAAATGAGTGTCACGCCCAAACCAAAGGACTTATGCACACATTTCAACATGTATTTAGTTCAGGTTGACCTCCTGAAGCCTAAATCACCATTAATTTGACTACACAACTCATTCCTATGAAGGTACATTCAAAGTCACAAAACGTGCTCAACTAGGCCTGAAAGTGCATTTAAAGCAATAAAAACTGAAAATGAGTGTCACGCCTAAACCAAAGGACTTATGCACACATTTCAACATGTATTTAGTTCAGGTTGACCTCCTGAAGCCTAAATGAGCATTAATTTGACTACACAACTCATTCCTATGAAGGTACATTCAAAGTCACAAAACGTGCTCCACTAGGCCTGAAAGTGCATTTAAAGCAATAAAAACTCAAAATGAGTGTCACGCCTAAACCAAAGGATTTATGCACACATTTCAACATGTATTTAGTTCAGGTTGACCTCCTGAAGCCTAAATCACCATTAATTTGACTACACAACTTATTCCTATGAAGATACATTCAAAGTAAAAAAACGGGCTCAACTCGGACTGAAAGTGCATTTAAAGCAATAAAAACTGAAAATGAGTGTCACGCCTAAACCAAAGGACTTATGCACACATTTCAACATGTATTTAGTTCAGGTTGACGTCCTGAAGCCTAAATGAGCATTAATTTGACTACACAACTCATTCCTATGAAGGTACATTCAAAGTCACAAAACGTGCTCAACTAGGCCTGAAAGTGCATTTAAAGCAATAAAATCTCAAAATGAGTTTCACGCCTAAATCAAAGGACTTATGCACACATTTCAACATGTATTTAGTTCAGGTTGACCTCCCGAAGCCTAAATGAGCATTAATTTGACTACACAACTCATTCCTATGAAGGTACATTCAAAGTCACAAAACGTGCTCAACTAGGCCTGAAAGTGCATTTAAAGCAATAAAATCTCAAAATGAGTTTCACGCCTAAATCAAAGGACTTATGCACACATTTCAACATGTATTTAGTTTAGGTTGACCTCCTGAAGCATAAATGAGCATTAATTTGATCACACAACTCATTCCCATGAAGATACATTCAAAGTCAGTAAGTGCCCTGCTCTGTCTGAAAATGCATTTGAATCAATAAAAACTAAAATTGAGTGTCATGCCTAAACCAAAGGACGTCTGCACACATTTCAACGTCTAAAGTGTTGTTTCCGATGCGTGCTAGTGTATGTGTGCGTGCGTGTGTGAGAGTGTGTAGGTGTGTTTTGTGTGGGTGCGTGCGTGTGTGTGTGTGCGTGTGTGTGTTGTGCGCACCCCCCCCCCCCCAAAAAGTACTGTATTCGGATAAAAACGACGAATTACTCAGAGGTTTTAACTTTTGCTTGCACTTGATTTGTTCTGACACCGACGACGTCAACCAATGACAGCCCGAGTGGATCTAGCCCACGTGGTGTGAGAGCAGGGGGAGGTGAAAAGATGCAAAGCCTAGGTGATTGGCTGTGCATCTTTCAGTCTTCCACGTGGGTTAGTCTTTGATCTTCAATCAGTGTCCAAATGTTGTTTACATGCGTAGCGTGTGCGGATGTGTGTGCCTCTCATGAGTTTGTGTGTGTGTTTGCGCGCGTGATCGTGTGCCCATACATGTGTGAGTGTTTCTTTGATCTAAATCATCGTTGGTGTGTTGTTTACGATACGTGCTCGTCTGTGCGTACGTTTGTGTGAGAGTGTGTGCGTGCGTTTGTGTGTGTGCTTGCTGCGTGCTGGCGCGCTCGGAAGCGTGTGTGTCACAGAGAAAGAGAGGGAGCGGGATCGCTGGCCTGTATGTACTCTATGTGAAACACACAGGACATTTGTAATTTCGTCCCTTTCACATTTTTTGGCTTTTTTAAAAATAAAACTTATTTTCATCAATGGTTCATAATGAGTGTCACGCCTAGACCAAATGACTTATGCACACATTTCAACATTTATTTAGTTCAGGTTGACCTCCTGAAGCCTAAATGAGCATTAATTTGACTACACAAATCATTCCTATGAAGGAACATTCAAAGTAAAAAAACGGGCTCAACTCGGACTGAAAGTGCATTTAAAGCAATAAAAACTGAAAATGAGTGTCACGCCTAAACCAAAGGACTTATGCACACATTTCAACATGTATTTAGTTCAGGTTGACCTCCTGAAGCCTAAATGAGCATTAATTTGACAACACAAATCATTCCTATGAAGGAACATTCAAAGTAAAAAAACGGGCTCAACTCGGACTGTAAGTGCATTGAAAGCAATAAAAACTGAAAATGAGTGTCACGCCTAAACCAAAGGACTTATGCACACATTTCAACATGTATTTAGTTCAGGTTGACCTCCTGAAGCCTAAATGAGCATTAATATGACTACACAACTCATTCCTATGAAGGAACATTCAAAGTAAAAAAACGGGCTCAACTGGGACTGAAAGTGCATTTAAAGCAATAAAACTGAAAATGAGTGTCACGCCTAAACCAAAGGACTTATGCACACATTTCAACATGTATTTAGTTCAGGTTGACCTCCTGAAGCCTAAATGAGCATTAATTTGATCACACAACTCATTCCTATGAAGATACATTCAAACTCAGAAACGTGCTCTACTCGGCCTGAAAATGCATTTAAAGCAATAAAAACTCAAAATGAGTGTCACGCCTAAACCAAAGGACTTATGCACACATTTCAACATGTATTTAGTTCAGGTTGACATTCTGAAGCCTAAATGAGCATTAATTTGACTACACAACTTATTCCTATGAAGATACATTCAAAGTAAAAAAACGGGCTCAACTCGGACTGAAAGTGCATTTAAAGCAATAAAAACTGAAAATGAGTGTCACGCCTAAACCAAAGGACTTATGCACACATTTCAACATGTATTTAGTTCAGGTTGACGTCCTGAAGCCTAAATGAGCATTAATTTGACTACACAACTCATTCCTATGAAGGTACATTCAAAGTCACAAAACGTGCTCAACTAGGCCTGAAAGTGCATTTAAAGCAATAAAAACTCAAAATGAGTGTCACGCCTAAACCAAAGGACTTATGCACACATTTCAACATGTATTTAGTTCAGGTTGACCTCCTGAAGCCTAAATGAGCATTAATTTGACTACACAACTCATTCCTATGAAGGAACATTCAAAGTAAAAAAACGGGCTCAACTCGGACTGAAAGTGCATTTAAAGCAATAAAAACTGATAATTAGTGTCACGCCTAAACCAAAGGACTTATGCACACATTTCAACATGTATTTAGTTCAGGTTGACCTCCTGAAGCCTAAATCACCATTAATTTGACTACACAACTCATTCCTATGAAGGTACATTCAAAGTCACAAAACGTGCTCAACTAGGCCTGAAAGTGCATTTAAAGCAATAAAATCTCAAAATGAGTTTCACGCCTAAATCAAAGGACTTATGCACACATTTCAACATGTATTTAGTTCAGGTTGACCTCCCGAAGCCTAAATGAGCATTAATTTGACTACACAACTCATTCCTATGAAGGTACATTCAAAGTCACAAAACGTGCTCAACTAGGCCTGAAAGTGCATTTAAAGCAATAAAATCTCAAAATGAGTTTCACGCCTAAATCAAAGGACTTATGCACACATTTCAACATGTATTTAGTTCAGGTTGACCTCCTGAAGCCGAAATGAGCATTAATTTGACTACACAACTCATTCCTATGAAGATACATTCAAAGTAAAAAAACGGGCTCAACTCGGACTGAAAGTGCATTTAAAGCAATAAAAACTGAAAATGAGTGTCACGCCTAAACCAAAGGACTTATGCACACATTTCAACATGTATTTAGTTCAGGTTGACCTCCCGAAGCCTAAATGAGCATTAATTTGACTACACAACTCATTCCTATGAAGTTACATTCAAAGTCACAAAACGTGCTCAACTAGGCCTGAAAGTGCATTTAAAGCAATAAAATCTCAAAATGAGTTTCACGCCTAAATCAAAGGACTTATGCACACATTTCAACATGTATTTAGTTTAGGTTGACCTCCTGAAGCATAAATGAGCATTAATTTGATCACACAACTCATTCCCATGAAGATACATTCAAAGTCAGTAAGTGCCCTGCTCTGTCTGAAAATGCATTTGAATCAATAAAAACTAAAATTGAGTGTCATGCCTAAACCAAAGGACGTCTGCACACATTTCAACGTCTAAAGTGTTGTTTCCGATGCGTGCTAGTGTATGTGTGCGTGCGTGTGTGAGAGTGTGTAGGTGTGTGTTTGTGTGGGTGCGTGCGTGTGTGTGTGTGTGCGTGTGTGTGTTGTGCGCACCCCCCCCCCCCCAAAAAAGTACTGTATTCGGATAAAAATGACGAATTACTCAGAGGTTTGAACTTTTGCTTGCACTTGATTTGTTCTGACACCGACGACGTCAACCAATGACAGCCCGAGTGGATCTAGCCCACGTGGTGTGAGAGCAGGGGGAGGTGAAAAGATGCAAAGCCTAGGTGATTGGCTGTGCATCTTTCAGTCTTCCACGTGGGTTAGTCTTTGATCTTCAATCAGTGTCCAAATGTTGTTTACATGCGTAGCGTGTGCGGATGTGTGTGCCTCTCATGAGTTTGTGTGTGTGTTTGCGCGCGCGTGATCGTGTGCCCATACATGTGTGAGTGTTTCTTTGATCTAAATCATCGTTGGTGTGTTGTTTACGATACGTGCTCGTCTGTGCGTACGTTTGTGTGAGAGTGTGTGCGTGCGTTTGTGTGTGTGCTTGCTGCGTGCTGGCGCGCTCGGAGGCGTGTGTGTCACAGAGAAAGAGAGGGAGCGGGATCGCTGGCCTGTATGTACTCTATGTGAAACACACAGGACATTTGTAATTTCGTCCCTTTCACATTTTTTGGCTTTTTTAAAAATAAAACTTATTTTCATCAATGGTTCATAATGAGTGTCACGCCTAGACCAAATGACTTATGCACACATTTCAACATTTATTTAGTTCAGGTTGACCTCCTGAAGCCTAAATGAGCATTAATTTGACTACACAAATCATTCCTATGAAGGAACATTCAAAGTAAAAAAACGGGCTCAACTCGGACTGAAAGTGCATTTAAAGCAATAAAAACTGAAAATGAGTGTCACGCCTAAACCAAAGGACTTATGCACACATTTCAACATGTATTTAGTTCAGGTTGACCTCCTGAAGCCTAAATGAGCATTAATTTGACTACACAACTCATTCCTATGAAGGAACATTCAAAGTAAAAAAACGGGCTCAACTCGGACTGAAAGTGCATTTAAAGCAATAAAAACTGATAATTAGTGTCACGCCTAAACCAAAGGACTTATGCACACATTTCAACATGTATTTAGTTCAGGTTGACCTCCTGAAGCCTAAATCACCATTAATTTGACTACACAACTCATTCCTATGAAGGTACATTCAAAGTCACAAAACGTGCTCAACTAGGCCTGAAAGTGCATTTAAAGCAATAAAATCTCAAAATGAGTTTCACGCCTAAATCAAAGGACTTATGCACACATTTCAACATGTATTTAGTTCAGGTTGACCTCCCGAAGCCTAAATGAGCATTAATTTGACTACACAACTCATTCCTATGAAGGTACATTCAAAGTCACAAAACGTGCTCAACTAGGCCTGAAAGTGCATTTAAAGCAATAAAATCTCAAAATGAGTTTCACGCCTAAATCAAAGGACTTATGCACACATTTCAACATGTATTTAGTTTAGGTTGACCTCCTGAAGCATAAATGAGCATTAATTTGATCACACAACTCATTCCCATGAAGATACATTCAAAGTCAGTAAGTGCCCTGCTCTGTCTGAAAATGCATTTGAATCAATAAAAACTAAAATTGAGTGTCATGCCTAAACCAAAGGACGTCTGCACACATTTCAACGTCTAAAGTGTTGTTTCCGATGCGTGCTAGTGTATGTGTGCGTGCGTGTGTGAGAGTGTGTAGGTGTGTGTTTGTGTGGGTGCGTGCGTGTGTGTGTGTGTGTGCGTGTGTGTGTTGTGCGCACCCCCCCCCCAAAAAAGTACTGTATTCGGATAAAAATGACGAATTACTCAGAGGTTTGAACTTTTGCTTGCACTTGATTTGTTCTGACACCGACGACGTCAACCAATGACAGCCCGAGTGGATCTAGCCCACGTGGTGTGAGAGCAGGGGGAGGTGAAAAGATGCAAAGCCTAGGTGATTGGCTGTGCATCTTTCAGTCTTCCACGTGGGTTAGTCTTTGATCTTCAATCAGTGTCCAAATGTTGTTTACATGCGTAGCGTGTGCGGATGTGTGTGCCTCTCATGAGTTTGTGTGTGTGTTTGCGCGCGCGTGATCGTGTGCCCATACATGTGTGAGTGTTTCTTTGATCTAAATCATCGTTGGTGTGTTGTTTACGATACGTGCTCGTCTGTGCGTACGTTTGTGTGAGAGTGTGTGCGTGCGTTTGTGTGTGTGCTTGCTGCGTGCTGGCGCGCTCGGAGGCGTGTGTGTCACAGAGAAAGAGAGGGAGCGGGATCGCTGGCCTGTATGTACTCTATGTGAAACACACAGGACATTTGTAATTTCGTCCCTTTCACATTTTTTGGCTTTTTTAAAAATAAAACTTATTTTCATCAATGGTTCATAATGAGTGTCACGCCTAGACCAAATGACTTATGCACACATTTCAACATTTATTTAGTTCAGGTTGACCTCCTGAAGCCTAAATGAGCATTAATTTGACTACACAAATCATTCCTATGAAGGAACATTCAAAGTAAAAAAACGGGCTCAACTCGGACTGAAAGTGCATTTAAAGCAATAAAAACTGAAAATGAGTGTCACGCCTAAACCAAAGGACTTATGCACACATTTCAACATGTATTTAGTTCAGGTTGACCTCCTGAAGCCTAAATGAGCATTAATTTGACTACACAACTCATTCCTATGAAGGAACATTCAAAGTAAAAAAACGGGCTCAACTGGGACTGAAAGTGCATTTAAAGCAATAAAAACTGAAAATGAGTGTCACGCCTAAACCAAAGGACTTATGCACACATTTCAACATGTATTTAGTTCAGGTTGACCTCCTGAAGCCTAAATGAGCATTAATTTGATCACACAACTCATTCCTATGAAGATACATTCAAACTCAGAAACGTGCTCTACTCGGCCTGAAAATGCATTTGTCACGTTGTGCCCGAAGCGATTGACAGATCGCTTCGTGCACAACAAAAAAATAAGGAAGTGGATTCCCGAGATAGCAGACAGAAAACGAGATCTTGTCAAAGAACAGAAAAAGTCTTTAATACGGAACACAAAAATACTCGACAAGAAGAATAACAAAAAGCGCTGGTCAAATAAGGACCAGGGTATAAATAAGGTGACAACAGAAAACGCTCGCGGAAAACAAAAGCGAGGAATATCTGAATAGACTATAGGAATAATTTAAATACAATCAATAATTGGTACGACGATACAATTTGCCAAAAGGCTAGGAAGCAATGAGTAATATTAATTTAGGTCTTACTTTCGCGAAAGAACAATGGCGCGGCGTGGAATTCTCCGGCAGTGAGATGACTGCCGGAGTCTCAAAATAAAGGGGGGTAATCAGCCCGAAATTACGGGCAGGTGTGCCGAATGGCGGAGGAGAAGACCCGCCACCTGCTGGCGGACGCGCGACGTGACAGTACCCCCCCCTCAATGGACGCCTCCCGGCGGCCTACCCGGTTTGGAAGGGTGTGCAGTGTGGAAGTCGCGCAAAAGGGACGGATCAAGGATCCAGGAGCGAGGCACCCACTGCCGCTCCTCAGGCCCGTAGCCCTCCCAGTCGACCAGATACTGGAACCCCTTTCCCCTGCGCCGAGAGTCCAGGATGGCACGAACCGTGTACACCGGGTCACCGTCGACGACCCGCGGAGGGGGCGGCGGCGTGGGAGGAGGAGCCAAGTCACTGGAAGACACGGGTTTGAGTAGGGAGACGTGGAAGACGGGGTGAACCTTCATGGTGGGTGGTAGCCGGAGCTTGACTGCAGCTGGGCTGATGACGGCCTCGACCTCGAATGGTCCAGTAAACCGGGGTCCCAGCTTCGCAGACGTGCCGGCCAGGCGAAGATCCCTCGTTGCCAGCCATACCTTCTGTCCCACCACGTACGAAGGAGCAGGGCGCCGGCGACGATCCGCGATCCGCTGGTTCCTGGTCGCCGTGCGGGACAACGCAGCCCGGGCCTCCTTCCACACGCGATGGGCCCGCTTGAGGTGGTGCTGCACAGAGGGGACCTCCACCTGCCCCTCCTGGGACGGGAACAGCGGCGGCTGGTACCCGTAGGCGGCCATGAAGGGGGACCTACCAGTGGCAGAAGAGACGAGGGTGTTGTGCGCGTACTCCACCCAGGGTAAGTGGTCGACCCAGGATGAGGGACGGTGAAGGCACACACAGCGGAGGGCTGCCCCCAGATCCTGGTTGGCACGCTCGGCTTGTCCATTGGACTGGGGGTGGTACCCCGAGGTCAGACTGGCCGTGGCCCCGAGGGACCGGCAGAACCGCTTCCAGACGCGGGATACGAACTGGGGCCCACGGTCCGAGACAATGTCCAGTGGAATACCGTGGAGGCGAAAGACGTGCTGGATAAGGAGGTCGGCGGTCTCCAGCGCCGAGGGCAACCTGGACAGAGGCACAAAATGAGCAGCCTTGGAGAACCGGTCCACGATCGTGAGGACGACGGTCCTCCCACGGGATGGCGGTAGGCCCGTCACGAAGTCCAGGGCGATGTGGGACCAAGGACGAGGCGGAACGGGCAACGGCTGGAGCAACCCCGCCGGGGGCCGGCGTGAGGACTTGCCGCAGGCGCAGGAGGTGCAGGCACTGACGAAGTCCGTCACGTCCCTCCGGAGCTCCGGCCACCAGAACCGCTGGGCGACGAGTTGTATAGTCCGGTTCACCCCAGGATGACATGCGACCTTAGACCCGTGTCCCCACTGTAAGACCTCCGACCGCAGCGACGGAGGCACAAACAGCCTCCCCGTGGGGCATTCTGCCGGAGCCTGAACCCCCTCCAGAGCAGCTTGGATCCGCTGCTCAATCTCCCACTGCAAAGACCCCAAAATGCACTGGGCCGGGAGAATGGCCTCCGGAGACCGGTCCTTCTCAGCGGGGTCGTGGAGACGGGAAAGGGCGTCAGGTTTGGTATTTTTGGACCCTGGGGAGTAGGTAAGGATAAAATGGAAACGGGTGAAGAACAGGGCCCACCGGGCCTGACGGGCGTTCAGTCGTTTTGCGGAGCGGAGGTACTCGAGATTCTTGTGGTCCGTATAAACTGTGAAGGGCTCCTTCGCCCCCTCGAGCCAGTGCCGCCATTCCTGTAGGGCGGCTACCACGGCCAGCAGTTCTCGATTACCTACGTCGTAATTCGACTCGGCAGCGCTGAGTCGACGGGAGAAAAAGGCGCAGGGGTGCAGCTTCTGGTCGACCGGAGAACGCTGGGACAGCACCGCCCCCACCCCCGAATCCGAGGCGTCCACCTCTACGACAAACGGGAGATCAGGGTCAGGATGTTGTAATACCGGGGGACTGGTAAACGCCGCCTTTAGGTCTTTGAATGCCGTGTCCGCGGCCGGGTCCCACCTAAAGGGGGCCTTAATAGATGTAAGCCGGGTCAAGGGGAGCGCTTTCTGGCTGTAACCGCGGATAAAACGCCGGTAGAAGTTTGCGAACCCCAAAAAGCGTTGTAATTCCTTACGGCTTGTTGGAACCGGCCAGTTAGTGACTGCCTGCGTCTTGCTGGGGTCTGCCCGTAACTTGCCCTGTTCGACAATGAAGCCCAGGAAAGAGATGACGGGTACATGGAATTCGCATTTCTCTGCCTTGACGAAGAGACGATTTTCTAGTAACCGTTGTAACACCAGCCTGACATGTCGCTGGTGTTCCTGCAACGACCGGGAGAAAATTAAAATGTCATCGAGATAAACAAAACAAAAAATGTTCAACATGTCTCTTAACACGTCGTTGATAAGATTTTGGAAGACGGCGGGGGCGTTTGTCAGCCCGAAAGGCATGACTAAATATTCGAAGTGACCTAACGGGGTCTTAAAAGCCGTCTTCCATTCATCACCCTCCCGGATGCGGACCAAATGATATGCACTGCGTAAATCAAGTTTGGAAAAAATAGTGGCCGTTTGTAAAGGGGCGAAGGCGGAGTCCAGTAATGGTAGTGGGTATTTGTTTTTAATCGTGATCTCATTAAGCCCACGATAATCCACGCACGGTCGCAGGGTCTTGTCCTTTTTCCCCACAAAGAAAAACCCCGCACCTAATGGTGATCGCGAGGGTCTAATGAGACCTGCAGCGAGCGAGCTGTTTATATACTCCGTTAGCGCCTCGCGCTCGGGTTGGGACACCTGATACAGCCGTGAGGTCGGCAACGGAGCGCCCGGCTGCAGGTCTATGGCGCAATCGTAGGGACGGTGCGGGGGCAAAGCGCGTGCGCGATCCTCGCTGAAAACCTCACGAAGGTCCCGATAGCAATCTGGCACTCCGTCAAGGCAGATAACTTCGGGGGTTTCGACACTGGTTTGTTCATGTTCCCCGATGGCCGATCGTAGACAGTGTTTATAACAATATTCGCTCCAACTGCCTACTGCTGGGTGCTCCCAGGAAATTACGGGGTTGTGGGTCTTGAGCCAGGGCAACCCAAGAATGACCGGAGCATTACGGGACCGCATTAAATAAAAACGGCGATGCTCGACATGGTTACCGGAGAGGCGGAGTTTCAGTGGTTCTGTTCTACACGTAACTACCGCCAGGGGGCGCCCATCGAGATCACAAACCCGCTTCTTATTAGCCAACTCCTCAATACCACAACCCAACTCGGACGCGAGAGCTGTGTCCATAAAACATTCATCCGCCCCCGAGTCTACCAGGGCTCTAACCCGCAGCGACCGGGATTCCCCAAATATCTCCCCCTCGAGTTCCAGTCTGTTGGGATTTCCCGGCCGGGGGTCGATACGCCTTGGCTCGGGAGGTACTACGCGGGGTCGCGACTCACAGTACTTGGTGTAAGGGGAGGGCGGCGACTCCGGATGGCCGAGAACAGCGTCTTCGCCACCTAGCTGCATCGGCTCCTCCGCGGTGTGCCGGGACGGGAACCGATCACCTCCACGTTCCCGGTCTCTCTCCCTCAGGCGGTTGTCTAATCGTAGGGAGAGATCGATCAACTCCGCCAGGTCGGAGCTGTGGTCACGGGTCGCCAGTTCATCCTTGAGCTGGGGATTTAGTCCATGGCGAAACAGCCCACACAGTGCTCGGTCTCCGTAGCCACTCTGGGCGGCCAATATCTGGAACTCGATCGAGTAATCCGCCACCGATCGCCTTCCCTGGTGGAGTTCGAGCAGCCGGCCCTCCGCCTCTCTGCCCCGCACGGGATGGTGGAACACCCGGCGGAACGCCGTGACGAATTCGTGGAGCGAAGACCGGAGGCTCGGCTTCGCGTCGCTCGTCACCATCGCCCATGACGCCGCCGGACCTGTCAATAAGCTCATGATATATGCCACTTTAGCGGCGTCATTAGCATAGACGGAAGGCTGTTGGTCGAACACGAGCGAGCATTGGTGGAGAAACTGTCCACACCGCCCGTGCTCACCCCCGTAACGTGGGGGGTGTGGAAGCGAGGGCTCCCTCATCATTGTGGGGAATGATGCGAGAGCCTCAGTGGTGGTAGGGCGAACCACGGGGGGGGGTGCTCCCCGTGTCTCTACCTGTACCAAACGGGGTTCGAAATTATCGAACCGATGAGCCAGCATGGAAACCGCGCTGCGGAGTTCCGAAAGGGCTTGGCCCTGCGGACTCAACTGTTGCTCTTGTCGGTACAGAGCGGACAAGATCTTTTCCATGTCTGCGGGATCCATGGTGGCCGGAGAATTCTGTCACGTTGTGCCCGAAGCGATTGACAGATCGCTTCGTGCACAACAAAAAAATAAGGAAGTGGATTCCCGAGATAGCAGACAGAAAACGAGATCTTGTCAAAGAACAGAAAAAGTCTTTAATACGGAACACAAAAATACTCGACAAGAAGAATAACAAAAAGCGCTGGTCAAATAAGGACCAGGGTATAAATAAGGTGACAACAGAAAACGCTCGCGGAAAACAAAAGCGAGGAATATCTGAATAGACTATAGGAATAATTTAAATACAATCAATAATTGGTACGACGATACAATTTGCCAAAAGGCTAGGAAGCAATGAGTAATATTAATTTAGGTCTTACTTTCGCGAAAGAACAATGGCGCGGCGTGGAATTCTCCGGCAGTGAGATGACTGCCGGAGTCTCAAAATAAAGGGGGGTAATCAGCCCGAAATTACGGGCAGGTGTGCCGAATGGCGGAGGAGAAGACCCGCCACCTGCTGGCGGACGCGCGACGTGACAGCATTTAAAGCAATAAAAACTCAAAATGAGTGTCACGCCTAAACCAAAGGACTTATGCACACATTTCAACATGTATTTAGTTCAGGTTGACATTCTGAAGCCTAAATGAGCATTAATTTGACTACACAACTTATTCCTATGAAGATACATTCAAAGTAAAAAAACGGGCTCAACTCGGACTGAAAGTGCATTTAAAGCAATAAAAACTGAAAATGAGTGTCACGCCTAAACCAAAGGACTTATGCACACATTTCAACATGTATTTAGTTCAGGTTGACGTCCTGAAGCCTAAATGAGCATTAATTTGACTACACAACTCATTCCTATGAAGGTACATTCAAAGTCACAAAACGTGCTCAACTAGGCCTGAAAGTGCATTTAAAGCAATAAAAACTCAAAATGAGTGTCACGCCTAAACCAAAGGACTTATGCACACATTTCAACATGTATTTAGTTCAGGTTGACCTCCTGAAGCCTAAATGAGCATTAATTTGACTACACAACTCATTCCTATGAAGGAACATTCAAAGTAAAAAAACGGGCTCAACTCGGACTGAAAGTGCATTTAAAGCAATAAAAACTGATAATTAGTGTCACGCCTAAACCAAAGGACTTATGCACACATTTCAACATGTATTTAGTTCAGGTTGACCTCCTGAAGCCTAAATCACCATTAATTTGACTACACAACTCATTCCTATGAAGGTACATTCAAAGTCACAAAACGTGCTCAACTAGGCCTGAAAGTGCATTTAAAGCAATAAAAACTCAAAATGAGTGTCACGCCTAAACCAAAGGACTTATGCACACATTTCAACATGTATTTAGTTCAGGTTGACCTCCTGAAGCCTAAATGAGCATTAATTTGACTACACAACTCATTCCTATGAAGGAACATTCAAAGTAAAAAAACGGGCTCAACTGGGACTGAAAGTGCATTTAAAGCAATAAAAACTGAAAATGAGTGTCACGCCTAAACCAAAGGACTTATGCACACATTTCAACATGTATTTAGTTCAGGTTGACCTCCTGAAGCCTAAATGAGCATTAATTTGACTACACAACTTATACCTATGAAGATACATTCAAAGTAAAAAAACGGGCTCAACTCGGACTGAAAGTGCATTTAAAGCAATAAAAACTGAAAATGAGTGTCACGCCTAAACCAAAGGACTTATGCACACGTTTCAACATGTATTTAGTTCAGGTTGACCTCCTGAAGCCTAAATGAGCATTAATTTGACTACACAAATCATTCCTATGAAGGAACATTCAAAGTAAAAAAACGGGCTCAACTCGGACTGAAAGTGCATTTAAAGCAATAAAAACTGAAAATGAGTGTCATGCCTAAACCAAAGGACTTATGCACACATTTCAACATGTATTTAGTTCAGGTTGACGTCCTGAAGCCTAAATGAGCATTAATTTGACTACACAACTTATTCCTATGAAGATACATTCAAAGTAAAAAAACGTGCTCTACTCGGCCTGAAAATGCATTTAAAGCAAGAAAAAATCAAAATGAGTGTCACGCCTAAACCAAAGGACTTATGCACACATTTCAACATGTATTTAGTTCAGGTTGACATTCTGAAGCCTAAATGAGCATTAATTTGACTACACAACTTATTCCTATGAAGATACATTCAAAGTAAAAAAACGGGCTCAACTCGGACTGAAAGTGCATTTAAAGCAATAAAAACTGAAAATGAGTGTCACGCCTAAACCAAAGGACTTATGCACACATTTCAACATGTATTTAGTTCAGGTTGACGTCCTGAAGCCTAAATGAGCATTAATTTGACTACACAACTCATTCCTATGAAGGTACATTCAAAGTCACAAAACGTGCTCAACTAGGCCTGAAAGTGCATTTAAAGCAATAAAAACTCAAAATGAGTGTCACGCCTAAACCAAAGGACTTATGCACACATTTCAACATGTATTTAGTTCAGGTTGACCTCCTGAAGCCTAAATGAGCATTAATTTGACTACACAACTCATTCCTATGAAGGAACATTCAAAGTAAAAAAACGGGCTCAACTCGGACTGAAAGTGCATTTAAAGCAATAAAAACTGATAATTAGTGTCACGCCTAAACCAAAGGACTTATGCACACATTTCAACATGTATTTAGTTCAGGTTGACCTCCTGAAGCCTAAATCACCATTAATTTGACTACACAACTCATTCCTATGAAGGTACATTCAAAGTCACAAAACGTGCTCAACTAGGCCTGAAAGTGCATTTAAAGCAATAAAAACTCAAAATGAGTGTCACGCCTAAACCAAAGGACTTATGCACACATTTTAACATGTATTTAGTTCAGGTTGACCTCCTGAAGCCTAAATGAGCATTAATTTGACTACACAACTCATTCCTATGAAGGAACATTCAAAGTAAAAAAACGGGCTCAACTGGGACTGAAAGTGCATTTAAAGCAATAAAAACTGAAAATGAGTGTCACGCCTAAACCAAAGGACTTATGCACACATTTCAACATGTATTTAGTTCAGGTTGACCTCCTGAAGCCTAAATGAGCATTAATTTGACTACACAACTTATACCTATGAAGATACATTCAAAGTAAAAAAACGGGCTCAACTCGGACTGAAAGTGCATTTAAAGCAATAAAAACTGAAAATGAGTGTCACGCCTAAACCAAAGGACTTATGCACACGTTTCAACATGTATTTAGTTCAGGTTGACCTCCTGAAGCCTAAATGAGCATTAATTTGACTACACAAATCATTCCTATGAAGGAACATTCAAAGTAAAAAAACGGGCTCAACTCGGACTGAAAGTGCATTTAAAGCAATAAAAACTGAAAATGAGTGTCATGCCTAAACCAAAGGACTTATGCACACATTTCAACATGTATTTAGTTCAGGTTGACGTCCTGAAGCCTAAATGAGCATTAATTTGACTACACAACTTATTCCTATGAAGATACATTCAAAGTAAAAAAACGTGCTCTACTCGGCCTGAAAATGCATTTAAAGCAAGAAAAAATCAAAATGAGTGTCACGCCTAAACCAAAGGACTTATGCACACATTTCAACATGTATTTAGTTCAGGTTGACCTCCTGAAGCCTAAATGAGCATTAATTTGACTACACAACTCATTCCTATGAAGGAACATTCAAAGTAAAAAAACGGGCTCAACTCGGACTGAAAGTGCATTTAAAGCAATAAAAACTGAAAATGAGTGTCACGCCTAAACCAAAGGACTTATGCACACATTTCAACATGTATTTAGTTCAGGTTGACCTCCTGAAGCCTAAATGAGCATTAATTTGACTACACAACTTATTCCTATGAAGATACATTCAAAGTAAAAAAACGTGTTCTACTCGGCCTGAAAATGCATTTAAAGCAATAAAAACTCAAAATGAGTGTCACGCCTAAACCAAAGGCCTTATGCACACATTTCAACATGTATTTAGTTCAGGTTGACATTTTGAAGCCTAAATGAGCATTAATTTGACTACACAACTTATTCCTATGAAGATACATTCAAAGTAAAAAAACGTGTTCTACTCGGCCTGAAAATGCATTTAAAGCAATAAAAACTCAAAATGAGTGTCACGCCTAAACCAAAGGCCTTATGCACACATTTCAACATGTATTTAGTTCAGGTTGACCTCCTGAAGCCTAAATGAGCATTAATTTGACTACACAACTCATTCCTATGAAGGAACATTCAAAGTAAAAAAACGGGCTCAACTCGGACTGAAAGTACATTTAAAGCAATAAAAACTGAAAATGATTGTCACGCCTAAACCAAAGGATTTATGCACACATTTCAACATGTATTTAGTTCAGGTTGACCTCCTGAAGCCTAAATGAGCATTAATTTGACTACAAAACTCATTCCTATGAAGGTACATTCAAAGTCACAAAACGTGCTCAACTAGGCCTGAAAGTGCATTTAAAGCAATAAAAACTCAAAATGAGTGTCACGCCTAAACCAAAGGACTTATGCACACATTTCAACATGTATTTAGTTCAGGTTGACATTCTGAAGCCTAAATGAGCATTAATTTGACTACACAACTTATTCCTATGAAGATACATTCAAAGTAAAAAAACGGGCTCAACTCGGACTGAAAGTGCATTTAAAGCAATAAAAACTGAAAATGAGTGTCACGCCTAAACCAAAGGACTTATGCACACATTTCAACATGTATTTAGTTCAGGTTGACGTCCTGAAGCCTAAATGAGCATTAATTTGACTACACAACTTATTCCTATGAAGATACATTCAAAGTAAAAAAACGTGCTCTACTCGGCCTGAAAATGCATTTAAAGCAAGATAAAATCAAAATGAGTGTCACGCCTAAACCAAAGGCCTTATGCACACATTTCAACATGTATTTAATTCAGGTTGACCTCCTGAAGCCTAAATGAGCATTAATTTGACTACACAACTCATTCCTATGAAGGAACATTCAAAGTAAAAAAACGGGCTCAACTCGGACTGAAAGTGCATTTAAAGCAATAAAAACTGAAAATGAGTGTCACGCCTAAACCAAAGGACTTATGCACACATTTCAACATGTATTTAGTTCAGGTTGACCTCCTGAAGCCTAAATGAGCATTAATTTGACTACACAACTCATTCCTATGAAGGAACATTCAAAGTAAAAAAACGGGCTCAACTCGGACTGAAAGTGCATTTTAAGCAATAAAAACTGAAAATGAGTGTCACGCCTAAACCAAAGGACTTATGCACACATTTCAACATGTATTTAGTTCAGGTTGACCTCCTGAAGCCTAAATGAGCATTAATTTGACTACACAACTCATTCCTATGAAGGAACATTCAAAGTAAAAAAACGGGCTCAACTCGGACTGAAAGTGCATTTAAAGCAATAAAAACTGAAAATGAGTGTCACGCCTAAACCAAAGGACTTATGCACACATTTCAACATGTATTTAGTTCAGGTTGACGTCCTGAAGCCTAAATGAGCATTAATTTGACTACACAACTTATTCCTATGAAGATACATTCAAAGTAAAAAAACGTGCTCTACTCGGCCTGAAAATGCATTTAAAGCAAGATAAAATCAAAATGAGTGTCACGCCTAAACCAAAGGCCTTATGCACACATTTCAACATGTATTTAATTCAGGTTGACCTCCTGAAGCCTAAATGAGCATTAATTTGACTACACAACTCATTCCTATGAAGGAACATTCAAAGTAAAAAAACGGGCTCAACTCGGACTGAAAGTGCATTTAAAGCAATAAAAACTGAAAATGAGTGTCACGCCTAAACCAAAGGACTTATGCACACATTTCAACATGTATTTAGTTCAGGTTGACCTCCTGAAGCCTAAATGAGCATTAATTTGACTACACAACTCATTCCTATGAAGGAACATTCAAAGTAAAAAAACGGGCTCAACTCGGACTGAAAGTGCATTTTAAGCAATAAAAACTGAAAATGAGTGTCACGCCTAAACCAGAGGACTTATGCACACATTTCAACATGTATTTAGTTCAGGTTGACCTCCTGAAGCCTAAATGAGCATTAATTTGACTACACAACTCATTCCTATGAAGGAACATTCAAAGTAAAAAAACGGGCTCAACTCGGACTGAAAGTGCATTTAAAGCAATAAAAACTGAAAATGAGTGTCACGCCTAAACCAAAGGACCTATGCACACATTTCAACATGTATTTAGTTCAGGTTGACCTCCTGAAGCCTAAATGAGCATTAATTTGACTACACAACTCATTCCTATGAAGGTACATTCAAAGTCACAAAACGTGCTCAACTCGGCCTGAAAGTGCATTTAAAGCAATAAAAACTCAAAATGAGTGTCACGCCTAAACCAAAGGACTTATGCACACATTTCAACATGTATTTAGTTCAGGTTGACATTCTGAAGCCTAAATGAGCATTAATTTGACTACACAACTTATTCCTATGAAGATACATTCAAAGTAAAAAAACGTGTTCTACTCGGCCTGAAAATGCATTTAAAGCAATAAAAAGTCAAAATGAATGTCACGCCTAAACCAAAGGCCTTATGCACACATTTCAACATGTATTTAGTTCAGGTTGACCTCCTGAAGCCTAAATGAGCATTAATTTGACTACACAACTCATTCCTATGAAGGAACATTCAAAGTAAAAAAACGGGCTCAACTCGGACTGAAAGTACATTTAAAGCAATAAAAACTGAAAATGATTGTCACGCCTAAACCAAAGGATTTATGCACACATTTCAACATGTATTTAGTTCAGGTTGACCTCCTGAAGCCTAAATGAGCATTAATTTGACTACACAACTCATTCCTATGAAGATACATTCAAAGTAAAAAAACGTGCTCTGCTCGGCCTGAAAATGCATTTAAAGCAATAAAAACTCTAAATGAGTGTCACGCCTAAACCAAAGGACTTATGCACACATTTCAACATGTATTTAGTTCAGGTTGACATTCTGAAGCCTAAATGAGCATTAATTTGACTACACAACTTATTCCTATGAAGATACATTCAAAGTAAAAAAACGGGCTCAACTCGGACTGAAAGTGCCTTTAAAGCAATAAAAACTGAAAATGAGTGTCACGCCTAAACCAAAGGACTTATGCACACATTTCAACATGTATTTAGTTCAGGTTGACCTCCTGAAGCCTAAATGAGCATTAATTTGACTACACAACTTATTCCTATGAAGATACATTCAAAGTAAAAAAACGTGCTCTACTCGGCCTGAAAATGCATTTAAAGCAAGATAAAATCAAAATGAGTGTCACGCCTAAACCAAAGGCCTTATGCACACATTTCAACATGTATTTAGTTCAGGTTGACCTCCTGAAGCCTAAATGAGCATTAATTTGACTACACAACTCATTCCTATGAAGGAACATTCAAAGTAAAAAAACGGGCTCAACTCGGACTGAAAGTGCATTTAAAGCAATAAAAACTGATAATTAGTGTCACGCCTAAACCAAAGGACTTATGCACACGTTTCAACATGTATTTAGTTCAGGTTGACCTCCTGAAGCCTAAATCACCATTAATTTGACTACACAAATCATTCCTATGAAGGAACATTCAAAGTAAAAAAACGGGCTCAACTCGGACTGAAAGTGCATTTAAAGCAATAAAAACTGAAAATGAGTGTCATGCCTAAACCAAAGGACTTATGCACACATTTCAACATGTATTTAGTTCAGGTTGACGTCCTGAAGCCTAAATGAGCATTAATTTGACTACACAACTTATTCCTATGAAGATACATTCAAAGTAAAAAAACGTGCTCTACTCGGCCTGAAAATGCATTTAAAGCAAGAAAAAATCAAAATGAGTGTCACGCCTAAACCAAAGGCCTTATGCACACATTTCAACATGTATTTAGTTCAGGTTGACCTCCTGAAGCCTAAATGAGCATTAATTTGACTACACAACTCATTCCTATGAAGGAACATTCAAAGTAAAAAAACGGGCTCAACTCGGACTGAAAGTACATTTAAAGCAATAAAAACTGAAAATGATTGTCACGCCTAAACCAAAGGATTTATGCACACATTTCAACATGTATTTAGTTCAGGTTGACCTCCTGAAGCCTAAATGAGCATTAATTTGACTACAAAACTCATTCCTATGAAGGTACATTCAAAGTCACAAAACGTGCTCAACTAGGCCTGAAAGTGCATTTAAAGCAATAAAAACTCAAAATGAGTGTCACGCCTAAACCAAAGGACTTATGCACACATTTCAACATGTATTTAGTTCAGGTTGACATTCTGAAGCCTAAATGAGCATTAATTTGACTACACAACTTATTCCTATGAAGATACATTCAAAGTAAAAAAACGGGCTCAACTCGGACTGAAAGTGCATTTAAAGCAATAAAAACTGAAAATGAGTGTCACGCCTAAACCAAAGGACTTATGCACACATTTCAACATGTATTTAGTTCAGGTTGACGTCCTGAAGCCTAAATGAGCATTAATTTGACTACACAACTCATTCCTATGAAGGAACATTCAAAGTAAAAAAACGGGCTCAACTCGGACTGAAAGTACATTTAAAGCAATAAAAACTGAAAATGATTGTCACGCCTAAACCAAAGGATTTATGCACACATTTCAACATGTATTTAGTTCAGGTTGACCTCCTGAAGCCTAAATGAGCATTAATTTGACTACACAACTCATTCCTATGAAGATACATTCAAAGTAAAAAAACGTGCTCTGCTCGGCCTGAAAATGCATTTAAAGCAATAAAAACTCTAAATGAGTGTCACGCCTAAACCAAAGGACTTATGCACACATTTCAACATGTATTTAGTTCAGGTTGACATTCTGAAGCCTAAATGAGCATTAATTTGACTACACAACTTATTCCTATGAAGATACATTCAAAGTAAAAAAACGGGCTCAACTCGGACTGAAAGTGCCTTTAAAGCAATAAAAACTGAAAATGAGTGTCACGCCTAAACCAAAGGACTTATGCACACATTTCAACATGTATTTAGTTCAGGTTGACCTCCTGAAGCCTAAATGAGCATTAATTTGACTACACAACTTATTCCTATGAAGATACATTCAAAGTAAAAAAACGTGCTCTACTCGGCCTGAAAATGCATTTAAAGCAAGATAAAATCAAAATGAGTGTCACGCCTAAACCAAAGGCCTTATGCACACATTTCAACATGTATTTAGTTCAGGTTGACCTCCTGAAGCCTAAATGAGCATTAATTTGACTACACAACTCATTCCTATGAAGGAACATTCAAAGTAAAAAAACGGGCTCAACTCGGACTGAAAGTGCATTTAAAGCAATAAAAACTGATAATTAGTGTCACGCCTAAACCAAAGGACTTATGCACACGTTTCAACATGTATTTAGTTCAGGTTGACCTCCTGAAGCCTAAATCACCATTAATTTGACTACACAAATCATTCCTATGAAGGAACATTCAAAGTAAAAAAACGGGCTCAACTCGGACTGAAAGTGCATTTAAAGCAATAAAAACTGAAAATGAGTGTCATGCCTAAACCAAAGGACTTATGCACACATTTCAACATGTATTTAGTTCAGGTTGACGTCCTGAAGCCTAAATGAGCATTAATTTGACTACACAACTTATTCCTATGAAGATACATTCAAAGTAAAAAAACGTGCTCTACTCGGCCTGAAAATGCATTTAAAGCAAGAAAAAATCAAAATGAGTGTCACGCCTAAACCAAAGGCCTTATGCACACATTTCAACATGTATTTAGTTCAGGTTGACCTCCTGAAGCCTAAATGAGCATTAATTTGACTACACAACTCATTCCTATGAAGGAACATTCAAAGTAAAAAAACGGGCTCAACTCGGACTGAAAGTACATTTAAAGCAATAAAAACTGAAAATGATTGTCACGCCTAAACCAAAGGATTTATGCACACATTTCAACATGTATTTAGTTCAGGTTGACCTCCTGAAGCCTAAATGAGCATTAATTTGACTACAAAACTCATTCCTATGAAGGTACATTCAAAGTCACAAAACGTGCTCAACTAGGCCTGAAAGTGCATTTAAAGCAATAAAAACTCAAAATGAGTGTCACGCCTAAACCAAAGGACTTATGCACACATTTCAACATGTATTTAGTTCAGGTTGACCTCCTGAAGCCTAAATGAGCATTAATTTGACTACACAACTCATTCCTATGAAGGAACATTCAAAGTAAAAAAACGGGCTCAACTCGGACTGAAAGTGCATTTAAAGCAATAAAAACTGAAAATGAGTGTCACGCCTAAACCAAAGGACCTATGCACACATTTCAACATTTATTTAGTTCAGGATGACCTCCTGAAGCCTAAATGAGCATTAATTTGACTACACAACTCATTCCTATGAAGGTACATTCAAAGTCACAAAACGTGCTCAACTCGGCCTGAAAGTGCATTTAAAGCAATAAAAACTCAAAATGAGTGTCACGCCTAAACCAAAGGACTTATGCACACATTTCAACATGTATTTAGTTCAGGTTGACATTCTGAAGCCTAAATGAGCATTAATTTGACTACACAACTTATTCCTATGAAGATACATTCAAAGTAAAAAAACGTGTTCTACTCGGCCTGAAAATGCATTTAAAGCAATAAAAACTCAAAATGAATGTCACGCCTAAACCAAAGGCCTTATGCACACATTTCAACATGTATTTAGTTCAGGTTGACCTCCTGAAGCCTAAATGAGCATTAATTTGACTACACAACTCATTCCTATGAAGGAACATTCAAAGTAAAAAAACGGGCTCAACTCGGACTGAAAGTACATTTAAAGCAATAAAAACTGAAAATGATTGTCACGCCTAAACCAAAGGATTTATGCACACATTTCAACATGTATTTAGTTCAGGTTGACCTCCTGAAGCCTAAATGAGCATTAATTTGACTACACAACTCATTCCTATGAAGATACATTCAAAGTAAAAAAACGTGCTCTGCTCGGCCTGAAAATGCATTTAAAGCAATAAAAACTCAAAATGAGTGTCACGCCTAAACCAAAGGACTTATGCACACATTTCAACATGTATTTAGTTCAGGTTGACATTCTGAAGCCTAAATGAGCATTAATTTGACTACACAACTTATTCCTATGAAGATACATTCAAAGTAAAAAAACGGGCTCAACTCGGACTGAAAGTGCCTTTAAAGCAATAAAAACTGAAAATGAGTGTCACGCCTAAACCAAAGGACTTATGCACACATTTCAACATGTATTTAGTTCAGGTTGACCTCCTGAAGCCTAAATGAGCATTAATTTGACTACACAACTTATTCCTATGAAGATACATTCAAAGTAAAAAAACGTGCTCTACTCGGCCTGAAAATGCATTTAAAGCAAGATAAAATCAAAATGAGTGTCACGCCTAAACCAAAGGCCTAATGCACACATTTCAACATGTATTTAATTCAGGTTGACCTCCTGAAGCCTAAATGAGCATTAATTTGACTACACAACTCATTCCTATGAAGGAACATTCAAAGTAAAAAAACGGGCTCAACTCGGACTGAAAGTGCATTTAAAGCAATAAAAACTGAAAATGAGTGTCACGCCTAAACCAAAGGACTTATGCACACATTTCAACATGTATTTAGTTCAGGTTGACCTCCTGAAGCCTAAATGAGCATTAATTTGACTACACAACTCATTCCTATGAAGGTACATTCAAAGTCACAAAACGTGCTCAACTAGGCCTGAAAGTGCATTTAAAGCAATAAAAACTCAAAATGAGTGTCACGCCTAAACCAAAGGACTTATGCACACATTTCAACATGTATTTAGTTCAGGTTGACATTCTGAAGCCTAAATGAGCATTAATTTGACTACACAACTTATTCCTATGAAGATACATTCAAAGTAAAAAAACGGGCTCAACTCGGACTGAAAGTGCATTTAAAGCAATAAAAACTGAAAATGAGTGTCACGCCTAAACCAAAGGACTTATGCACACATTTCAACATGTATTTAGTTCAGGTTGACCTCCTGAAGCCTAAATGAGCATTAATGTGACTACACAACTCATTCCTATGAAGGTACATTCAAAGTCACAAAACGTGCTCAATAGGCCTGAAAGTGCATTTAAAGCAACAAAAACTGAAAATGAGTGTCACGCCTAAACCAAAGGACTTATGCACACATTTCAACATGTATTTAGTTCAGGTTGACCTCCTGAAGCCTAAATGAGCATTAATTTGATCACACAACTCATTCCTATGAAGATACATTCAAACTCAGAAACGTGCTCTACTCGGCCTGAAAATGCATTTAAAGCAATAAAAACTGAAAATGAGTGTCACGCCTAAACCAAAGGACTTATGCACACATTTCAACATGTATTTAGTTCAGGTTGACATTCTGAAGCCTAAATGAGCATTAATTTGACTACACAACTTATTCCTATGAAGATACATTCAAAGTAAAAAAACGGGCTCAACTCGGACTGAAAGTGCATTTAAAGCAATAAAAACTGAAAATGAGTGTCACGCCTAAACCAAAGGACTTATGCACACATTTCAACATGTATTTAGTTCAGGTTGACGTCCTGAAGCCTAAATGAGCATTAATTTGACTACACAACTCATTCCTATGAAGGTACATTCATCGTGCTCAACTAGGCCTGAAAGTGCATTTAAAGCAATAAAAACTCAAAATGAGTGTCACGCCTAAACCAAAGGACTTATGCACACATTTCAACATGTATTTAGTTCAGGTTGACCTCCTGAAGCCTAAATGAGCATTAATTTGACTACACAACTCATTCCTATGAAGGAACATTCAAAGTAAAAAAACGGGCTCAACTCGGACTGAAAGTGCATTTAAAGCAATAAAAACTGATAATTAGTGTCACGCCTAAACCAAAGGACTTATGCACACATTTCAACATGTATTTAGTTCAGGTTGACCTCCTGAAGCCTAAATCACCATTAATTTGACTACACAACTTATTCCTATGAAGATACATTCAAAGTAAAAAAACGTGCTCTACTCGGCCTGAAAATGCATTTAAAGCAAGATAAAATCAAAATGAGTGTCACGCCTAAACCAAAGGCCTTATGCACACATTTCAACATGTATTTAGTTCAGGTTGACCTCCTGAAGCCTAAATGAGCATTAATTTGACTACACAACTCATTCCTATGAAGGAACATTCAAAGTAAAAAAACGGGCTCAACTCGGACTGAAAGTGCATTTAAAGCAATAAAAACTGATAATTAGTGTCACGCCTAAACCAAAGGACTTATGCACACATTTCAACATGTATTTAGTTCAGGTTGACCTCCTGAAGCCTAAATCACCATTAATTTGACTACACAACTTATTCCTATGAAGATACATTCAAAGTAAAAAAACGTGCTCTACTCGGCCTGAAAATGCATTTAAAGCAAGATAAAATCAAAATGAGTGTCACGCCTAAACCAAAGGCCTTATGCACACATTTCAACATGTATTTAATTCAGGTTGACCTCCTGAAGCCTAAATGAGCATTAATTTGACTACACAACTCATTCCTATGAAGGAACATTCAAAGTAAAAAAACGGGCTCAACTCGGACTGAAAGTGCATTTAAAGCAATAAAAACTGAAAATGATTGTCACGCCTAAACCAAAGGACTTATGCACACATTTCAACATGTATTTAGTTCAGGTTGACCTCCTGAAGCCTAAATGAGCATTAATTTGACTACACAACTCATTCCTATGAAGGAACATTCAAAGTAAAAAAACGGGCTCAACTCGGACTGAAAGTGCATTTAAAGCAATAAAAACTGAAAATGAGTGTCACGCCTAAACCAAAGGACTTATGCACACATTTCAACATGTATTTAGTTCAGGTTGACCTCCTGAAGCCTAAATGAGCATTAATTTGACTACACAACTCATTCCTATGAAGGAACATTCAAAGTAAAAAAACGGGCTCAACTCGGACTGAAAGTGCATTTAAAGCAATAAAAACTGAAAATGAGTGTCACGCCTAAACCAAAGGACCTATGCACACATTTCAACATTTATTTAGTTCAGGATGACCTCCTGAAGCCTAAATGAGCATTAATTTGACTACACAACTCATTCCTATGAAGGTACATTCAAAGTCACAAAACGTGCTCAACTCGGCCTGAAAGTGCATTTAAAGCAATAAAAACTCAAAATGACTGTCACGCCTAAACCAAAGGACTTATGCACACATTTCAACATGTATTTAGTTCAGGTTGACATTCTGAAGCCTAAATGAGCATTAATTTGACTACACAACTTATTCCTATGAAGATACATTCAAAGTAAAAAAACGTGTTCTACTCGGCCTGAAAATGCATTTAAAGCAATAAAAACTCAAAATGAATATCACGCCTAAACCAAAGGCCTTATGCACACATTTCAACATGTATTTAGTTCAGGTTGACCTCCTGAAGCCTAAATGAGCATTAATTTGACTACACAACTCATTCCTATGAAGGAACATTCAAAGTAAAAAAACGGGCTCACCTCGGACTGAAAGTACATTTAAAGCAATAAAAACTGAAAATGATTGTCACGCCTAAACCAAAGGATTTATGCACACATTTCAACATGTATTTAGTTCAGGTTGACCTCCTGAAGCCTAAATGAGCATTAATTTAACTACACAACTCATTCCTATGAAGGTACATTCAAAGTCACAAAACGTGCTCAACTAGGCCTGAAAGTGCATTTAAAGCAATAAAAACTCAAAATGAGTGTCACGCCTAAACCAAAGGACTTATGCACACATTTCAACATGTATTTAGTTCAGGTTGACATTCTGAAGCCTAAATGAGCATTAATTTGACTACACAACTTATTCCTATGAAGATACATTCAAAGTAAAAAAACGGGCTCAACTCGGACTGAAAGTGCATTTAAAGCAATAAAAACTGAAAATGAGTGTCACGCCTAAACCAAAGGACTTATGCACACATTTCAACATGTATTTAGTTCAGGTTGACGTCCTGAAGCCTAAATGAGCATTAATTTGACTACACAACTCATTCCTATGAAGGTACATTCATCGTGCTCAACTAGGCCTGAAAGTGCATTTAAAGCAATAAAAACTCAAAATGAGTGTCACGCCTAAACCAAAGGACTTATGCACACATTTCAACATGTATTTAGTTCAGGTTGACCTCCTGAAGCCTAAATGAGCATTAATTTGACTACAAAACTCATTCCTATGAAGGAACATTCAAAGTAAAAAAACGGGCTCAACTCGGACTGAAAGTGCATTTAAAGCAATAAAAACTGATAATTAGTGTCACGCCTAAACCAAAGGACTTATGCACACATTTCAACATGTATTTAGTTCAGGTTGACCTCCTGAAGCCTAAATCACCATTAATTTGACTACACAACTTATTCCTATGAAGATACATTCAAAGTAAAAAAACGTGCTCTACTCGGCCTGAAAATGCATTTAAAGCAAGATAAAATCAAAATGAGTGTCACGCCTAAACCAAAGGCCTTATGCACACATTTCAACATGTATTTAGTTCAGGTTGACCTCCTGAAGCCTAAATGAGCATTAATTTGACTACACAACTCATTCCTATGAAGGAACATTCAAAGTAAAAAAACGGGCTCAACTCGGACTGAAAGTGCATTTAAAGCAATAAAAACTGATAATTAGTGTCACGCCTAAACCAAAGGACTTATGCACACATTTCAACATGTATTTAGTTCAGGTTGACCTCCTGAAGCCTAAATCACCATTAATTTGACTACACAACTTATTCCTATGAAGATACATTCAAAGTAAAAAAACGTGCTCTACTCGGCCTGAAAATGCATTTAAAGCAAGATAAAATCAAAATGAGTGTCACGCCTAAACCAAAGGCCTTATGCACACATTTCAACATGTATTTAATTCAGGTTGACCTCCTGAAGCCTAAATGAGCATTAATTTGACTACACAACTCATTCCTATGAAGGAACATTCAAAGTAAAAAAACGGGCTCAACTCGGACTGAAAGTGCATTTAAAGCAATAAAAACTGAAAATGATTGTCACGCCTAAACCAAAGGACTTATGCACACATTTCAACATGTATTTAGTTCAGGTTGACCTCCTGAAGCCTAAATGAGCATTAATTTGACTACACAACTCATTCCTATGAAGGAACATTCAAAGTAAAAAAACGGGCTCAACTCGGACTGAAAGTGCATTTAAAGCAATAAAAACTGAAAATGAGTGTCACGCCTAAACCAAAGGACTTATGCACACATTTCAACATGTATTTAGTTCAGGTTGACCTCCTGAAGCCTAAATGAGCATTAATTTGACTACACAACTCATTCCTATGAAGGAACATTCAAAGTAAAAAAACGGGCTCAACTCGGACTGAAAGTGCATTTAAAGCAATAAAAACTGAAAATGAGTGTCACGCCTAAACCAAAGGACCTATGCACACATTTCAACATTTATTTAGTTCAGGATGACCTCCTGAAGCCTAAATGAGCATTAATTTGACTACACAACTCATTCCTATGAAGGTACATTCAAAGTCACAAAACGTGCTCAACTCGGCCTGAAAGTGCATTTAAAGCAATAAAAACTCAAAATGAGTGTCACGCCTAAACCAAAGGACTTATGCACACATTTCAACATGTATTTAGTTCAGGTTGACATTCTGAAGCCTAAATGAGCATTAATTTGACTACACAACTTATTCCTATGAAGATACATTCAAAGTAAAAAAACGTGTTCTACTCGGCCTGAAAATGCATTTAAAGCAATAAAAACTCAAAATGAATATCACGCCTAAACCAAAGGCCTTATGCACACATTTCAACATGTATTTAGTTCAGGTTGACCTCCTGAAGCCTAAATGAGCATTAATTTGACTACACAACTCATTCCTATGAAGGAACATTCAAAGTAAAAAAACGGGCTCACCTCGGACTGAAAGTACATTTAAAGCAATAAAAACTGAAAATGATTGTCACGCCTAAACCAAAGGATTTATGCACACATTTCAACATGTATTTAGTTCAGGTTGACCTCCTGAAGCCTAAATGAGCATTAATTTAACTACACAACTCATTCCTATGAAGGTACATTCAAAGTCACAAAACGTGCTCAACTAGGCCTGAAAGTGCATTTAAAGCAATAAAAACTCAAAATGAGTGTCACGCCTAAACCAAAGGACTTATGCACACATTTCAACATGTATTTAGTTCAGGTTGACATTCTGAAGCCTAAATGAGCATTAATTTGACTACACAACTTATTCCTATGAAGATACATTCAAAGTAAAAAAACGGGCTCAACTCGGACTGAAAGTGCATTTAAAGCAATAAAAACTGAAAATGAGTGTCACGCCTAAACCAAAGGACTTATGCACACATTTCAACATGTATTTAGTTCAGGTTGACCTCCTGAAGCCTAAATGAGCATTAATTTGACTACACAACTCATTCCTATGAAGGTACATTCAAAGTCACAAAACGTGCTCAATAGGCCTGAAAGTGCATTTAAAGCAATAAAAACTGAAAATGAGTGTCACGCCTAAACCAAAGGACTTATGCACACATTTCAACATGTATTTAGTTCAGGTTGACCTCCTGAAGCCTAAATGAGCATTAATTTGATCACACAACTCATTCCTATGAAGATACATTCAAACTCAGAAACGTGCTCTACTCGGCCTGAAAATGCATTTAAAGCAATAAAAACTGAAAATGAGTGTCACGCCTAAACCAAAGGACTTATGCACACATTTCAACATGTATTTAGTTCAGGTTGACATTCTGAAGCCTAAATGAGCATTAATTTGACTACACAACTTATTCCTATGAAGATACATTCAAAGTAAAAAAACGGGCTCAACTCGGACTGAAAGTGCATTTAAAGCAATAAAAACTGAAAATGAGTGTCACGCCTAAACCAAAGGACTTATGCACACATTTCAACATGTATTTAGTTCAGGTTGACGTCCTGAAGCCTAAATGAGCATTAATTTGACTACACAACTCATTCCTATGAAGGTACATTCAAAGTCACAAAACGTGCTCAACTAGGCCTGAAAGTGCATTTAAAGCAATAAAAACTCAAAATGAGTGTCACGCCTAAACCAAAGGACTTATGCACACATTTCAACATGTATTTAGTTCAGGTTGACCTCCTGAAGCCTAAATGAGCATTAATTTGACTACACAACTCATTCCTATGAAGGAACATTCAAAGTAAAAAAACGGGCTCAACTCGGACTGAAAGTGCATTTAAAGCAATAAAAACTGATAATTAGTGTCACGCCTAAACCAAAGGACTTATGCACACATTTCAACATGTATTTAGTTCAGGTTGACCTCCTGAAGCCTAAATGAGCATTAATTTGACTACACGAATCATTCCTATGAAGGAACATTCAAAGTAAAAAAACGGGCTCAACTCGGACTGAAAGTGCATTTAAAGCAATAAAAACTGAAAATGAGTGTCACGCCTAAACCAAAGGACTTATGCACACGTTTCAACATGTATTTAGTTCAGGTTGACCTCCTGAAGCCTAAATGAGCATTAATTTGACTACACAACTCATTCCTATGAAGGTACATTCAAAGTCACATAACGTGCTCAACTAGGCCTGAAAGTGCATTTAAAGCAATAAAAACTGAAAATGAGTGTCACGCCTAAACCAAAGGACTTATGCACACATTTCAACATGTATTTAGTTCAGGTTGACCTCCTGAAGCCTAAATGGGTATAATTTGACTACACAACTCATTCCTATGAAGGTACATTAAAAGTCACAAAACGTGCTCAACTAGGCCTGAAAGTGCATTTAAAGCAATAAAAACTCAAAATGAGTGTCACGCCTAAACCAAAGGACTTATGCACACATTTCAACATGTATTTAGTTCAGGTTGACATTCCGAAGCCTAAATGAGCATTAATTTGATCACACAACTCATTCCTATGAAGATACATTCAAACTCAGAAACGTGCTCTACTCGGCCTGAAAATACATTTAAAGCAATAAAAACTCAAAATGAGTGTCATGCCTAAACCAAAGGACTTATGCACACATTTCAACATGTATTTAGTTCAGGTTGACCTCCTGAAGCCTAAATGAGCATTAATTTGACTACACAACTCATTCCTATGAAGATACATTCAAAGTAAAAAAACGTGCTCTACTCGGCCTGAAAATGCATTTAAAGCAATAAAAACTCAAATTGAGTGTCACGCCTAAACCAAAGGACTTATACACACATTTCAACATGTATTTAGTTCAGGTTGACATTCTGAAGCCTAAATGAGCATTATTTTGTCTATACAACTCATTCCTATGAAGGTACATTCAAAGTCACAAAACGTGCTCAACTAGGCCTGAAAGTGCATTTAGAGCAATAAAATCTCAAAATGAGTTTCACGCCTAAATCAAAGGACTTATGCACACATTTCAACATGTATTTAGTTTAGGTTGACCTCCTGAAGCCTAAAAAAGCATTAATTTGATCACACAACTCATTCCCATGAAGATACATTCAAAGTCAGTAAGTGCCCTGCTCTGTCTGAAAATGCATTTGAATCAATAAAAACTAAAATTGAGTGTCATGCCTAAACCAAAGGACGTCTGCACACATTTCAACGTCTAAAGTGTTGTTTCCGATGCGTGCTAGTGAATGTGTGCGTGCGTGTGAGAGTGTGTAAGTGTGTGCGTGTGTTTGTGTGTGTTTGTGTGGGTGCGTGCGTGTATGTGTTGTGCGCACCCCCCCCCAAAAAAAGTACTGTATTCGGATAAAAATGACAAATTACTCAGAGGTTTTAACTTTTGCTTGCACTTGATTTGTTCTGACACCGAAGACGTCCACCAATGACAGCCCGAGTGGATCTAGCCCACGTGGTGTGAGAGCAGGGGGAGGTGAAAAGATGCAAAGCCTAGGTGATTGGCTGTGCATCTTTCAGTCTTCCACGTGGGTTAGTCTTTGATCTTCAATCAGTGTCCAAATGTTGTTTACATGCGTAGCGTGTGCGGATGTGTGTGCCTCTCATGAGTTTGTGTGTGTGTTTGCGCGCGCGTGATCGTGTGCCCATACATGTGTGAGTGTTTCTTTGATCTAAATCATCGTTGGTGTGTTGTTTACGATACGTGCTCTTCTGTGCGTACGTTTGTGTGAGTGTGTGTGCGTGCGTTTGTGTGTGTGCTTGCTGCGTGCTGGCGCGCTCGGAAGCGTGTGTGTCACAGAGAAAGAGAGGGAGCGGGATCGCTGGCCTGTATGTACTCTATGTGAAACACACAGGACATTTGTAATTTCGTCCCTTTCACATTTTTTGGCTTTTTTAAAAATAAAACTTATTTCATCAATGGTTCATAATGAGTGTCACGCCTAGACCAAATGACTTATGCACACATTTCAACATTTATTTAGTTCAGGTTGACCTCCTGAAGCCTAAATGAGCATTAATTTGACTACACAACTCATTCCTATGAAGGTACATTCAAAGTCACAAAACGTGCTCAACTAGGCCTGAAAGTGCATTTAAAGCAATAAAAACTCAAAAATGAGTGTCACGCCTAAACCAAAGGACTTATGCACACATTTCAACATGTATTTAGTTCAGGTTGACCTCCTGAAGCCTAAATCACCATTAATTTGACTACACAACTTATTCTTATGAAGATACATTCAAAGTAAAAAAACGGGCTCAACTCGGACTGAAAGTGCATTTAAAGCAATAAAAACTCAAAATGAGTGTCACGCCTAAACCAAAGGACTTATGCACACATTTGAACATGTATTTAGTTCAGGTTGACCTCCTGAAGCCTAAATGAGCATTAATTTGACTACACAACTCATTCCTATGAAGGTACATTCAAAGTCACAAAACGTGCTCAACTAGGCCTGAAAGTGCATTTAAAGCAATAAAAACTCAAAATGAGTGTCACGCCTAAACAAAAGGACTTATGCACACATTTCAACATGTATTTAGTTCAGGTTGACATTCTGAAGCCTAAATGAGCATTAATTTGATCACACAACTCATTCCTATGAAGATACATTCAAACTCAGAAACGTGCTCTACTCGGCCTGAAAATGCATTTAAAGCAATAAAAACTCAAAATGAGTGTCACGCCTAAACCAAAGGACTTATGCACACATTTCAACATGTATTTAGTTCAGGTTGACATTCTGAAGCCTAAATGAGCATTAATTTGACTACACAACTTATTCCTATGAAGATACATTCAAAGTAAAAAAACGGGCTCAACTCGGATTGAAAGTGCATTTAAAGCAATAAAAACTGAAAATGAGTGTCACGCCTAAACCAAAGGACTTATGCACACATTTCAACATGTATTTAGTTCAGGTTGACCTCCTGAAGCCTAAATCACCATTAATTTGACTACACAACTTATTCCTATGAAGATACATTCAAAGTAAAAAAACGGGCTCAACTCGGACTGAAAGTGCATTTAAAGCAATAAAAACTGAAAATGAGTGTCACGCCTAAACCAAAGGACTTATGCACACATTTCAACATGCATTTAGTTCAGGTTGACCTCCTGAAGCCTAAATGAGCATTTATTTGACTACACAACTCATTCCTATGAAGATACATTCAAAGTCAAAAAACGTGCTCGGCTCGGCATGAAAATGCATTTAAAGTAATAAAAACTCAAAATGAGTGTCACGCCTAAACCAAAGCACTTATGCACACATTTCAACATGTATTTAGTTCAGGTTGACCTCCTGAAGCCTAAATGAGCATTAATTTGACTACACAACTTATTCCTATGAAGATACATTCAAAGTAAAAAAACGTGCTCTACTCGGCCTGAAAATGCATTTAAAGCAATAAAAACTCAAAATGAGTGTCGCGCCTAAACCAAAGGCCTTATGCACACATTTCAACATGTATTTAGTTCAGGTTGACCTCCTGAAGCCTAAATGAGCATTAATTTGACTACACAACTCATTCCTATGAAGGAACATTCAAAGTAAAAAAACGGGCTCAACTCGGACTGAAAGTGCATTTAAAGCAATAAAAACTGAAAATGAGTGTCACGCCTAAACCAAAGGACTTATGCACACATTTCAACATGTATTTAGTTCAGGTTGACCTCCTGAAGCCTAAATGAGCATTAATTTGACTACACAACTCATTATTATGAAGGTACATTCAAAGTCACAAAACGTGCTCAACTAGGCCTGAAAGTGCATTTAAAGCAATAAAAACTCAAAATGAATGTCACGCCTAAACCAAAGGACTTATGCACACATTTCAACATGTATTTAGTTCAGGTTGACATTCTGAAGCCTAAATGAGCATTAATTTGACTACACAACTTATTCCTATGAAGATACATTCAAAGTAAAAAAACGGCTCAACTCGGACTGAAAGTGCATTTAAAGCAATAAAAACTGAAAATGAGTGTCACGCCTAAACCAAAGGACTTATGCACACATTTCAACATGTATTTAGTTCAGGTTGACCTCCTGAAGCCTAAATGAGCATTAATTTGACTACACAACTCATTCCTATGAAGGTACATTCAAAGTCACAAAACGTGCTCAACTAGGCCTGAAAGTGCATTTAAAGCAATAAAAACTCAAAATGAGTGTCACGCCTAAACCAAAGGACTTATGCACACATTTCAACATGTATTTAGTTCAGGTTGACCTCCTGAAGCCTAAATCACCATTAATTTGACTACACAACTTAGTCCTATGAAGATACATTCAAAGTAAAAAAACGGGCTCAACTCGGACTGAAAGTGCATTTAAAGCAATAAAAACTGAAAATGAGTGTCACGCCTAAACCAAAGGACTTATGCACACATTTCAACATGTATTTAGTTCAGGTTGACGTCCTGAAGCCTAAATGAGCATTAATTTGACTACACAACTTATTCCTATGAAGATACATTCAAAGTAAAAAAACGTGCTCTACTCGGCCTGAAAATGCATTTAAAGCAATAAAAACTCAAAATGAGTGTCACGCCTAAACCAAAGGCCTTATGCACACATTTCAACATGTATTTAGTTCAGGTTGACCTCCTGAAGCCTAAATGAGCATTAATTTGACTACACAACTCATTCCTATGAAGACACATTCAAACTCAGAAACGTGCTCTACTCGGCCTGAAAATGCATTTAAAGCAATAAATACTCAAAATGAGTGTCACACCTAAACCAAAGGACTTATGCACACATTTCAACATGTATTTAGTTCAGGTTGACCTCCTGAAGCCTAAATGAGCATTTATTTGACTACACAACTCATTCCTATGAAGGTACATTCAAAGTCACAAAACGTGCTCAACTAGGCCTGAAAGTGCATTTAAAGCAATAAAAACCTCAAAATGAGTGTCACGCCTAAACCAAAGGACTTATGCACACATTTCAACATGTATTTAGTTCAGGTTGACCTCCTGAAGCCTAAATCACCATTAATTTGACTACACAACTTATTCCTATGAAGATACATTCAAAGTAAAAAAACGGGCTCAACTCGGACTGAAAGTGCATTTAAAGCAATAAAAACTGAAAATGAGTGTCACGCCTAAACCAAAGGACTTATGCACACATTTCAACATGTATTTAGTTCAGGTTGACCTCCTGAAGCCTAAATCACCATTAATTTGACTACACAACTTATTCCTATGAAGATACATTCAAAGTAAAAAAACGTGCTCTACTCGGCCTGTAAATGCATTTAAAGCAATAAAAACTCAAAATGAGTGTTGCGCCTAAACCAAAGGCCTTATGCACACATTTCAACATGTATTTAGTTCAGGTTGACCTCCTGAAGCCTAAATGAGCATTAATTTGACTACACAACTTATTCCTATGAAGGAACATTCAAAGTAAAAAAACGGGCTCAACTCGGACTGAAAGTGCATTTAAAGCAATAAAAACTGAAAATGAGTGTCACGCCTAAACCAAAGGACTTATGCACACATTTCAACATGTATTTAGTTCAGGTTGACCTCCTGAAGCCTAAATGAGCATTAATTTGACTACACAACTCATTCCTATGAAGGTACATTCAAAGTCACAAAACGTGCTCAACTAGGCCTGAAAGTGCATTTAAAGCAATAAAAACTCAAAATGAGTGTCACGCCTAAACCAAAGGACTTATGCACACATTTCAACATGTATTTAGTTCAGGTTGACCTCCTGAAGCCTAAATCACCATTAATTTGACTACACAACTCATTCCTATGAAGATACATTCAAAGTCACAAAACGTGCTCAACTAGGCCTGAAAGTGCATTTAAAGCAATAAAAACTCAAAATGAGTGTCACGCCTAAACCAAAGGACTTATGCACACATTTCAACATGTATTTAGTTCAGGTTGACATTCTGAAGCCTAAATGAGCATTAATTTGACTACACAACTTATTCCTATGAAGATACATTCAAAGTAAAAAAACGTGTTCTACTCGGCCTGAAAATGCATTTAAAGCAATAAAAACTCAAAATGAATGTCACGCCTAAACCAAAGGCCTTATGCACACATTTCAACATGTATTTAGTTCAGGTTGACCTCCTGAAGCCTAAATGAGCATTAATTTGACTACACAACTCATTCCTATGAAGGAACATTCAAAGTAAAAAAACGGGCTCACCTCGGACTGAAAGTACATTTAAAGCAATAAAAACTGAAAATGATTGTCACGCCTAAACCAAAGGATTTATGCACACATTTCAACATGTATTTAGTTCAGGTTGACCTCCTGAAGCCTAAATGAGCATTAATTTAACTACACAACTCATTCCTATGAAGGTACATTCAAAGTCACAAAACGTGCTCAACTAGGCCTGAAAGTGCATTTAAAGCAATAAAAACTCAAAATGAGTGTCACGCCTAAACCAAAGGACTTATGCACACATTTCAACATGTATTTAGTTCAGGTTGACATTCTGAAGCCTAAATCACCATTAATTTGACTACACAACTTAGTCCTATGAAGATACATTCAAAGTAAAAAAACGGGCTCAACTCGGACTGAAAGTGCATTTAAAGCAATAAAAACTGAAAATGAGTGTCACGCCTAAACCAAAGGACTTATGCACACATTTCAACATGTATTTAGTTCAGGTTGACGTCCTGAAGCCTAAATGAGCATTAATTTGACTACACAACTTATTCCTATGAAGATACATTCAAAGTAAAAAAACGTGCTCTACTCGGCCTGAAAATGCATTTAAAGCAATAAAAACTCAAAATGAGTGTCACGCCTAAACCAAAGGCCTTATGCACACATTTCAACATGTATTTAGTTCAGGTTGACCTCCTGAAGCCTAAATGAGCATTAATTTGACTACACAACTCATTCCTATGAAGACACATTCAAACTCAGAAACGTGCTCTACTCGGCCTGAAAATGCATTTAAAGCAATAAATACTCAAAATGAGTGTCACACCTAAACCAAAGGACTTATGCACACATTTCAACATGTATTTAGTTCAGGTTGACCTCCTGAAGCCTAAATGAGCATTTATTTGACTACACAACTCATTCCTATGAAGGTACATTCAAAGTCACAAAACGTGCTCAACTAGGCCTGAAAGTGCATTTAAAGCAATAAAAACCTCAAAATGAGTGTCACGCCTAAACCAAAGGACTTATGCACACATTTCAACATGTATTTAGTTCAGGTTGACCTCCTGAAGCCTAAATCATCATTAATTTGACTACACAACTTATTCCTATGAAGATACATTCAAAGTAAAAAAACGGGCTCAACTCGGACTGAAAGTGCATTTAAAGCAATAAAAACTGAAAATGAGTGTCACGCCTAAACCAAAGGACTTATGCACACATTTCAACATGTATTTAGTTCAGGTTGACCTCCTGAAGCCTAAATCACCATTAATTTGACTACACAACTTATTCCTATGAAGATACATTCAAAGTAAAAAAACGTGCTCTACTCGGCCTGTAAATGCATTTAAAGCAATAAAAACTCAAAATGAGTGTTGCGCCTAAACCAAAGGCCTTATGCACACATTTCAACATGTATTTAGTTCAGGTTGACCTCCTGAAGCCTAAATGAGCATTAATTTGACTACACAACTTATTCCTATGAAGGAACATTCAAAGTAAAAAAACGGGCTCAACTCGGACTGAAAGTGCATTTAAAGCAATAAAAACTGAAAATGAGTGTCACGCCTAAACCAAAGGACTTATGCACACATTTCAACATGTATTTAGTTCAGGTTGACCTCCTGAAGCCTAAATGAGCATTAATTTGACTACACAACTCATTCCTATGAAGGTACATTCAAAGTCACAAAACGTGCTCAACTAGGCCTGAAAGTGCATTTAAAGCAATAAAAACTCAAAATGAGTGTCACGCCTAAACCAAAGGACTTATGCACACATTTCAACATGTATTTAGTTCAGGTTGACCTCCTGAAGCCTAAATCACCATTAATTTGACGACACAACTTAATCCTATGAAGATACATTCAAAGTAAAAAAACGGGCTCAACTCGGACTGAAAGTGCATTTAAAGCAATAAAAACTGAAAATGAGTTTCACGCCTAAACCAAAGGACTTATGCACACATTTCAACATGTATTTAGTTCAGGTTGACGTCCTGAAGCCTAAATGAGCATTAATTTGACTACACAACTTATTCCTATGAAGATACATTCAAAGTAAAAAAACGTGCTCTACTCGGCCTGAAAATGCATTTAAAGCAATAAAAACTCAAAATGAGTGTCACGCCTAAACCAAAGGCCTTATGCACACATTTCAACATGTATTTAGTTCAGGTTGACCTCCTGAAGCCTAAATGAGCATTAATTTGACTACACAACTCATTCCTATGAAGACACATTCAAACTCAGAAACGTGCTCTACTCGGCCTGAAAATGCATTTAAAGCAATAAATACTCAAAATGAGTGTCACACCTAAACCAAAGGACTTATGCACACATTTCAACATGTATTTAGTTCAGGTTGACCTCCTGAAGCCTAAATGAGCATTTATTTGACTACACAACTCATTCCTATGAAGGTACATTCAAAGTCACAAAACGTGCTCAACTAGGCCTGAAAGTGCTTTTAAAGCAATAAAAACTCAAAATGAGTGTCACGCCTAAACCAAAGGACTTATGCACACATTTCAACATGTATTTAGTTCAGGTTGAACTCATGAAGCCTAAATCACCATTAATTTGACTACACAACTTATTCCTATGAAGATACATTCAAAGTAAAAAAACGGGCTCAACTCGGACTGAAAGTGCATTTAAAGCAATAAAAACTGAAAATGAGTGTCACGCCTAAACCAAAGGACTTATGCACACATTTCAACATGTATTTAGTTCAGGTTGACCTCCTGAAGCCTAAATGAGCATTAATTTGACTACACAACTCATTCCTATGAAGGTACATTCAAAGTCACAAAACGTGCTCAACTAGGCCTGAAAGTGCATTTAAAGCAATAAAAACTCAAAATGAGTGTCACGCCTAAACCAAAGGACTTATGCACACATTTCAACATGTATTTAGTTCAGGATGACATTCTGAAGCCTAAATGAGCATTAATTTGACTACACAACTTATTCCTATGAAGATACATTCAAAGTAAAAAAACGGCTCAACTCGGACTGAAAGTGCATTTAAAGCAATAAAAACTGAAAATGAGTGTCACGCCTAAACCAAAGGACTTATGCACACATTTCAAAATGTATTTAGTTCAGGTTGACCTCCTGAAGCCTAAATGAGCATTAATTTGACTACACAACTCATTCCTATGAAGGTACATTCAAAGTCACAAAACGTGCTCAACTAGGCCTGAAAGTGCATTTAAAGCAATAAAAACTCAAAATGAGTGTCACGCCTAAACCAAAGGACTTATGCACACATTTCAACATGTATTTAGTTCAGGTTGACCTCCTGAAGCCTAAATCACCATTAATTTGACTACACAACTTAATTCTATGAAGATACATTCAAAGTAAAAAAACGGGCTCAACTCGGACTGAAAGTGCATTTAAAGCAATAAAAACTGAAAATGAGTGTCACGCCTAAACCAAAGGACTTATGCACACATTTCAACATGTATTTAGTTCAGGTTGACGTCCTGAAGCCTAAATGAGCATTAATTTGACTACACAACTTATTCCTATGAAGATACATTCAAAGTAAAAAAACGTGCTCTACTCGGCCTGAAAATGCATTTAAAGCAATAAAAACTCAAAATGAGTGTCACGCCTAAACCAAAGGCCTTATGCACACATTTCAACATGTATTTAGTTCAGGTTGACCTCCTGAAGCCTAAATGAGCATTAATTTGACTACACAACTCATTCCTATGAAGGAACATTCAAAGTAAAAAAACGGGCTCAACTCGGACTGAAAGTGCATTTAAAGCAATAAAAACTGAAAATGAGTGTCACGCCTAAACCAAAGGACTTATGCACACATTTCAACATGTATTTAGTTCAGGTTGACCTCCTGAAGCCTAAATGAGTATAATTTGACTACACAACTCATTCCTATGAAGGTACATTAAAAGTCACAAAACGTGCTCAACTAGGCCTGAAAGTGCATTTAAAGCAATAAAAACTCAAAATGAGTGTCACGCCTAAACCAAAGGACTTATGCACACATTTCAACATGTATTTAGTTCAGGTTGACATTCTGAAGCCTAAATGAGCATTAATTTGACTACACAACTTATTCCTATGAAGATACATTCAAAGTAAAAAAACGGGCTCAACTCGGACTGAAAGTGCATTTAAAGCAATAAAAACTGAAAATGAGTGTCACGCCTAAACCAAAGGACTTATGCACACATTTCAACATGTACTGTATTTAGTTCAGGTTGACATTCTGAAGCCTAAATGAGCATTAATTTGACTACACAACTTATTCCTATGAAGATACATTCAAAGTAAAAAAACGGGCTCAACTCGGACTGAAAGTGCATTTAAAGCAATAAAAACTGAAAATGAGTGTCACGCCTAAACCAAAGGACTTATGCACACATTTCAACATGTATTTAGTTCAGGTTGACCTCCTGAAGCCGAAATGAGCATTAATTTGACTACACAACTTATTCCTATGAAGATACATTCAAAGTAAAAAAACATGCTCTACTCGGCCTGAAAATGCATTTAAAGCAATAAAAACTCAAAATGAGTGTCACGCCTAAACCAAAGGCCTTTTATGCACACATTTCAACATGTATTTAGTTCGGGTTGACCTCCTGAAGCCTAAATGAGCATTAATTTGACTACACAACTCATTCCTATGAAGGAACATTCAAAGGAAAAAAACGGGCTCAACTCGGACTGAAAGTACATTTAAAGCAATAAAAACTGAAAATGAGTGTCACGCCTAAACCAAAGGACTTATGCACACATTTCAACATGTATTTAGTTCAGGTTGACCTCCTGAAGCCTAAATGAGCATTAATTCGACTACACAACTCATTCCTATGAAGGTACATTCAAAGTCACAAAACGTGCTCAACTAGGCCTGAAAGTGCATTTAAAGCAATAAAAACTGAAAATGAGTGTCACGCCTAAACCAAAGGACTTATGCACACATTTCAACATGTATTTAGTTCAGGTTGACCTCCTGAAGCCTAAATGAGCATTAATTTGACTACACAACTTATTCCTATGAAGATACATTCAAAGTAAAAAAACGGGCTCAACTCGGACTGAAAGTGCATTTAAAGCAATAAAAACTGAAAATGAGTGTCACGCCTAAACCAAAGGACTTATGCACACATTTCAACATGTATTTAGTTCAGGTTGACCTCCTGAAGCCTAAATCACCATTAATTTGACTACACAACTTATTCCTATGAAGATACATTCAAAGTAAAAAAACGGGCTCAACTCGGACTGAAAGTGCATTTAAAGCAATAAAAACTGAAAATGAGTGTCACGCCTAAACCAAAGGACTTATGCACACATTTCAACATGTATTTAGTTCAGGATGACGTCCTGAAGCCTAAATGAGCATTAATTTGACTACACAACTTATTCCTATGAAGATACATTCAAAGTAAAAAAACGTGCTCTACTCGGCCTGAAAATGCATTTAAAGCAATAAAAACTCAAAATGAGTGCCACGCCTAAACCAAAGGCCTTATGCACACATTTCAACATGTTTTTAGTTCAGGTTGACCTCCTGAAGCCTAAATGAGCATTAATTTGACTACACAACTCATTCCTATGAAGGAACATTCAAAGGAAAAAAACGGGCTCAACTCGGACTGAAAGTACATTTAAAGCAATAAAAACTGAAAATGAGTGTCACGCCTAAACCAAAGGCCTTATGCACACATTTCAACATGTATTTAGTTCAGGTTGACATTCTGAAGCCTAAATGAGCATTAATTTGACTACACAACTTATTCCTATGAAGATACATTCAAAGTAAAAAAACGGGCTCAACTCGGACTGAAAGTGCATTTAAAGCAATAAAAACTGAAAATGAGTGTCACGCCTAAACCAAAGGACTTATGCACACATTTCAACATGTATTTAGTTCAGGTTGACCTCCTGAAGCCTAAATGAGCATTAATTTGACTACACAACTCATTCCTATGAAGGTACATTCAAAGTCACAAAACGTGCTCAACTAGGCCTGAAAGTGCATTTAAAGCAATAAAAACTCAAAATGAGTGTCACGCCTAAACCAAAGGACTTATGCATACATTTCAACATGTATTTAGTTCAGGTTGACATTCTGAAGCCTAAATGAGCATTAATTTGACTACACAACTTATTCCTATGAAGATACATTCAAAGTAAAAAAACGGGCTCAACTCGGACTGAAAGTGCATTTAAAGCAATAAAAACTGAAAATGAGTGTCACGCCTAAACCAAAGGACTTATGCACACATTTCAACATGTATTTAGTTCAGGTTGACCTCCTGAAGCCTAAATGAGCATTAATTTGACTACACAACTTATTCCTATGAAGATACATTCAAAGTAAAAAAACATGCTCTACTCGGCCTGAAAATGCATTTAAAGCAATAAAAACTCAAAATGAGTGTCACGCCTAAACCAAAGGCCTTATGCACACATTTCAACATGTATTTAGTTCGGGTTGACCTCCTGAAGCCTAAATGAGCATTAATTTGACTACACAACTCATTCCTATGAAGGAACATTCAAAGGAAAAAAACGGGCTCAACTCGGACTGAAAGTGCATTTAAAGCAATAAAAACTGAAAATGAGTGTCACGCCTAAACCAAAGGACTTATGCACACATTTCAACAGGTATTTAGTTCAGGTTGACCTCCTGAAGCCTAAATGAGCATTAATTTGACTACACAACTTATTCCTATGAAGATACATTCAAAGTAAAAAAACGGGCTCAACTCGGACTGAAAGTGCATTTAAAGCAATAAAAACTGAAAATGAGTGTCACGCCTAAACCAAAGGACTTATGCACACATTTCAACATGTATTTAGTTCAGGTTGACCTCCTGAAGCCTAAATCACCATTAATTTGACTACACAACTTATTCCTATGAAGATACATTCAAAGTAAAAAAACGGGCTCAACTCGGACTGAAAGTGCATTTAAAGCAATAAAAACTGAAAATGAGTGTCACGCCTAAACCAAAGGACTTATGCACACATTTCAACATGTATTTAGTTCAGGATGACGTCCTGAAGCCTAAATGAGCATTAATTTGACTACACAACTTATTCCTATGAAGATACATTCAAAGTAAAAAAACGTGCTCTACTCGGCCTGAAAATGCATTTAAAGCAATAAAAACTCAAAATGAGTGCCACGCCTAAACCAAAGGCCTTATGCACACATTTCAACATGTATTTAGTTCAGGTTGACCTCCTGAAGCCTAAATGAGCATTAATTTGACTACACAACTCATTCCTATGAAGGAACATTCAAAGGAAAAAAACGGGCTCAACTCGGACTGAAAGTACATTTAAAGCAATAAAAACTGAAAATGAGTGTCACGCCTAAACCAAAGGACTTATGCACACATTTCAACATGTATTTAGTTCAGGATGACGTCCTGAAGCCTAAATGAGCATTAATTTGACTACACAACTTATTCCTATGAAGATACATTCAAAGTAAAAAAACGTGCTCTACTCGGCCTGAAAATGCATTTAAAGCAATAAAAACTCAAAATGAGTGCCACGCCTAAACCAAAGGCCTTATGCACACATTTCAACATGTTTTTAGTTCAGGTTGACCTCCTGAAGCCTAAATGAGCATTAATTTGACTACACAACTCATTCCTATGAAGGAACATTCAAAGGAAAAAAACGGGCTCAACTCGGACTGAAAGTACATTTAAAGCAATAAAAACTGAAAATGAGTGTCACGCCTAAACCAAAGGCCTTATGCACACATTTCAACATGTATTTAGTTCAGGTTGACATTCTGAAGCCTAAATGAGCATTAATTTGACTACACAACTTATTCCTATGAAGATACATTCAAAGTAAAAAAACGGGCTCAACTCGGACTGAAAGTGCATTTAAAGCAATAAAAACTGAAAATGAGTGTCACGCCTAAACCAAAGGACTTATGCACACATTTCAACATGTATTTAGTTCAGGTTGACCTCCTGAAGCCTAAATGAGCATTAATTTGACTACACAACTTATTCCTATGAAGATACATTCAAAGTAAAAAAACGGGCTCAACTCGGACTGAAAGTGCATTTAAAGCAATAAAAACTGAAAATGAGTGTCACGCCTAAACCAAAGGACTTATGCACACATTTCAACATGTATTTAGTTCAGGTTGACCTCCTGAAGCCTAAATCACCATTAATTTGACTACACAACTTATTCCTATGAAGATACATTCAAAGTAAAAAAACGGGCTCAACTCGGACTGAAAGTGCATTTAAAGCAATAAAAACTGAAAATGAGTGTCACGCCTAAACCAAAGGACTTATGCACACATTTCAACATGTATTTAGTTCAGGATGACGTCCTGAAGCCTAAATGAGCATTAATTTGACTACACAACTTATTCCTATGAAGATACATTCAAAGTAAAAAAACGTGCTCTACTCGGCCTGAAAATGCATTTAAAGCAATAAAAACTCAAAATGAGTGCCACGCCTAAACCAAAGGCCTTATGCACACATTTCAACATGTATTTAGTTCAGGTTGACCTCCTGAAGCCTAAATGAGCATTAATTTGACTACACAACTCATTCCTATGAAGGAACATTCAAAGGAAAAAAACGGGCTCAACTCGGACTGAAAGTACATTTAAAGCAATAAAAACTGAAAATGAGTGTCACGCCTAAACCAAAGGACTTATGCACACATTTCAACATGTATTTAGTTCAGGTTGACATTCTGAAGCCTAAATGAGCATTAATTTGACTACACAACTTATTCCTATGAAGGTACATTCAAAGTCACAAAACGTGCTCAACTAGGCCTGAAAGTGCATTTAAAGCAATAAAAACTCAAAATGAGTGTCACGCCTAAACCAAAGGACTTATGCACACATTTCAACATGTATTTAGTTCAGGTTGACATTCTGAAGCCTAAATGAGCATTAATTTGACTACACAACTTATTACTATGAAGATACATTCAAAGTAAAAAAACGGGCTCAACTCGGACTGAAAGTGCATTTAAAGCAATAAAAACTGAAAATGAGTGTCACGCCTAAACCAAAGGACTTATGCACACATTTCAACATGTATTTAGTTCAGGTTGACCTCCTGAAGCCTAAATGAGCATTAATTTGACTACACAACTCATTCCTATGAAGGAACATTCAAAGTAAAAAAACGGGCTCAACTCGAACTGAAAGTGCATTTAAAGCAATAAAAACTGAAAATGAGTGTCACGCCTAAACCAAAGGACTTATGCACACATTTCAACACGTATTTAGTTCAGGTTGACCTCCTGAAGCCTAAATGAGCATTAATTTGACTACACAACTCATTCCTATGAAGGAACATTCAAAGTAAAAAAACGGGCTCAACTCGGACTTAAAGTGCATTTAAAGCAATAAAAACTGAAAATGAGTGTCACGCCTAAACCAAAGGACTTATGCACACATTTCAACACGTATTTAGTTCAGGTTGACCTCCTGAAGCCTAAATGAGCATTAATTTGACTACACAACTCATTCCTATGAAGGAACATTCAAAGTAAAAAAACGGGCTCAACTCGGACTGAAAGTGCATTTAAAGCAATAAAAACTGAAAATGAGTGTCACGCCTAAACCAAAGGACTTATGCACACATTTCAACATGTATTTAGTTCAGGTTGACCTCCTGAAGCCTAAATGAGCATTATTTTGTCAATACAAATCATTCCTATGAAGGTACATTCAAAGTCACAAAACGTTCTCAACTAGGCCTGAAAGTGCATTTAAAGCAATAAAATCTCAAAATGATTGTCACGCCTAAATCAAAGGACTTATGCACACATTTCAACATGTATTTAATTCAGGTTGACCTCCTGAAGCCTAAATGAGCATTAATTTGACTACACAACTCATTCCTATGAAGGTACATTCAAAGTCACAAAACGTGCTCAACTAGGCCTGAAAGTGCATTTAAAGCAATAAAAACTGAAAATGAGTGTCACGCCTAAACCAAAGGACTTATGCACACATTTCAACATGTATTTAGTTCAGGTTGACCTCCTGAAGCCTAAATGAGCATTAATTTGACTACACAACTTATTCCTATGAAGATACATTCAAAGTAAAAAAACATGCTCTACTCGGCCTGAAAATGCATTTAAAGCAATAAAAACTCAAAATGAGTGTCACGCCTAAACCAAAGGCCTTATGCACACATTTCAACATGTATTTAGTTCGGGTTGACCTCCTGAAGACTAAATGAGCATTAATTTGACTACACAACTCATTCCTATGAAGGAACATTCAAAGGAAAAAAACGGGCTCAACTCGGACTGAAAGTACATTTAAAGCAATAAAAACTGAAAATGAGTGTCACGCCTAAACCAAAGGACTTATGCACACATTTCAACATGTATTTAGTTCAGGTTGACCTCCTGAAGCCTAAATGAGCATTAATTCGACTACACAACTCATTCCTATGAAGGTACATTCAAAGTCACAAAACGTGCTCAACTAGGCCTGAAAGTGCATTTAAAGCAATAAAAACTCAAAATGAGTGTCACGCCTAAACCAAAGGACTTATGCACACATTTCAACATGTATTTAGTTCAGGTTGACATTCTGAAGCCTAAATGAGCATTAATTTGACTACACAACGTATTCCTATGAAGATACATTCAAAGTAAAAAAACGGGCTCAACTCGGACTGAAAGTGCATTTAAAGCAATAAAAACTGAAAATGAGTGTCACGCCTAAACCAAAGGACTTATGCACACATTTCAACATGTATTTAGTTCAGGTTGACCTCCTGAAGCCTAAATCACCATTAATTTGACTACACAACTTATTCCTATGAAGATACATTCAAAGTAAAAAAACGGGCTCAACTCGGACTGAAAGTGCATTTAAAGCAATAAAAACTGAAAATGAGTGTCACGCCTAAACCAAAGGACTTATGCAGACATTTCAACATGTATTTAGTTCAGGATGACGTCCTGAAGCCTAAATGAGCATTAATTTGACTACACAACTTATTCCTATGAAGATACATTCAAAGTAAAAAAACGTGCTCTACTCGGCCTGAAAATGCATTTAAAGCAATAAAAACTCAAAATGAGTGCCACGCCTAAACCAAAGGCCTTATGCACACATTTCAACATGTATTTAGTTCAGGTTGACCTCCTGAAGCCTAAATGAGCATTAATTTGACTACACAACTCATTCCTATGAAGATACATTCAAAGTAAAAAAACGGGCTCAACTAGGCCTGAAAGTGCATTTAAAGCAATAAAAAATCAAAATGAGTGTCACGCCTAAACCAAAGGACTTATGCACACATTTCAACATGTATTTAATTCAGGTTGACATTCTGAAGCCTAAATGAGCATTAATTTGACTACACAACTTATTCCTATGAAGATACATTCAAAGTAAAAAAACGGGCTCAACTCGGACTGAAAGTGCATTTAAAGCAATAAAAACTGAAAATGAGTGTCACGCCTAAACCAAAGGACTTATGCACACATTTCAACATGTATTTAGTTCAGGTTGACCTCCTGAAGCCTAAATGAGCATTAATTTGACTACACAACTTATTCCTATGAAGATACATTCAAAGTAAAAAAACATGCTCTACTCGGCCTGAAAATGCATTTAAAGCAATAAAAACTCAAATTGAGTGTCACGCCTAAACCAAAGGACTTATGCACACATTTCAACATGTATTTAGTTCAGGTTGACCTCCTGAAGCATAAATCACCATTAATTTGACTACACAACTTATTCCTATGAAGATACATTCAAAGTAAAAAAACGGGCTCAACTCGGACTGAAAGTGCATTTAAAGCAATAAAAACTGAAAATGAGTGTCACGCCTAAACCAAAGGACTTATGCACACATTTCAACATGTATTTAGTTCAGGTTGACCTCCTGAAGCCTAAATGAGCATTAATTTGACTACACAACTCATTCCTATGAAGGTACATTCAAAGTCACAAAACGTGCTCAACTAGGCCTGAAAGTGCATTTAAAGCAATAAAAACTGAAAATGAGTGTCACGCCTAAACCAAAGGACTTATGCACACATTTCAACATGTATTTAGTTCAGGTTGACATTCTGAAGCCTAAATGAGCATTAATTTGACTACACAACGTATTCCTATGAAGATACATTCAAAGTAAAAAAACGGGCTCAACTCGGACTGAAAGTGCATTTAAAGCAATAAAAACTGAAAATGAGTGTCACGCCTAAACCAAAGGACTTATGCACACATTTCAACATGTATTTAGTTCAGGTTGACCTCCTGAAGCCTAAATCACCATTAATTTGACTACACAACTTATTCCTATGAAGATACATTCAAAGTAAAAAAACGGGCTCAACTCGGACTGAAAGTGCATTTAAAGCAATAAAAACTGAAAATGAGTGTCACGCCTAAACCAAAGGACTTATGCAGACATTTCAACATGTATTTAGTTCAGGATGACGTCCTGAAGCCTAAATGAGCATTAATTTGACTACACAACTTATTCCTATGAAGATACATTCAAAGTAAAAAAACGTGCTCTACTCGGCCTGAAAATGCATTTAAAGCAATAAAAACTCAAAATGAGTGCCACGCCTAAACCAAAGGCCTTATGCACACATTTCAACATGTTTTTAGTTCAGGTTGACCTCCTGAAGCCTAAATGAGCATTAATTTGACTACACAACTCATTCCTATGAAGATACATTCAAAGTAAAAAAACGGGCTCAACTAGGCCTGAAAGTGCATTTAAAGCAATAAAAACTCAAAATGAGTGTCACGCCTAAACCAAAGGACTTATGCACACATTTCAACATGTATTTAGTTCAGGTTGACATTCTGAAGCCTAAATGAGCATTAATTTGACTACACAACTTATTCCTATGAAGATACATTCAAAGTAAAAAAACGGGCTCAACTAGGCCTGAAAGTACATTTAAAGCAATAAAAACTGAAAATGAGTGTCACGCCTAAACCAAAGGACTTATGCACACATTTCAACATGTATTTAGTTCAGGTTGACATTCTGAAGCCTAAATGAGCATTAATTTGACTACACAACTTATTCCTATGAAGATACATTCAAAGTAAAAAAACGGGCTCAACTCGGACTGAAAGTGCATTTAAAGCAATAAAAACTGAAAATGAGTGTCACGCCTAAACCAAATTCCTAATGCACACATTTCAACATGTATTTAGTTCAGGTTGACCTCCTGAAGCCTAAATCATCATTAATTTGACTACACAACTTATTCCTATGAAGATACATTCAAAGTAAAAAAACGGGCTCAACTCGGACTGAAAGTGCATTTAAAGCAATAAAAACTGAAAATGAGTGTCACGCCTAAACCAAAGGACTTATGCACACATTTCAACATGTATTTAGTTCAGGTTGACCTCCTGAAGCCTAAATGAGCATTAATTTGACTACACAACTTATTCCTATGAAGATACATTCAAAGTAAAAAAACGGGCTCAACTCGGACTGAAAGTGCATTTAAAGCAATAAAAACTGAAAATGAGTGTCACGCCTAAACCAAAGGACTTATGCACACATTTCAACATGTATTTAGTTCAGGTTGACCTCCTGAAGCCTAAATCACCATTAATTTGACTACACAACTTATTCCTATGAAGATACATTCAAAGTAAAAAAACGGGCTCAACTCGGACTGAAAGTGCATTTAAAGCAATAAAAACTGAAAATGAGTGTCACGCCTAAACCAAAGGACTTATGCACACATTTCAACATGTATTTAGTTCAGGATGACGTCCTGAAGCCTAAATGAGCATTAATTTGACTACACAACTTATTCCTATGAAGATACATTCAAAGTAAAAAAACGTGCTCTACTCGGCCTGAAAATGCATTTAAAGCAATAAAAACTCAAAATGAGTGCCACGCCTAAACCAAAGGCCTTATGCACACATTTCAACATGTATTTAGTTCAGGTTGACCTCCTGAAGCCTAAATGAGCATTAATTTGACTACACAACTCATTCCTATGAAGGAACATTCAAAGGAAAAAAACGGGCTCAACTCGGACTGAAAGTACATTTAAAGCAATAAAAACTGAAAATGAGTGTCACGCCTAAACCAAAGGACTTATGCACACATTTCAACATGTATTTAGTTCAGGTTGACATTCTGAAGCCTAAATGAGCATTAATTTGACTACACAACTTATTCCTATGAAGGTACATTCAAAGTCACAAAACGTGCTCAACTAGGCCTGAAAGTGCATTTAAAGCAATAAAAACTCAAAATGAGTGTCACGCCTAAACCAAAGGACTTATGCACACATTTCAACATGTATTTAGTTCAGGTTGACATTCTGAAGCCTAAATGAGCATTAATTTGACTACACAACTTATTACTATGAAGATACATTCAAAGTAAAAAAACGGGCTCAACTCGGACTGAAAGTGCATTTAAAGCAATAAAAACTGAAAATGAGTGTCACGCCTAAACCAAAGGACTTATGCACACATTTCAACATGTATTTAGTTCAGGTTGACCTCCTGAAGCCTAAATGAGCATTAATTTGACTACACAACTCATTCCTATGAAGGAACATTCAAAGTAAAAAAACGGGCTCAACTCGAACTGAAAGTGCATTTAAAGCAATAAAAACTGAAAATGAGTGTCACGCCTAAACCAAAGGACTTATGCACACATTTCAACACGTATTTAGTTCAGGTTGACCTCCTGAAGCCTAAATGAGCATTAATTTGACTACACAACTCATTCCTATGAAGGAACATTCAAAGTAAAAAAACGGGCTCAACTCGGACTTAAAGTGCATTTAAAGCAATAAAAACTGAAAATGAGTGTCACGCCTAAACCAAAGGACTTATGCACACATTTCAACACGTATTTAGTTCAGGTTGACCTCCTGAAGCCTAAATGAGCATTAATTTGACTACACAACTCATTCCTATGAAGGAACATTCAAAGTAAAAAAACGGGCTCAACTCGGACTGAAAGTGCATTTAAAGCAATAAAAACTGAAAATGAGTGTCACGCCTAAACCAAAGGACTTATGCACACATTTCAACATGTATTTAGTTCAGGTTGACCTCCTGAAGCCTAAATGAGCATTATTTTGTCAATACAAATCATTCCTATGAAGGTACATTCAAAGTCACAAAACGTTCTCAACTAGGCCTGAAAGTGCATTTAAAGCAATAAAATCTCAAAATGATTGTCACGCCTAAATCAAAGGACTTATGCACACATTTCAACATGTATTTAATTCAGGTTGACCTCCTGAAGCCTAAATGAGCATTAATTTGACTACACAACTCATTACTATGAAGGTACATTCAAAGTCACAAAACGTGCTCAACTAGGCCTGAAAGTGCATTTAAAGCAATAAAAACTGAAAATGAGTGTCACGCCTAAACCAAAGGACTTATGCACACATTTCAACATGTATTTAGTTCAGGTTGACCTCCTGAAGCCTAAATGAGCATTAATTTGACTACACAACTTATTCCTATGAAGATACATTCAAAGTAAAAAAACATGCTCTACTCGGCCTGAAAATGCATTTAAAGCAATAAAAACTCAAAATGAGTGTCACGCCTAAACCAAAGGCCTTATGCACACATTTCAACATGTATTTAGTTCGGGTTGACCTCCTGAAGACTAAATGAGCATTAATTTGACTACACAACTCATTCCTATGAAGGAACATTCAAAGGAAAAAAACGGGCTCAACTCGGACTGAAAGTACATTTAAAGCAATAAAAACTGAAAATGAGTGTCACGCCTAAACCAAAGGACTTATGCACACATTTCAACATGTATTTAGTTCAGGTTGACCTCCTGAAGCCTAAATGAGCATTAATTCGACTACACAACTCATTCCTATGAAGGTACATTCAAAGTCACAAAACGTGCTCAACTAGGCCTGAAAGTGCATTTAAAGCAATAAAAACTCAAAATGAGTGTCACGCCTAAACCAAAGGACTTATGCACACATTTCAACATGTATTTAGTTCAGGTTGACATTCTGAAGCCTAAATGAGCATTAATTTGACTACACAACGTATTCCTATGAAGATACATTCAAAGTAAAAAAACGGGCTCAACTCGGACTGAAAGTGCATTTAAAGCAATAAAAACTGAAAATGAGTGTCACGCCTAAACCAAAGGACTTATGCACACATTTCAACATGTATTTAGTTCAGGTTGACCTCCTGAAGCCTAAATCACCATTAATTTGACTACACAACTTATTCCTATGAAGATACATTCAAAGTAAAAAAACGGGCTCAACTCGGACTGAAAGTGCATTTAAAGCAATAAAAACTGAAAATGAGTGTCACGCCTAAACCAAAGGACTTATGCACACATTTCAACATGTATTTAGTTCAGGTTGACATTCTGAAGCCTAAATGAGCATTAATTTGACTACACAACTTATTCCTATGAAGATACATTCAAAGTAAAAAAACGGGCTCAACTCGGACTGAAAGTGCATTTAAAGCAATAAAAACTGAAAATGAGTGTCACGCCTAAACCAAAGGACTTATGCACACATTTCAACATGTATTTAGTTCAGGTTGACCTCCTGAAGCCGAAATGAGCATTAATTTGACTACACAACTTATTCCTATGAAGATACATTCAAAGTAAAAAAACATGCTCTACTCGGCCTGAAAATGCATTTAAAGCAATAAAAACTCAAAATGAGTGTCACGCCTAAACCAAAGGCCTTTTATGCACACATTTCAACATGTATTTAGTTCGGGTTGACCTCCTGAAGCCTAAATGAGCATTAATTTGACTACACAACTCATTCCTATGAAGGAACATTCAAAGGAAAAAAACGGGCTCAACTCGGACTGAAAGTACATTTAAAGCAATAAAAACTGAAAATGAGTGTCACGCCTAAACCAAAGGACTTATGCACACATTTCAACATGTATTTAGTTCAGGTTGACCTCCTGAAGCCTAAATGAGCATTAATTCGACTACACAACTCATTCCTATGAAGGTACATTCAAAGTCACAAAACGTGCTCAACTAGGCCTGAAAGTGCATTTAAAGCAATAAAAACTGAAAATGAGTGTCACGCCTAAACCAAAGGACTTATGCACACATTTCAACATGTATTTAGTTCAGGTTGACCTCCTGAAGCCTAAATGAGCATTAATTTGACTACACAACTTATTCCTATGAAGATACATTCAAAGTAAAAAAACGGGCTCAACTCGGACTGAAAGTGCATTTAAAGCAATAAAAACTGAAAATGAGTGTCACGCCTAAACCAAAGGACTTATGCACACATTTCAACATGTATTTAGTTCAGGTTGACCTCCTGAAGCCTAAATCACCATTAATTTGACTACACAACTTATTCCTATGAAGATACATTCAAAGTAAAAAAACGGGCTCAACTCGGACTGAAAGTGCATTTAAAGCAATAAAAACTGAAAATGAGTGTCACGCCTAAACCAAAGGACTTATGCACACATTTCAACATGTATTTAGTTCAGGATGACGTCCTGAAGCCTAAATGAGCATTAATTTGACTACACAACTTATTCCTATGAAGATACATTCAAAGTAAAAAAACGTGCTCTACTCGGCCTGAAAATGCATTTAAAGCAATAAAAACTCAAAATGAGTGCCACGCCTAAACCAAAGGCCTTATGCACACATTTCAACATGTTTTTAGTTCAGGTTGACCTCCTGAAGCCTAAATGAGCATTAATTTGACTACACAACTCATTCCTATGAAGGAACATTCAAAGGAAAAAAACGGGCTCAACTCGGACTGAAAGTACATTTAAAGCAATAAAAACTGAAAATGAGTGTCACGCCTAAACCAAAGGCCTTATGCACACATTTCAACATGTATTTAGTTCAGGTTGACATTCTGAAGCCTAAATGAGCATTAATTTGACTACACAACTTATTCCTATGAAGATACATTCAAAGTAAAAAAACGGGCTCAACTCGGACTGAAAGTGCATTTAAAGCAATAAAAACTGAAAATGAGTGTCACGCCTAAACCAAAGGACTTATGCACACATTTCAACATGTATTTAGTTCAGGTTGACCTGAAGCCTAAATGAGCATTAATTTGACTACACAACTCATTCCTATGAAGGTACATTCAAAGTCACAAAACGTGCTCAACTAGGCCTGAAAGTGCATTTAAAGCAATAAAAACTCAAAATGAGTGTCACGCCTAAACCAAAGGACTTATGCACACATTTCAACATGTATTTAGTTCAGGTTGACATTCTGAAGCCTAAATGAGCATTAATTTGACTACACAACTTATTCCTATGAAGATACATTCAAAGTAAAAAAACGGGCTCAACTCGGACTGAAAGTGCATTTAAAGCAATAAAAACTGAAAATGAGTGTCACGCCTAAACCAAAGGACTTATGCACACATTTCAACATGTATTTAGTTCAGGTTGACCTCCTGAAGCCTAAATGAGCATTAATTTGACTACACAACTTATTCCTATGAAGATACATTCAAAGTAAAAAAACATGCTCTACTCGGCCTGAAAATGCATTTAAAGCAATAAAAACTCAAAATGAGTGTCACGCCTAAACCAAAGGCCTTATGCACACATTTCAACATGTATTTAGTTCGGGTTGACCTCCTGAAGCCTAAATGAGCATTAATTTGACTACACAACTCATTCCTATGAAGGAACATTCAAAGGAAAAAAACGGGCTCAACTCGGACTGAAAGTGCATTTAAAGCAATAAAAACTGAAAATGAGTGTCACGCCTAAACCAAAGGACTTATGCACACATTTCAACAGGTATTTAGTTCAGGTTGACCTCCTGAAGCCTAAATGAGCATTAATTTGACTACACAACTTATTCCTATGAAGATACATTCAAAGTAAAAAAACGGGCTCAACTCGGACTGAAAGTGCATTTAAAGCAATAAAAACTGAAAATGAGTGTCACGCCTAAACCAAAGGACTTATGCACACATTTCAACATGTATTTAGTTCAGGTTGACCTCCTGAAGCCTAAATCACCATTAATTTGACTACACAACTTATTCCTATGAAGATACATTCAAAGTAAAAAAACGGGCTCAACTCGGACTGAAAGTGCATTTAAAGCAATAAAAACTGAAAATGAGTGTCACGCCTAAACCAAAGGACTTATGCACACATTTCAACATGTATTTAGTTCAGGATGACGTCCTGAAGCCTAAATGAGCATTAATTTGACTACACAACTTATTCCTATGAAGATACATTCAAAGTAAAAAAACGTGCTCTACTCGGCCTGAAAATGCATTTAAAGCAATAAAAACTCAAAATGAGTGCCACGCCTAAACCAAAGGCCTTATGCACACATTTCAACATGTATTTAGTTCAGGTTGACCTCCTGAAGCCTAAATGAGCATTAATTTGACTACACAACTCATTCCTATGAAGGAACATTCAAAGGAAAAAAACGGGCTCAACTCGGACTGAAAGTACATTTAAAGCAATAAAAACTGAAAATGAGTGTCACGCCTAAACCAAAGGACTTATGCACACATTTCAACATGTATTTAGTTCAGGATGACGTCCTGAAGCCTAAATGAGCATTAATTTGACTACACAACTTATTCCTATGAAGATACATTCAAAGTAAAAAAACGTGCTCTACTCGGCCTGAAAATGCATTTAAAGCAATAAAAACTCAAAATGAGTGCCACGCCTAAACCAAAGGCCTTATGCACACATTTCAACATGTTTTTAGTTCAGGTTGACCTCCTGAAGCCTAAATGAGCATTAATTTGACTACACAACTCATTCCTATGAAGGAACATTCAAAGGAAAAAAACGGGCTCAACTCGGACTGAAAGTACATTTAAAGCAATAAAAACTGAAAATGAGTGTCACGCCTAAACCAAAGGCCTTATGCACACATTTCAACATGTATTTAGTTCAGGTTGACATTCTGAAGCCTAAATGAGCATTAATTTGACTACACAACTTATTCCTATGAAGATACATTCAAAGTAAAAAAACGGGCTCAACTCGGACTGAAAGTGCATTTAAAGCAATAAAAACTGAAAATGAGTGTCACGCCTAAACCAAAGGACTTATGCACACATTTCAACATGTATTTAGTTCAGGTTGACCTCCTGAAGCCTAAATGAGCATTAATTTGACTACACAACTCATTCCTATGAAGGTACATTCAAAGTCACAAAACGTGCTCAACTAGGCCTGAAAGTGCATTTAAAGCAATAAAAACTCAAAATGAGTGTCACGCCTAAATCAAAGGACTTATGCACACATTTCAACATGTATTTAGTTCAGGTTGACATTCTGAAGCCTAAATGAGCATTAATTTGACTACACAACTTATTCCTATGAAGATACATTCAAAGTAAAAAAACGGGCTCAACTCGGACTGAAAGTGCATTTAAAGCAATAAAAACTGAAAATGAGTGTCACGCCTAAACCAAAGGACTTATGCACACATTTCAACATGTATTTAGTTCAGGTTGACCTCCTGAAGCCTAAATGAGCATTAATTTGACTACACAACTTATTCCTATGAAGATACATTCAAAGTAAAAAAACATGCTCTACTCGGCCTGAAAATGCATTTAAAGCAATAAAAACTCAAAATGAGTGTCACGCCTAAACCAAAGGCCTTATGCACACATTTCAACATGTATTTAGTTCGGGTTGACCTCCTGAAGCCTAAATGAGCATTAATTTGACTACACAACTCATTCCTATGAAGGAACATTCAAAGGAAAAAAACGGGCTCAACTCGGACTGAAAGTGCATTTAAAGCAATAAAAACTGAAAATGAGTGTCACGCCTAAACCAAAGGACTTATGCACACATTTCAACATGTATTTAGTTCAGGTTGACCTCCTGAAGCCTAAATGAGCATTAATTTGACTACACAACTTATTCCTATGAAGATACATTCAAAGTAAAAAAACGTGCTCTACTCGGCCTGAAAATGCATTTAAAGCAATAAAAACTCAAAATGAGTGCCACGCCTAAACCAAAGGCCTTATGCACACATTTCAACATGTTTTTAGTTCAGGTTGACCTCCTGAAGCCTAAATGAGCATTAATTTGACTACACAACTCATTCCTATGAAGGAACATTCAAAGGAAAAAAACGGGCTCAACTCGGACTGAAAGTACATTTAAAGCAATAAAAACTGAAAATGAGTGTCACGCCTAAACCAAAGGCCTTATGCACACATTTCAACATGTATTTAGTTCAGGTTGACATTCTGAAGCCTAAATGAGCATTAATTTGACTACACAACTTATTCCTATGAAGATACATTCAAAGTAAAAAAACGGGCTCAACTCGGACTGAAAGTGCATTTAAAGCAATAAAAACTGAAAATGAGTGTCACGCCTAAACCAAAGGACTTATGCACACATTTCAACATGTATTTAGTTCAGGTTGACCTCCTGAAGCCTAAATGAGCATTAATTTGACTACACAACTCATTCCTATGAAGGTACATTCAAAGTCACAAAACGTGCTCAACTAGGCCTGAAAGTGCATTTAAAGCAATAAAAACTCAAAATGAGTGTCACGCCTAAATCAAAGGACTTATGCACACATTTCAACATGTATTTAGTTCAGGTTGACATTCTGAAGCCTAAATGAGCATTAATTTGACTACACAACTTATTCCTATGAAGATACATTCAAAGTAAAAAAACGGGCTCAACTCGGACTGAAAGTGCATTTAAAGCAATAAAAACTGAAAATGAGTGTCACGCCTAAACCAAAGGACTTATGCACACATTTCAACATGTATTTAGTTCAGGTTGACCTCCTGAAGCCTAAATGAGCATTAATTTGACTACACAACTTATTCCTATGAAGATACATTCAAAGTAAAAAAACATGCTCTACTCGGCCTGAAAATGCATTTAAAGCAATAAAAACTCAAAATGAGTGTCACGCCTAAACCAAAGGCCTTATGCACACATTTCAACATGTATTTAGTTCGGGTTGACCTCCTGAAGCCTAAATGAGCATTAATTTGACTACACAACTCATTCCTATGAAGGAACATTCAAAGGAAAAAAACGGGCTCAACTCGGACTGAAAGTGCATTTAAAGCAATAAAAACTGAAAATGAGTGTCACGCCTAAACCAAAGGACTTATGCACACATTTCAACATGTATTTAGTTCAGGTTGACCTCCTGAAGCCTAAATCACCATTAATTTGACTACACAACTTATTCCTATGAAGATACATTCAAAGTAAAAAAACGGGCTCAACTCGGACTGAAAGTGCATTTAAAGCAATAAAAACTGAAAATGAGTGTCACGCCTAAACCAAAGGACTTATGCACACATTTCAACATGTATTTAGTTCAGGATGACGTCCTGAAGCCTAAATGAGCATTAATTTGACTACACAACTTATTCCTATGAAGATACATTCAAAGTAAAAAAACGTGCTCTACTCGGCCTGAAAATGCATTTAAAGCAATAAAAACTCAAAATGAGTGCCACGCCTAAACCAAAGGCCTTATGCACACATTTCAACATGTATTTAGTTCAGGTTGACCTCCTGAAGCCTAAATGAGCATTAATTTGACTACACAACTCATTCCTATGAAGGAACATTCAAAGGAAAAAAACGGGCTCAACTCGGACTGAAAGTACATTTAAAGCAATAAAAACTGAAAATGAGTGTCACGCCTAAACCAAAGGACTTATGCACACATTTCAACATGTATTTAGTTCAGGTTGACATTCTGAAGCCTAAATGAGCATTAATTTGACTACACAACTTATTCCTATGAAGGTACATTCAAAGTCACAAAACGTGCTCAACTAGGCCTGAAAGTGCATTTAAAGCAATAAAAACTCAAAATGAGTGTCACGCCTAAACCAAAGGACTTATGCACACATTTCAACATGTATTTAGTTCAGGTTGACATTCTGAAGCCTAAATGAGCATTAATTTGACTACACAACTTATTACTATGAAGATACATTCAAAGTAAAAAAACGGGCTCAACTCGGACTGAAAGTGCATTTAAAGCAATAAAAACTGAAAATGAGTGTCACGCCTAAACCAAAGGACTTATGCACACATTTCAACATGTATTTAGTTCAGGTTGACCTCCTGAAGCCTAAATGAGCATTAATTTGACTACACAACTCATTCCTATGAAGGAACATTCAAAGTAAAAAAACGGGCTCAACTCGAACTGAAAGTGCATTTAAAGCAATAAAAACTGAAAATGAGTGTCACGCCTAAACCAAAGGACTTATGCACACATTTCAACACGTATTTAGTTCAGGTTGACCTCCTGAAGCCTAAATGAGCATTAATTTGACTACACAACTCATTCCTATGAAGGAACATTCAAAGTAAAAAAACGGGCTCAACTCGGACTTAAAGTGCATTTAAAGCAATAAAAACTGAAAATGAGTGTCACGCCTAAACCAAAGGACTTATGCACACATTTCAACACGTATTTAGTTCAGGTTGACCTCCTGAAGCCTAAATGAGCATTAATTTGACTACACAACTCATTCCTATGAAGGAACATTCAAAGTAAAAAAACGGGCTCAACTCGGACTGAAAGTGCATTTAAAGCAATAAAAACTGAAAATGAGTGTCACGCCTAAACCAAAGGACTTATGCACACATTTCAACATGTATTTAGTTCAGGTTGACCTCCTGAAGCCTAAATGAGCATTATTTTGTCAATACAAATCATTCCTATGAAGGTACATTCAAAGTCACAAAACGTTCTCAACTAGGCCTGAAAGTGCATTTAAAGCAATAAAATCTCAAAATGATTGTCACGCCTAAATCAAAGGACTTATGCACACATTTCAACATGTATTTAATTCAGGTTGACCTCCTGAAGCCTAAATGAGCATTAATTTGACTACACAACTCATTCCTATGAAGGTACATTCAAAGTCACAAAACGTGCTCAACTAGGCCTGAAAGTGCATTTAAAGCAATAAAAACTGAAAATGAGTGTCACGCCTAAACCAAAGGACTTATGCACACATTTCAACATGTATTTAGTTCAGGTTGACCTCCTGAAGCCTAAATGAGCATTAATTTGACTACACAACTTATTCCTATGAAGATACATTCAAAGTAAAAAAACATGCTCTACTCGGCCTGAAAATGCATTTAAAGCAATAAAAACTCAAAATGAGTGTCACGCCTAAACCAAAGGCCTTATGCACACATTTCAACATGTATTTAGTTCGGGTTGACCTCCTGAAGACTAAATGAGCATTAATTTGACTACACAACTCATTCCTATGAAGGAACATTCAAAGGAAAAAAACGGGCTCAACTCGGACTGAAAGTACATTTAAAGCAATAAAAACTGAAAATGAGTGTCACGCCTAAACCAAAGGACTTATGCACACATTTCAACATGTATTTAGTTCAGGTTGACCTCCTGAAGCCTAAATGAGCATTAATTCGACTACACAACTCATTCCTATGAAGGTACATTCAAAGTCACAAAACGTGCTCAACTAGGCCTGAAAGTGCATTTAAAGCAATAAAAACTCAAAATGAGTGTCACGCCTAAACCAAAGGACTTATGCACACATTTCAACATGTATTTAGTTCAGGTTGACATTCTGAAGCCTAAATGAGCATTAATTTGACTACACAACGTATTCCTATGAAGATACATTCAAAGTAAAAAAACGGGCTCAACTCGGACTGAAAGTGCATTTAAAGCAATAAAAACTGAAAATGAGTGTCACGCCTAAACCAAAGGACTTATGCACACATTTCAACATGTATTTAGTTCAGGTTGACCTCCTGAAGCCTAAATCACCATTAATTTGACTACACAACTTATTCCTATGAAGATACATTCAAAGTAAAAAAACGGGCTCAACTCGGACTGAAAGTGCATTTAAAGCAATAAAAACTGAAAATGAGTGTCACGCCTAAACCAAAGGACTTATGCAGACATTTCAACATGTATTTAGTTCAGGATGACGTCCTGAAGCATAAATGAGCATTAATTTGACTACACAACTTATTCCTATGAAGATACATTCAAAGTAAAAAAACGTGCTCTACTCGGCCTGAAAATGCATTTAAAGCAATAAAAACTCAAAATGAGTGCCACGCCTAAACCAAAGGCCTTATGCACACATTTCAACATGTATTTAGTTCAGGTTGACCTCCTGAAGCCTAAATGAGCATTAATTTGACTACACAACTCATTCCTATGAAGATACATTCAAAGTAAAAAAACGGGCTCAACTAGGCCTGAAAGTGCATTTAAAGCAATAAAAACTCAAAATGAGTGTCACGCCTAAACCAAAGGACTTATGCACACATTTCAACATGTATTTAATTCAGGTTGACATTCTGAAGCCTAAATGAGCATTAATTTGACTACACAACTTATTCCTATGAAGATACATTCAAAGTAAAAAAACGGGCTCAACTCGGACTGAAAGTGCATTTAAAGCAATAAAAACTGAAAATGAGTGTCACGCCTAAACCAAAGGACTTATGCACACATTTCAACATGTATTTAGTTCAGGTTGACCTCCTGAAGCCTAAATGAGCATTAATTTGACTACACAACTTATTCCTATGAAGATACATTCAAAGTAAAAAAACATGCTCTACTCGGCCTGAAAATGCATTTAAAGCAATAAAAACTCAAATTGAGTGTCACGCCTAAACCAAAGGACTTATGCACACATTTCAACATGTATTTAGTTCAGGTTGACCTCCTGAAGCATAAATCACCATTAATTTGACTACACAACTTATTCCTATGAAGATACATTCAAAGTAAAAAAACGGGCTCAACTCGGACTGAAAGTGCATTTAAAGCAATAAAAACTGAAAATGAGTGTCACGCCTAAACCAAAGGACTTATGCACACATTTCAACATGTATTTAGTTCAGGTTGACCTCCTGAAGCCTAAATGAGCATTAATTTGACTACACAACTCATTCCTATGAAGGTACATTCAAAGTCACAAAACGTGCTCAACTAGGCCTGAAAGTGCATTTAAAGCAATAAAAACTGAAAATGAGTGTCACGCCTAAACCAAAGGACTTATGCACACATTTCAACATGTATTTAGTTCAGGTTGACATTCTGAAGCCTAAATGAGCATTAATTTGACTACACAACGTATTCCTATGAAGATACATTCAAAGTAAAAAAACGGGCTCAACTCGGACTGAAAGTGCATTTAAAGCAATAAAAACTGAAAATGAGTGTCACGCCTAAACCAAAGGACTTATGCACACATTTCAACATGTATTTAGTTCAGGTTGACCTCCTGAAGCCTAAATCACCATTAATTTGACTACACAACTTATTCCTATGAAGATACATTCAAAGTAAAAAAACGGGCTCAACTCGGACTGAAAGTGCATTTAAAGCAATAAAAACTGAAAATGAGTGTCACGCCTAAACCAAAGGACTTATGCAGACATTTCAACATGTATTTAGTTCAGGATGACGTCCTGAAGCATAAATGAGCATTAATTTGACTACACAACTTATTCCTATGAAGATACATTCAAAGTAAAAAAACGTGCTCTACTCGGCCTGAAAATGCATTTAAAGCAATAAAAACTCAAAATGAGTGCCACGCCTATACCAAAGGCCTTATGCACACATTTCAACATGTTTTTAGTTCAGGTTGACCTCCTGAAGCCTAAATGAGCATTAATTTGACTACACAACTCATTCCTATGAAGATACATTCAAAGTAAAAAAACGGGCTCAACTAGGCCTGAAAGTGCATTTAAAGCAATAAAAACTCAAAATGAGTGTCACGCCTAAACCAAAGGACTTATGCACACATTTCAACATGTATTTAGTTCAGGTTGACATTCTGAAGCCTAAATGAGCATTAATTTGACTACACAACTTATTCCTATGAAGATACATTCAAAGTAAAAAAACGGGCTCAACTAGGCCTGAAAGTACATTTAAAGCAATAAAAACTGAAAATGAGTGTCACGCCTAAACCAAAGGACTTATGCACACATTTCAACATGTATTTAGTTCAGGTTGACATTCTGAAGCCTAAATGAGCATTAATTTGACTACACAACTTATTCCTATGAAGATACATTCAAAGTAAAAAAACGGGCTCAACTCGGACTGAAAGTGCATTTAAAGCAATAAAAACTGAAAATGAGTGTCACGCCTAAACCAAATTCCTAATGCACACATTTCAACATGTATTTAGTTCAGGTTGACCTCCTGAAGCCTAAATCATCATTAATTTGACTACACAACTTATTCCTATGAAGATACATTCAAAGTAAAAAAACGGGCTCAACTCGGACTGAAAGTGCATTTAAAGCAATAAAAACTGAAAATGAGTGTCACGCCTAAACCAAAGGACTTATGCACACATTTCAACATGTATTTAGTTCAGGTTGACCTCCTGAAGCCTAAATGAGCATTAATTTGACTACACAACTTATTCCTATGAAGATACATTCAAAGTAAAAAAACGGGCTCAACTCGGACTGAAAGTGCATTTAAAGCAATAAAAACTGAAAATGAGTGTCACGCCTAAACCAAAGGACTTATGCACACATTTCAACATGTATTTAGTTCAGGTTGACCTCCTGAAGCCTAAATCACCATTAATTTGACTACACAACTTATTCCTATGAAGATACATTCAAAGTAAAAAAACGGGCTCAACTCGGACTGAAAGTGCATTTAAAGCAATAAAAACTGAAAATGAGTGTCACGCCTAAACCAAAGGACTTATGCACACATTTCAACATGTATTTAGTTCAGGATGACGTCCTGAAGCCTAAATGAGCATTAATTTGACTACACAACTTATTCCTATGAAGATACATTCAAAGTAAAAAAACGTGCTCTACTCGGCCTGAAAATGCATTTAAAGCAATAAAAACTCAAAATGAGTGCCACGCCTAAACCAAAGGCCTTATGCACACATTTCAACATGTATTTAGTTCAGGTTGACCTCCTGAAGCCTAAATGAGCATTAATTTGACTACACAACTCATTCCTATGAAGGAACATTCAAAGGAAAAAAACGGGCTCAACTCGGACTGAAAGTACATTTAAAGCAATAAAAACTGAAAATGAGTGTCACGCCTAAACCAAAGGACTTATGCACACATTTCAACATGTATTTAGTTCAGGTTGACATTCTGAAGCCTAAATGAGCATTAATTTGACTACACAACTTATTCCTATGAAGGTACATTCAAAGTCACAAAACGTGCTCAACTAGGCCTGAAAGTGCATTTAAAGCAATAAAAACTCAAAATGAGTGTCACGCCTAAACCAAAGGACTTATGCACACATTTCAACATGTATTTAGTTCAGGTTGACATTCTGAAGCCTAAATGAGCATTAATTTGACTACACAACTTATTACTATGAAGATACATTCAAAGTAAAAAAACGGGCTCAACTCGGACTGAAAGTGCATTTAAAGCAATAAAAACTGAAAATGAGTGTCACGCCTAAACCAAAGGACTTATGCACACATTTCAACATGTATTTAGTTCAGGTTGACATTCTGAAGCCTAAATGAGCATTAATTTGACTACACAACTTATTACTATGAAGATACATTCAAAGTAAAAAAACGGGCTCAACTCGGACTGAAAGTGCATTTAAAGCAATAAAAACTGAAAATGAGTGTCACGCCTAAACCAAAGGACTTATGCACACATTTCAACATGTATTTAGTTCAGGTTGACCTCCTGAAGCCTAAATGAGCATTAATTTGACTACACAACTCATTCCTATGAAGGAACATTCAAAGTAAAAAAACGGGCTCAACTCGAACTGAAAGTGCATTTAAAGCAATAAAAACTGAAAATGAGTGTCACGCCTAAACCAAAGGACTTATGCACACATTTCAACACGTATTTAGTTCAGGTTGACCTCCTGAAGCCTAAATGAGCATTAATTTGACTACACAACTCATTCCTATGAAGGAACATTCAAAGTAAAAAAACGGGCTCAACTCGGACTTAAAGTGCATTTAAAGCAATAAAAACTGAAAATGAGTGTCACGCCTAAACCAAAGGACTTATGCACACATTTCAACATGTATTTAGTTCAGGTTGACCTCCTGAAGCCTAAATCACCATTAATTTGACTACACAACTTATTCCTATGAAGATACATTCAAAGTAAAAAAACGGGCTCAACTCGGACTGAAAGTGCATTTAAAGCAATAAAAACTGAAAATGAGTGTCACGCCTAAACCAAAGGACTTATGCACACATTTCAACATGTATTTAGTTCAGGATGACGTCCTGAAGCCTAAATGAGCATTAATTTGACTACACAACTTATTCCTATGAAGATACATTCAAAGTAAAAAAACGTGCTCTACTCGGCCTGAAAATGCATTTAAAGCAATAAAAACTCAAAATGAGTGCCACGCCTAAACCAAAGGCCTTATGCACACATTTCAACATGTATTTAGTTCAGGTTGACCTCCTGAAGCCTAAATGAGCATTAATTTGACTACACAACTCATTCCTATGAAGGAACATTCAAAGGAAAAAAACGGGCTCAACTCGGACTGAAAGTACATTTAAAGCAATAAAAACTGAAAATGAGTGTCACGCCTAAACCAAAGGACTTATGCACACATTTCAACATGTATTTAGTTCAGGTTGACATTCTGAAGCCTAAATGAGCATTAATTTGACTACACAACTTATTCCTATGAAGGTACATTCAAAGTCACAAAACGTGCTCAACTAGGCCTGAAAGTGCATTTAAAGCAATAAAAACTCAAAATGAGTGTCACGCCTAAACCAAAGGACTTATGCACACATTTCAACATGTATTTAGTTCAGGTTGACATTCTGAAGCCTAAATGAGCATTAATTTGACTACACAACTTATTACTATGAAGATACATTCAAAGTAAAAAAACGGGCTCAACTCGGACTGAAAGTGCATTTAAAGCAATAAAAACTGAAAATGAGTGTCACGCCTAAACCAAAGGACTTATGCACACATTTCAACATGTATTTAGTTCAGGTTGACCTCCTGAAGCCTAAATGAGCATTAATTTGACTACACAACTCATTCCTATGAAGGAACATTCAAAGTAAAAAAACGGGCTCAACTCGAACTGAAAGTGCATTTAAAGCAATAAAAACTGAAAATGAGTGTCACGCCTAAACCAAAGGACTTATGCACACATTTCAACACGTATTTAGTTCAGGTTGACCTCCTGAAGCCTAAATGAGCATTAATTTGACTACACAACTCATTCCTATGAAGGAACATTCAAAGTAAAAAAACGGGCTCAACTCGGACTTAAAGTGCATTTAAAGCAATAAAAACTGAAAATGAGTGTCACGCCTAAACCAAAGGACTTATGCACACATTTCAACACGTATTTAGTTCAGGTTGACCTCCTGAAGCCTAAATGAGCATTAATTTGACTACACAACTCATTCCTATGAAGGAACATTCAAAGTAAAAAAACGGGCTCAACTCGGACTGAAAGTGCATTTAAAGCAATAAAAACTGAAAATGAGTGTCACGCCTAAACCAAAGGACTTATGCACACATTTCAACATGTATTTAGTTCAGGTTGACCTCCTGAAGCCTAAATGAGCATTATTTTGTCAATACAAATCATTCCTATGAAGGTACATTCAAAGTCACAAAACGTTCTCAACTAGGCCTGAAAGTGCATTTAAAGCAATAAAATCTCAAAATGATTGTCACGCCTAAATCAAAGGACTTATGCACACATTTCAACATGTATTTAATTCAGGTTGACCTCCTGAAGCCTAAATGAGCATTAATTTGACTACACAACTCATTCCTATGAAGGTACATTCAAAGTCACAAAACGTGCTCAACTAGGCCTGAAAGTGCATTTAAAGCAATAAAAACTGAAAATGAGTGTCACGCCTAAACCAAAGGACTTATGCACACATTTCAACATGTATTTAGTTCAGGTTGACCTCCTGAAGCCTAAATGAGCATTAATTTGACTACACAACTTATTCCTATGAAGATACATTCAAAGTAAAAAAACATGCTCTACTCGGCCTGAAAATGCATTTAAAGCAATAAAAACTCAAAATGAGTGTCACGCCTAAACCAAAGGCCTTATGCACACATTTCAACATGTATTTAGTTCGGGTTGACCTCCTGAAGACTAAATGAGCATTAATTTGACTACACAACTCATTCCTATGAAGGAACATTCAAAGGAAAAAAACGGGCTCAACTCGGACTGAAAGTACATTTAAAGCAATAAAAACTGAAAATGAGTGTCACGCCTAAACCAAAGGACTTATGCACACATTTCAACATGTATTTAGTTCAGGTTGACCTCCTGAAGCCTAAATGAGCATTAATTCGACTACACAACTCATTCCTATGAAGGTATATTCAAAGTCACAAAACGTGCTCAACTAGGCCTGAAAGTGCATTTAAAGCAATAAAAACTCAAAATGAGTGTCACGCCTAAACCAAAGGACTTATGCACACATTTCAACATGTATTTAGTTCAGGTTGACATTCTGAAGCCTAAATGAGCATTAATTTGACTACACAACGTATTCCTATGAAGATACATTCAAAGTAAAAAAACGGGCTCAACTCGGACTGAAAGTGCATTTAAAGCAATAAAAACTGAAAATGAGTGTCACGCCTAAACCAAAGGACTTATGCACACATTTCAACATGTATTTAGTTCAGGTTGACCTCCTGAAGCCTAAATCACCATTAATTTGACTACACAACTTATTCCTATGAAGATACATTCAAAGTAAAAAAACGGGCTCAACTCGGACTGAAAGTGCATTTAAAGCAATAAAAACTGAAAATGAGTGTCACGCCTAAACCAAAGGACTTATGCAGACATTTCAACATGTATTTAGTTCAGGATGACGTCCTGAAGCCTAAATGAGCATTAATTTGACTACACAACTTATTCCTATGAAGATACATTCAAAGTAAAAAAACGTGCTCTACTCGGCCTGAAAATGCATTTAAAGCAATAAAAACTCAAAATGAGTGCCACGCCTAAACCAAAGGCCTTATGCACACATTTCAACATGTATTTAGTTCAGGTTGACCTCCTGAAGCCTAAATGAGCATTAATTTGACTACACAACTCATTCCTATGAAGATACATTCAAAGTAAAAAAACGGGCTCAACTAGGCCTGAAAGTGCATTTAAAGCAATAAAAACTCAAAATGAGTGTCACGCCTAAACCAAAGGACTTATGCACACATTTCAACATGTATTTAATTCAGGTTGACATTCTGAAGCCTAAATGAGCATTAATTTGACTACACAACTTATTCCTATGAAGATACATTCAAAGTAAAAAAACGGGCTCAACTCGGACTGAAAGTGCATTTAAAGCAATAAAAACTGAAAATGAGTGTCACGCCTAAACCAAAGGACTTATGCACACATTTCAACATGTATTTAGTTCAGGTTGACCTCCTGAAGCCTAAATGAGCATTAATTTGACTACACAACTTATTCCTATGAAGATACATTCAAAGTAAAAAAACATGCTCTACTCGGCCTGAAAATGCATTTAAAGCAATAAAAACTCAAATTGAGTGTCACGCCTAAACCAAAGGACTTATGCACACATTTCAACATGTATTTAGTTCAGGTTGACCTCCTGAAGCATAAATCACCATTAATTTGACTACACAACTTATTCCTATGAAGATACATTCAAAGTAAAAAAACGGGCTCAACTCGGACTGAAAGTGCATTTAAAGCAATAAAAACTGAAAATGAGTGTCACGCCTAAACCAAAGGACTTATGCACACATTTCAACATGTATTTAGTTCAGGTTGACCTCCTGAAGCCTAAATGAGCATTAATTTGACTACACAACTCATTCCTATGAAGGTACATTCAAAGTCACAAAACGTGCTCAACTAGGCCTGAAAGTGCATTTAAAGCAATAAAAACTGAAAATGAGTGTCACGCCTAAACCAAAGGACTTATGCACACATTTCAACATGTATTTAGTTCAGGTTGACATTCTGAAGCCTAAATGAGCATTAATTTGACTACACAACGTATTCCTATGAAGATACATTCAAAGTAAAAAAACGGGCTCAACTCGGACTGAAAGTGCATTTAAAGCAATAAAAACTGAAAATGAGTGTCACGCCTAAACCAAAGGACTTATGCACACATTTCAACATGTATTTAGTTCAGGTTGACCTCCTGAAGCCTAAATCACCATTAATTTGACTACACAACTTATTCCTATGAAGATACATTCAAAGTAAAAAAACGGGCTCAACTCGGACTGAAAGTGCATTTAAAGCAATAAAAACTGAAAATGAGTGTCACGCCTAAACCAAAGGACTTATGCAGACATTTCAACATGTATTTAGTTCAGGATGACGTCCTGAAGCCTAAATGAGCATTAATTTGACTACACAACTTATTCCTATGAAGATACATTCAAAGTAAAAAAACGTGCTCTACTCGGCCTGAAAATGCATTTAAAGCAATAAAAACTCAAAATGAGTGCCACGCCTAAACCAAAGGCCTTATGCACACATTTCAACATGTTTTTAGTTCAGGTTGACCTCCTGAAGCCTAAATGAGCATTAATTTGACTACACAACTCATTCCTATGAAGATACATTCAAAGTAAAAAAACGGGCTCAACTAGGCCTGAAAGTGCATTTAAAGCAATAAAAACTGAAAATGAGTGTCACGCCTAAACCAAAGGACTTATGCACACATTTCAACATGTATTTAGTTCAGGTTGACATTCTGAAGCCTAAATGAGCATTAATTTGACTACACAACTTATTCCTATGAAGATACATTCAAAGTAAAAAAACGGGCTCAACTCGGACTGAAAGTGCATTTAAAGCAATAAAAACTGAAAATGAGTGTCACGCCTAAACCAAATTCCTAATGCACACATTTCAACATGTATTTAGTTCAGGTTGACCTCCTGAAGCCTAAATCATCATTAATTTGACTACACAACTTATTCCTATGAAGATACATTCAAAGTAAAAAAACGGGCTCAACTCGGACTGAAAGTGCATTTAAAGCAATAAAAACTGAAAATGAGTGTCACGCCTAAACCAAAGGACTTATGCACACATTTCAACATGTATTTAGTTCAGGTTGACCTCCTGAAGCCGAAATGAGCATTAATTTGACTACACAACTTATTCCTATGAAGATACATTCAAAGTAAAAAAACATGCTCTACTCGGCCTGAAAATGCATTTAAAGCAATAAAAACTCAAAATGAGTGTCACGCCTAAACCAAAGGCCTTTTATGCACACATTTCAACATGTATTTAGTTCGGGTTGACCTCCTGAAGCCTAAATGAGCATTAATTTGACTACACAACTCATTCCTATGAAGGAACATTCAAAGGAAAAAAACGGGCTCAACTCGGACTGAAAGTACATTTAAAGCAATAAAAACTGAAAATGAGTGTCACGCCTAAACCAAAGGACTTATGCACACATTTCAACATGTATTTAGTTCAGGTTGACGTCCTGAAGCCTAAATGAGCATTAATTTGACTACACAACTTATTCCTATGAAGATACATTCAAAGTAAAAAAACGGGCTCAACTCGGACTGAAAGTGCATTTAAAGCAATAAAAACTGAAAATGAGTGTCACGCCTAAACCAAAGGACTTATGCACACATTTCAACATGTATTTAGTTCAGGTTGACCTCCTGAAGCCTAAATGAGCATTAATTTGACTACACAACTCATTCCTATGAAGATATATTCAAAGTCACAAAACGAGCTCAACTAGGCCTGAAAGTGCATTTAAAGCAATAAAAACTCAAAATGAGTGTCACGCCTAAACCAAAGGACTTATGCACAAATTTCAACATGTATTTAGTTCAGGTTGACATTCTGAAGCCTAAATGAGCATTAATTTGACTACACAACTTATTCCTATGAAGATACATTCAAAGTAAAAAAACGGGCTCAACTCGGACTGAAAGTGCATTTAAAGCAATAAAAACTGAAAATGAGTGTCACGCCTAAACCAAAGGACTTATGCACACATTTCAACATGTATTTAGTTCAGGTTGACCTCCTGAAGCCTAAATGAGCATTAATTTGACTACACAACTCATTCCTATGAAGATATATTCAAAGTCACAAAACGTGCTCAACTAGGCCTGAAAGTGCATTTAAAGCAATAAAAACTCAAAATGAGTGTCACGCCTAAACCAAAGGACTTATGCACACATTTCAACATGTATTTAGTTCAGGTTGACATTCTGAAGCCTAAATGAGCATTAATTTGACTACACAACTTATTCCTATGAAGATACATTCAAAGTAAAAAAACGGGCTCAACTCGGACTGAAAGTGCATTTAAAGCAATAAAAACTGAAAATGAGTGTCACGCCTAAACCAAAGGACTTATACACACATTTCAACATGTATTTAGTTCAGGATGACGTCCTGAAGCCTAAATGAGCATTAATTTGACTACACAACTTATTCCTATGAAGATACATTCAAAGTAAAAAAACGTGCTCTACTCGGCCTGAAAATGCATTTAAAGCAATAAAAACTCAAAATGAGTGCCACGCCTAAACCAAAGGCCTTATGCACACATTTCAACATGTATTTAGTTCAGGTTGACCTCCTGAAGCCTAAATGAGCATTAATTTGACTACACAACTCATTCCTATGAAGGAACATTCAAAGGAAAAAAACGGGCTCAACTCGGACTGAAAGTACATTTAAAGCAATAAAAACTGAAAATGAGTGTCACGCCTAAACCAAAGGACTTATGCACACATTTCAACATGTATTTAGTTCAGGTTGACATTCTGAAGCCTAAATGAGCATTAATTTGACTACACAACTTATTCCTATGAAGATACATTCAAAGTAAAAAAACGGGCTCAACTCGGACTGAAAGTGCATTTAAAGCAATAAAAACTCAAAATGAGTGTCACGCCTAAACCAAAGGACTTATGCACACATTTCAACATGTATTTAGTTCAGGTTGACCTCCTGAAGCCTAAATGAGCATTAATTTGACTACACAACTCATTCCTATGAAGGAACATTCAAAGTAAAAAAACGGGCTCAACTCGAACTGAAAGTGCATTTAAAGCAATAAAAACTCAAAATGAGTGTCACGCCTAAACCAAAGGCCTTTTATGCACACATTTCAACATGTATTTAGTTCGGGTTGACCTCCTGAAGCCTAAATGAGCATTAATTTGACTACACAACTCATTCCTATGAAGGAACATTCAAAGGAAAAAAACGGGCTCAACTCGGACTGAAAGTACATTTAAAGCAATAAAAACTGAAAATGAGTGTCACGCCTAAACCAAAGGACTTATGCACACATTTCAACATGTATTTAGTTCAGGTTGACCTCCTGAAGCCTAAATGAGCATTAATTCGACTACACAACTCATTCCTATGAAGGTACATTCAAAGTCACAAAACGTGCTCAACTAGGCCTGAAAGTGCATTTAAAGCAATAAAAACTGAAAATGAGTGTCACGCCTAAACCAAAGGACTTATGCACACATTTCAACATGTATTTAGTTCAGGTTGACCTCCTGAAGCCTAAATGAGCATTAATTTGACTACACAACTTATTCCTATGAAGATACATTCAAAGTAAAAAAACGGGCTCAACTCGGACTGAAAGTGCATTTAAAGCAATAAAAACTGAAAATGAGTGTCACGCCTAAACCAAAGGACTTATGCACACATTTCAACATGTATTTAGTTCAGGTTGACCTCCTGAAGCCTAAATCACCATTAATTTGACTACACAACTTATTCCTATGAAGATACATTCAAAGTAAAAAAACGGGCTCAACTCGGACTGAAAGTGCATTTAAAGCAATAAAAACTGAAAATGAGTGTCACGCCTAAACCAAAGGACTTATGCACACATTTCAACATGTATTTAGTTCAGGATGACGTCCTGAAGCCTAAATGAGCATTAATTTGACTACACAACTTATTCCTATGAAGATACATTCAAAGTAAAAAAACGTGCTCTACTCGGCCTGAAAATGCATTTAAAGCAATAAAAACTCAAAATGAGTGCCACGCCTAAACCAAAGGCCTTATGCACACATTTCAACATGTTTTTAGTTCAGGTTGACCTCCTGAAGCCTAAATGAGCATTAATTTGACTACACAACTTATTCCTATGAAGATACATTCAAAGTAAAAAAACGGGCTCAACTCGGACTGAAAGTGCATTTAAAGCAATAAAAACTGAAAATGAGTGTCACGCCTAAACCAAAGGACTTATGCACACATTTCAACATGTATTTAGTTCAGGTTGACCTCCTGAAGCCTAAATCACCATTAATTTGACTACACAACTTATTCCTATGAAGATACATTCAAAGTAAAAAAACGGGCTCAACTCGGACTGAAAGTACATTTAAAGCAATAAAAACTGAAAATGAGTGTCACGCCTAAACCAAAGGCCTTATGCACACATTTCAACATGTATTTAGTTCAGGTTGACATTCTGAAGCCTAAATGAGCATTAATTTGACTACACAACTTATTCCTATGAAGATACATTCAAAGTAAAAAAACGGGCTCAACTCGGACTGAAAGTGCATTTAAAGCAATAAAAACTGAAAATGAGTGTCACGCCTAAACCAAAGGACTTATGCACACATTTCAACATGTATTTAGTTCAGGTTGACCTCCTGAAGCCTAAATGAGCATTAATTTGACTACACAACTCATTCCTATGAAGGTACATTCAAAGTCACAAAACGTGCTCAACTAGGCCTGAAAGTGCATTTAAAGCAATAAAAACTCAAAATGAGTGTCACGCCTAAATCAAAGGACTTATGCACACATTTCAACATGTATTTAGTTCAGGTTGACATTCTGAAGCCTAAATGAGCATTAATTTGACTACACAACTTATTCCTATGAAGATACATTCAAAGTAAAAAAACGGGCTCAACTCGGACTGAAAGTGCATTTAAAGCAATAAAAACTGAAAATGAGTGTCACGCCTAAACCAAAGGACTTATGCACACATTTCAACATGTATTTAGTTCAGGTTGACCTCCTGAAGCCTAAATGAGCATTAATTTGACTACACAACTCATTCCTATGAAGATACATTCAAAGTAAAAAAACGGGCTCAACTAGGCCTGAAAGTGCATTTAAAGCAATAAAAACTCAAAATGAGTGTCACGCCTAAACCAAAGGACTTATGCACACATTTCAACATGTATTTAATTCAGGTTGACATTCTGAAGCCTAAATGAGCATTAATTTGACTACACAACTTATTCCTATGAAGATACATTCAAAGTAAAAAAACGGGCTCAACTCGGACTGAAAGTGCATTTAAAGCAATAAAAACTGAAAATGAGTGTCACGCCTAAACCAAATTCCTAATGCACACATTTCAACATGTATTTAGTTCAGGTTGACCTCCTGAAGCCTAAATCATCATTAATTTGACTACACAACTTATTCCTATGAAGATACATTCAAAGTAAAAAAACGGGCTCAACTCGGACTGAAAGTGCATTTAAAGCAATAAAAACTGAAAATGAGTGTCACGCCTAAACCAAAGGACTTATGCACACATTTCAACATGTATTTAGTTCAGGTTGACCTCCTGAAGCCGAAATGAGCATTAATTTGACTACACAACTTATTCCTATGAAGATACATTCAAAGTAAAAAAACATGCTCTACTCGGCCTGAAAATGCATTTAAAGCAATAAAAACTCAAAATGAGTGTCACGCCTAAACCAAAGGCCTTTTATGCACACATTTCAACATGTATTTAGTTCGGGTTGACCTCCTGAAGCCTAAATGAGCATTAATTTGACTACACAACTCATTCCTATGAAGGAACATTCAAAGGAAAAAAACGGGCTCAACTCGGACTGAAAGTACATTTAAAGCAATAAAAACTGAAAATGAGTGTCACGCCTAAACCAAAGGACTTATGCACACATTTCAACATGTATTTAGTTCAGGTTGACGTCCTGAAGCCTAAATGAGCATTAATTTGACTACACAACTTATTCCTATGAAGATACATTCAAAGTAAAAAAACGGGCTCAACTCGGACTGAAAGTGCATTTAAAGCAATAAAAACTGAAAATGAGTGTCACGCCTAAACCAAAGGACTTATGCACACATTTCAACATGTATTTAGTTCAGGTTGACCTCCTGAAGCCTAAATGAGCATTAATTTGACTACACAACTCATTCCTATGAAGATATATTCAAAGTCACAAAACGAGCTCAACTAGGCCTGAAAGTGCATTTAAAGCAATAAAAACTCAAAATGAGTGTCACGCCTAAACCAAAGGACTTATGCACAAATTTCAACATGTATTTAGTTCAGGTTGACATTCTGAAGCCTAAATGAGCATTAATTTGACTACACAACTTATTCCTATGAAGATACATTCAAAGTAAAAAAACGGGCTCAACTCGGACTGAAAGTGCATTTAAAGCAATAAAAACTGAAAATGAGTGTCACGCCTAAACCAAAGGACTTATGCACACATTTCAACATGTATTTAGTTCAGGTTGACCTCCTGAAGCCTAAATGAGCATTAATTTGACTACACAACTCATTCCTATGAAGATATATTCAAAGTCACAAAACGTGCTCAACTAGGCCTGAAAGTGCATTTAAAGCAATAAAAACTCAAAATGAGTGTCACGCCTAAACCAAAGGACTTATGCACACATTTCAACATGTATTTAGTTCAGGTTGACATTCTGAAGCCTAAATGAGCATTAATTTGACTACACAACTTATTCCTATGAAGATACATTCAAAGTAAAAAAACGGGCTCAACTCGGACTGAAAGTGCATTTAAAGCAATAAAAACTGAAAATGAGTGTCACGCCTAAACCAAAGGACTTATACACACATTTCAACATGTATTTAGTTCAGGATGACGTCCTGAAGCCTAAATGAGCATTAATTTGACTACACAACTTATTCCTATGAAGATACATTCAAAGTAAAAAAACGTGCTCTACTCGGCCTGAAAATGCATTTAAAGCAATAAAAACTCAAAATGAGTGCCACGCCTAAACCAAAGGCCTTATGCACACATTTCAACATGTATTTAGTTCAGGTTGACCTCCTGAAGCCTAAATGAGCATTAATTTGACTACACAACTCATTCCTATGAAGGAACATTCAAAGGAAAAAAACGGGCTCAACTCGGACTGAAAGTACATTTAAAGCAATAAAAACTGAAAATGAGTGTCACGCCTAAACCAAAGGACTTATGCACACATTTCAACATGTATTTAGTTCAGGTTGACATTCTGAAGCCTAAATGAGCATTAATTTGACTACACAACTTATTCCTATGAAGATACATTCAAAGTAAAAAAACGGGCTCAACTCGGACTGAAAGTGCATTTAAAGCAATAAAAACTCAAAATGAGTGTCACGCCTAAACCAAAGGACTTATGCACACATTTCAACATGTATTTAGTTCAGGTTGACCTCCTGAAGCCTAAATGAGCATTAATTTGACTACACAACTCATTCCTATGAAGGAACATTCAAAGTAAAAAAACGGGCTCAACTCGAACTGAAAGTGCATTTAAAGCAATAAAAACTCAAAATGAGTGTCACGCCTAAACCAAAGGCCTTTTATGCACACATTTCAACATGTATTTAGTTCGGGTTGACCTCCTGAAGCCTAAATGAGCATTAATTTGACTACACAACTCATTCCTATGAAGGAACATTCAAAGGAAAAAAACGGGCTCAACTCGGACTGAAAGTACATTTAAAGCAATAAAAACTGAAAATGAGTGTCACGCCTAAACCAAAGGACTTATGCACACATTTCAACATGTATTTAGTTCAGGTTGACCTCCTGAAGCCTAAATGAGCATTAATTCGACTACACAACTCATTCCTATGAAGGTACATTCAAAGTCACAAAACGTGCTCAACTAGGCCTGAAAGTGCATTTAAAGCAATAAAAACTGAAAATGAGTGTCACGCCTAAACCAAAGGACTTATGCACACATTTCAACATGTATTTAGTTCAGGTTGACCTCCTGAAGCCTAAATGAGCATTAATTTGACTACACAACTTATTCCTATGAAGATACATTCAAAGTAAAAAAACGGGCTCAACTCGGACTGAAAGTGCATTTAAAGCAATAAAAACTGAAAATGAGTGTCACGCCTAAACCAAAGGACTTATGCACACATTTCAACATGTATTTAGTTCAGGTTGACCTCCTGAAGCCTAAATCACCATTAATTTGACTACACAACTTATTCCTATGAAGATACATTCAAAGTAAAAAAACGGGCTCAACTCGGACTGAAAGTGCATTTAAAGCAATAAAAACTGAAAATGAGTGTCACGCCTAAACCAAAGGACTTATGCACACATTTCAACATGTATTTAGTTCAGGATGACGTCCTGAAGCCTAAATGAGCATTAATTTGACTACACAACTTATTCCTATGAAGATACATTCAAAGTAAAAAAACGTGCTCTACTCGGCCTGAAAATGCATTTAAAGCAATAAAAACTCAAAATGAGTGCCACGCCTAAACCAAAGGCCTTATGCACACATTTCAACATGTTTTTAGTTCAGGTTGACCTCCTGAAGCCTAAATGAGCATTAATTTGACTACACAACTTATTCCTATGAAGATACATTCAAAGTAAAAAAACGGGCTCAACTCGGACTGAAAGTGCATTTAAAGCAATAAAAACTGAAAATGAGTGTCACGCCTAAACCAAAGGACTTATGCACACATTTCAACATGTATTTAGTTCAGGTTGACCTCCTGAAGCCTAAATCACCATTAATTTGACTACACAACTTATTCCTATGAAGATACATTCAAAGTAAAAAAACGGGCTCAACTCGGACTGAAAGTACATTTAAAGCAATAAAAACTGAAAATGAGTGTCACGCCTAAACCAAAGGCCTTATGCACACATTTCAACATGTATTTAGTTCAGGTTGACATTCTGAAGCCTAAATGAGCATTAATTTGACTACACAACTTATTCCTATGAAGATACATTCAAAGTAAAAAAACGGGCTCAACTCGGACTGAAAGTGCATTTAAAGCAATAAAAACTGAAAATGAGTGTCACGCCTAAACCAAAGGACTTATGCACACATTTCAACATGTATTTAGTTCAGGTTGACCTCCTGAAGCCTAAATGAGCATTAATTTGACTACACAACTCATTCCTATGAAGGTACATTCAAAGTCACAAAACGTGCTCAACTAGGCCTGAAAGTGCATTTAAAGCAATAAAAACTCAAAATGAGTGTCACGCCTAAATCAAAGGACTTATGCACACATTTCAACATGTATTTAGTTCAGGTTGACATTCTGAAGCCTAAATGAGCATTAATTTGACTACACAACTTATTCCTATGAAGATACATTCAAAGTAAAAAAACGGGCTCAACTCGGACTGAAAGTGCATTTAAAGCAATAAAAACTGAAAATGAGTGTCACGCCTAAACCAAAGGACTTATGCACACATTTCAACATGTATTTAGTTCAGGTTGACCTCCTGAAGCCTAAATGAGCATTAATTTGACTACACAACTCATTCCTATGAAGATACATTCAAAGTAAAAAAACGGGCTCAACTAGGCCTGAAAGTGCATTTAAAGCAATAAAAACTCAAAATGAGTGTCACGCCTAAACCAAAGGACTTATGCACACATTTCAACATGTATTTAATTCAGGTTGACATTCTGAAGCCTAAATGAGCATTAATTTGACTACACAACTTATTCCTATGAAGATACATTCAAAGTAAAAAAACGGGCTCAACTCGGACTGAAAGTGCATTTAAAGCAATAAAAACTGAAAATGAGTGTCACGCCTAAACCAAAGGACTTATGCACACATTTCAACATGTATTTAGTTCAGGTTGACCTCCTGAAGCCTAAATGAGCATTAATTTGACTACACAACTTATTCCTATGAAGATACATTCAAAGTAAAAAAACATGCTCTACTCGGCCTGAAAATGCATTTAAAGCAATAAAAACTCAAATTGAGTGTCACGCCTAAACCAAAGGACTTATGCACACATTTCAACATGTATTTAGTTCAGGTTGACCTCCTGAAGCATAAATCACCATTAATTTGACTACACAACTTATTCCTATGAAGATACATTCAAAGTAAAAAAACGGGCTCAACTCGGACTGAAAGTGCATTTAAAGCAATAAAAACTGAAAATGAGTGTCACGCCTAAACCAAAGGACTTATGCACACATTTCAACATGTATTTAGTTCAGGTTGACCTCCTGAAGCCTAAATGAGCATTAATTTGACTACACAACTCATTCCTATGAAGGTACATTCAAAGTCACAAAACGTGCTCAACTAGGCCTGAAAGTGCATTTAAAGCAATAAAAACTGAAAATGAGTGTCACGCCTAAACCAAAGGACTTATGCACACATTTCAACATGTATTTAGTTCAGGTTGACATTCTGAAGCCTAAATGAGCATTAATTTGACTACACAACGTATTCCTATGAAGATACATTCAAAGTAAAAAAACGGGCTCAACTCGGACTGAAAGTGCATTTAAAGCAATAAAAACTGAAAATGAGTGTCACGCCTAAACCAAAGGACTTATGCACACATTTCAACATGTATTTAGTTCAGGTTGACCTCCTGAAGCCTAAATCACCATTAATTTGACTACACAACTTATTCCTATGAAGATACATTCAAAGTAAAAAAACGGGCTCAACTCGGACTGAAAGTGCATTTAAAGCAATAAAAACTGAAAATGAGTGTCACGCCTAAACCAAAGGACTTATGCAGACATTTCAACATGTATTTAGTTCAGGATGACGTCCTGAAGCCTAAATGAGCATTAATTTGACTACACAACTTATTCCTATGAAGATACATTCAAAGTAAAAAAACGTGCTCTACTCGGCCTGAAAATGCATTTAAAGCAATAAAAACTCAAAATGAGTGCCACGCCTAAACCAAAGGCCTTATGCACACATTTCAACATGTTTTTAGTTCAGGTTGACCTCCTGAAGCCTAAATCACCATTAATTTGACTACACAACTTATTCCTATGAAGATACATTCAAAGTAAAAAAACGGGCTCAACTCGGACTGAAAGTGCATTTAAAGCAATAAAAACTGAAAATGAGTGTCACGCCTAAACCAAAGGACTTATGCAGACATTTCAACATGTATTTAGTTCAGGATGACGTCCTGAAGCCTAAATGAGCATTAATTTGACTACACAACTTATTCCTATGAAGATACATTCAAAGTAAAAAAACGTGCTCTACTCGGCCTGAAAATGCATTTAAAGCAATAAAAACTCAAAATGAGTGCCACGCCTAAACCAAAGGCCTTATGCACACATTTCAACATGTTTTTAGTTCAGGTTGACCTCCTGAAGCCTAAATGAGCATTAATTTGACTACACAACTCATTCCTATGAAGATACATTCAAAGTAAAAAAACGGGCTCAACTAGGCCTGAAAGTGCATTTAAAGCAATAAAAACTGAAAATGAGTGTCACGCCTAAACCAAAGGACTTATGCACACATTTCAACATGTATTTAGTTCAGGTTGACATTCTGAAGCCTAAATGAGCATTAATTTGACTACACAACTTATTCCTATGAAGATACATTCAAAGTAAAAAAACGGGCTCAACTCGGACTGAAAGTGCATTTAAAGCAATAAAAACTGAAAATGAGTGTCACGCCTAAACCAAATTCCTAATGCACACATTTCAACATGTATTTAGTTCAGGTTGACCTCCTGAAGCCTAAATCATCATTAATTTGACTACACAACTTATTCCTATGAAGATACATTCAAAGTAAAAAAACGGGCTCAACTCGGACTGAAAGTGCATTTAAAGCAATAAAAACTGAAAATGAGTGTCACGCCTAAACCAAAGGACTTATGCACACATTTCAACATGTATTTAGTTCAGGTTGACCTCCTGAAGCCGAAATGAGCATTAATTTGACTACACAACTTATTCCTATGAAGATACATTCAAAGTAAAAAAACATGCTCTACTCGGCCTGAAAATGCATTTAAAGCAATAAAAACTCAAAATGAGTGTCACGCCTAAACCAAAGGCCTTTTATGCACACATTTCAACATGTATTTAGTTCGGGTTGACCTCCTGAAGCCTAAATGAGCATTAATTTGACTACACAACTCATTCCTATGAAGGAACATTCAAAGGAAAAAAACGGGCTCAACTCGGACTGAAAGTACATTTAAAGCAATAAAAACTGAAAATGAGTGTCACGCCTAAACCAAAGGACATATGCACACATTTCAACATGTATTTAGTTCAGGTTGACGTCCTGAAGCCTAAATGAGCATTAATTTGACTACACAACTTATTCCTATGAAGATACATTCAAAGTAAAAAAACGGGCTCAACTCGGACTGAAAGTGCATTTAAAGCAATAAAAACTGAAAATGAGTGTCACGCCTAAACCAAAGGACTTATGCACACATTTCAACATGTATTTAGTTCAGGATGACGTCCTGAAGCCTAAATGAGCATTAATTTGACTACACAACTTATTCCTATGAAGATACATTCAAAGTAAAAAAACGTGCTCTACTCGGCCTGAAAATGCATTTAAAGCAATAAAAACTCAAAATGAGTGCCACGCCTAAACCAAAGGCCTTATGCACACATTTCAACATGTATTTAGTTCAGGTTGACCTCCTGAAGCCTAAATGAGCATTAATTTGACTACACAACTCATTCCTATGAAGGAACATTCAAAGGAAAAAAACGGGCTCAACTCGGACTGAAAGTACATTTAAAGCAATAAAAACTGAAAATGAGTGTCACGCCTAAACCAAAGGACTTATGCACACATTTCAACATGTATTTAGTTCAGGTTGACATTCTGAAGCCTAAATGAGCATTAATTTGACTACACAACTTATTCCTATGAAGATACATTCAAAGTAAAAAAACGGGCTCAACTCGGACTGAAAGTGCATTTAAAGCAATAAAAACTCAAAATGAGTGTCACGCCTAAACCAAAGGACTTATGCACACATTTCAACATGTATTTAGTTCAGGTTGACCTCCTGAAGCCTAAATGAGCATTAATTTGACTACACAACTCATTCCTATGAAGGAACATTCAAAGTAAAAAAACGGGCTCAACTCGAACTGAAAGTGCATTTAAAGCAATAAAAACTCAAAATGAGTGTCACGCCTAAACCAAAGGCCTTTTATGCACACATTTCAACATGTATTTAGTTCGGGTTGACCTCCTGAAGCCTAAATGAGCATTAATTTGACTACACAACTCATTCCTATGAAGGAACATTCAAAGGAAAAAAACGGGCTCAACTCGGACTGAAAGTACATTTAAAGCAATAAAAACTGAAAATGAGTGTCACGCCTAAACCAAAGGACTTATGCACACATTTCAACATGTATTTAGTTCAGGTTGACCTCCTGAAGCCTAAATGAGCATTAATTCGACTACACAACTCATTCCTATGAAGGTACATTCAAAGTCACAAAACGTGCTCAACTAGGCCTGAAAGTGCATTTAAAGCAATAAAAACTGAAAATGAGTGTCACGCCTAAACCAAAGGACTTATGCACACATTTCAACATGTATTTAGTTCAGGTTGACCTCCTGAAGCCTAAATGAGCATTAATTTGACTACACAACTTATTCCTATGAAGATACATTCAAAGTAAAAAAACGGGCTCAACTCGGACTGAAAGTGCATTTAAAGCAATAAAAACTGAAAATGAGTGTCACGCCTAAACCAAAGGACTTATGCACACATTTCAACATGTATTTAGTTCAGGTTGACCTCCTGAAGCCTAAATCACCATTAATTTGACTACACAACTTATTCCTATGAAGATACATTCAAAGTAAAAAAACGGGCTCAACTCGGACTGAAAGTGCATTTAAAGCAATAAAAACTGAAAATGAGTGTCACGCCTAAACCAAAGGACTTATGCACACATTTCAACATGTATTTAGTTCAGGATGACGTCCTGAAGCCTAAATGAGCATTAATTTGACTACACAACTTATTCCTATGAAGATACATTCAAAGTAAAAAAACGTGCTCTACTCGGCCTGAAAATGCATTTAAAGCAATAAAAACTCAAAATGAGTGCCACGCCTAAACCAAAGGCCTTATGCACACATTTCAACATGTTTTTAGTTCAGGTTGACCTCCTGAAGCCTAAATGAGCATTAATTTGACTACACAACTTATTCCTATGAAGATACATTCAAAGTAAAAAAACGGGCTCAACTCGGACTGAAAGTGCATTTAAAGCAATAAAAACTGAAAATGAGTGTCACGCCTAAACCAAAGGACTTATGCACACATTTCAACATGTATTTAGTTCAGGTTGACCTCCTGAAGCCTAAATCACCATTAATTTGACTACACAACTTATTCCTATGAAGATACATTCAAAGTAAAAAAACGGGCTCAACTCGGACTGAAAGTACATTTAAAGCAATAAAAACTGAAAATGAGTGTCACGCCTAAACCAAAGGCCTTATGCACACATTTCAACATGTATTTAGTTCAGGTTGACATTCTGAAGCCTAAATGAGCATTAATTTGACTACACAACTTATTCCTATGAAGATACATTCAAAGTAAAAAAACGGGCTCAACTCGGACTGAAAGTGCATTTAAAGCAATAAAAACTGAAAATGAGTGTCACGCCTAAACCAAAGGACTTATGCACACATTTCAACATGTATTTAGTTCAGGTTGACCTCCTGAAGCCTAAATGAGCATTAATTTGACTACACAACTCATTCCTATGAAGGTACATTCAAAGTCACAAAACGTGCTCAACTAGGCCTGAAAGTGCATTTAAAGCAATAAAAACTCAAAATGAGTGTCACGCCTAAATCAAAGGACTTATGCACACATTTCAACATGTATTTAGTTCAGGTTGACATTCTGAAGCCTAAATGAGCATTAATTTGACTACACAACTTATTCCTATGAAGATACATTCAAAGTAAAAAAACGGGCTCAACTCGGACTGAAAGTGCATTTAAAGCAATAAAAACTGAAAATGAGTGTCACGCCTAAACCAAAGGACTTATGCACACATTTCAACATGTATTTAGTTCAGGTTGACCTCCTGAAGCCTAAATGAGCATTAATTTGACTACACAACTTATTCCTATGAAGATACATTCAAAGTAAAAAAACATGCTCTACTCGGCCTGAAAATGCATTTAAAGCAATAAAAACTCAAAATGAGTGTCACGCCTAAACCAAAGGCCTTATGCACACATTTCAACATGTATTTAGTTCGGGTTGACCTCCTGAAGCCTAAATGAGCATTAATTTGACTACACAACTCATTCCTATGAAGGAACATTCAAAGGAAAAAAACGGGCTCAACTCGGACTGAAAGTGCATTTAAAGCAATAAAAACTGAAAATGAGTGTCACGCCTAAACCAAAGGACTTATGCACACATTTCAACATGTATTTAGTTCAGGTTGACCTCCTGAAGCCTAAATGAGCATTAATTTGACTACACAACTTATTCCTATGAAGATACATTCAAAGTAAAAAAACGGGCTCAACTCGGACTGAAAGTGCATTTAAAGCAATAAAAACTGAAAATGAGTGTCACGCCTAAACCAAAGGACTTATGCACACATTTCAACATGTATTTAGTTCAGGTTGACCTCCTGAAGCCTAAATCACCATTAATTTGACTACACAACTTATTCCTATGAAGATACATTCAAAGTAAAAAAACGGGCTCAACTCGGACTGAAAGTGCATTTAAAGCAATAAAAACTGAAAATGAGTGTCACGCCTAAACCAAAGGACTTATGCACACATTTCAACATGTATTTAGTTCAGGATGACGTCCTGAAGCCTAAATGAGCATTAATTTGACTACACAACTTATTCCTATGAAGATACATTCAAAGTAAAAAAACGTGCTCTACTCGGCCTGAAAATGCATTTAAAGCAATAAAAACTCAAAATGAGTGCCACGCCTAAACCAAAGGCCTTATGCACACATTTCAACATGTATTTAGTTCAGGTTGACCTCCTGAAGCCTAAATGAGCATTAATTTGACTACACAACTCATTCCTATGAAGGAACATTCAAAGGAAAAAAACGGGCTCAACTCGGACTGAAAGTACATTTAAAGCAATAAAAACTGAAAATGAGTGTCACGCCTAAACCAAAGGACTTATGCACACATTTCAACATGTATTTAGTTCAGGTTGACATTCTGAAGCCTAAATGAGCATTAATTTGACTACACAACTTATTCCTATGAAGGTACATTCAAAGTCACAAAACGTGCTCAACTAGGCCTGAAAGTGCATTTAAAGCAATAAAAACTCAAAATGAGTGTCACGCCTAAACCAAAGGACTTATGCACACATTTCAACATGTATTTAGTTCAGGTTGACATTCTGAAGCCTAAATGAGCATTAATTTGACTACACAACTTATTCCTATGAAGATACATTCAAAGTAAAAAAACGGGCTCAACTCGGACTGAAAGTGCATTTAAAGCAATAAAAACTGAAAATGAGTGTCACGCCTAAACCAAAGGACTTATGCACACATTTCAACATGTATTTAGTTCAGGTTGACCTCCTGAAGCCTAAATGAGCATTAATTTGACTACACAACTCATTCCTATGAAGGAACATTCAAAGTAAAAAAACGGGCTCAACTCGAACTGAAAGTGCATTTAAAGCAATAAAAACTGAAAATGAGTGTCACGCCTAAACCAAAGGACTTATGCACACATTTCAACACGTATTTAGTTCAGGTTGACCTCCTGAAGCCTAAATGAGCATTAATTTGACTACACAACTCATTCCTATGAAGGAACATTCAAAGTAAAAAAACGGGCTCAACTCGGACTTAAAGTGCATTTAAAGCAATAAAAACTGAAAATGAGTGTCACGCCTAAACCAAAGGACTTATGCACACATTTCAACACGTATTTAGTTCAGGTTGACCTCCTGAAGCCTAAATGAGCATTAATTTGACTACACAACTCATTCCTATGAAGGAACATTCAAAGTAAAAAAACGGGCTCAACTCGGACTGAAAGTGCATTTAAAGCAATAAAAACTGAAAATGAGTGTCACGCCTAAACCAAAGGACTTATGCACACATTTCAACATGTATTTAGTTCAGGTTGACCTCCTGAAGCCTAAATGAGCATTATTTTGTCAATACAAATCATTCCTATGAAGGTACATTCAAAGTCACAAAACGTTCTCAAATAGGCCTGAAAGTGCATTTAAAGCAATAAAATCTCAAAATGATTGTCACGCCTAAATCAAAGGACTTATGCACACATTTCAACATGTATTTAATTCAGGTTGACCTCCTGAAGCCTAAATGAGCATTAATTTGACTACACAACTCATTCCTATGAAGGTACATTCAAAGTCACAAAACGTGCTCAACTAGGCCTGAAAGTGCATTTAAAGCAATAAAAACTGAAAATGAGTGTCACGCCTAAACCAAAGGACTTATGCACACATTTCAACATGTATTTAGTTCAGGTTGACCTCCTGAAGCCTAAATGAGCATTAATTTGACTACACAACTTATTCCTATGAAGATACATTCAAAGTAAAAAAACATGCTCTACTCGGCCTGAAAATGCATTTAAAGCAATAAAAACTCAAAATGAGTGTCACGCCTAAACCAAAGGCCTTATGCACACATTTCAACATGTATTTAGTTCGGGTTGACCTCCTGAAGACTAAATGAGCATTAATTTGACTACACAACTCATTCCTATGAAGGAACATTCAAAGGAAAAAAACGGGCTCAACTCGGACTGAAAGTACATTTAAAGCAATAAAAACTGAAAATGAGTGTCACGCCTAAACCAAAGGACTTATGCACACATTTCAACATGTATTTAGTTCAGGTTGACCTCCTGAAGCCTAAATGAGCATTAATTCGACTACACAACTCATTCCTATGAAGGTACATTCAAAGTCACAAAACGTGCTCAACTAGGCCTGAAAGTGCATTTAAAGCAATAAAAACTCAAAATGAGTGTCACGCCTAAACCAAAGGACTTATGCACACATTTCAACATGTATTTAGTTCAGGTTGACCTCCTGAAGCCTAAATGAGCATTAATTTGACTACACAACTCATTCCTATGAAGGTACATTCAAAGTCACAAAACGTGCTCAACTAGGCCTGAAAGTGCATTTAAAGCAATAAAAACTCAAAATGAGTGTCACGCCTAAATCAAAGGACTTATGCACACATTTCAACATGTATTTAGTTCAGGTTGACATTCTGAAGCCTAAATCACCATTAATTTGACTACACAACTTATTCCTATGAAGATACATTCAAAGTAAAAAAACGGGCTCAACTCGGACTGAAAGTGCATTTAAAGCAATAAAAACTGAAAATGAGTGTCACGCCTAAACCAAAGGACTTATGCACACATTTCAACATGTATTTAGTTCAGGATGACGTCCTGAAGCCTAAATGAGCATTAATTTGACTACACAACTTATTCCTATGAAGATACATTCAAAGTAAAAAAACGTGCTCTACTCGGCCTGAAAATGCATTTAAAGCAATAAAAACTCAAAATGAGTGCCACGCCTAAACCAAAGGCCTTATGCACACATTTCAACATGTATTTAGTTCAGGTTGACCTCCTGAAGCCTAAATGAGCATTAATTTGACTACACAACTCATTCCTATGAAGGAACATTCAAAGGAAAAAAACGGGCTCAACTCGGACTGAAAGTACATTTAAAGCAATAAAAACTGAAAATGAGTGTCACGCCTAAACCAAAGGACTTATGCACACATTTCAACATGTATTTAGTTCAGGATGACGTCCTGAAGCCTAAATGAGCATTAATTTGACTACACAACTTATTCCTATGAAGATACATTCAAAGTAAAAAAACGTGCTCTACTCGGCCTGAAAATGCATTTAAAGCAATAAAAACTCAAAATGAGTGCCACGCCTAAACCAAAGGCCTTATGCACACATTTCAACATGTTTTTAGTTCAGGTTGACCTCCTGAAGCCTAAATGAGCATTAATTTGACTACACAACTCATTCCTATGAAGGAACATTCAAAGGAAAAAAACGGGCTCAACTCGGACTGAAAGTACATTTAAAGCAATAAAAACTGAAAATGAGTGTCACGCCTAAACCAAAGGCCTTATGCACACATTTCAACATGTATTTAGTTCAGGTTGACATTCTGAAGCCTAAATGAGCATTAATTTGACTACACAACTTATTCCTATGAAGATACATTCAAAGTAAAAAAACGGGCTCAACTCGGACTGAAAGTGCATTTAAAGCAATAAAAACTGAAAATGAGTGTCACGCCTAAACCAAAGGACTTATGCACACATTTCAACATGTATTTAGTTCAGGTTGACCTCCTGAAGCCTAAATGAGCATTAATTTGACTACACAACTCATTCCTATGAAGGTACATTCAAAGTCACAAAACGTGCTCAACTAGGCCTGAAAGTGCATTTAAAGCAATAAAAACTCAAAATGAGTGTCACGCCTAAATCAAAGGACTTATGCACACATTTCAACATGTATTTAGTTCAGGTTGACATTCTGAAGCCTAAATGAGCATTAATTTGACTACACAACTTATTCCTATGAAGATACATTCAAAGTAAAAAAACGGGCTCAACTCGGACTGAAAGTGCATTTAAAGCAATAAAAACTGAAAATGAGTGTCACGCCTAAACCAAAGGACTTATGCACACATTTCAACATGTATTTAGTTCAGGTTGACCTCCTGAAGCCTAAATGAGCATTAATTTGACTACACAACTTATTCCTATGAAGATACATTCAAAGTAAAAAAACATGCTCTACTCGGCCTGAAAATGCATTTAAAGCAATAAAAACTCAAAATGAGTGTCACGCCTAAACCAAAGGCCTTATGCACACATTTCAACATGTATTTAGTTCGGGTTGACCTCCTGAAGCCTAAATGAGCATTAATTTGACTACACAACTCATTCCTATGAAGGAACATTCAAAGGAAAAAAACGGGCTCAACTCGGACTGAAAGTGCATTTAAAGCAATAAAAACTGAAAATGAGTGTCACGCCTAAACCAAAGGACTTATGCACACATTTCAACATGTATTTAGTTCAGGTTGACCTCCTGAAGCCTAAATGAGCATTAATTTGACTACACAACTTATTCCTATGAAGATACATTCAAAGTAAAAAAACGGGCTCAACTCGGACTGAAAGTGCATTTAAAGCAATAAAAACTGAAAATGAGTGTCACGCCTAAACCAAAGGACTTATGCACACATTTCAACATGTATTTAGTTCAGGTTGACCTCCTGAAGCCTAAATCACCATTAATTTGACTACACAACTTATTCCTATGAAGATACATTCAAAGTAAAAAAACGGGCTCAACTCGGACTGAAAGTGCATTTAAAGCAATAAAAACTGAAAATGAGTGTCACGCCTAAACCAAAGGACTTATGCACACATTTCAACATGTATTTAGTTCAGGATGACGTCCTGAAGCCTAAATGAGCATTAATTTGACTACACAACTTATTCCTATGAAGATACATTCAAAGTAAAAAAACGTGCTCTACTCGGCCTGAAAATGCATTTAAAGCAATAAAAACTCAAAATGAGTGCCACGCCTAAACCAAAGGCCTTATGCACACATTTCAACATGTATTTAGTTCAGGTTGACCTCCTGAAGCCTAAATGAGCATTAATTTGACTACACAACTCATTCCTATGAAGGAACATTCAAAGTAAAAAAACGGGCTCAACTCGGACTGAAAGTACATTTAAAGCAATAAAAACTGAAAATGAGTGTCACGCCTAAACCAAAGGACTTATGCACACATTTCAACATGTATTTAGTTCAGGTTGACATTCTGAAGCCTAAATGAGCATTAATTTGACTACACAACTTATTCCTATGAAGGTACATTCAAAGTCACAAAACGTGCTCAACTAGGCCTGAAAGTGCATTTAAAGCAATAAAAACTCAAAATGAGTGTCACGCCTAAACCAAAGGACTTATGCACACATTTCAACATGTATTTAGTTCAGGTTGACATTCTGAAGCCTAAATGAGCATTAATTTGACTACACAACTTATTCCTATGAAGATACATTCAAAGTAAAAAAACGGGCTCAACTCGGACTGAAAGTGCATTTAAAGCAATAAAAACTGAAAATGAGTGTCACGCCTAAACCAAAGGACTTATGCACACATTTCAACATGTATTTAGTTCAGGTTGACCTCCTGAAGCCTAAATGAGCATTAATTTGACTACACAACTCATTCCTATGAAGGAACATTCAAAGTAAAAAAACGGGCTCAACTCGAACTGAAAGTGCATTTAAAGCAATAAAAACTGAAAATGAGTGTCACGCCTAAACCAAAGGACTTATGCACACATTTCAACACTTATTTAGTTCAGGTTGACCTCCTGAAGCCTAAATGAGCATTAATTTGACTACACAACTCATTCCTATGAAGGAACATTCAAAGTAAAAAAACGGGCTCAACTCGGACTTACAGTAAAGTGCATTTAAAGCAATAAAAACTGAAAATGAGTGTCACGCCTAAACCAAAGGACTTATGCACACATTTCAACACGTATTTAGTTCAGGTTGACCTCCTGAAGCCTAAATGAGCATTAATTTGACTACACAACTCATTCCTATGAAGGAACATTCAAAGTAAAAAAACGGGCTCAACTCGGACTGAAAGTGCATTTAAAGCAATAAAAACTGAAAATGAGTGTCACGCCTAAACCAAAGGACTTATGCACACATTTCAACATGTATTTAGTTCAGGTTGACCTCCTGAAGCCTAAATGAGCATTATTTTGTCAATACAAATCATTCCTATGAAGGTACATTCAAAGTCACAAAACGTTCTCAACTAGGCCTGAAAGTGCATTTAAAGCAATAAAATCTCAAAATGATTGTCACGCCTAAATCAAAGGACTTATGCACACATTTCAACATGTATTTAATTCAGGTTGACCTCCTGAAGCCTAAATGAGCATTAATTTGACTACACAACTTATTCCTATGAAGATACATTCAAAGTAAAAAAACATGCTCTACTCGGCCTGAAAATGCATTTAAAGCAATAAAAACTCAAAATGAGTGTCACGCCTAAACCAAAGGACTTATGCACACATTTCAACATGTATTTAGTTCAGGTTGACCTCCTGAAGCCTAAATGAGCATTAATTCGACTACACAACTCATTCCTATGAAGGTACATTCAAAGTCACAAAACGTGCTCAACTAGGCCTGAAAGTGCATTTAAAGCAATAAAAACTCAAAATGAGTGTCACGCCTAAACCAAAGGACTTATGCACACATTTCAACATGTATTTAGTTCAGGTTGACATTCTGAAGCCTAAATGAGCATTAATTTGACTACACAACTTATTCCTATGAAGATACATTCAAAGTAAAAAAACGGGCTCAACTCGGACTGAAAGTGCATTTAAAGCAATAAAAACTGAAAATGAGTGTCACGCCTAAACCAAAGGACTTATGCACACATTTCAACATGTATTTAGTTCAGGTTGACATTCTGAAGCCTAAATGAGCATTAATTTGACTACACAACGTATTCCTATGAAGATACATTCAAAGTAAAAAAACGGGCTCAACTCGGACTGAAAGTGCATTTAAAGCAATAAAAACTGAAAATGAGTGTCACGCCTAAACCAAAGGACTTATGCACACATTTCAACATGTATTTAGTTCAGGTTGACCTCCTGAAGCCTAAATCACCATTAATTTGACTACACAACTTATTCCTATGAAGATACATTCAAAGTAAAAAAACGGGCTCAACTCGGACTGAAAGTGCATTTAAAGCAATAAAAACTGAAAATGAGTGTCACGCCTAAACCAAAGGACTTATGCAGACATTTCAACATGTATTTAGTTCAGGATGACGTCCTGAAGCCTAAATGAGCATTAATTTGACTACACAACTTATTCCTATGAAGATACATTCAAAGTAAAAAAACGTGCTCTACTCGGCCTGAAAATGCATTTAAAGCAATAAAAACTCAAAATGAGTGCCACGCCTAAACCAAAGGCCTTATGCACACATTTCAACATGTTTTTAGTTCAGGTTGACCTCCTGAAGCCTAAATGAGCATTAATTTGACTACACAACTCATTCCTATGAAGATACATTCAAAGTAAAAAAACGGGCTCAACTAGGCCTGAAAGTGCATTTAAAGCAATAAAAACTCAAAATGAGTGTCACGCCTAAACCAAAGGACTTATGCACACATTTCAACATGTATTTAGTTCAGGTTGACATTCTGAAGCCTAAATGAGCATTAATTTGACTACACAACTTATTCCTATGAAGATACATTCAAAGTAAAAAAACGGGCTCAACTCGGACTGAAAGTGCATTTAAAGCAATAAAAACTGAAAATGAGTGTCACGCCTAAACCAAATTCCTAATGCACACATTTCAACATGTATTTAGTTCAGGTTGACCTCCTGAAGCCTAAATCATCATTAATTTGACTACACAACTTATTCCTATGAAGATACATTCAAAGTAAAAAAACGGGCTCAACTCGGACTGAAAGTGCATTTAAAGCAATAAAAACTGAAAATGAGTGTCACGCCTAAACCAAAGGACTTATGCACACATTTCAACATGTATTTAGTTCAGGTTGACCTCCTGAAGCCTAAATGAGCATTAATTTGACTACACAACTCATTCCTATGAAGGTACATTCAAAGTCACAAAACGTGCTCAACTAGGCCTGAAAGTGCATTTAAAGCAATAAAAACTGAAAATGAGTGTCACGCCTAAACCAAAGGACTTATGCACACATTTCAACATGTATTTAGTTCAGGTTGACATTCTGAAGCCTAAATGAGCATTAATTTGACTACACAACTTATTCCTATGAAGATACATTCAAAGTAAAAAAACGGGCTCAACTCGGACTGAAAGTGCATTTAAAGCAATAAAAACTGAAAATGAGTGTCACGCCTAAACCAAAGGACTTATGCACACATTTCAACATGTATTTAGTTCAGGTTGACCTCCTGAAGCCGAAATGAGCATTAATTTGACTACACAACTTATTCCTATGAAGATACATTCAAAGTAAAAAAACATGCTCTACTCGGCCTGAAAATGCATTTAAAGCAATAAAAACTCAAAATGAGTGTCACGCCTAAACCAAAGGCCTTTTATGCACACATTTCAACATGTATTTAGTTCGGGTTGACCTCCTGAAGCCTAAATGAGCATTAATTTGACTACACAACTCATTCCTATGAAGGAACATTCAAAGGAAAAAAACGGGCTCAACTCGGACTGAAAGTACATTTAAAGCAATAAAAACTGAAAATGAGTGTCACGCCTAAACCAAAGGACTTATGCACACATTTCAACATGTATTTAGTTCAGGTTGACGTCCTGAAGCCTAAATGAGCATTAATTTGACTACACAACTTATTCCTATGAAGATACATTCAAAGTAAAAAAACGGGCTCAACTCGGACTGAAAGTGCATTTAAAGCAATAAAAACTGAAAATGAGTGTCACGCCTAAACCAAAGGACTTATGCACACATTTCAACATGTATTTAGTTCAGGTTGACCTCCTGAAGCCTAAATGAGCATTAATTTGACTACACAACTCATTCCTATGAAGATATATTCAAAGTCACAAAACGAGCTCAACTAGGCCTGAAAGTGCATTTAAAGCAATAAAAACTCAAAATGAGTGTCACGCCTAAACCAAAGGACTTATGCACAAATTTCAACATGTATTTAGTTCAGGTTGACATTCTGAAGCCTAAATGAGCATTAATTTGACTACACAACTTATTCCTATGAAGATACATTCAAAGTAAAAAAACGGGCTCAACTCGGACTGAAAGTGCATTTAAAGCAATAAAAACTGAAAATGAGTGTCACGCCTAAACCAAAGGACTTATGCACACATTTCAACATGTATTTAGTTCAGGTTGACCTCCTGAAGCCTAAATGAGCATTAATTTGACTACACAACTCATTCCTATGAAGATATATTCAAAGTCACAAAACGTGCTCAACTAGGCCTGAAAGTGCATTTAAAGCAATAAAAACTCAAAATGAGTGTCACGCCTAAACCAAAGGACTTATGCACACATTTCAACATGTATTTAGTTCAGGTTGACATTCTGAAGCCTAAATGAGCATTAATTTGACTACACAACTTATTCCTATGAAGATACATTCAAAGTAAAAAAACGGGCTCAACTCGGACTGAAAGTGCATTTAAAGCAATAAAAACTGAAAATGAGTGTCACGCCTAAACCAAAGGACTTATACACACATTTCAACATGTATTTAGTTCAGGATGACGTCCTGAAGCCTAAATGAGCATTAATTTGACTACACAACTTATTCCTATGAAGATACATTCAAAGTAAAAAAACGTGCTCTACTCGGCCTGAAAATGCATTTAAAGCAATAAAAACTCAAAATGAGTGCCACGCCTAAACCAAAGGCCTTATGCACACATTTCAACATGTATTTAGTTCAGGTTGACCTCCTGAAGCCTAAATGAGCATTAATTTGACTACACAACTCATTCCTATGAAGGAACATTCAAAGGAAAAAAACGGGCTCAACTCGGACTGAAAGTACATTTAAAGCAATAAAAACTGAAAATGAGTGTCATGCCTAAACCAAAGGACTTATGCACACATTTCAACATGTATTTAGTTCAGGTTGACATTCTGAAGCCTAAATGAGCATTAATTTGACTACACAACTTATTCCTATGAAGGTACATTCAAAGTCACAAAACGTGCTCAACTAGGCCTGAAAGTGCATTTAAAGCAATAAAAACTCAAAATGAGTGTCACGCCTAAACCAAAGGACTTATGCACACATTTCAACATGTATTTAGTTCAGGTTGACATTCTGAAGCCTAAATGAGCATTAATTTGACTACACAACTTATTCCTATGAAGATACATTCAAAGTAAAAAAACGGGCTCAACTCGGACTGAAAGTGCATTTAAAGCAATAAAAACTGAAAATGAGTGTCACGCCTAAACCAAAGGACTTATGCACACATTTCAACATGTATTTAGTTCAGGTTGACCTCCTGAAGCCTAAATGAGCATTAATTTGACTACACAACTCATTCCTATGAAGGAACATTCAAAGTAAAAAAACGGGCTCAACTCGAACTGAAAGTGCATTTAAAGCAATAAAAACTGAAAATGAGTGTCACGCCTAAACCAAAGGACTTATGCACACATTTCAACACGTATTTAGTTCAGGTTGACCTCCTGAAGCCTAAATGAGCATTAATTTGACTACACAACTCATTCCTATGAAGGAACATTCAAAGTAAAAAAACGGGCTCAACTCGGACTGAAAGTGCATTTAAAGCAATAAAAACTGAAAATGAGTGTCACGCCTAAACCAAAGGACTTATGCACACATTTCAACATGTATTTAGTTCAGGTTGACCTCCTGAAGCCTAAATCACCATTAATTTGACTACACAACTTATTCCTATGAAGATACATTCAAAGTAAAAAAACGGGCTCAACTCGGACTGAAAGTGCATTTAAAGCAATAAAAACTGAAAATGAGTGTCACGCCTAAACCAAAGGACTTATGCACACATTTCTACATGTATTTAGTTCAGGATGACGTCCTGAAGCCTAAATGAGCATTAATTTGACTACACAACTTATTCCTATGAAGATACATTCAAAGTAAAAAAACGTGCTCTACTCGGCCTGAAAATGCATTTAAAGCAATAAAAACTCAAAATGAGTGCCACGCCTAAACCAAAGGCCTTATGCACACATTTCAACATGTATTTAGTTCAGGTTGACCTCCTGAAGCCTAAATGAGCATTAATTTGACTACACAACTCATTCCTATGAAGGAACATTCAAAGGAAAAAAACGGGCTCAACTCGGACTGAAAGTACATTTAAAGCAATAAAAACTGAAAATGAGTGTCACGCCTAAACCAAAGGACTTATGCACACATTTCAACATGTATTTAGTTCAGGTTGACATTCTGAAGCCTAAATGAGCATTAATTTGACTACACAACTTATTCCTATGAAGGTACATTCAAAGTCACAAAACGTGCTCAACTAGGCCTGAAAGTGCATTTAAAGCAATAAAAACTGAAAATGAGTGTCACGCCTAAACCAAAGGACTTATGCACACATTTCAACATGTATTTAGTTCAGGTTGACCTCCTGAAGCCTAAATGAGCATTAATTTGACTACACAACTCATTCCTATGAAGGAACATTCAAAGTAAAAAAACGGGCTCAACTCGAACTGAAAGTGCATTTAAAGCAATAAAAACTGAAAATGAGTGTCACGCCTAAACCAAAGGACTTATGCACACATTTCAACACGTATTTAGTTCAGGTTGACCTCCTGAAGCCTAAATGAGCATTAATTTGACTACACAACTCATTCCTATGAAGGAACATTCAAAGTAAAAAAACGGGCTCAACTCGGACTTAAAGTGCATTTAAAGCAATAAAAACTGAAAATGAGTGTCACGCCTAAACCAAAGGACTTATGCACACATTTCAACACGTATTTAGTTCAGGTTGACCTCCTGAAGCCTAAATGAGCATTAATTTGACTACACAACTCATTCCTATGAAGGAACATTCAAAGTAAAAAAACGGGCTCAACTCGGACTGAAAGTGCATTTAAAGCAATAAAAACTGAAAATGAGTGTCACGCCTAAACCAAAGGACTTATGCACACATTTCAACATGTATTTAGTTCAGGTTGACCTCCTGAAGCCTAAATGAGCATTATTTTGTCAATACAAATCATTCCTATGAAGGTACATTCAAAGTCACAAAACGTTCTCAACTAGGCCTGAAAGTGCATTTAAAGCAATAAAATCTCAAAATGATTGTCACGCCTAAATCAAAGGACTTATGCACACATTTCAACATGTATTTAATTCAGGTTGACCTCCTGAAGCCTAAATGAGCATTAATTTGACTACACAACTCATTCCTATGAAGGTACATTCAAAGTCACAAAACGTGCTCAACTAGGCCTGAAAGTGCATTTAAAGCAATAAAAACTGAAAATGAGTGTCACGCCTAAACCAAAGGACTTATGCACACATTTCAACATGTATTTAGTTCAGGTTGACATTCTGAAGCCTAAATGAGCATTAATTTGACTACACAACTTATTCCTATGAAGATACATTCAAAGTAAAAAAACGGGCTCAACTCGGACTGAAAGTGCATTTAAAGCAATAAAAACTGAAAATGAGTGTCACGCCTAAACCAAAGGACTTATGCACACATTTCAACATGTATTTAGTTCAGGTTGACCTCCTGAAGCCTAAATGAGCATTAATTTGACTACACAACTTATTCCTATGAAGATACATTCAAAGTAAAAAAACATGCTCTACTCGGCCTGAAAATGCATTTAAAGCAATAAAAACTCAAAATGAGTGTCACGCCTAAACCAAAGGCCTTATGCACACATTTCAACATGTATTTAGTTCGGGTTGACCTCCTGAAGACTAAATGAGCATTAATTTGACTACACAACTCATTCCTATGAAGGAACATTCAAAGGAAAAAAACGGGCTCAACTCGGACTGAAAGTACATTTAAAGCAATAAAAACTGAAAATGAGTGTCACGCCTAAACCAAAGGACTTATGCACACATTTCAACATGTATTTAGTTCAGGTTGACCTCCTGAAGCCTAAATGAGCATTAATTCGACTACACAACTCATTCCTATGAAGGTACATTCAAAGTCACAAAACGTGCTCAACTAGGCCTGAAAGTGCATTTAAAGCAATAAAAACTCAAAATGAGTGTCACGCCTAAACCAAAGGACTTATGCACACATTTCAACATGTATTTAGTTCAGGTTGACATTCTGAAGCCTAAATGAGCATTAATTTGACTACACAACTTATTCCTATGAAGATACATTCAAAGTAAAAAAACGGGCTCAACTCGGACTGAAAGTGCATTTAAAGCAATAAAAACTGAAAATGAGTGTCACGCCTAAACCAAAGGACTTATGCACACATTTCAACATGTATTTAGTTCAGGTTGACATTCTGAAGCCTAAATGAGCATTAATTTGACTACACAACGTATTCCTATGAAGATACATTCAAAGTAAAAAAACGGGCTCAACTCGGACTGAAAGTGCATTTAAAGCAATAAAAACTGAAAATGAGTGTCACGCCTAAACCAAAGGACTTATGCACACATTTCAACATGTATTTAGTTCAGGTTGACCTCCTGAAGCCTAAATCACCATTAATTTGACTACACAACTTATTCCTATGAAGATACATTCAAAGTAAAAAAACGGGCTCAACTCGGACTGAAAGTGCATTTAAAGCAATAAAAACTGAAAATGAGTGTCACGCCTAAACCAAAGGACTTATGCAGACATTTCAACATGTATTTAGTTCAGGATGACGTCCTGAAGCCTAAATGAGCATTAATTTGACTACACAACTTATTCCTATGAAGATACATTCAAAGTAAAAAAACGTGCTCTACTCGGCCTGAAAATGCATTTAAAGCAATAAAAACTCAAAATGAGTGCCACGCCTAAACCAAAGGCCTTATGCACACATTTCAACATGTTTTTAGTTCAGGTTGACCTCCTGAAGCCTAAATGAGCATTAATTTGACTACACAACTCATTCCTATGAAGATACATTCAAAGTAAAAAAACGGGCTCAACTAGGCCTGAAAGTGCATTTAAAGCAATAAAAACTCAAAATGAGTGTCACGCCTAAACCAAAGGACTTATGCACACATTTCAACATGTATTTAGTTCAGGTTGACATTCTGAAGCCTAAATGAGCATTAATTTGACTACACAACTTATTCCTATGAAGATACATTCAAAGTAAAAAAACGGGCTCAACTCGGACTGAAAGTGCATTTAAAGCAATAAAAACTGAAAATGAGTGTCACGCCTAAACCAAATTCCTAATGCACACATTTCAACATGTATTTAGTTCAGGTTGACCTCCTGAAGCCTAAATCATCATTAATTTGACTACACAACTTATTCCTATGAAGATACATTCAAAGTAAAAAAACGGGCTCAACTCGGACTGAAAGTGCATTTAAAGCAATAAAAACTGAAAATGAGTGTCACGCCTAAACCAAAGGACTTATGCACACATTTCAACATGTATTTAGTTCAGGTTGACCTCCTGAAGCCTAAATGAGCATTAATTTGACTACACAACTCATTCCTATGAAGGTACATTCAAAGTCACAAAACGTGCTCAACTAGGCCTGAAAGTGCATTTAAAGCAATAAAAACTGAAAATGAGTGTCACGCCTAAACCAAAGGACTTATGCACACATTTCAACATGTATTTAGTTCAGGTTGACATTCTGAAGCCTAAATGAGCATTAATTTGACTACACAACTTATTCCTATGAAGATACATTCAAAGTAAAAAAACGGGCTCAACTCGGACTGAAAGTGCATTTAAAGCAATAAAAACTGAAAATGAGTGTCACGCCTAAACCAAAGGACTTATGCACACATTTCAACATGTATTTAGTTCAGGTTGACCTCCTGAAGCCGAAATGAGCATTAATTTGACTACACAACTTATTCCTATGAAGATACATTCAAAGTAAAAAAACATGCTCTACTCGGCCTGAAAATGCATTTAAAGCAATAAAAACTCAAAATGAGTGTCACGCCTAAACCAAAGGCCTTTTATGCACACATTTCAACATGTATTTAGTTCGGGTTGACCTCCTGAAGCCTAAATGAGCATTAATTTGACTACACAACTCATTCCTATGAAGGAACATTCAAAGGAAAAAAACGGGCTCAACTCGGACTGAAAGTACATTTAAAGCAATAAAAACTGAAAATGAGTGTCACGCCTAAACCAAAGGACTTATGCACACATTTCAACATGTATTTAGTTCAGGTTGACGTCCTGAAGCCTAAATGAGCATTAATTTGACTACACAACTTATTCCTATGAAGATACATTCAAAGTAAAAAAACGGGCTCAACTCGGACTGAAAGTGCATTTAAAGCAATAAAAACTGAAAATGAGTGTCACGCCTAAACCAAAGGACTTATGCACACATTTCAACATGTATTTAGTTCAGGTTGACCTCCTGAAGCCTAAATGAGCATTAATTTGACTACACAACTCATTCCTATGAAGATATATTCAAAGTCACAAAACGAGCTCAACTAGGCCTGAAAGTGCATTTAAAGCAATAAAAACTCAAAATGAGTGTCACGCCTAAACCAAAGGACTTATGCACAAATTTCAACATGTATTTAGTTCAGGTTGACATTCTGAAGCCTAAATGAGCATTAATTTGACTACACAACTTATTCCTATGAAGATACATTCAAAGTAAAAAAACGGGCTCAACTCGGACTGAAAGTGCATTTAAAGCAATAAAAACTGAAAATGAGTGTCACGCCTAAACCAAAGGACTTATGCACACATTTCAACATGTATTTAGTTCAGGTTGACCTCCTGAAGCCTAAATGAGCATTAATTTGACTACACAACTCATTCCTATGAAGATATATTCAAAGTCACAAAACGTGCTCAACTAGGCCTGAAAGTGCATTTAAAGCAATAAAAACTCAAAATGAGTGTCACGCCTAAACCAAAGGACTTATGCACACATTTCAACATGTATTTAGTTCAGGTTGACATTCTGAAGCCTAAATGAGCATTAATTTGACTACACAACTTATTCCTATGAAGATACATTCAAAGTAAAAAAACGGGCTCAACTCGGACTGAAAGTGCATTTAAAGCAATAAAAACTGAAAATGAGTGTCACGCCTAAACCAAAGGACTTATACACACATTTCAACATGTATTTAGTTCAGGATGACGTCCTGAAGCCTAAATGAGCATTAATTTGACTACACAACTTATTCCTATGAAGATACATTCAAAGTAAAAAAACGTGCTCTACTCGGCCTGAAAATGCATTTAAAGCAATAAAAACTCAAAATGAGTGCCACGCCTAAACCAAAGGCCTTATGCACACATTTCAACATGTATTTAGTTCAGGTTGACCTCCTGAAGCCTAAATGAGCATTAATTTGACTACACAACTCATTCCTATGAAGGAACATTCAAAGGAAAAAAACGGGCTCAACTCGGACTGAAAGTACATTTAAAGCAATAAAAACTGAAAATGAGTGTCATGCCTAAACCAAAGGACTTATGCACACATTTCAACATGTATTTAGTTCAGGTTGACATTCTGAAGCCTAAATGAGCATTAATTTGACTACACAACTTATTCCTATGAAGGTACATTCAAAGTCACAAAACGTGCTCAACTAGGCCTGAAAGTGCATTTAAAGCAATAAAAACTCAAAATGAGTGTCACGCCTAAACCAAAGGACTTATGCACACATTTCAACATGTATTTAGTTCAGGTTGACATTCTGAAGCCTAAATGAGCATTAATTTGACTACACAACTTATTCCTATGAAGATACATTCAAAGTAAAAAAACGGGCTCAACTCGGACTGAAAGTGCATTTAAAGCAATAAAAACTGAAAATGAGTGTCACGCCTAAACCAAAGGACTTATGCACACATTTCAACATGTATTTAGTTCAGGTTGACCTCCTGAAGCCTAAATGAGCATTAATTTGACTACACAACTCATTCCTATGAAGGAACATTCAAAGTAAAAAAACGGGCTCAACTCGAACTGAAAGTGCATTTAAAGCAATAAAAACTGAAAATGAGTGTCACGCCTAAACCAAAGGACTTATGCACACATTTCAACACGTATTTAGTTCAGGTTGACCTCCTGAAGCCTAAATGAGCATTAATTTGACTACACAACTCATTCCTATGAAGGAACATTCAAAGTAAAAAAACGGGCTCAACTCGGACTGAAAGTGCATTTAAAGCAATAAAAACTGAAAATGAGTGTCACGCCTAAACCAAAGGACTTATGCACACATTTCAACATGTATTTAGTTCAGGTTGACCTCCTGAAGCCTAAATCACCATTAATTTGACTACACAACTTATTCCTATGAAGATACATTCAAAGTAAAAAAACGGGCTCAACTCGGACTGAAAGTGCATTTAAAGCAATAAAAACTGAAAATGAGTGTCACGCCTAAACCAAAGGACTTATGCACACATTTCTACATGTATTTAGTTCAGGATGACGTCCTGAAGCCTAAATGAGCATTAATTTGACTACACAACTTATTCCTATGAAGATACATTCAAAGTAAAAAAACGTGCTCTACTCGGCCTGAAAATGCATTTAAAGCAATAAAAACTCAAAATGAGTGCCACGCCTAAACCAAAGGCCTTATGCACACATTTCAACATGTATTTAGTTCAGGTTGACCTCCTGAAGCCTAAATGAGCATTAATTTGACTACACAACTCATTCCTATGAAGGAACATTCAAAGGAAAAAAACGGGCTCAACTCGGACTGAAAGTACATTTAAAGCAATAAAAACTGAAAATGAGTGTCACGCCTAAACCAAAGGACTTATGCACACATTTCAACATGTATTTAGTTCAGGTTGACATTCTGAAGCCTAAATGAGCATTAATTTGACTACACAACTTATTCCTATGAAGGTACATTCAAAGTCACAAAACGTGCTCAACTAGGCCTGAAAGTGCATTTAAAGCAATAAAAACTCAAAATGAGTGTCACGCCTAAACCAAAGGACTTATGCACACATTTCAACATGTATTTAGTTCAGGTTGACCTCCTGAAGCCTAAATGAGCATTAATTTGACTACACAACTCATTCCTATGAAGGAACATTCAAAGTAAAAAAACGGGCTCAACTCGAACTGAAAGTGCATTTAAAGCAATAAAAACTGAAAATGAGTGTCACGCCTAAACCAAAGGACTTATGCACACATTTCAACACGTATTTAGTTCAGGTTGACCTCCTGAAGCCTAAATGAGCATTAATTTGACTACACAACTCATTCCTATGAAGGAACATTCAAAGTAAAAAAACGGGCTCAACTCGGACTTAAAGTGCATTTAAAGCAATAAAAACTGAAAATGAGTGTCACGCCTAAACCAAAGGACTTATGCACACATTTCAACACGTATTTAGTTCAGGTTGACCTCCTGAAGCCTAAATGAGCATTAATTTGACTACACAACTCATTCCTATGAAGGAACATTCAAAGTAAAAAAACGGGCTCAACTCGGACTGAAAGTGCATTTAAAGCAATAAAAACTGAAAATGAGTGTCACGCCTAAACCAAAGGACTTATGCACACATTTCAACATGTATTTAGTTCAGGTTGACCTCCTGAAGCCTAAATGAGCATTATTTTGTCAATACAAATCATTCCTATGAAGGTACATTCAAAGTCACAAAACGTTCTCAACTAGGCCTGAAAGTGCATTTAAAGCAATAAAATCTCAAAATGATTGTCACGCCTAAATCAAAGGACTTATGCACACATTTCAACATGTATTTAATTCAGGTTGACCTCCTGAAGCCTAAATGAGCATTAATTTGACTACACAACTCATTCCTATGAAGGTACATTCAAAGTCACAAAACGTGCTCAACTAGGCCTGAAAGTGCATTTAAAGCAATAAAAACTGAAAATGAGTGTCACGCCTAAACCAAAGGACTTATGCACACATTTCAACATGTATTTAGTTCAGGTTGACATTCTGAAGCCTAAATGAGCATTAATTTGACTACACAACTCATTCCTATGAAGGAACATTCAAAGTAAAAAAACGGGCTCAACTCGGACTGAAAGTGCATTTAAAGCAATAAAAACTGAAAATGAGTGTCACGCCTAAACCAAAGGACTTATGCACACATTTCAACATGTATTTAGTTCAGGTTGACCTCCTGAAGCCTAAATGAGCATTATTTTGTCAATACAAATCATTCCTATGAAGGTACATTCAAAGTCACAAAACGTTCTCAACTAGGCCTGAAAGTGCATTTAAAGCAATAAAATCTCAAAATGATTGTCACGCCTAAATCAAAGGACTTATGCACACATTTCAACATGTATTTAATTCAGGTTGACCTCCTGAAGCCTAAATGAGCATTAATTTGACTACACAACTCATTCCTATGAAGGTACATTCAAAGTCACAAAACGTGCTCAACTAGGCCTGAAAGTGCATTTAAAGCAATAAAAACTGAAAATGAGTGTCACGCCTAAACCAAAGGACTTATGCACACATTTCAACATGTATTTAGTTCAGGTTGACATTCTGAAGCCTAAATGAGCATTAATTTGACTACACAACTTATTCCTATGAAGATACATTCAAAGTAAAAAAACGGGCTCAACTCGGACTGAAAGTGCATTTAAAGCAATAAAAACTGAAAATGAGTGTCACGCCTAAACCAAAGGACTTATGCACACATTTCAACATGTATTTAGTTCAGGTTGACCTCCTGAAGCCTAAATGAGCATTAATTTGACTACACAACTTATTCCTATGAAGATACATTCAAAGTAAAAAAACATGCTCTACTCGGCCTGAAAATGCATTTAAAGCAATAAAAACTCAAAATGAGTGTCACGCCTAAACCAAAGGCCTTATGCACACATTTCAACATGTATTTAGTTCGGGTTGACCTCCTGAAGACTAAATGAGCATTAATTTGACTACACAACTCATTCCTATGAAGGAACATTCAAAGGAAAAAAACGGGCTCAACTCGGACTGAAAGTACATTTAAAGCAATAAAAACTGAAAATGAGTGTCACGCCTAAACCAAAGGACTTATGCACACATTTCAACATGTATTTAGTTCAGGTTGACCTCCTGAAGCCTAAATGAGCATTAATTCGACTACACAACTCATTCCTATGAAGGTACATTCAAAGTCACAAAACGTGCTCAACTAGGCCTGAAAGTGCATTTAAAGCAATAAAAACTCAAAATGAGTGTCACGCCTAAACCAAAGGACTTATGCACACATTTCAACATGTATTTAGTTCAGGTTGACATTCTGAAGCCTAAATGAGCATTAATTTGACTACACAACGTATTCCTATGAAGATACATTCAAAGTAAAAAAACGGGCTCAACTCGGACTGAAAGTGCATTTAAAGCAATAAAAACTGAAAATGAGTGTCACGCCTAAACCAAAGGACTTATGCACACATTTCAACATGTATTTAGTTCAGGTTGACCTCCTGAAGCCTAAATGAGCATTAATTGGACTACACAACTCATTCCTATGAAGGTACATTCAAAGTCACAAAACGTGCTCAACTAGGCCTGAAAGTGCATTTAAAGCAATAAAAACTCAAAATGAGTGCCACGCCTAAACCAAAGGCCTTATGCACACATTTCAACATGTATTTAGTTCAGGTTGACCTCCTGAAGCCTAAATGAGCATTAATTTGACTACACAACTCATTCCTATGAAGATACATTCAAAGTAAAAAAACGGGCTCAACTAGGCCTGAAAGTGCATTTAAAGCAATAAAAACTCAAAATGAGTGTCACGCCTAAACCAAAGGACTTATGCACACATTTCAACATGTATTTAGTTCAGGTTGACATTCTGAAGCCTAAATGAGCATTAATTTGACTACACAACTTATTCCTATGAAGATACATTCAAAGTAAAAAAACGGGCTCAACTCGGACTGAAAGTGCATTTAAAGCAATAAAAACTGAAAATGAGTGTCACGCCTAAACCAAAGGACTTATGCACACATTTCAACATGTATTTAGTTCAGGTTGACCTCCTGAAGCCTAAATGAGCATTAATTTGACTACACAACTTATTCCTATGAAGATACATTCAAAGTAAAAAAACATGCTCTACTCGGCCTGAAAATGCATTTAAAGCAATAAAAACTCAAATTGAGTGTCACGCCTAAACCAAAGGACTTATGCACACATTTCAACATGTATTTAGTTCAGGTTGACCTCCTGAAGCATAAATCACCATTAATTTGACTACACAACTCATTCCTATGAAGGTACATTCAAAGTCACAAAACGTGCTCAACTAGGCCTGAAAGTGCATTTAAAGCAATAAAAACTGAAAATGAGTGTCACGCCTAAACCAAAGGACTTATGCACACATTTCAACATGTATTTAGTTCAGGTTGACATTCTGAAGCCTAAATGAGCATTAATTTGACTACACAACGTATTCCTATGAAGATACATTCAAAGTAAAAAAACGGGCTCAACTCGGACTGAAAGTGCATTTAAAGCAATAAAAACTGAAAATGAGTGTCACGCCTAAACCAAAGGACTTATGCACACATTTCAACATGTATTTAGTTCGGGTTGACCTCCTGAAGACTAAATGAGCATTAATTTGACTACACAACTCATTCCTATGAAGGAACATTCAAAGGAAAAAAACGGGCTCAACTCGGACTGAAAGTACATTTAAAGCAATAAAAACTGAAAATGAGTGTCACGCCTAAACCAAAGGACTTATGCACACATTTCAACATGTATTTAGTTCAGGTTGACCTCCTGAAGCCTAAATGAGCATTAATTCGACTACACAACTCATTCCTATGAAGGTACATTCAAAGTCACAAAACGTGCTCAACTAGGCCTGAAAGTGCATTTAAAGCAATAAAAACTCAAAATGAGTGTCACGCCTAAACCAAAGGACTTATGCACACATTTCAACATGTATTTAGTTCAGGTTGACATTCTGAAGCCTAAATGAGCATTAATTTGACTACACAACGTATTCCTATGAAGATACATTCAAAGTAAAAAAACGGGCTCAACTCGGACTGAAAGTGCATTTAAAGCAATAAAAACTGAAAATGAGTGTCACGCCTAAACCAAAGGACTTATGCACACATTTCAACATGTATTTAGTTCAGGTTGACCTCCTGAAGCCTAAATCACCATTAATTTGACTACACAACTTATTCCTATGAAGATACATTCAAAGTAAAAAAACGGGCTCAACTCGGACTGAAAGTGCATTTAAAGCAATAAAAACTGAAAATGAGTGTCACGCCTAAACCAAAGGACTTATGCAGACATTTCAACATGTATTTAGTTCAGGATGACGTCCTGAAGCCTAAATGAGCATTAATTTGACTACACAACTTATTCCTATGAAGATACATTCAAAGTAAAAAAACGTGCTCTACTCGGCCTGAAAATGCATTTAAAGCAATAAAAACTCAAAATGAGTGCCACGCCTAAACCAAAGGCCTTATGCACACATTTCAACATGTATTTAGTTCAGGTTGACCTCCTGAAGCCTAAATGAGCATTAATTTGACTACACAACTCATTCCTATGAAGATACATTCAAAGTAAAAAAACGGGCTCAACTAGGCCTGAAAGTGCATTTAAAGCAATAAAAACTCAAAATGAGTGTCACGCCTAAACCAAAGGACTTATGCACACATTTCAACATGTATTTAGTTCAGGTTGACATTCTGAAGCCTAAATGAGCATTAATTTGACTACACAACTTATTCCTATGAAGATACATTCAAAGTAAAAAAACGGGCTCAACTCGGACTGAAAGTGCATTTAAAGCAATAAAAACTGAAAATGAGTGTCACGCCTAAACCAAAGGACTTATGCACACATTTCAACATGTATTTAGTTCAGGTTGACCTCCTGAAGCCTAAATGAGCATTAATTTGACTACACAACTTATTCCTATGAAGATACATTCAAAGTAAAAAAACATGCTCTACTCGGCCTGAAAATGCATTTAAAGCAATAAAAACTCAAATTGAGTGTCACGCCTAAACCAAAGGACTTATGCACACATTTCAACATGTATTTAGTTCAGGTTGACCTCCTGAAGCATAAATCACCATTAATTTGACTACACAACTTATTCCTATGAAGATACATTCAAAGTAAAAAAACGGGCTCAACTCGGACTGAAAGTGCATTTAAAGCAATAAAAACTGAAAATGAGTGTCACGCCTAAACCAAAGGACTTATGCACACATTTCAACATGTATTTAGTTCAGGTTGACCTCCTGAAGCCTAAATGAGCATTAATTTGACTACACAACTCATTCCTATGAAGGTACATTCAAAGTCACAAAACGTGCTCAACTAGGCCTGAAAGTGCATTTAAAGCAATAAAAACTGAAAATGAGTGTCACGCCTAAACCAAAGGACTTATGCACACATTTCAACATGTATTTAGTTCAGGTTGACATTCTGAAGCCTAAATGAGCATTAATTTGACTACACAACGTATTCCTATGAAGATACATTCAAAGTAAAAAAACGGGCTCAACTCGGACTGAAAGTGCATTTAAAGCAATAAAAACTGAAAATGAGTGTCACGCCTAAACCAAAGGACTTATGCACACATTTCAACATGTATTTAGTTCAGGTTGACCTCCTGAAGCCTAAATCACCATTAATTTGACTACACAACTTATTCCTATGAAGATACATTCAAAGTAAAAAAACGGGCTCAACTCGGACTGAAAGTGCATTTAAAGCAATAAAAACTGAAAATGAGTGTCACGCCTAAACCAAAGGACTTATGCAGACATTTCAACATGTATTTAGTTCAGGATGACGTCCTGAAGCCTAAATGAGCATTAATTTGACTACACAACTTATTCCTATGAAGATACATTCAAAGTAAAAAAACGTGCTCTACTCGGCCTGAAAATGCATTTAAAGCAATAAAAACTCAAAATGAGTGCCACGCCTAAACCAAAGGCCTTATGCACACATTTCAACATGTATTTAGTTCAGGTTGACCTCCTGAAGCCTAAATGAGCATTAATTTGACTACACAACTCATTCCTATGAAGATACATTCAAAGTAAAAAAACGGGCTCAACTAGGCCTGAAAGTGCATTTAAAGCAATAAAAACTCAAAATGAGTGTCACGCCTAAACCAAAGGACTTATGCACACATTTCAACATGTATTTAGTTCAGGTTGACATTCTGAAGCCTAAATGAGCATTAATTTGACTACACAACTTATTCCTATGAAGATACATTCAAAGTAAAAAAACGGGCTCAACTCGGACTGAAAGTGCATTTAAAGCAATAAAAACTGAAAATGAGTGTCACGCCTAAACCAAATTCCTAATGCACACATTTCAACATGTATTTAGTTCAGGTTGACCTCCTGAAGCCTAAATCATCATTAATTTGACTACACAACTTATTCCTATGAAGATACATTCAAAGTAAAAAAACGGGCTCAACTCGGACTGAAAGTGCATTTAAAGCAATAAAAACTGAAAATGAGTGTCACGCCTAAACCAAAGGACTTATGCACACATTTCAACATGTATTTAGTTCAGGTTGACCTCCTGAAGCCTAAATGAGCATTAATTTGACTACACAACTCATTCCTATGAAGGTACATTCAAAGTCACAAAACGTGCTCAACTAGGCCTGAAAGTGCATTTAAAGCAATAAAAACTGAAAATGAGTGTCACGCCTAAACCAAAGGACTTATGCACACATTTCAACATGTATTTAGTTCAGGTTGACATTCTGAAGCCTAAATGAGCATTAATTTGACTACACAACTTATTCCTATGAAGATACATTCAAAGTAAAAAAACGGGCTCAACTCGGACTGAAAGTGCATTTAAAGCAATAAAAACTGAAAATGAGTGTCACGCCTAAACCAAAGGACTTATGCACACATTTCAACATGTATTTAGTTCAGGTTGACCTCCTGAAGCCGAAATGAGCATTAATTTGACTACACAACTTATTCCTATGAAGATACATTCAAAGTAAAAAAACATGCTCTACTCGGCCTGAAAATGCATTTAAAGCAATAAAAACTCAAAATGAGTGTCACGCCTAAACCAAAGGCCTTTTATGCACACATTTCAACATGTATTTAGTTCGGGTTGACCTCCTGAAGCCTAAATGAGCATTAATTTGACTACACAACTCATTCCTATGAAGGAACATTCAAAGGAAAAAAACGGGCTCAACTCGGACTGAAAGTACATTTAAAGCAATAAAAACTGAAAATGAGTGTCACGCCTAAACCAAAGGACTTATGCACACATTTCAACATGTATTTAGTTCAGGTTGACATTCTGAAGCCTAAATGAGCATTAATTTGACTACACAACTTATTCCTATGAAGATACATTCAAAGTAAAAAAACGGGCTCAACTCGGACTGAAAGTGCATTTAAAGCAATAAAAACTGAAAATGAGTGTCACGCCTAAACCAAAGGACTTATGCACACATTTCAACATGATTTAGTTCAGGTTGACCTCCTGAAGCCTAAATGAGCATTAATTTGACTACACAACTTATTCCTATGAAGATACATTCAAAGTAAAAAAACATGCTCTACTCGGCCTGAAAATGCATTTAAAGCAATAAAAACTCAAATTGAGTGTCACGCCTAAACCAAAGGACTTATGCACACATTTCAACATGTATTTAGTTCAGGTTGACCTCCTGAAGCATAAATCACCATTAATTTGACTACACAACTTATTCCTATGAAGATACATTCAAAGTAAAAAAACGGGCTCAACTCGGACTGAAAGTGCATTTAAAGCAATAAAAACTGAAAATGAGTGTCACGCCTAAACCAAAGGACTTATGCACACATTTCAACATGTATTTAGTTCAGGTTGACCTCCTGAAGCCTAAATGAGCATTAATTTGACTACACAACTCATTCCTATGAAGGTACATTCAAAGTCACAAAACGTGCTCAACTAGGCCTGAAAGTGCATTTAAAGCAATAAAAACTGAAAATGAGTGTCACGCCTAAACCAAAGGACTTATGCACACATTTCAACATGTATTTAGTTCAGGTTGACATTCTGAAGCCTAAATGAGCATTAATTTGACTACACAACGTATTCCTATGAAGATACATTCAAAGGAAAAAAACGGGCTCAACTCGGACTGAAAGTACATTTAAAGCAATAATAACTGAAAATGAGTGTCACGCCTAAACCAAAGGACTTATGCACACATTTCAACATGTATTTAGTTCAGGTTGACCTCCTGAAGCCTAAATGAGCATTAATTCGACTACACAACTCATTCCTATGAAGGTACATTCAAAGTCACAAAACGTGCTCAACTAGGCCTGAAAGTGCATTTAAAGCAATAAAAACTCAAAATGAGTGTCACGCCTAAACCAAAGGACTTATGCACACATTTCAACATGTATTTAGTTCAGGTTGACATTCTGAAGCCTAAATGAGCATTAATTTGACTACACAACGTATTCCTATGAAGATACATTCAAAGTAAAAAAACGGGCTCAACTCGGACTGAAAGTGCATTTAAAGCAATAAAAACTGAAAATGAGTGTCACGCCTAAACCAAAGGACTTATGCAGACATTTCAACATGTATTTAGTTCAGGATGACGTCCTGAAGCCTAAATGAGCATTAATTTGACTACACAACTTATTCCTATGAAGATACATTCAAAGTAAAAAAACGTGCTCTACTCGGCCTGAAAATGCATTTAAAGCAATAAAAACTCAAAATGAGTGCCACGCCTAAACCAAAGGCCTTATGCACACATTTCAACATGTATTTAGTTCAGGTTGACCTCCTGAAGCCTAAATGAGCATTAATTTGACTACACAACTCATTCCTATGAAGATACATTCAAAGTAAAAAAACGGGCTCAACTAGGCCTGAAAGTGCATTTAAAGCAATAAAAACTCAAAATGAGTGTCACGCCTAAACCAAAGGACTTATGCACACATTTCAACATGTATTTAGTTCAGGTTGACATTCTGAAGCCTAAATGAGCATTAATTTGACTACACAACTTATTCCTATGAAGATACATTCAAAGTAAAAAAACGGGCTCAACTCGGACTGAAAGTGCATTTAAAGCAATAAAAACTGAAAATGAGTGTCACGCCTAAACCAAAGGACTTATGCACACATTTCAACATGTATTTAGTTCAGGTTGACCTCCTGAAGCCTAAATGAGCATTAATTTGACTACACAACTTATTCCTATGAAGATACATTCAAAGTAAAAAAACATGCTCTACTCGGCCTGAAAATGCATTTAAAGCAATAAAAACTCAAATTGAGTGTCACGCCTAAACCAAAGGACTTATGCACACATTTCAACATGTATTTAGTTCAGGTTGACCTCCTGAAGCATAAATCACCATTAATTTGACTACACAACTTATTCCTATGAAGATACATTCAAAGTAAAAAAACGGGCTCAACTCGGACTGAAAGTGCATTTAAAGCAATAAAAACTGAAAATGAGTGTCACGCCTAAACCAAAGGACTTATGCACACATTTCAACATGTATTTAGTTCAGGTTGACCTCCTGAAGCCTAAATGAGCATTAATTTGACTACACAACTCATTCCTATGAAGGTACATTCAAAGTCACAAAACGTGCTCAACTAGGCCTGAAAGTGCATTTAAAGCAATAAAAACTGAAAATGAGTGTCACGCCTAAACCAAAGGACTTATGCACACATTTCAACATGTATTTAGTTCAGGTTGACATTCTGAAGCCTAAATGAGCATTAATTTGACTACACAACGTATTCCTATGAAGATACATTCAAAGTAAAAAAACGGGCTCAACTCGGACTGAAAGTGCATTTAAAGCAATAAAAACTGAAAATGAGTGTCACGCCTAAACCAAAGGACTTATGCACACATTTCAACATGTATTTAGTTCAGGTTGACCTCCTGAAGCCTAAATCACCATTAATTTGACTACACAACTTATTCCTATGAAGATACATTCAAAGTAAAAAAACGGGCTCAACTCGGACTGAAAGTGCATTTAAAGCAATAAAAACTGAAAATGAGTGTCACGCCTAAACCAAAGGACTTATGCAGACATTTCAACATGTATTTAGTTCAGGATGACGTCCTGAAGCCTAAATGAGCATTAATTTGACTACACAACTTATTCCTATGAAGATACATTCAAAGTAAAAAAACGTGCTCTACTCGGCCTGAAAATGCATTTAAAGCAATAAAAACTCAAAATGAGTGCCACGCCTAAACCAAAGGCCTTATGCACACATTTCAACATGTATTTAGTTCAGGTTGACCTCCTGAAGCCTAAATGAGCATTAATTTGACTACACAACTCATTCCTATGAAGATACATTCAAAGTAAAAAAACGGGCTCAACTAGGCCTGAAAGTGCATTTAAAGCAATAAAAACTCAAAATGAGTGTCACGCCTAAACCAAAGGACTTATGCACACATTTCAACATGTATTTAGTTCAGGTTGACATTCTGAAGCCTAAATGAGCATTAATTTGACTACACAACTCATTCCTATGAAGGTACATTCAAAGTCACAAAACGTGCTCAACTAGGCCTGAAAGTGCATTTAAAGCAATAAAAACTGAAAATGAGTGTCACGCCTAAACCAAAGGACTTATGCACACATTTCAACATGTATTTAGTTCAGGTTGACATTCTGAAGCCTAAATGAGCATTAATTTGACTACACAACGTATTCCTATGAAGATACATTCAAAGTAAAAAAACGGGCTCAACTCGGACTGAAAGTGCATTTAAAGCAATAAAAACTGAAAATGAGTGTCACGCCTAAACCAAAGGACTTATGCACACATTTCAACATGTATTTAGTTCAGGTTGACCTCCTGAAGCCTAAATCACCATTAATTTGACTACACAACTTATTCCTATGAAGATACATTCAAAGTAAAAAAACGGGCTCAACTCGGACTGAAAGTGCATTTAAAGCAATAAAAACTGAAAATGAGTGTCACGCCTAAACCAAAGGACTTATGCAGACATTTCAACATGTATTTAGTTCAGGATGACGTCCTGAAGCCTAAATGAGCATTAATTTGACTACACAACTTATTCCTATGAAGATACATTCAAAGTAAAAAAACGTGCTCTACTCGGCCTGAAAATGCATTTAAAGCAATAAAAACTCAAAATGAGTGCCACGCCTAAACCAAAGGCCTTATGCACACATTTCAACATGTATTTAGTTCAGGTTGACCTCCTGAAGCCTAAATGAGCATTAATTTGACTACACAACTCATTCCTATGAAGATACATTCAAAGTAAAAAAACGGGCTCAACTAGGCCTGAAAGTGCATTTAAAGCAATAAAAACTCAAAATGAGTGTCACGCCTAAACCAAAGGACTTATGCACACATTTCAACATGTATTTAGTTCAGGTTGACATTCTGAAGCCTAAATGAGCATTAATTTGACTACACAACTTATTCCTATGAAGATACATTCAAAGTAAAAAAACGGGCTCAACTCGGACTGAAAGTGCATTTAAAGCAATAAAAACTGAAAATGAGTGTCACGCCTAAACCAAATTCCTAATGCACACATTTCAACATGTATTTAGTTCAGGTTGACCTCCTGAAGCCTAAATCATCATTAATTTGACTACACAACTTATTCCTATGAAGATACATTCAAAGTAAAAAAACGGGCTCAACTCGGACTGAAAGTGCATTTAAAGCAATAAAAACTGAAAATGAGTGTCACGCCTAAACCAAAGGACTTATGCACACATTTCAACATGTATTTAGTTCAGGTTGACCTCCTGAAGCCTAAATGAGCATTAATTTGACTACACAACTCATTCCTATGAAGGTACATTCAAAGTCACAAAACGTGCTCAACTAGGCCTGAAAGTGCATTTAAAGCAATAAAAACTGAAAATGAGTGTCACGCCTAAACCAAAGGACTTATGCACACATTTCAACATGTATTTAGTTCAGGTTGACATTCTGAAGCCTAAATGAGCATTAATTTGACTACACAACTTATTCCTATGAAGATACATTCAAAGTAAAAAAACGGGCTCAACTCGGACTGAAAGTGCATTTAAAGCAATAAAAACTGAAAATGAGTGTCACGCCTAAACCAAAGGACTTATGCACACATTTCAACATGTATTTAGTTCAGGTTGACCTCCTGAAGCCGAAATGAGCATTAATTTGACTACACAACTTATTCCTATGAAGATACATTCAAAGTAAAAAAACATGCTCTACTCGGCCTGAAAATGCATTTAAAGCAATAAAAACTCAAAATGAGTGTCACGCCTAAACCAAAGGCCTTTTATGCACACATTTCAACATGTATTTAGTTCGGGTTGACCTCCTGAAGCCTAAATGAGCATTAATTTGACTACACAACTCATTCCTATGAAGGAACATTCAAAGGAAAAAAACGGGCTCAACTCGGACTGAAAGTACATTTAAAGCAATAAAAACTGAAAATGAGTGTCACGCCTAAACCAAAGGACTTATGCACACATTTCAACATGTATTTAGTTCAGGTTGACCTCCTGAAGCCTAAATGAGCATTAATTCGACTACACAACTCATTCCTATGAAGGTACATTCAAAGTCACAAAACGTGCTCAACTAGGCCTGAAAGTGCATTTAAAGCAATAAAAACTCAAAATGAGTGTCACGCCTAAACCAAAGGACTTATGCACACATTTCAACATGTATTTAGTTCAGGTTGACATTCTGAAGCCTAAATGAGCATTAATTTGACTACACAACTTATTCCTATGAAGATACATTCAAAGTAAAAAAACGGGCTCAACTCGGATTGAAAGTGCATTTAAAGCAATAAAAACTGAAAATGAGTGTCACGCCTAAACCAAAGGACTTATGCACACATTTCAACATGTATTTAGTTCAGGTTGACCTCCTGAAGCCTAAATCACCATTAATTTGACTACACAACTTATTCCTATGAAGATACATTCAAAGTAAAAAAACGGGCTCAACTCGGACTGAAAGTGCATTTAAAGCAATAAAAACTGAAAATGAGTGTCACGCCTAAACCAAAGGACTTATGCACACATTTCAACATGTATTTAGTTCAGGATGACGTCCTGAAGCCTAAATGAGCATTAATTTGACTACACAACTTATTTCTATGAAGATACATTCAAAGTAAAAAAACGTGCTCTACTCGGCCTGAAAATGCATTTAAAGCAATAAAAACTCAAAATGAGTGCCACGCCTAAACCAAAGGCCTTATGCACACATTTCAACATGTTTTTAGTTCAGGTTGACCTCCTGAAGCCTAAATGAGCATTAATTTGACTACACAACTCATTCCTATGAAGGAACATTCAAAGGAAAAAAACGGGCTCAACTCGGACTGAAAGTACATTTAAAGCAATAAAAACTGAAAATGAGTGTCACGCCTAAACCAAAGGCCTTATGCACACATTTCAACATGTATTTAGTTCAGGTTGACATTCTGAAGCCTAAATGAGCATTAATTTGACTACACAACTTATTCCTATGAAGATACATTCAAAGTAAAAAAACGGGCTCAACTCGGACTGAAAGTGCATTTAAAGCAATAAAAACTGAAAATGAGTGTCACGCCTAAACCAAAGGACTTATGCACACATTTCAACATGTATTTAGTTCAGGTTGACCTCCTGAAGCCTAAATGAGCATTAATTTGACTACACAACTCATTCCTATGAAGGTACATTCAAAGTCACAAAACGTGCTCAACTAGGCCTGAAAGTGCATTTAAAGCAATAAAAACTCAAAATGAGTGTCACGCCTAAACCAAAGGACTTATGCACACATTTCAACATGTATTTAGTTCAGGTTGACATTCTGAAGCCTAAATGAGCATTAATTTGACTACACAACTTATTCCTATGAAGATACATTCAAAGTAAAAAAACGGGCTCAACTCGGACTGAAAGTGCATTTAAAGCAATAAAAACTGAAAATGAGTGTCACGCCTAAACCAAAGGACTTATGCACACATTTCAACATGTATTTAGTTCAGGTTGACCTCCTGAAGCCTAAATGAGCATTAATTTGACTACACAACTTATTCCTATGAAGATACATTCAAAGTAAAAAAACATGCTCTACTCGGCCTGAAAATGCATTTAAAGCAATAAAAACTCAAAATGAGTGTCACGCCTAAACCAAAGGCCTTATGCACATATTTCAACATGTATTTAGTTCGGGTTGACCTCCTGAAGCCTAAATGAGCATTAATTTGACTACACAACTCATTCCTATGAAGGAACATTCAAAGGAAAAAAACGGGCTCAACTCGGACTGAAAGTGCATTTAAAGCAATAAAAACTGAAAATGAGTGTCACGCCTAAACCAAAGGACTTATGCACACATTTCAACATGTATTTAGTTCAGGTTGACCTCCTGAAGCCTAAATGAGCATTAATTTGACTACACAACTTATTCCTATGAAGATACATTCAAAGTAAAAAAACGGGCTCAACTCGGACTGAAAGTGCATTTAAAGCAATAAAAACTGAAAATGAGTGTCACGCCTAAACCAAAGGACTTATGCACACATTTCAACATGTATTTAGTTCAGGTTGACCTCCTGAAGCCTAAATGAGCATTAATTTGACTACACAACTCATTCCTATGAAGGTACATTCAAAGTCACAAAACGTGCTCTACTCGGCCTGAAAATGCATTTAAAGCAAGAAAAAATCAAAATGAGTGTCACACCTAAACCTACATTGAAAGTAAAAAAATGTGCTCCAATCGGCCTGAAAATGCATTTAAAGCAATAAAAACTCAAATTGAGTGTCACGCCTAAACCAAAGGACTTATGCACACATTTCAACATGTATTTAGTTCAGGTTGACATTCTGAAGCCTAAATGAGCATTATTTTGTCTATACAACTCATTCCTATGAAGGTACATTCAAAGTCACAAAACGTGCTCAACTAGGCCTGAAAGTGCATTTAAAGCAATAAAATCTCAAAATGAGTTTCACGCCTAAACCAAAGGACTTATGCACACATTTCAACATGTATTTAGTTCAGGTAGACCTCCTGAAGCCTATATCACCATTAATTTGACTACACAACTTATTCCTATGAAGATACATTCAAAGTAAAAAAACGGGCTCAACTCGGACTGAAAGTGCATTTAAAGCAATAAAAACTGAAAATGAGTGTCACGCCTAAACCAAAGGACTTATGCACACATTTCAACATGTATTTAGTTCAGGTTGACCTCCTGAAGCCTAAATGAGCATTAATTTGACTACACAACTCATTCCTATGAAGGTACATTCAAAGTCACAAAACGTGCTCTACTCGGCCTGAAAATGCATTTAAAGCAAGAAAAAATCAAAATGAGTGTCACACCTAAACCTACATTTAAAGTAAAAAAATGTGCTCCAATCGGCCTGAAAATGCATTTAAAGCAATAAAAACTCAAATTGAGTGTCACGCCTAAACCAAAGGACTTATGCACACATTTCAACATAGTTTAGGTTGACCTCCTGAAGCCTAAATGAGCATTAATTTGACTACACAACTTATTCCTATGAAGATACATTCAAAGTAAAAAAACGGGCTCAACTCGGACTGAAAGTGCATTTAAAGCAATAAAAACTGAAAATGAGTGTCACGCCTAAACCAAAGGACTTATGCACACATTTCAACATGTATTTAGTTCAGGTTGACCTCCTGAAGCCTAAATGAGCATTAATTTGACTACACAACTCATTCCTATGAAGGTACATTCAAAGTCACAAAACGTGCTCTACTCGGCCTGAAAATGCATTTAAAGCAAGAAAAAATCAAAATGAGTGTCACACCTAAACCTACATTTAAAGTAAAAAAATGTGCTCCAATCGGCCTGAAAATGCATTTAAAGCAATAAAAACTCAAATTGAGTGTCACGCCTAAACCAAAGGACTTATGCACACATTTCAACATGTATTTAGTTCAGGTTGACATTCTGAAGCCTAAATGAGCATTATTTTGTCTATACAACTCATTCCTATGAAGGTACATTCAAAGTCACAAAACGTGCTCAACTAGGCCTGAAAGTGCATTTAAAGCAATAAAATCTCAAAATGAGTTTCACGCCTAAACCAAAGGACTTATGCACACATTTCAACATGTATTTAGTTCAGGTAGACCTCCTGAAGCCTATATCACCATTAATTTGACTACACAACTTATTCCTATGAAGATACATTCAAAGTAAAAAAACGGGCTCAACTCGGACTGAAAGTGCATTTAAAGCAATAAAAACTGAAAATGAGTGTCACGCCTAAACCAAAGGACTTATGCACACATTTCAACATGTATTTAGTTCAGGTTGACCTCCTGAAGCCTAAATGAGCATTAATTTGACTACACAACTCATTCCTATGAAGGTACATTCAAAGTCACAAAACGTGCTCTACTCGGCCTGAAAATGCATTTAAAGCAAGAAAAAATCAAAATGAGTGTCACACCTAAACCTACATTTAAAGTAAAAAAATGTGCTCCAATCGGCCTGAAAATGCATTTAAAGCAATAAAAACTCAAATTGAGTGTCACGCCTAAACCAAAGGACTTATGCACACATTTCAACATGTATTTAGTTTAGGTTGACCTCCTGAAGCCTAAATGAGCATTAATTTGATCACACAACTCATTCCCATGAAGATACATTCAAAGTCAGTAAGTGCCCTGCTCTGTCTGAAAATGCATTTGAATCAATAAAAACTAAAATTGAGTGTCATGCCTAAACCAAAGGACGTCTGCACACATTTCAACGTCTAAAGTGTTGTTTCCGATGCGTGCTAGTGTATGTGTGCGTGCGTGTGTGAGAGTGTGTAGGTGTGTGCGTGTGTTTGTGTGTGTTTGTGTGGGTGCGTGCGTGTGTGTGTGCGTGTGTGTTGTGCGCACCCCCCCCCCAAAAAAAGTACTGTATTCGGATAAAAATGACGAATTACTCAGAGGTTTTAACTTTTGCTTGCACTTGATTTGTTCTGACACCGACGACGTCCACCAATGACAGCCCGAGTGGATCTAGCCCACGTGGTGTGAGAGCAGGGGGAGGTGAAAAGATGCAAAGCCTAGGTGATTGGCTGTGCATCTTTCAGTCTTCCACGTGGGTTAGTCTTTGATCTTCAATCAGTGTCCAAATGTTGTTTACATGCGTAGCGTGTGCGGATGTGTGTGCCTCTCATGAGTTTGTGTGTGTGTTTGCGCGCGCGTGATCGTGTGCCCATACATGTGTGAGTGTTTCTTTGATCTAAATCATCGTTGGTGTGTTGTTTACGATACGTGCTCGTCTGTGCGTACGTTTGTGTGAGGTGTGTGCGTGCTTTTGTGTGTGTGCTTGCTGCGTGCTGGCGCGCTCGGAAGCGTGTGTGTCACAGAGAAAGAGAGGGAGCGGGATCGCTGGCCTGTATGTACTCTATGTGAAACACACAGGACATTTGTAATTTCGTCCCTTTCACATTTTTTGGCTTTTTTAAAAATAAAACTTATTTTCATCAATGGTTCATAATGAGTGTCACGCCTAGACCAAATGACTTATGCACACATTTCAACATTTATTTAGTTCAGGTTGACCTCCTGAAGCCTAAATGAGCGTTAATTTGACCACACAACTCATTCCTATGAAGATACATTCAAACTCAGAAACGGGCTCAACTCGGACTGAAAGTGCATTTAAAGCAATAAAAACTGAAAATGAGTGTCACGCCTAAACCAAAGGACTTATGCACACATTTCAACATGTATTTAGTTCAGGTTGACATTTTGAATCCTAAATGAGCATTAATTTGATCACACAACTCATTCCTATGAAGGAACATTCAAAGTAAAAAAACGGGCTCAACTCGGACTGAAAGTGCATTTAAAGCAATAAAAACTGAAAATGAGTGTCACGCCTAAACCAAAGGACTTATGCACACATTTCAACATGTATTTAGTTCAGGTTGACATTCTGAAGCCTAAATGAGCATTAATTTGATCACACAACTCATTCCTATGAAGGAACATTCAAAGTAAAAAAACGGGATCAACTCGGACTGAAAGTGCATTTAAAGCAATAAAAACTGAAAATGAGTGTCACGCCTAAACCAAAGGACTTATGCACACATTTCAACATGTATTTAGTTCAGGTTGACGTCCTGAAGCCTAAATGAGCATTAATTTGACTACACAACTTATTCCTATGAAGATACATTCAAAGTAAAAAAACGTGCTCTACTCGGCCTGAAAATACATTTAAAGCAATAAAAACTCAAAATGAGTGTCACGCCTAAACCAAAGGCCTTATGCACACATTTCAACATGTATTTAGTTCAGGTTGACCTCCTGAAGCCTAAATGAGCATTAATTTGACTACACAACTCATTCCTATGAAGGAACATTCAAAGGAAAAAAACGGGCTCAACTCGGACTGAAAGTACATTTAAAGCAATAAAAACTGAAAATGAGTGTCACGCCTAAACCAAAGGACTTATGCACACATTTCAACATGTATTTAGTTCAGGTTGACCTCCTGAAGCCTAAATGAGCATTAATTTGACTACACAACTCATTCCTATGAAGGTACATTCAACGTCACAAAACGTGCTCAACTAGGCCTGAAAGTGCATTTAAAGCAATAAAAACTCAAAATGAGTGTCACGCCTAAACCAAAGGACTTATGCACACATTTCAACATGTATTTAGTTCAGGTTGACATTCTGAAGCCTAAATGAGCATTAATTTGATCACACAACTCATTCCTATGAAGGAACATTCAAAGTAAAAAAACGGGCTCAACTCGGACTGAAAGTGCATTTAAAGCAATAAAAACTGAAAATGAGTGTCACGCCTAAACCAAAGGACTTATGCACACATTTCAACATGTATTTAGTTCAGGTTGACATTCTGAAGCCTAAATGAGCATTAATTTGATCACACAACTCATTCCTATGAAGGAACATTCAAAGTAAAAAAACGGGCTCAACTCGGACTGAAAGTGCATTTAAAGCAATAAAAACTGAAAATGAGTGTCACGCCTAAACCAAAGGACTTATGCACACATTTCAACATGTATTTAGTTCAGGTTGACGTCCTGAAGCCTAAATGAGCATTAATTTGACTACACAACTTATTCCTATGAAGATACATTCAAAGTAAAAAAACGTGCTCTACTCGGCCTGAAAATACATTTAAAGCAATAAAAACTCAAAATGAGTGTCACGCCTAAACCAAAGGCCTTATGCACACATTTCAACATGTATTTAGTTCAGGTTGACCTCCTGAAGCCTAAATGAGCATTAATTTGACTACACAACTCATTCCTATGAAGGAACATTCAAAGGAAAAAAACGGGCTCAACTCGGACTGAAAGTACATTTAAAGCAATAAAAACTGAAAATGAGTGTCACGCCTAAACCAAAGGACTTATGCACACATTTCAACATGTATTTAGTTCAGGTTGACCTCCTGAAGCCTAAATGAGCATTAATTTGACTACACAACTCATTCCTATGAAGGTACATTCAACGTCACAAAACGTGCTCAACTAGGCCTGAAAGTGCATTTAAAGCAATAAAAACTCAAAATGAGTGTCACGCCTAAACCAAAGGACTTATGCACACATTTCAACATGTATTTAGTTCAGGTTGACATTCTGAAGCCTAAATGAGCATTAATTTGACTACACAACTTATTCCTATGAAGATACATTCAAAGTAAAAAAACGGGCTCAACTCGGACTGAAAGTGCATTTAAAGCAATAAAAACTGAAAATGAGTGTCACGCCTAAACCAAAGGACTTATGCACACATTTCAACATGTACTTAGTTCAGGATGACGTCCTGAAGCCTAAATGAGCATTAATTTGACTACACAACTTATTCCTATGAAGATACATTCAAAGTAAAAAAACGTGCTCTACTCGGCCTGAAAATGCATTTAAAGCAATAAAAACTCAAAATGAGTGCCACGCCTAAACCAAAGGCCTTATGCACACATTTCAACATGTATTTAGTTCAGGCTGACCTCCTGAAGCCTAAATGAGCATTAATTTGACTACACAACTCATTCCTATGAAGGAACATTCAAAGGAAAAAAACGGGCTCAACTCGGACTGAAAGTGCATTTAAAGCAATAAAAACTGAAAATGAGTGTCACGCCTAAACCAAAGGACTTATGCACACATTTCAACATGTATTTAGTTCAGGTTGACCTCCTGAAGCCTAAATGAGCATTAATTTGACTACACAACTCATTCCTATGAAGGTACATTCAAAGTCACAAAACGTGCTCAACTAGGCCTGAAAGTGCATTTAAAGCAATAAAAACTCAAAATGAGTGTCACGCCTAAACCAAAGGACTTATGCACACATTTCAACATGTATTTAGTTCAGGTTGACCTCCTGAAGCCTAAATCACCATTATTTTGTCTATACAACTCATTCCTATGAAGATATATTCAAAGTCACAAAATGTGCTCAACTAGGCCTGAAAGTGCATTTAAAGCAATAAAAACTCAAAATGAGTGTCACGCCTAAACCAAAGGACTTATGCACACATTTCAACATGTATTTAGTTCAGGTTGACATCCTGAAGCCTAAATGAGCATTAATTTGACTACACAACTTATTCCTATGAAGATACATTCAAAGTAAAAAAACGGGCTCAACTCGGACTGAAAGTGCATTTAAAGCAATAAAAACTGAAAATGAGTGTCACGCCTAAACCAAAGGACTTATGCACACATTTCAACATGTATTTACTTCAGGTTGACCACCTGAAGCCTAAATGAGCATTAATTTGACTACACAACTCATTCCTATGAAGGTACATTCAAAGTCACAAAACGTGCTCAACTAGGCCTGAAAGTGCATTTAAAGCAATAAAAACTCAAAATGAGTGTCACGCCTAAACCAAAGGACTTATGCACACATTTCAACATGTATTTAGTTCAGGTTGACATTCTGAAGCCTAAATGAGCATTAATTTGACTACACAACTTATTCCTATGAAGATACATTCAAAGTAAAAAAACGGGCTCAACTCGGACTGAAAGTGCATTTAAAGCAATAAAAACTGAAAATGAGTGTCACGCCTAAACCAAAGGACTTATGCACACATTTCAACATGTATTTAGTTCAGGTTGACCTCCTGAAGCCTAAATGAGCATTAATTTGACTACACAACTCATTCCTATGAAGGTACATTCAAAGTCACAAAACGTGCTCTACTCGGCCTGAAAATGCATTTAAAGCAAGAAAAAATCAAAATGAGTGTCACACCTAAACCTACATTTAAAGTAAAAAAATGTGCTCTACTCGGCCTGAAAATGCATTTAAAGCAATAAAAACTCAAATTGAGTGTCACGCCTAAACCAAAGGACTTATGCACACATTTCAACATGTATTTAGTTCAGGTTGACATTCTGAAGCCTAAATGAGCATTATTTTGTCTATACAACTCATTCCTATGAAGGTACATTCAAAGTCACAAAACGTGCTCAACTAGGCCTGAAAGTGCATTTAAAGCAATAAAATCTCAAAATGAGTTTCACGCCTAAATCAAAGGACTTATGCACACATTTCAACATGTATTTAGTTTAGGTTGACCTCCTGAAGCCTAAATGAGCATTAATTTGATCAGACAACTCATTCCCATGAAGATACATTCAAAGTCAGTAAGTGCCCTGCTCTGTCTGAAAATGCATTTGAATCAATACAAACTAAAATTGAGTGTCATGCCTAAACCAAAGGACGTCTGCACACATTTCAACGTCTAAAGTGTTGTTTCCGATGCGTGCTAGTGTATGTGTGCGTGCGTGTGTGAGAGTGTGTAGGTGTGTGCGTGTGTTTGTGTGGGTGCGTGCGTGTGTGTGTGCGTGTGTGTGTTGTGCGCACCCCCCCCCAAAAAAAAGTACTGTATTCGGATAAAAATGACGAATTACTCAGAGGTTTTAACTTTTGCTTGCACTTGATTTGTTCTGACGCCGACGACGTCCACCAATGACAGCCCGAGTGGATCTAGCCCACGTGGTGTGAGAGCAGGGGGAGGTGAAAAGATGCAAAGCCTAGGTGATTGGCTGTGCATCTTTCAGTCTTCCACGTGGGTTAGTCTTTGATCTTCAATCAGTGTCCAAATGTTGTTTACATGCGTAGCGTGTGCGGATGTGTGTGCCTCTCATGAGTTTGTGTGTGTGTTTGCGCGCGCGTGATCGTGTGCCCATACATGTGTGAGTGTTTCTTTGATCTAAATCATCGTTGGTGTGTTGTTTACGATACGTGCTCGTCTGTGCGTACGTTTGTGTGAGGTGTGTGCGTGCTTTTGTGTGTGTGCTTGCTGCGTGCTGGCGCGCTCGGAAGCGTGTGTGTCACAGAGAAAGAGAGGGAGCGGGATCGCTGGCCTGTATGTACTCTATGTGAAACACACAGGACATTTGTAATTTCGTCCCTTTCACATTTTTTGGCTTTTTTAAAAATAAAACTTATTTTCATCAATGGTTCATAATGAGTGTCACGCCTAGACCAAATGACTTATGCACACATTTCAACATTTATTTAGTTCAGGTTGACCTCCTGAAGCCTAAATCACCGTTAATTTGATCACACAACTCATTCCTATGAAGATACATTCAAACTCAGAAACGGGCTCAACTCGGACTGAAAGTGCATTTAAAGCAATAAAAACTGAAAATGACTGTCACGCCTAAACCAAAGGACTTATGCACACATTTCAACATGTATTTAGTTCAGGTTGACCTCCTGAAGCCTAAATGAGCATTAATTTGACTACACAACTTATTCCTATGAAGATACATTCAAAGTAAAAAAACATGCTCTACTCGGCCTGAAAATGCATTTAAAGCAATAAAAACTCAAAATGAGTGTCACGCCTAAACCAAAGGCCTTATGCACATATTTCAACATGTATTTAGTTCGGGTTGACCTCCTGAAGCCTAAATGAGCATTAATTTGACTACACAACTCATTCCTATGAAGGAACATTCAAAGGAAAAAAACGGGCTCAACTCGGACTGAAAGTGCATTTAAAGCAATAAAAACTGAAAATGAGTGTCACGCCTAAACCAAAGGACTTATGCACACATTTCAACATGTATTTAGTTCAGGTTGACCTCCTGAAGCCTAAATGAGCATTAATTTGACTACACAACTTATTCCTATGAAGATACATTCAAAGTAAAAAAACGGGCTCAACTCGGACTGAAAGTGCATTTAAAGCAATAAAAACTGAAAATGAGTGTCACGCCTAAACCAAAGGACTTATGCACACATTTCAACATGTATTTAGTTCAGGTTGACCTCCTGAAGCCTAAATGAGCATTAATTTGACTACACAACTCATTCCTATGAAGGTACATTCAAAGTCACAAAACGTGCTCTACTCGGCCTGAAAATGCATTTAAAGCAAGAAAAAATCAAAATGAGTGTCACACCTAAACCTACATTGAAAGTAAAAAAATGTGCTCCAATCGGCCTGAAAATGCATTTAAAGCAATAAAAACTCAAATTGAGTGTCACGCCTAAACCAAAGGACTTATGCACACATTTCAACATGTATTTAGTTCAGGTTGACATTCTGAAGCCTAAATGAGCATTATTTTGTCTATACAACTCATTCCTATGAAGGTACATTCAAAGTCACAAAACGTGCTCAACTAGGCCTGAAAGTGCATTTAAAGCAATAAAATCTCAAAATGAGTTTCACGCCTAAACCAAAGGACTTATGCACACATTTCAACATGTATTTAGTTCAGGTAGACCTCCTGAAGCCTATATCACCATTAATTTGACTACACAACTTATTCCTATGAAGATACATTCAAAGTAAAAAAACGGGCTCAACTCGGACTGAAAGTGCATTTAAAGCAATAAAAACTGAAAATGAGTGTCACGCCTAAACCAAAGGACTTATGCACACATTTCAACATGTATTTAGTTCAGGTTGACCTCCTGAAGCCTAAATGAGCATTAATTTGACTACACAACTCATTCCTATGAAGGTACATTCAAAGTCACAAAACGTGCTCTACTCGGCCTGAAAATGCATTTAAAGCAAGAAAAAATCAAAATGAGTGTCACACCTAAACCTACATTTAAAGTAAAAAAATGTGCTCCAATCGGCCTGAAAATGCATTTAAAGCAATAAAAACTCAAATTGAGTGTCACGCCTAAACCAAAGGACTTATGCACACATTTCAACATAGTTTAGGTTGACCTCCTGAAGCCTAAATGAGCATTAATTTGACTACACAACTTATTCCTATGAAGATACATTCAAAGTAAAAAAACGGGCTCAACTCGGACTGAAAGTGCATTTAAAGCAATAAAAACTGAAAATGAGTGTCACGCCTAAACCAAAGGACTTATGCACACATTTCAACATGTATTTAGTTCAGGTTGACCTCCTGAAGCCTAAATGAGCATTAATTTGACTACACAACTCATTCCTATGAAGGTACATTCAAAGTCACAAAACGTGCTCTACTCGGCCTGAAAATGCATTTAAAGCAAGAAAAAATCAAAATGAGTGTCACACCTAAACCTACATTTAAAGTAAAAAAATGTGCTCCAATCGGCCTGAAAATGCATTTAAAGCAATAAAAACTCAAATTGAGTGTCACGCCTAAACCAAAGGACTTATGCACACATTTCAACATGTATTTAGTTCAGGTTGACATTCTGAAGCCTAAATGAGCATTATTTTGTCTATACAACTCATTCCTATGAAGGTACATTCAAAGTCACAAAACGTGCTCAACTAGGCCTGAAAGTGCATTTAAAGCAATAAAATCTCAAAATGAGTTTCACGCCTAAACCAAAGGACTTATGCACACATTTCAACATGTATTTAGTTCAGGTAGACCTCCTGAAGCCTATATCACCATTAATTTGACTACACAACTTATTCCTATGAAGATACATTCAAAGTAAAAAAACGGGCTCAACTCGGACTGAAAGTGCATTTAAAGCAATAAAAACTGAAAATGAGTGTCACGCCTAAACCAAAGGACTTATGCACACATTTCAACATGTATTTAGTTCAGGTTGACCTCCTGAAGCCTAAATGAGCATTAATTTGACTACACAACTCATTCCTATGAAGGTACATTCAAAGTCACAAAACGTGCTCTACTCGGCCTGAAAATGCATTTAAAGCAAGAAAAAATCAAAATGAGTGTCACACCTAAACCTACATTTAAAGTAAAAAAATGTGCTCCAATCGGCCTGAAAATGCATTTAAAGCAATAAAAACTCAAATTGAGTGTCACGCCTAAACCAAAGGACTTATGCACACATTTCAACATGTATTTAGTTTAGGTTGACCTCCTGAAGCCTAAATGAGCATTAATTTGATCACACAACTCATTCCCATGAAGATACATTCAAAGTCAGTAAGTGCCCTGCTCTGTCTGAAAATGCATTTGAATCAATAAAAACTAAAATTGAGTGTCATGCCTAAACCAAAGGACGTCTGCACACATTTCAACGTCTAAAGTGTTGTTTCCGATGCGTGCTAGTGTATGTGTGCGTGCGTGTGTGAGAGTGTGTAGGTGTGTGCGTGTGTTTGTGTGTGTTTGTGTGGGTGCGTGCGTGTGTGTGTGCGTGTGTGTTGTGCGCACCCCCCCCCCAAAAAAAGTACTGTATTCGGATAAAAATGACGAATTACTCAGAGGTTTTAACTTTTGCTTGCACTTGATTTGTTCTGACACCGACGACGTCCACCAATGACAGCCCGAGTGGATCTAGCCCACGTGGTGTGAGAGCAGGGGGAGGTGAAAAGATGCAAAGCCTAGGTGATTGGCTGTGCATCTTTCAGTCTTCCACGTGGGTTAGTCTTTGATCTTCAATCAGTGTCCAAATGTTGTTTACATGCGTAGCGTGTGCGGATGTGTGTGCCTCTCATGAGTTTGTGTGTGTGTTTGCGCGCGCGTGATCGTGTGCCCATACATGTGTGAGTGTTTCTTTGATCTAAATCATCGTTGGTGTGTTGTTTACGATACGTGCTCGTCTGTGCGTACGTTTGTGTGAGGTGTGTGCGTGCTTTTGTGTGTGTGCTTGCTGCGTGCTGGCGCGCTCGGAAGCGTGTGTGTCACAGAGAAAGAGAGGGAGCGGGATCGCTGGCCTGTATGTACTCTATGTGAAACACACAGGACATTTGTAATTTCGTCCCTTTCACATTTTTTGGCTTTTTTAAAAATAAAACTTATTTTCATCAATGGTTCATAATGAGTGTCACGCCTAGACCAAATGACTTATGCACACATTTCAACATTTATTTAGTTCAGGTTGACCTCCTGAAGCCTAAATGAGCGTTAATTTGACCACACAACTCATTCCTATGAAGATACATTCAAACTCAGAAACGGGCTCAACTCGGACTGAAAGTGCATTTAAAGCAATAAAAACTGAAAATGAGTGTCACGCCTAAACCAAAGGACTTATGCACACATTTCAACATGTATTTAGTTCAGGTTGACATTTTGAATCCTAAATGAGCATTAATTTGATCACACAACTCATTCCTATGAAGGAACATTCAAAGTAAAAAAACGGGCTCAACTCGGACTGAAAGTGCATTTAAAGCAATAAAAACTGAAAATGAGTGTCACGCCTAAACCAAAGGACTTATGCACACATTTCAACATGTATTTAGTTCAGGTTGACATTCTGAAGCCTAAATGAGCATTAATTTGATCACACAACTCATTCCTATGAAGGAACATTCAAAGTAAAAAAACGGGATCAACTCGGACTGAAAGTGCATTTAAAGCAATAAAAACTGAAAATGAGTGTCACGCCTAAACCAAAGGACTTATGCACACATTTCAACATGTATTTAGTTCAGGTTGACGTCCTGAAGCCTAAATGAGCATTAATTTGACTACACAACTTATTCCTATGAAGATACATTCAAAGTAAAAAAACGTGCTCTACTCGGCCTGAAAATACATTTAAAGCAATAAAAACTCAAAATGAGTGTCACGCCTAAACCAAAGGCCTTATGCACACATTTCAACATGTATTTAGTTCAGGTTGACCTCCTGAAGCCTAAATGAGCATTAATTTGACTACACAACTCATTCCTATGAAGGAACATTCAAAGGAAAAAAACGGGCTCAACTCGGACTGAAAGTACATTTAAAGCAATAAAAACTGAAAATGAGTGTCACGCCTAAACCAAAGGACTTATGCACACATTTCAACATGTATTTAGTTCAGGTTGACCTCCTGAAGCCTAAATGAGCATTAATTTGACTACACAACTCATTCCTATGAAGGTACATTCAACGTCACAAAACGTGCTCAACTAGGCCTGAAAGTGCATTTAAAGCAATAAAAACTCAAAATGAGTGTCACGCCTAAACCAAAGGACTTATGCACACATTTCAACATGTATTTAGTTCAGGTTGACATTCTGAAGCCTAAATGAGCATTAATTTGATCACACAACTCATTCCTATGAAGGAACATTCAAAGTAAAAAAACGGGCTCAACTCGGACTGAAAGTGCATTTAAAGCAATAAAAACTGAAAATGAGTGTCACGCCTAAACCAAAGGACTTATGCACACATTTCAACATGTATTTAGTTCAGGTTGACATTCTGAAGCCTAAATGAGCATTAATTTGATCACACAACTCATTCCTATGAAGGAACATTCAAAGTAAAAAAACGGGCTCAACTCGGACTGAAAGTGCATTTAAAGCAATAAAAACTGAAAATGAGTGTCACGCCTAAACCAAAGGACTTATGCACACATTTCAACATGTATTTAGTTCAGGTTGACGTCCTGAAGCCTAAATGAGCATTAATTTGACTACACAACTTATTCCTATGAAGATACATTCAAAGTAAAAAAACGTGCTCTACTCGGCCTGAAAATACATTTAAAGCAATAAAAACTCAAAATGAGTGTCACGCCTAAACCAAAGGCCTTATGCACACATTTCAACATGTATTTAGTTCAGGTTGACCTCCTGAAGCCTAAATGAGCATTAATTTGACTACACAACTCATTCCTATGAAGGAACATTCAAAGGAAAAAAACGGGCTCAACTCGGACTGAAAGTACATTTAAAGCAATAAAAACTGAAAATGAGTGTCACGCCTAAACCAAAGGACTTATGCACACATTTCAACATGTATTTAGTTCAGGTTGACCTCCTGAAGCCTAAATGAGCATTAATTTGACTACACAACTCATTCCTATGAAGGTACATTCAACGTCACAAAACGTGCTCAACTAGGCCTGAAAGTGCATTTAAAGCAATAAAAACTCAAAATGAGTGTCACGCCTAAACCAAAGGACTTATGCACACATTTCAACATGTATTTAGTTCAGGTTGACATTCTGAAGCCTAAATGAGCATTAATTTGACTACACAACTTATTCCTATGAAGATACATTCAAAGTAAAAAAACGGGCTCAACTCGGACTGAAAGTGCATTTAAAGCAATAAAAACTGAAAATGAGTGTCACGCCTAAACCAAAGGACTTATGCACACATTTCAACATGTACTTAGTTCAGGATGACGTCCTGAAGCCTAAATGAGCATTAATTTGACTACACAACTTATTCCTATGAAGATACATTCAAAGTAAAAAAACGTGCTCTACTCGGCCTGAAAATGCATTTAAAGCAATAAAAACTCAAAATGAGTGCCACGCCTAAACCAAAGGCCTTATGCACACATTTCAACATGTATTTAGTTCAGGCTGACCTCCTGAAGCCTAAATGAGCATTAATTTGACTACACAACTCATTCCTATGAAGGAACATTCAAAGGAAAAAAACGGGCTCAACTCGGACTGAAAGTGCATTTAAAGCAATAAAAACTGAAAATGAGTGTCACGCCTAAACCAAAGGACTTATGCACACATTTCAACATGTATTTAGTTCAGGTTGACCTCCTGAAGCCTAAATGAGCATTAATTTGACTACACAACTCATTCCTATGAAGGTACATTCAAAGTCACAAAACGTGCTCAACTAGGCCTGAAAGTGCATTTAAAGCAATAAAAACTCAAAATGAGTGTCACGCCTAAACCAAAGGACTTATGCACACATTTCAACATGTATTTAGTTCAGGTTGACCTCCTGAAGCCTAAATCACCATTATTTTGTCTATACAACTCATTCCTATGAAGATATATTCAAAGTCACAAAATGTGCTCAACTAGGCCTGAAAGTGCATTTAAAGCAATAAAAACTCAAAATGAGTGTCACGCCTAAACCAAAGGACTTATGCACACATTTCAACATGTATTTAGTTCAGGTTGACATCCTGAAGCCTAAATGAGCATTAATTTGACTACACAACTTATTCCTATGAAGATACATTCAAAGTAAAAAAACGGGCTCAACTCGGACTGAAAGTGCATTTAAAGCAATAAAAACTGAAAATGAGTGTCACGCCTAAACCAAAGGACTTATGCACACATTTCAACATGTATTTACTTCAGGTTGACCACCTGAAGCCTAAATGAGCATTAATTTGACTACACAACTCATTCCTATGAAGGTACATTCAAAGTCACAAAACGTGCTCAACTAGGCCTGAAAGTGCATTTAAAGCAATAAAAACTCAAAATGAGTGTCACGCCTAAACCAAAGGACTTATGCACACATTTCAACATGTATTTAGTTCAGGTTGACATTCTGAAGCCTAAATGAGCATTAATTTGACTACACAACTTATTCCTATGAAGATACATTCAAAGTAAAAAAACGGGCTCAACTCGGACTGAAAGTGCATTTAAAGCAATAAAAACTGAAAATGAGTGTCACGCCTAAACCAAAGGACTTATGCACACATTTCAACATGTATTTAGTTCAGGTTGACCTCCTGAAGCCTAAATGAGCATTAATTTGACTACACAACTCATTCCTATGAAGGTACATTCAAAGTCACAAAACGTGCTCTACTCGGCCTGAAAATGCATTTAAAGCAAGAAAAAATCAAAATGAGTGTCACACCTAAACCTACATTTAAAGTAAAAAAATGTGCTCTACTCGGCCTGAAAATGCATTTAAAGCAATAAAAACTCAAATTGAGTGTCACGCCTAAACCAAAGGACTTATGCACACATTTCAACATGTATTTAGTTCAGGTTGACATTCTGAAGCCTAAATGAGCATTATTTTGTCTATACAACTCATTCCTATGAAGGTACATTCAAAGTCACAAAACGTGCTCAACTAGGCCTGAAAGTGCATTTAAAGCAATAAAATCTCAAAATGAGTTTGACGCCTAAATCAAAGGACTTATGCACACATTTCAACATGTATTTAGTTCAGGTTGACATTCTGAAGCCTAAATGAGCATTAATTTGACTACACAACTTATTCCTATGAAGATACATTCAAAGTAAAAAAACGGGCTCAACTCGGACTGAAAGTGCATTTAAAGCAATAAAAACTGAAAATGAGTGTCACGCCTAAACCAAAGGACTTATGCACACATTTCAACATGTATTTAGTTCAGGTTGACCTCCTGAAGCCTAAATGAGCATTAATTTGACTACACAACCCATTCCTATGAAGGTACATTCAAAGTCACAAAACGTGCTCTACTCGGCCTGAAAATGCATTTAAAGCAAGAAAAAATCAAAATGAGTGTCACGCCTAAACCAAAGGCCTTATGCACACATTTCAACATGTATTTAGTTTAGGTTGACCTCCTGAAGCCTAAATGAGCATTAATTTGATCACACAACTCATTCCCATGAAGATACATTCAAAGTCAGTAAGTGCCCTGCTCTGTCTGAAAATGCATTTGAATCAATAAAAACTAAAATTGAGTGTCATGCCTAAACCGAAGGACGTCTGCACACATTTCAACGTCTAAAGTGTTGTTTCCGATGCGTGCTAGTGTATGTGTGCGTGCGTGTGTGAGAGTGTGTAGGTGTGTGCGTGTGTTTGTGTGTGTTTGTGTGGGTGCGTGCGTGTGTGTGTGCGTGTGTGTGTTGTGCGCACCCCCAACCCCCCCCCAAAAAAAAGTACTGTATTCGGATAAAAATGACAAATTACTCAGAGGTTTTAACTTTTGCTTGCACTTGATTTGTTCTGACGCCGACGACGTCCACCAATGACAGCCCGAGTGGATCTAGCCCACGTGGTGTGAGAGCAGGGGGAGGTGAAAAGATGCAAAGCCTAGGTGATTGGCTGTGCATCTTTCAGTCTTCCACGTGGGTTAGTCTTTGATCTTCAATCAGTGTCCAAATGTTGTTTACATGCGTAGCGTGTGCGGATGTGTGTGCCTCTCATGAGTTTGTGTGTGTGTTTGCGCGCGCGTGATCGTGTGCCCATACATGTGTCAGTGTTTCTTTGATCTAAATCATCGTTGGTGTGTTGTTTACGATACGTGCTCGTCTGTGCGTACGTTTGTGTGAGGTGTGTGCGTGCTTTTGTGTGTGTGCTTGCTGCGTGCTGGCGCGCTCGGAAGCGTGTGTGTCACAGAGAAAGAGAGGGAGCGGGATCGCTGGCCTGTATGTACTCTATGTGAAACACACAGGACATTTGTAATTTCGTCCCTTTCACATTTTTTGGCTTTTTTAAAAATAAAACTTATTTTCATCAATGGTTCATAATGAGTGTCACGCCTAGACCAAATGACTTATGCACACATTTCAACATTTATTTAGTTCAGGTTGACCTCCTGAAGCCTAAATCACCGTTAATTTGATCACACAACTCATTCCTATGAAGGTACATTAAAAGTCACAAAACGTGCTCAACTAGGCCTGAAAGTGCATTTAAAGCAATAAAAACTCAAAATGAGTGTCATGCCTAAACCAAAGGACTTATGCACACATTTCAACATGTATTTAGTTCAGGTTGACCTCCTGAAGCCTAAATCACCATTAATTTGACTACACAACCCATTCCTATGAAGGTACATTCAAAGTCACAAAACGTGCTCTACTCGGCCTGAAAATGCATTTAAAGCAAGAAAAAATCAAAATGAGTGTCACGCCTAAACCAAAGGCCTTATGCACACATTTCAACATGTATTTAGTTTAGGTTGACCTCCTGAAGCCTAAATGAGCATTAATTTGATCACACAACTCATTCCCATGAAGATACATTCAAAGTCAGTAAGTGCCCTGCTCTGTCTGAAAATGCATTTGAATCAATAAAAACTAAAATTGAGTGTCATGCCTAAACCGAAGGACGTCTGCACACATTTCAACGTCTAAAGTGTTGTTTCCGATGCGTGCTAGTGTATGTGTGCGTGCTTGTGTGAGAGTGTGTAGGTGTGTGCGTGTGTTTGTGTGTGTTTGTGTGGGTGCGTGCGTGTGTGTGTGCGTGTGTGTGTTGTGCGCAACCCCCCCCCCCCAAAAAAGTACTGTATTCGGATAAAAATGACGAATTACTCAGAGGTTTTAACTTTTGCTTGCACTTGATTTGTTCTGACGCCGACGACGTCCACCAATGACAGCCCGAGTGGATCTAGCCCACGTGGTGTGAGAGCAGGGGGAGGTGAAAAGATGCAAAGCCTAGGTGATTGGCTGTGCATCTTTCAGTCTTCCACGTGGGTTAGTCTTTGATCTTCAATCAGTGTCCAAATGTTGTTTACATGCGTAGCGTGTGCGGATGTGTGTGCCTCTCATGAGTTTGTGTGTGTGTTTGCGCGCGCGTGATCGTGTGCCCATACATGTGTGAGTGTTTCTTTGATCTAAATCATCGTTGGTGTGTTGTTTACGATACGTGCTCGTCTGTGCGTACGTTTGTGTGAGGTGTGTGCGTGCTTTTGTGTGTGTGCTTGCTGCGTGCTGGCGCGCTCGGAAGCGTGTGTGTCACAGAGAAAGAGAGGGAGCGGGATCGCTGGCCTGTATGTACTCTATGTGAAACACACAGGACATTTGTAATTTCGTCCCTTTCACATTTTTTGGCTTTTTTAAAAATAAAACTTATTTTCATCAATGGTTCATAATGAGTGTCACGCCTAGACCAAATGACTTATGCACACATTTAAAACATTTATTTAGTTCAGGTTGACCTACTGAAGCCTAAATGAGCGTTAATTTGACCACACAACTCATTCCTATGAAGGAACATTCAAAGTAAAAAAACGGGCTCAACTCGGACTGAAAGTGCATTTAAAGCAATAAAAACTGAAAATGAGTGTCACGCCTAAACCAAAGGACTTATGCACACATTTCAACATTTATTTAGTTCAGGTTGACCTACTGAAGCCTAAATGAGCGTTAATTTGACCACACAACTCATTCCTATGAAGGAACATTCAAAGTAAAAAAACGGGCTCAACTCGGACTGAAAGTGCATTTAAAGCAATAAAAACTGAAAATGAGTGTCACGCCTAAACCAAAGGACTTATGCACACATTTCAACATGTATTTAGTTCAGGTTGACATTCTGAAGCCTAAATGAGCATTAATTTGATCACACAACTCATTCCTATGAAGGAACATTCAAAGTAAAAAAACGGGCTCAACTCGGACTGAAAGTGCATTTAAAGCAATAAAAACTGAAAATGAGTGTCACGCCTAAACCAAAGGACTTATGCACACATTTCAACATGTATTTAGTTCAGGTTGACATTCTGAAGCCTAAATGAGCATTAATTTGACTACACAACTTATTCCTATGAAGATACATTCAAAGTAAAAAAACGTGCTCTACTCGGCCTGAAAATGCATTTAAAGCAATAAAAACTCAAAATGAGTGTCACGCCTAAACCAAAGGCCTTATGCACACATTTCAACATGTATTTAGTTCAGGTTGACCTCCTGAAGCCTAAATGAGCATTAATTTGACTACACAACTCATTCCTATGAAGGAACATTCAAAGGAAAAAAACGGGCTCAACTCGGACTGAAAGTACATTTAAAGCAATAAAAACTGAAAATGAGTGTCACGCCTAAACCAAAGGACTTATGCACACATTTCAACATGTATTTAGTTCAGGTTGACCTCCTGAAGCCTAAATGAGCATTAATTTGACTACACAACTCATTCCTATGAAGGTACATTAAAAGTCACAAAACGTGCTCAACTAGGCCTGAAAGTGCATTTAAAGCAATAAAAACTCAAAATGAGTGTCACGCCTAAACCAAAGGACTTATGCACACATTTCAACATGTATTTAGTTCAGGTTGACCTCCTGAAGCCTAAATCACCATTAATTTGATCACACAACTCATTCCTATGAAGATACATTCAAACTCAGAAACGTGCTCTACTCGGCCTGAAAATGCATTTAAAGCAATAAAAACTGAAAATGAGTGTCACGCCTAAACCAAAGGACTTATGCACACATTTCAACACGTATTTAGTTCAGGTTGACCTCCTGAAGCCTAAATGAGCATTAATTTGACTACACAACTCATTCCTATGAAGGAACATTCAAAGTAAAAAAACGGGCTCAACTCGGACTGAAAGTGCATTTAAAGCAATAAAAACTGAAAATGAGTGTCACGCCTAAACCAAAGGACTTATGCACACATTTCAACATGTATTTAGTTCAGGTTGACCTCCTGAAGCCTAAATGAGCATTATTTTGTCAATACAAATCATTCCTATGAAGGTACATTCAAAGTCACAAAACGTTCTCAACTAGGCCTGAAAGTGCATTTAAAGCAATAAAAACTGAAAATGAGTGTCACGCCTAAACCAAAGGACTTATGCACACATTTCAACATGTATTTAGTTCAGGTTGACCTCCTGAAGCCTAAATGAGCATTAATTTGACTACACAACTCATTCCTATGAAGGTACATTCAAAGTCACAAAACGTGCTCTACTCGGCCTGAAAATGCATTTAAAGCAAGAAAAAATCAAAATGAGTGTCACACCTAAACCTACATTTAAAGTAAAAAAATGTGCTCTACTCGGCCTGAAAATGCATTTAAAGCAATAAAAACTCAAATTGAGTGTCACGCCTAAACCAAAGGACTTATGCACACATTTCAACATGTATTTAGTTCAGGTTGACATTCTGAAGCCTAAATGAGCATTATTTTGTCTATACAACTCATTCCTATGAAGGTACATTCAAAGTCACAAAACGTGCTCAACTAGGCCTGAAAGTGCATTTAAAGCAATAAAATCTCAAAATGAGTTTGACGCCTAAATCAAAGGACTTATGCACACATTTCAACATGTATTTAGTTCAGGTTGACATTCTGAAGCCTAAATGAGCATTAATTTGACTACACAACTTATTCCTATGAAGATACATTCAAAGTAAAAAAACGGGCTCAACTCGGACTGAAAGTGCATTTAAAGCAATAAAAACTGAAAATGAGTGTCACGCCTAAACCAAAGGACTTATGCACACATTTCAACATGTATTTAGTTCAGGTTGACCTCCTGAAGCCTAAATGAGCATTAATTTGACTACACAACCCATTCCTATGAAGGTACATTCAAAGTCACAAAACGTGCTCTACTCGGCCTGAAAATGCATTTAAAGCAAGAAAAAATCAAAATGAGTGTCACGCCTAAACCAAAGGCCTTATGCACACATTTCAACATGTATTTAGTTTAGGTTGACCTCCTGAAGCCTAAATGAGCATTAATTTGATCACACAACTCATTCCCATGAAGATACATTCAAAGTCAGTAAGTGCCCTGCTCTGTCTGAAAATGCATTTGAATCAATAAAAACTAAAATTGAGTGTCATGCCTAAACCGAAGGACGTCTGCACACATTTCAACGTCTAAAGTGTTGTTTCCGATGCGTGCTAGTGTATGTGTGCGTGCGTGTGTGAGAGTGTGTAGGTGTGTGCGTGTGTTTGTGTGTGTTTGTGTGGGTGCGTGCGTGTGTGTGTGCGTGTGTGTGTTGTGCGCACCCCCAACCCCCCCCCAAAAAAAAGTACTGTATTCGGATAAAAATGACAAATTACTCAGAGGTTTTAACTTTTGCTTGCACTTGATTTGTTCTGACGCCGACGACGTCCACCAATGACAGCCCGAGTGGATCTAGCCCACGTGGTGTGAGAGCAGGGGGAGGTGAAAAGATGCAAAGCCTAGGTGATTGGCTGTGCATCTTTCAGTCTTCCACGTGGGTTAGTCTTTGATCTTCAATCAGTGTCCAAATGTTGTTTACATGCGTAGCGTGTGCGGATGTGTGTGCCTCTCATGAGTTTGTGTGTGTGTTTGCGCGCGCGTGATCGTGTGCCCATACATGTGTCAGTGTTTCTTTGATCTAAATCATCGTTGGTGTGTTGTTTACGATACGTGCTCGTCTGTGCGTACGTTTGTGTGAGGTGTGTGCGTGCTTTTGTGTGTGTGCTTGCTGCGTGCTGGCGCGCTCGGAAGCGTGTGTGTCACAGAGAAAGAGAGGGAGCGGGATCGCTGGCCTGTATGTACTCTATGTGAAACACACAGGACATTTGTAATTTCGTCCCTTTCACATTTTTTGGCTTTTTTAAAAATAAAACTTATTTTCATCAATGGTTCATAATGAGTGTCACGCCTAGACCAAATGACTTATGCACACATTTCAACATTTATTTAGTTCAGGTTGACCTCCTGAAGCCTAAATCACCGTTAATTTGATCACACAACTCATTCCTATGAAGGTACATTAAAAGTCACAAAACGTGCTCAACTAGGCCTGAAAGTGCATTTAAAGCAATAAAAACTCAAAATGAGTGTCATGCCTAAACCAAAGGACTTATGCACACATTTCAACATGTATTTAGTTCAGGTTGACCTCCTGAAGCCTAAATCACCATTAATTTGACTACACAACCCATTCCTATGAAGGTACATTCAAAGTCACAAAACGTGCTCTACTCGGCCTGAAAATGCATTTAAAGCAAGAAAAAATCAAAATGAGTGTCACGCCTAAACCAAAGGCCTTATGCACACATTTCAACATGTATTTAGTTTAGGTTGACCTCCTGAAGCCTAAATGAGCATTAATTTGATCACACAACTCATTCCCATGAAGATACATTCAAAGTCAGTAAGTGCCCTGCTCTGTCTGAAAATGCATTTGAATCAATAAAAACTAAAATTGAGTGTCATGCCTAAACCGAAGGACGTCTGCACACATTTCAACGTCTAAAGTGTTGTTTCCGATGCGTGCTAGTGTATGTGTGCGTGCTTGTGTGAGAGTGTGTAGGTGTGTGCGTGTGTTTGTGTGTGTTTGTGTGGGTGCGTGCGTGTGTGTGTGCGTGTGTGTGTTGTGCGCAACCCCCCCCCCCCAAAAAAGTACTGTATTCGGATAAAAATGACGAATTACTCAGAGGTTTTAACTTTTGCTTGCACTTGATTTGTTCTGACGCCGACGACGTCCACCAATGACAGCCCGAGTGGATCTAGCCCACGTGGTGTGAGAGCAGGGGGAGGTGAAAAGATGCAAAGCCTAGGTGATTGGCTGTGCATCTTTCAGTCTTCCACGTGGGTTAGTCTTTGATCTTCAATCAGTGTCCAAATGTTGTTTACATGCGTAGCGTGTGCGGATGTGTGTGCCTCTCATGAGTTTGTGTGTGTGTTTGCGCGCGCGTGATCGTGTGCCCATACATGTGTGAGTGTTTCTTTGATCTAAATCATCGTTGGTGTGTTGTTTACGATACGTGCTCGTCTGTGCGTACGTTTGTGTGAGGTGTGTGCGTGCTTTTGTGTGTGTGCTTGCTGCGTGCTGGCGCGCTCGGAAGCGTGTGTGTCACAGAGAAAGAGAGGGAGCGGGATCGCTGGCCTGTATGTACTCTATGTGAAACACACAGGACATTTGTAATTTCGTCCCTTTCACATTTTTTGGCTTTTTTAAAAATAAAACTTATTTTCATCAATGGTTCATAATGAGTGTCACGCCTAGACCAAATGACTTATGCACACATTTAAAACATTTATTTAGTTCAGGTTGACCTACTGAAGCCTAAATGAGCGTTAATTTGACCACACAACTCATTCCTATGAAGGAACATTCAAAGTAAAAAAACGGGCTCAACTCGGACTGAAAGTGCATTTAAAGCAATAAAAACTGAAAATGAGTGTCACGCCTAAACCAAAGGACTTATGCACACATTTCAACATTTATTTAGTTCAGGTTGACCTACTGAAGCCTAAATGAGCGTTAATTTGACCACACAACTCATTCCTATGAAGGAACATTCAAAGTAAAAAAACGGGCTCAACTCGGACTGAAAGTGCATTTAAAGCAATAAAAACTGAAAATGAGTGTCACGCCTAAACCAAAGGACTTATGCACACATTTCAACATGTATTTAGTTCAGGTTGACATTCTGAAGCCTAAATGAGCATTAATTTGATCACACAACTCATTCCTATGAAGGAACATTCAAAGTAAAAAAACGGGCTCAACTCGGACTGAAAGTGCATTTAAAGCAATAAAAACTGAAAATGAGTGTCACGCCTAAACCAAAGGACTTATGCACACATTTCAACATGTATTTAGTTCAGGTTGACATTCTGAAGCCTAAATGAGCATTAATTTGACTACACAACTTATTCCTATGAAGATACATTCAAAGTAAAAAAACGTGCTCTACTCGGCCTGAAAATGCATTTAAAGCAATAAAAACTCAAAATGAGTGTCACGCCTAAACCAAAGGCCTTATGCACACATTTCAACATGTATTTAGTTCAGGTTGACCTCCTGAAGCCTAAATGAGCATTAATTTGACTACACAACTCATTCCTATGAAGGAACATTCAAAGGAAAAAAACGGGCTCAACTCGGACTGAAAGTACATTTAAAGCAATAAAAACTGAAAATGAGTGTCACGCCTAAACCAAAGGACTTATGCACACATTTCAACATGTATTTAGTTCAGGTTGACCTCCTGAAGCCTAAATGAGCATTAATTTGACTACACAACTCATTCCTATGAAGGTACATTAAAAGTCACAAAACGTGCTCAACTAGGCCTGAAAGTGCATTTAAAGCAATAAAAACTCAAAATGAGTGTCACGCCTAAACCAAAGGACTTATGCACACATTTCAACATGTATTTAGTTCAGGTTGACCTCCTGAAGCCTAAATCACCATTAATTTGATCACACAACTCATTCCTATGAAGATACATTCAAACTCAGAAACGTGCTCTACTCGGCCTGAAAATGCATTTAAAGCAATAAAAACTGAAAATGAGTGTCACGCCTAAACCAAAGGACTTATGCACACATTTCAACACGTATTTAGTTCAGGTTGACCTCCTGAAGCCTAAATGAGCATTAATTTGACTACACAACTCATTCCTATGAAGGAACATTCAAAGTAAAAAAACGGGCTCAACTCGGACTGAAAGTGCATTTAAAGCAATAAAAACTGAAAATGAGTGTCACGCCTAAACCAAAGGACTTATGCACACATTTCAACATGTATTTAGTTCAGGTTGACCTCCTGAAGCCTAAATGAGCATTATTTTGTCAATACAAATCATTCCTATGAAGGTACATTCAAAGTCACAAAACGTTCTCAACTAGGCCTGAAAGTGCATTTAAAGCAATAAAATCTCAAAATGATTGTCACGCCTAAACCAAAGGACTTATGCACACATTTCAACATGTATTTAATTCAGGTTGACCTCCTGAAGCCTAAATGAGCATTAATTTGACTACACAACTCATTCCTATGAAGGTACATTCAAAGTCACAAAACGTGCTCAACTAGGCCTGAAAGTGCATTTAAAGCAATAAAAACTCAAAATGAGTGTCACGCCTAAACCAAAGGACTTATGCACACATTTCAACATTTATTTAGTTCAGGTTGACCTCCTGAAGCCTAAATCACCGTTAATTTGATCACACAACTCATTCCTATGAAGATACATTCAAACTCAGAAACGGGCTCAACTCGGACTGAAAGTGCATTTAAAGCAATAAAAACTGAAAATGAGTGTCACGCCTAAACCAAAGGACTTATGCACACATTTCAACATGTATTTAGTTCAGGTTGACATTCTGAAGCCTAAATGAGCATTAATTTGATCACACAACTCATTCCTATGAAGGAACATTCAAAGTAAAAAAACGGGCTCAACTCGGACTGAAAGTGCATTTAAAGCAATAAAAACTGAAAATGAGTGTCACGCCTAAACCAAAGGACTTATGCACACATTTCAACATGTATTTAGTTCAGGTTGACATTCTGAAGCCTAAATGAGCATTAATTTGACTACACAACTTATTCCTATGAAGATACATTCAAAGTAAAAAAACGTGCTCTACTCGGCCTGAAAATGCATTTAAAGCAATAAAAACTCAAAATGAGTGTCACGCCTAAACCAAAGGCCTTATGCACACATTTCAACATGTATTTAGTTCAGGTTGACCTCCTGAAGCCTAAATGAGCATTAATTTGACTACACAACTCATTCCTATGAAGGAACATTCAAAGGAAAAAAACGGGCTCAACTCGGACTGAAAGTACATTTAAAGCAATAAAAACTGAAAATGAGTGTCACGCCTAAACCAAAGGACTTATGCACACATTTCAACATGTATTTAGTTCAGGTTGACCTCCTGAAGCCTAAATGAGCATTAATTTGACTACACAACTCATTCCTATGAAGGTACATTAAAAGTCACAAAACGTGCTCAACTAGGCCTGAAAGTGCATTTAAAGCAATAAAAACTCAAAATGAGTGTCACGCCTAAACCAAAGGACTTATGCACACATTTCAACATGTATTTAGTTCAGGTTGACCTCCTGAAGCCTAAATCACCATTAATTTGATCACACAACTCATTCCTATGAAGATACATTCAAACTCAGAAACGTGCTCTACTCGGCCTGAAAATGCATTTAAAGCAATAAAAACTGAAAATGAGTGTCACGCCTAAACCAAAGGACTTATGCACACATTTCAACACGTATTTAGTTCAGGTTGACCTCCTGAAGCCTAAATGAGCATTAATTTGACTACACAACTCATTCCTATGAAGGAACATTCAAAGTAAAAAAACGGGCTCAACTCGGACTGAAAGTGCATTTAAAGCAATAAAAACTGAAAATGAGTGTCACGCCTAAACCAAAGGACTTATGCACACATTTCAACATGTATTTAGTTCAGGTTGACCTCCTGAAGCCTAAATGAGCATTATTTTGTCAATACAAATCATTCCTATGAAGGGACATTCAAAGTCACAAAACGTTCTCAACTAGGCCTGAAAGTGCATTTAAAGCAATAAAATCTCAAAATGATTGTCACGCCTAAACCAAAGGACTTATGCACACATTTCAACATGTATTTAATTCAGGTTGACCTCCTGAAGCCTAAATGAGCATTAATTTGACTACACAACTCATTCCTATGAAGGTACATTCAAAGTCACAAAACGTGCTCAACTAGGCCTGAAAGTGCATTTAAAGCAATAAAAACTCAAAATGAGTGTCACGCCTAAACCAAAGGACTTATGCACACATTTCAACATGTATTTAGTTCAGGTTGACCTCCTGAAGCCTAAATGAGCATTAATTTGACTACACAACTCATTCCTATGAAGGTACATTCAAAGTCACAAAACGTGCTCAACTAGGCCTGAAAGTGCATTTAAAGCAATAAAAACTCAAAATGAGTGTCACGCCTAAACCAAAGGACTTATGCACACATTTCAACATGTATTTAGTTCAGGTTGACATTCTGAAGCCTAAATGAGCATTAATTTGACTACACAACTTATTCCTATGAAGATACATTCAAAGTAAAAAAACGGGCTCAACTCGGACTGAAAGTGCATTTAAAGCAATAAAAACTGAAAATGAGTGTCACGCCTAAACCAAAGGACTTATGCACACATTTCAACATGTATTTAGTTCAGGTTGACCTCCTGAAGCCTAAATGAGCATTAATTTGACTACACAACTCATTCCTATGAAGGTACATTCAAAGTCACAAAACGTGCTCTACTCGGCCTGAAAATGCATTTAAAGCAAGAAAAAATCAAAATGAGTGTCACACCTAAACCTACATTTAAAGTAAAAAAATGTGCTCTACTCGGCCTGAAAATGCATTTAAAGCAATAAAAACTCAAATTGAGTGTCACGCCTAAACCAAAGGACTTATGCACACATTTCAACATGTATTTAGTTCAGGTTGACATTCTGAAGCCTAAATGAGCATTATTTTGTCTATACAACTCATTCCTATGAAGGTACATTCAAAGTCACAAAACGTGCTCAACTAGGCCTGAAAGTGCATTTAAAGCAATAAAATCTCAAAATGAGTTTCACGCCTAAATCAAAGGACTTATGCACACATTTCAACATGTATTTAGTTTAGGTTGACCTCCTGAAGCCTAAATGAGCATTAATTTGATCAGACAACTCATTCCCATGAAGATACATTCAAAGTCAGTAAGTGCCCTGCTCTGTCTGAAAATGCATTTGAATCAATACAAACTAAAATTGAGTGTCATGCCTAAACCAAAGGACGTCTGCACACATTTCAACGTCTAAAGTGTTGTTTCCGATGCGTGCTAGTGTATGTGTGCGTGCGTGTGTGAGAGTGTGTAGGTGTGTGCGTGTGTTTGTGTGGGTGCGTGCGTGTGTGTGTGCGTGTGTGTGTTGTGCGCACCCCCAACCCCCCCCCCCAAAAAAAGTACTGTATTCGGATAAAAATGACGAATTACTCAGAGGTTTTAACTTTTGCTTGCACTTGATTTGTTCTGACACCGACGACGTCCACCAATGACAGCCCGAGTGGATCTAGCCCACGTGGTGTGAGAGCAGGGGGAGGTGAAAAGATGCAAAGCCTAGGTGATTGGCTGTGCATCTTTCAGTCTTCCACGTGGGTTAGTCTTTGATCTTCAATCAGTGTCCAAATGTTGTTTACATGCGTAGCGTGTGCGGATGTGTGTGCCTCTCATGAGTTTGTGTGTGTGTGTGTGTGTTTGCGCGCGCGTGATCGTGTGCCCATACATGTGTGAGTGTTTCTTTGATCTAAATCATCGTTGGTGTGTTGTTTACGATACGTGCTCGTCTGTGCGTACGTTTGTGTGAGGTGTGTGCGTGCTTTTGTGTGTGTGCTTGCTGCGTGCTGGCGCGCTCGGAAGCGTGTGTGTCACAGAGAAAGAGAGGGAGCGGGATCGCTGGCCTGTATGTACTCTATGTGAAACAAACAGGACATTTGTAATTTCGTCCCTTTCACATTTTTTGGCTTTTTTAAAAATAAAACTTATTTTCATCAATGGTTCATAATGAGTGTCACGCCTAGACCAAATGACTTATGCACACATTTCAACATTTATTTAGTTCAGGTTGACCTCCTGAAGCCTAAATGAGCGTTAATTTGACCACACAACTCATTCCTATGAAGGAACATTCAAAGTAAAAAAACGGGCTCAACTCGGACTGAAAGTGCATTTAAAGCAATAAAAACTGAAAATGAATGTCACGCCTAAACCAAAGGACTTATGCACACATTTCAACATGTATTTAGTTCAGGTTGACATTCTGAAGCCTAAATGAGCATTAATTTGATCACACAACTCATTCCTATGAAGGAACATTCAAAGTAAAAAAACGGGCTCAACTCGGACTGAAAGTGCATTTAAAGCAATAAAAACTGAAAATGAGTGTCACGCCTAAACCAAAGGACTTATGCACACATTTCAACATGTATTTAGTTCAGGTTGACATTCTGAAGCCTAAATGAGCATTAATTTGATCACACAACTCATTCCTATGAAGGAACATTCAAAGTAAAAAAACGGGCTCAACTCGGACTGAAAGTGCATTTAAAGCAATAAAAACTGAAAATGAGTGTCACGCCTAAACCAAAGGACTTATGCACACATTTCAACATGTATCTAGTTCAGGTTGACGTCCTGAAGCCTAAATGAGCATTAATTTGACTACACAACTTATTCCTATGAAGATACATTCAAAGTAAAAAAACGTGCTCTACTCGGCCTGAAAATGCATTTAAAGCAATAAAAACTTAAAATGAGTGTCACGCCTAAACCAAAGGCCTTATGCACACATTTCAACATGTATTTAGTTCAGGTTGACCTCCTGAAGCCTAAATGAGCATTAATTTGACTACACAACTCATTCCTATGAAGGAACATTCAAAGGAAAAAAACGGGCTCAACTCGGACAGAAAGTACATTTAAAGCAATAAAAACTGAAAATGAGTGTCACGCCTAAACCAAAGGACTTATGCACACATTTCAACATGTATTTAGTTCAGGTTGACCTCCTGAAGCCTAAAGGAGCATTAATTTGACTACACAACTCATTCCTATGAAGGTACATTCAAAGTCACAAAACGTGCTCAACTAGGCCTGAAAGTGCATTTAAAGCAATAAAAACTCAAAATGAGTGTCACGCCTAAACCAAAGGACTTATGCACAAATTTCAACATGTATTTAGTTCAGGTTGACATTCTGAAGCCTAAATGAGCATTAATTTGACTACACAACTTATTCCTATGAAGATACATTCAAAGTAAAAAAACGGGCTCAACTCGGACTGAAAGTGCATTTAAAGCAATAAAAACTGAAAATGAGTGTCACGCCTAAACCAAAGGACTTATGCACACATTTCAACATGTATTTAGTTCAGGTTGACCTCCTGAAGCCTAAATGAGCATTAATTTGACTACACAACTCATTCCTATGAAGATATATTCAAAGTCACAAAACGTGCTCAACTAGGCCTGAAAGTGCATTTAAAGCAATAAAAACTCAAAATGAGTGTCACGCCTAAACCAAAGGACTTATGCACAAATTTCAACATGTATTTAGTTCAGGTTGACATTCTGAAGCCTAAATGAGCATTAATTTGACTACACAACTTATTCCTATGAAGATACATTCAAAGTAAAAAAACGGGCTCAACTCGGACTGAAAGTGCATTTAAAGCAATAAAAACTGAAAATGAGTGTCACGCCTAAACCAAAGGACTTATGCACACATTTCAACATGTATTTAGTTCAGGTTGACCTCCTGAAGCCTAAATGAGCATTATTTTGTCAATACAAATCATTCCTATGAAGGTACATTCAAAGTCACAAAACGTTCTCAACTAGGCCTGAAAGTGCATTTAAAGCAATAAAATCTCAAAATGATTGTCACGCCTAAACCAAAGGACTTATGCACACATTTCAACATGTATTTAATTCAGGTTGACCTCCTGAAGCCTAAATGAGCATTAATTTGACTACACAACTCATTCCTATGAAGGTACATTCAAAGTCACAAAACGTGCTCAACTAGGCCTGAAAGTGCATTTAAAGCAATAAAAACTCAAAATGAGTGTCACGCCTAAACCAAAGGACTTATGCACACATTTCAACATGTATTTAGTTCAGGTTGACCTCCTGAAGCCTAAATGAGCATTAATTTGACTACACAACTCATTCCTATGAAGGTACATTCAAAGTCACAAAACGTGCTCAACTAGGCCTGAAAGTGCATTTAAAGCAATAAAAACTCAAAATGAGTGTCACGCCTAAACCAAAGGACTTATGCACACATTTCAACATGTATTTAGTTCAGGTTGACATTCTGAAGCCTAAATGAGCATTAATTTGACTACACAACTTATTCCTATGAAGATACATTCAAAGTAAAAAAACGGGCTCAACTCGGACTGAAAGTGCATTTAAAGCAATAAAAACTGAAAATGAGTGTCACGCCTAAACCAAAGGACTTATGCACACATTTCAACATGTATTTAGTTCAGGTTGACCTCCTGAAGCCTAAATGAGCATTAATTTGACTACACAACTCATTCCTATGAAGGTACATTCAAAGTCACAAAACGTGCTCTACTCGGCCTGAAAATGCATTTAAAGCAAGAAAAAATCAAAATGAGTGTCACACCTAAACCTACATTTAAAGTAAAAAAATGTGCTCTACTCGGCCTGAAAATGCATTTAAAGCAATAAAAACTCAAATTGAGTGTCACGCCTAAACCAAAGGACTTATGCACACATTTCAACATGTATTTAGTTCAGGTTGACATTCTGAAGCCTAAATGAGCATTATTTTGTCTATACAACTCATTCCTATGAAGATATATTCAAAGTCACAAAACGTGCTCAACTAGGCCTGAAAGTGCATTTAAAGCAATAAAATCTCAAAATGAGTGTCACGCCTAAACCAAAGGACTTATGCACACATTTCAACATGTATTTAGTTTAGGTTGACCTCCTGAAGCCTAAATGAGCATTAATTTGATCACACAACTCATTCCCATGAAGATACATTCAAAGTCAGTAAGTGCCCTGCTCTGTCTGAAAATGCATTTGAATCAATAAAAACTAAAATTGAGTGTCATGCCTAAACCGAAGGACGTCTGCACACATTTCAACGTCTAAAGTGTTGTTTCCGATGCGTGCTAGTGTATGTGTGCGTGCTTGTGTGAGAGTGTGTAGGTGTGTGCGTGTGTTTGTGTGTGTTTGTGTGGGTGCGTGCGTGTGTGTGTGCGTGTGTGTGTTGTGCGCACCCCCCCCCCCAAAAAAGTACTGTATTCGAATAAAAATGACGAATTACTCAGAGGTTTTAACTTTTGCTTGCACTTGATTTGTTCTGACGCCGACGACGTCCACCAATGACAGCCCGAGTGGATCTAGCCCACGTGGTGTGAGAGCAGGGGGAGGTGAAAAGATGCAAAGCCTAGGTGATTGGCTGTGCATCTTTCAGTCTTCCACGTGGGTTAGTCTTTGATCTTCAATCAGTGTCCAAATGTTGTTTACATGCGTAGCGTGTGCGGATGTGTGTGCCTCTCATGAGTTTGTGTGTGTGTTTGCGCGCGCGTGATCGTGTGCCCATACATGTGTGAGTGTTTCTTTGATCTAAATCATCGTTGGTGTGTTGTTTACGATACGTGCTCGTCTGTGCGTACGTTTGTGTGAGGTGTGTGCGTGCTTTTGTGTGTGTGCTTGCTGCGTGCTGGCGCGCTCGGAAGCGTGTGTGTCACAGAGAAAGAGAGGGAGCGGGATCGCTGGCCTGTATGTACTCTATGTGAAACACACAGGACATTTGTAATTTCGTCCCTTTCACATTTTTTGGCTTTTTTAAAAATAAAACTTATTTTCATCAATGGTTCATAATGAGTGTCACGCCTAGACCAAATGACTTATGCACACATTTCAACATTTATTTAGTTCAGGTTGACCTCCTGAAGCCTAAATCACCGTTAATTTGATCACACAACTCATTCCTATGAAGGTACATTAAAAGTCACAAAACGTGCTCAACTAGGCCTGAAAGTGCATTTAAAGCAATAAAAACTCAAAATGAGTGTCATGCCTAAACCAAAGGACTTATGCACACATTTCAACATGTATTTAGTTCAGGTTGACCTCCTGAAGCCTAAATCACCATTAATTTGACTACACAACCCATTCCTATGAAGGTACATTCAAAGTCACAAAACGTGCTCTACTCGGCCTGAAAATGCATTTAAAGCAAGAAAAAATCAAAATGAGTGTCACGCCTAAACCAAAGGCCTTATGCACACATTTCAACATGTATTTAGTTTAGGTTGACCTCCTGAAGCCTAAATGAGCATTAATTTGATCACACAACTCATTCCCATGAAGATACATTCAAAGTCAGTAAGTGCCCTGCTCTGTCTGAAAATGCATTTGAATCAATAAAAACTAAAATTGAGTGTCATGCCTAAACCGAAGGACGTCTGCACACATTTCAACGTCTAAAGTGTTGTTTCCGATGCGTGCTAGTGTATGTGTGCGTGCTTGTGTGAGAGTGTGTAGGTGTGTGCGTGTGTTTGTGTGTGTTTGTGTGGGTGCGTGCGTGTGTGTGTGCGTGTGTGTGTTGTGCGCAACCCCCCCCCCCAAAAAAGTACTGTATTCGGATAAAAATGACGAATTACTCAGAGGTTTTAACTTTTGCTTGCACTTGATTTGTTCTGACGCCGACGACGTCCACCAATGACAGCCCGAGTGGATCTAGCCCACGTGGTGTGAGAGCAGGGGGAGGTGAAAAGATGCAAAGCCTAGGTGATTGGCTGTGCATCTTTCAGTCTTCCACGTGGGTTAGTCTTTGATCTTCAATCAGTGTCCAAATGTTGTTTACATGCGTAGCGTGTGCGGATGTGTGTGCCTCTCATGAGTTTGTGTGTGTGTTTGCGCGCGCGTGATCGTGTGCCCATACATGTGTGAGTGTTTCTTTGATCTAAATCATCGTTGGTGTGTTGTTTACGATACGTGCTCGTCTGTGCGTACGTTTGTGTGAGGTGTGTGCGTGCTTTTGTGTGTGTGCTTGCTGCGTGCTGGCGCGCTCGGAAGCGTGTGTGTCACAGAGAAAGAGAGGGAGCGGGATCGCTGGCCTGTATGTACTCTATGTGAAACACACAGGACATTTGTAATTTCGTCCCTTTCACATTTTTTGGCTTTTTTAAAAATAAAACTTATTTTCATCAATGGTTCATAATGAGTGTCACGCCTAGACCAAATGACTTATGCACACATTTCAACATTTATTTAGTTCAGGTTGACCTACTGAAGCCTAAATGAGCGTTAATTTGACCACACAACTCATTCCTATGAAGGAACATTCAAAGTAAAAAAACGGGCTCAACTCGGACTGAAAGTGCATTTAAAGCAATAAAAACTGAAAATGAGTGTCACGCCTAAACCAAAGGACTTATGCACAAATTTCAACACGTATTTAGTTCAGGTTGACCTCCTGAAGCCTAAATGAGCATTAATTTGACTACACAACTCATTCCTATGAAGGAACATTCAAAGTAAAAAAACGGGCTCAACTCGGACTGAAAGTGCATTTAAAGCAATAAAAACTGAAAATGAGTGTCACGCCTAAACCAAAGGACTTATGCACACATTTCAACATGTATTTAGTTCAGGTTGACCTCCTGAAGCCTAAATGAGCATTATTTTGTCAATACAAATCATTCCTATGAAGGTACATTCAAAGTCACAAAACGTTCTCAACTAGGCCTGAAAGTGCATTTAAAGCAATAAAATCTCAAAATGATTGTCACGCCTAAACCAAAGGACTTATGCACACATTTCAACATGTACAGTATTTAATTCAGGTCGACCTCCTGAAGCCTAAATGAGCATTAATTTGACTACACAACTCATTCCTATGAAGGTACATTCAAAGTCACAAAACGTGCTCAACTAGGCCTGAAAGTGCATTTAAAGCAATAAAAACTCAAAATGAGTGTCACGCCTAAACCAAAGGACTTATGCACACATTTCAACATGTATTTAGTTCAGGTTGACCTCCTGAAGCCTAAATGAGCATTAATTTGACTACACAACTCATTCCTATGAAGGTACATTCAAAGTCACAAAACGTGCTCAACTAGGCCTGAAAGTGCATTTAAAGCAATAAAAACTCAAAATGAGTGTCACGCCTAAACCAAAGGACTTATGCACACATTTCAACATGTATTTAGTTCAGGTTGACATTCTGAAGCCTAAATGAGCATTAATTTGACTACACAACTTATTCCTATGAAGATACATTCAAAGTAAAAAAACGGGCTCAACTCGGACTGAAAGTGCATTTAAAGCAATAAAAACTGAAAATGAGTGTCACGCCTAAACCAAAGGACTTATGCACACATTTCAACATGTATTTAGTTCAGGTTGACCTCCTGAAGCCTAAATGAGCATTAATTTGACTACACAACTCATTCCTATGAAGGTACATTCAAAGTCACAAAACGTGCTCTACTCGGCCTGAAAATGCATTTAAAGCAAGAAAAAATCAAAATGAGTGTCACACCTAAACCTACATTTAAAGTAAAAAAATGTGCTCTACTCGGCCTGAAAATGCATTTAAAGCAATAAAAACTCAAATTGAGTGTCACGCCTAAACCAAAGGACTTATGCACACATTTCAACATGTATTTAGTTCAGGTTGACATTCTGAAGCCTAAATGAGCATTATTTTGTCTATACAACTCATTCCTATGAAGGTACATTCAAAGTCACAAAACGTGCTCAACTAGGCCTGAAAGTGCATTTAAAGCAATAAAATCTCAAAATGAGTTTCACGCCTAGACCAAATGACTTATGCACACATTTCAACATTTATTTAGTTCAGGTTGACCTCCTGAAGCATAAATGAGCGTTAATTTGACCACACAACTCATTCCTATGAAGGAACATTCAAAGTAAAAAAACGGGCTCAACTCGGACTGAAAGTGCATTTAAAGCAATAAAAACTGAAAATGAGTGTCACGCCTAAACCAAAGGACTTATGCACACATTTCAACATGTATTTAGTTCAGGTTGACATTCTGAAGCCTAAATGAGCATTAATTTGATCACACAACTCATTCCTATGAAGGAACATTCAAAGTAAAAAAACGGGCTCAACTCGGACTGAAAGTGCATTTAAAGCAATAAAAACTGAAAATGAGTGTCACGCCTAAACCAAAGGACTTATGCACACATTTCAACATGTATTTAGTTCAGGTTGACATTCTGGAGCCTAAATGAGCATTAATTTGATCACACAACTCATTCCTATGAAGGAACATTCAAAGTAAAAAAACGGGCTCAACTCGGACTGAAAGTGCATTTAAAGCAATAAAAACTGAAAATGAGTGTCACGCCTAAACCAAAGGACTTATGCACACATTTCAACATGTATTTAGTTCAGGTTGACGTCCTGAAGCCTAAATGAGCATTAATTTGACTACACAACTTATTCCTATGAAGATACATTCAAAGTAAAAAAACGTGCTCTACTCGGCCTGAAAATGCATTTAAAGCAATAAAAACTCAAAATGAGTGTCACGCCTAAACCAAAGGCCTTATGCACACATTTCAACATGTATTTAGTTCAGGTTGACCTCCTGAAGCCTAAATGAGCATTAATTTGACTACACAACTCATTCCTATGAAGGAACATTCAAAGGAAAAAAACGGGCTCAACTCGGACAGAAAGTACATTTAAAGCAATAAAAACTGAAAATGAGTGTCACGCCTAAACCAAAGGACTTATGCACACATTTCAACATGTATTTAGTTCAGGTTGACCTCCTGAAGCCTAAATGAGCATTAATTTGACTACACAACTCATTCCTATGAAGGTACATTCAAAGTCACAAAACGTGCTCAACTAGGCCTGAAAGTGCTTTTAAAGCAATAAAAACTCAAAATGAGTGTCACGCCTAAACCAAAGGACTTATGCACAAATTTCAACATGTATTTAGTTCAGGTTGACATTCTGAAGCCTAAATGAGCATTAATTTGACTACACAACTTATTCCTATGAAGATACATTCAAAGTAAAAAAACGGGCTCAACTCGGACTGAAAGTGCATTTAAAGCAATAAAAACTGAAAATGAGTGTCACGCCTAAACCAAAGGACTTATGCACACATTTCAACATGTATTTAGTTCAGGTTGACCTCCTGAAGCCTAAATGAGCATTAATTTGACTACACAACTCATTCCTATGAAGATATATTCAAAGTCACAAAACGTGCTCAACTAGGCCTGAAAGTGCATTTAAAGCAATAAAAACTCAAAATGAGTGTCACGCCTAAACCAAAGGACTTATGCACAAATTTCAACATGTATTTAGTTCAGGTTGACATTCTGAAGCCTAAATGAGCATTAATTTGACTACACAACTTATTCCTATGAAGATACATTCAAAGTAAAAAAACGGGCTCAACTCGGACTGAAAGTGCATTTAAAGCAATAAAAACTGAAAATGAGTGTCACGCCTAAACCAAAGGACTTATGCACACATTTCAACATGTATTTAGTTCAGGTTGACCTCCTGAAGCCTAAATGAGCATTAATTTGACTACACAACTCATTCCTATGAAGATATATTCAAAGTCAAAAAACGTGCTCAACTAGGCCTGAAAGTGCATTTAAAGCAATAAAAACTCAAAATGAGTGTCACGCCTAAACCAAAGGACTTATGCACACATTTCAACATGTATTTAGTTCAGGTTGACATTCTGAAGCCTAAACGAGCATTAATTTGACTACACAACTTATTCCTATGAATATACATTCAAAGTAAAAAAACGGGCTCAACTCGGACTGAAAGTGCATTTAAAGCAATAAAAACTCAAAATGAGTGTCACGCCTAAACCAAAGGACTTATGCACACATTTCAACATGTATTTAGTTCAGGTTGACATTCTGAAGCCTAAATGAGCATTAATTTGACTACACAACTTATTCCTATGAAGATACATTCAAAGTAAAAAAACGGGCTCAACTCGGACTGAAAGTGCATTTAAAGCAATAAAAACTGAAAATGAGTGTCACGCCTAAACCAAAGGACTTATGCACACATTTCAACATGTATTTAGTTCAGGTTGACCTCCTGAAGCCTAAATGAGCATTAATTTGACTACACAACTCATTCCTATGAAGGTACATTCAAAGTCACAAAACGTGCTCTACTCGGCGTGAAAATGCATTTAAAGCAAGAAAAAATCAAAATGAGTGTCACACCTAAACCTACATTTAAAGTAAAAAAATGTGCTCTACTCGGCCTGAAAATGCATTTAAAGCAATAAAAACTCAAATTGAGTGTCACGCCTAAACCAAAGGACTTATGCACACATTTCAACATGTATTTAGTTCAGGTTGACATTCTGAAGCCTAAATGAGCATTATTTTGTCTATACAACTCATTCCTATGAAGGTACATTCAAAGTCACAAAACGTGCTCAACTAGGCCTGAAAGTGCATTTAAAGCAATAAAATCTCAAAATGAGTTTCACGCCTAGACCAAATGACTTATGCACACATTTCAACATTTATTTAGTTCAGGTTGACCTCCTGAAGCATAAATGAGCGTTAATTTGACCACACAACTCATTCCTATGAAGGAACATTCAAAGTAAAAAAACGGGCTCAACTCGGACTGAAAGTGCATTTAAAGCAATAAAAACTGAAAATGAGTGTCACGCCTAAACCAAAGGACTTATGCACACATTTCAACATGTATTTAGTTCAGGTTGACATTCTGAAGCCTAAATGAGCATTAATTTGATCACACAACTCATTCCTATGAAGGAACATTCAAAGTAAAAAAACGGGCTCAACTCGGACTGAAAGTGCATTTAAAGCAATAAAAACTGAAAATGAGTGTCACGCCTAAACCAAAGGACTTATGCACACATTTCAACATGTATTTAGTTCAGGTTGACATTCTGGAGCCTAAATGAGCATTAATTTGATCACACAACTCATTCCTATGAAGGAACATTCAAAGTAAAAAAACGGGCTCAACTCGGACTGAAAGTGCATTTAAAGCAATAAAAACTGAAAATGAGTGTCACGCCTAAACCAAAGGACTTATGCACACATTTCAACATGTATTTAGTTCAGGTTGACGTCCTGAAGCCTAAATGAGCATTAATTTGACTACACAACTTATTCCTATGAAGATACATTCAAAGTAAAAAAACGTGCTCTACTCGGCCTGAAAATGCATTTAAAGCAATAAAAACTCAAAATGAGTGTCACGCCTAAACCAAAGGCCTTATGCACACATTTCAACATGTATTTAGTTCAGGTTGACCTCCTGAAGCCTAAATGAGCATTAATTTGACTACACAACTCATTCCTATGAAGGAACATTCAAAGGAAAAAAACGGGCTCAACTCGGACAGAAAGTACATTTAAAGCAATAAAAACTGAAAATGAGTGTCACGCCTAAACCAAAGGACTTATGCACACATTTCAACATGTATTTAGTTCAGGTTGACCTCCTGAAGCCTAAATGAGCATTAATTTGACTACACAACTCATTCCTATGAAGGTACATTCAAAGTCACAAAACGTGCTCAACTAGGCCTGAAAGTGCATTTAAAGCAATAAAAACTCAAAATGAGTGTCACGCCTAAACCAAAGGACTTATGCACAAATTTCAACATGTATTTAGTTCAGGTTGACATTCTGAAGCCTAAATGAGCATTAATTTGACTACACAACTTATTCCTATGAAGATACATTCAAAGTAAAAAAACGGGCTCAACTCATTTAAAGCAATAAAAACTGAAAATGAGTGTCACGCCTAAACCAAAGGACTTATGCACACATTTCAACATGTATTTAGTTCAGGTTGACCTCCTGAAGCCTAAATGAGCATTAATTTGACTACACAACTCATTCCTATGAAGATATATTCAAAGTCACAAAACGTGCTCAACTAGGCCTGAAAGTGCATTTAAAGCAATAAAAACTCAAAATGAGTGTCACGCCTAAACCAAAGGACTTATGCACAAATTTCAACATGTATTTAGTTCAGGTTGACATTCTGAAGCCTAAATGAGCATTAATTTGACTACACAACTTATTCCTATGAAGATACATTCAAAGTAAAAAAACGGGCTCAACTCGGACTGAAAGTGCATTTAAAGCAATAAAAACTGAAAATGAGTGTCACGCCTAAACCAAAGGACTTATGCACACATTTCAACATGTATTTAGTTCAGGTTGACCTCCTGAAGCCTAAATGAGCATTAATTTGACTACACAACTCATTCCTATGAAGATATATTCAAAGTCAAAAAACGTGCTCAACTAGGCCTGAAAGTGCATTTAAAGCAATAAAAACTCAAAATGAGTGTCACGCCTAAACCAAAGGACTTATGCACACATTTCAACATGTATTTAGTTCAGGTTGACATTCTGAAGCCTAAACGAGCATTAATTTGACTACACAACTTATTCCTATGAATATACATTCAAAGTAAAAAAACGGGCTCAACTCGGACTGAAAGTGCATTTAAAGCAATAAAAACTGAAAATGAGTGTCACGCCTAAACCAAAGGACTTATACACACATTTCAACATGTATTTAGTTCAGGTTGACCTCCTGAAGCCTAAATGAGCATTAATTTGACTACACAACTCATTCCTATGAAGGTACATTCAAAGTCACAAAACGTGCTCAACTAGGCCTGAAAGTGCATTTAAAGCAATAAAAACTCAAAATGAGTGTCACGCCTAAACCAAAGGACTTATGCACACATTTCAACATGTATTTAGTTCAGGTTGACATTCTGAAGCCTAAATGAGCATTAATTTGACTACACAACTTATTCCTATGAAGATACATTCAAAGTAAAAAAACGGGCTCAACTCGGACTGAAAGTGCATTTAAAGCAATAAAAACTGAAAATGAGTGTCACGCCTAAACCAAAGGACTTATGCACACATTTCAACATGTATTTAGTTCAGGTTGACCTCCTGAAGCTTAAATGAGCATTAATTTGACTACACAACCCATTCCTATGAAGGTACATTCAAAGTCACAAAACGTGCTCTACTCGGCCTGAAAATGCATTTAAAGCAAGAAAAAATCAAAATGAGTGTCACGCCTAAACCAAAGGCCTTATGCACACATTTCAACATGTATTTAGTTTAGGTTGACCTCCTGAAGCCTAAATGAGCATTAATTTGATCACACAACTCATTCCCATGAAGATACATTCAAAGTCAGTAAGTGCCCTGCTCTGTCTGAAAATGCATTTGAATCAATAAAAACTAAAATTGAGTGTCATGCCTAAACCAAAGGACGTCTGCACACATTTCAACGTCTAAAGTGTTGTTTCCGATGCGTGCTAGTGTATGTGTGCGTGCGTGTGTGAGAGTGTGTAGGTGTGTGCGTGTGTTTGTGTGTGTTTGTGTGGGTGCGTGCGTGTGTGTGTGCGTGTGTGTGTTGTGCGCACCCCCCCCCCCCAAAAAAGTACTGTATTCGGATAAAAATGACGAATTACTCAGAGGTTTTAACTTTTGCTTGCACTTGATTTGTTCTGACGCCGACGACGTCCACCAATGACAGCCCGAGTGGATCTAGCCCACGTGGTGTGAGAGCAGGGGGAGGTGAAAAGATGCAAAGCCTAGGTGATTGGCTGTGCATCTTTCAGTCTTCCACGTGGGTTAGTCTTTGATCTTCAATCAGTGTCCAAATGTTGTTTACATGCGTAGCGTGTGCGGATGTGTGTGCCTCTCATGAGTTTGTGTGTGTGTTTGCGCGCGCGTGATCTTGTGCCCATATATGTGTGAGTGTTTCTTTGATCTAAATCATCGTTGGTGTGTTGTTTACGATACGTGCTCGTCTGTGCGTACGTTTGTGTGAGGTGTGTGCGTGCTTTTGTGTGTGTGCTTGCTGCGTGCTGGCGCGCTCGGAAGCGTGTGTGTCACAGAGAAAGAGAGGGAGCGGGATCGCTGGCCTGTATGTACTCTATGTGAAACACACAGGACATTTGTAATTTCGTCCCTTTCACATTTTTTGGCTTTTTTAAAAATAAAACTTATTTTCATCAATGGTTCATAATGAGTGTCACGCCTAGACCAAATGACTTATGCACACATTTCAACATTTATTTAGTTCAGGTTGACCTACTGAAGCCTAAATGAGCGTTAATTTGACCACACAACTCATTCCTATGAAGGAACATTCAAAGTAAAAAAACGGGCTCAACTCGGACTGAAAGTGCATTTAAAGCAATAAAAACTGAAAATGAGTGTCACGCCTAAACCAAAGGACTTATGCACACATTTCAACATGTATTTAGTTCAGGTTGACATTCTGAAGCCTAAATGAGCATTAATTTGATCACACAACTCATTCCTATGAAGGAACATTCAAAGTAAAAAAACGGGCTCAACTCGGACTGAAAGTGCATTTAAAGCAATAAAAACTGAAAATGAGTGTCACGCCTAAACCAAAGGACTTATGCACACATTTCAACATGTATTTAGTTCAGGTTGACATTCTGAAGCCTAAATGAGCATTAATTTGACTACACAACTTATTCCTATGAAGATACATTCAAAGTAAAAAAACGTGCTCTACTCGGCCTGAAAATGCATTTAAAGCAATAAAAACTCAAAATGAGTGTCACGCCTAAACCAAAGGCCTTATGCACACATTTCAACATGTATTTAGTTCAGGTTGACCTCCTGAAGCCTAAATGAGCATTAATTTGACTACACAACTCATTCCTATGAAGGAACATTCAAAGGAAAAAAACGGGCTCAACTCGGACTGAAAGTACATTTAAAGCAATAAAAACTGAAAATGAGTGTCACGCCTAAACCAAAGGACTTATGCACACATTTCAACATGTATTTAGTTCAGGTTGACCTCCTGAAGCCTAAATGAGCATTAATTTGACTACACAACTCATTCCTATGAAGGTACATTAAAAGTCACAAAACGTGCTCAACTAGGCCTGAAAGTGCATTTAAAGCAATAAAAACTCAAAATGAGTGTCACGCCTAAACCAAAGGACTTATGCACACATTTCAACATGTATTTAGTTCAGGTTGACCTCCTGAAGCCTAAATCACCATTAATTTGATCACACAACTCATTCCTATGAAGATACATTCAAACTCAGAAACGTGCTCTACTCGGCCTGAAAATGCATTTAAAGCAATAAAAACTGAAAATGAGTGTCACGCCTAAACCAAAGGACTTATGCACACATTTCAACACGTATTTAGTTCAGGTTGACCTCCTGAAGCCTAAATGAGCATTAATTTTACTACACAACTCATTCCTATGAAGGAACATTCAAAGTAAAAAAACGGGCTCAACTCGGACTGAAAGTGCATTTAAAGCAATAAAAACTGAAAATGAGTGTCACGCCTAAACCAAAGGACTTATGCACACATTTCAACATGTATTTAGTTCAGGTTGACCTCCTGAAGCCTAAATGAGCATTATTTTGTCAATACAAATCATTCCTATGAAGGTACATTCAAAGTCACAAAACGTTCTCAACTAGGCCTGAAAGTGCATTTAAAGCAATAAAATCTCAAAATGATTGTCACGCCTAAACCAAAGGACTTATGCACACATTTCAACATGTATTTAATTCAGGTTGACCTCCTGAAGCCTAAATGAGCATTAATTTGACTACACAACTCATTCCTATGAAGGTACATTCAAAGTCACAAAACGTGCTCAACTAGGCCTGAAAGTGCATTTAAAGCAATAAAAACTCAAAATGAGTGTCACGCCTAAACCAAAGGACTTATGCACACATTTCAACATGTATTTAGTTCAGGTTGACCTCCTGAAGCCTAAATCACCATTAATTTGACTACACAACTTATTCCTATGAAGATACATTCAAAGTAAAAAAACGGGCTCAACTCGGACTGAAAGTGCATTTAAAGCAATAAAAACTGAAAATGAGTGTCACGCCTAAACCAAAGGACTTATGCACACATTTCAACATGTATTTAGTTCAGGTTGACGTCCTGAAGTCTAAATGAGCATTAATTTGACTACACAACTCATTCCTATGAAGGTACATTCAAAGTCACAAAACGTGCTCAACTAGGCCTGAAAGTGCATTTAAAGCAATAAAAACTCAAAATGAGTGTCACGCCTAAACCAAAGGACTTATGCACAAATTTCAACATGTATTTAGTTCAGGTTGACATTCTGAAGCCTAAATGAGCATTAATTTGACTACACAACTTATTCCTATGAAGATACATTCAAAGTAAAAAAACGGGCTCAACTCGGACTGAAAGTGCATTTAAAGCAATAAAAACTGAAAATGAGTGTCACGCCTAAACCAAAGGACTTATGCACACATTTCAACATGTATTTAGTTCAGGTTGACCTCCTGAAGCCTAAATGAGCATTAATTTGACTACACAACTCATTCCTATGAAGATATATTCAAAGTCACAAAACGTGCTCAACTAGGCCTGAAAGTGCATTTAAAGCAATAAAAACTCAAAATGAGTGTCACGCCTAAACCAAAGGACTTATGCACACATTTCAACATGTATTTAGTTCAGGTTGACCTCCTGAAGCCTAAATGAGCATTAATTTGACTACACAACTCATTCCTATGAAGATATATTCAAAGTCACAAAACGTGCTCAACTCGGCCTGAAAGTGCATTTAAAGCAATAAAAACTGAAAATGAGTGTAACGCCTAAACCAAAGGATTATGCACACATTTCAACATGTATTTAGTTCAGGTTGACCTCCTGAAGCCTAAATGAGCATTAATTTGACTACACAACTCATTCCTATGAAGGTACATTCAAAGTCACAAAACGTGCTCAACTAGGCCTGAAAGTGCATTTAAAGCAATAAAAACTCAAAATGAGTGTCACGCCTAAACCAAAGGACTTATGCACACATTTCAACATGTATTTAGTTCAGGTTGACCTCCTGAAGCCTAAATCACCATTAATTTGATCACACAACTCATTCCTATGAAGATACATTCAAACTCAGAAACGTGCTCTACTCGGCCTGAAAATGCATTTAAAGCAATAAAAACTGAAAATGAGTGTCACGCCTAAACCAAAGGACTTATGCACACATTTCAACACGTATTTAGTTCAGGTTGACCTCCTGAAGCCTAAATGAGCATTAATTTGACTACACAACTCATTCCTATGAAGGTACATTAAAAGTCACAAAACGTGCTCAACTAGGCCTGAAAGTGCATTTAAAGCAATAAAAACTCAAAATGAGTGTCACGCCTAAACCAAAGGACTTATGCACACATTTCAACATGTATTTAGTTCAGGTTGACCTCCTGAAGCCTAAATCACCATTAATTTGATCACACAACTCATTCCTATGAAGATACATTCAAACTCAGAAACGTGCTCTACTCGGCCTGAAAATGCATTTAAAGCAATAAAAACTGAAAATGAGTGTCACGCCTAAACCAAAGGACTTATGCACACATTTCAACACGTATTTAGTTCAGGTTGACCTCCTGAAGCCTAAATGAGCATTAATTTGACTACACAACTCATTCCTATGAAGGAACATTCAAAGTAAAAAAACGGGCTCAACTCGGACTGAAAGTGCATTTAAAGCAATAAAAACTGAAAATGAGTGTCACGCCTAAACCAAAGGACTTATGCACACATTTCAACATGTATTTAGTTCAGGTTGACCTCCTGAAGCCTAAATGAGCATTATTTTGTCAATACAAATCATTCCTATGAAGGTACATTCAAAGTCACAAAACGTTCTCAACTAGGCCTGAAAGTGCATTTAAAGCAATAAAATCTCAAAATGATTGTCACGCCTAAACCAAAGGACTTATGCACACATTTCAACATGTATTTAGTTCAGGTTGACCTCCTGAAGCTTAAATGAGCATTAATTTGACTACACAACCCATTCCTATGAAGGTACATTCAAAGTCACAAAACGTGCTCTACTCGGCCTGAAAATGCATTTAAAGCAAGAAAAAATCAAAATGAGTGTCACGCCTAAACCAAAGGCCTTATGCACACATTTCAACATGTATTTAGTTTAGGTTGACCTCCTGAAGCCTAAATGAGCATTAATTTGATCACACAACTCATTCCCATGAAGATACATTCAAAGTCAGTAAGTGCCCTGCTCTGTCTGAAAATGCATTTGAATCAATAAAAACTAAAATTGAGTGTCATGCCTAAACCAAAGGACGTCTGCACACATTTCAACGTCTAAAGTGTTGTTTCCGATGCGTGCTAGTGTATGTGTGCGTGCGTGTGTGAGAGTGTGTAGGTGTGTGCGTGTGTTTGTGTGTGTTTGTGTGGGTGCGTGCGTGTGTGTGTGCGTGTGTGTGTTGTGCGCACCCCCCCCCCCAAAAAAAGTACTGTATTCGGATAAAAATGACGAATTACTCAGAGGTTTTAACTTTTGCTTGCACTTGATTTGTTCTGACGCCGACGACGTCCACCAATGACAGCCCGAGTGGATCTAGCCCACGTGGTGTGAGAGCAGGGGGAGGTGAAAAGATGCAAAGCCTAGGTGATTGGCTGTGCATCTTTCAGTCTTCCACGTGGGTTAGTCTTTGATCTTCAATCAGTGTCCAAATGTTGTTTACATGCGTAGCGTGTGCGGATGTGTGTGCCTCTCATGAGTTTGTGTGTGTGTTTGCGCGCGCGTGATCGTGTGCCCATACATGTGTGAGTGTTTCTTTGATCTAAATCATCGTTGGTGTGTTGTTTACGATACGTGCTCGTCTGTGCGTACGTTTGTGTGAGGTGTGTGCGTGCTTTTGTGTGTGTGCTTGCTGCGTGCTGGCGCGCTCGGAAGCGTGTGTGTCACAGAGAAAGAGAGGGAGCGGGATCGCTGGCCTGTATGTGTGAAACACACAGGACATTTGTAATTTCGTCCCTTTCACATTTTTTGGCTTTTTTAAAAATAAAACTTATTTTCATCAATGGTTCATAATGAGTGTCACGCCTAGACCAAATGACTTATGCACACATTTCAACATTTATTTAGTTCAGGTTGACCTCCTGAAGCCTAAATCGCCGTTAATTTGATCACACAACTCATTCCTATGAAGATACATTCAAACTCAGAAACGGGCTCAACTCGGACTGAAAGTGCATTTAAAGCAATAAAAACTGAAAATGAGTGTCACGCCTAAACCAAAGGACTTATGCACACATTTCAACATGTATTTAGTTCAGGTTGACATTCTGAAGCCTAAATGAGCATTAATTTGATCACACAACTCATTCCTATGAAGGAACATTCAAAGTAAAAAAACGGGCTCAACTCGGACTGAAAGTGCATTTAAAGCAATAAAAACTGAAAATGAGTGTCACGCCTAAACCAAAGGACTTATGCACACATTTCAACATGTATTTAGTTCAGGTTGACATTCTGAAGCCTAAATGAGCATTAATTTGACTACACAACTTATTCCTATGAAGATACATTCAAAGTAAAAAAACGTGCTCTACTCGGCCTGAAAATGCATTTAAAGCAATAAAAACTCAAAATGAGTGTCACGCCTAAACCAAAGGCCTTATGCACACATTTCAACATGTATTTAGTTCAGGTTGACCTCCTGAAGCCTAAATGAGCATTAATTTGACTACACAACTCATTCCTATGAAGGAACATTCAAAGGAAAAAAACGGGCTCAACTCGGACTGAAAGTACATTTAAAGCAATAAAAACTGAAAATGAGTGTCACGCCTAAACCAAAGGACTTATGCACACATTTCAACATGTATTTAGTTCAGGTTGACCTCCTGAAGCCTAAATGAGCATTAATTTGACTACACAACTCATTCCTATGAAGGTACATTAAAAGTCACAAAACGTGCTCAACTAGGCCTGAAAGTGCATTTAAAGCAATAAAAACTCAAAATGAGTGTCACGCCTAAACCAAAGGACTTATGCACACATTTCAACATGTATTTAGTTCAGGTTGACCTCCTGAAGCCTAAATCACCATTAATTTGATCACACAACTCATTCCTATGAAGATACATTCAAACTCAGAAACGTGCTCTACTCGGCCTGAAAATGCATTTAAAGCAATAAAAACTGAAAATGAGTCTCACGCCTAAACCAAAGGACTTATGCACACATTTCAACACGTATTTAGTTCAGGTTGACCTTCTGAAGCCTAAATGAGCATTAATTTGACTACACAACTCATTCCTATGAAGGAACATTCAATGTAAAAAAACGGGCTCAACTAGGACTGAAAGTGCATTTAAAGCAATAAAAACTGAAAATGAGTGTCACGCCTAAACCAAATGACTTATGCACACATTTCAACATGTATTTAGTTCAGGTTGACCTCCTGAAGCCTAAATGAGCATTATTTTGTCAATACAAATCATTCCTATGAAGGTACATTCAAAGTCACAAAACGTTCTCAACTAGGCCTGAAAGTGCATTTAAAGCAATAAAATCTCAAAATGATTGTCACGCCTAAACCAAAGGACTTATGCACACATTTCAACATGTATTTAATTCAGGTTGACCTCCTGAAGCCTAAATGAGCATTAATTTGACTACACAACTCATTCCTATGAAGGTACATTCAAAGTCACAAAACGTGCTCAACTAGGCCTGAAAGTGCATTTAAAGCAATAAAAACTCAAAATGAGTGTCACGCCTAAACCAAAGGACTTATGCACACATTTCAACATGTATTTAGTTCAGGTTGACCTCCTGAAGCCTAAATCACCATTAATTTGACTACACAACTTATTCCTATGAAGATACATTCAAAGTAAAAAAACGGGCTCAACTCGGACTGAAAGTGCATTTAAAGCAATAAAAACTGAAAATGAGTGTCACGCCTAAACCAAAGGACTTATGCACACATTTCAACATGTATTTAGTTCAGGTTGACGTCCTGAAGTCTAAATGAGCATTAATTTGACTACACAACTCATTCCTATGAAGGTACATTCAAAGTCACAAAACGTGCTCAACTAGGCCTGAAAGTGCATTTAAAGCAATAAAAACTCAAAATGAGTGTCACGCCTAAACCAAAGGACTTATGCACAAATTTCAACATGTATTTAGTTCAGGTTGACATTCTGAAGCCTAAATGAGCATTAATTTGACTACACAACTTATTCCTATGAAGATACATTCAAAGTAAAAAAACGGGCTCAACTCGGACTGAAAGTGCATTTAAAGCAATAAAAACTGAAAATGAGTGTCACGCCTAAACCAAAGGACTTATGCACACATTTCAACATGTATTTAGTTCAGGTTGACCTCCTGAAGCCTAAATGAGCATTAATTTGACTACACAACTCATTCCTATGAAGATATATTCAAAGTCACAAAACGTGCTCAACTAGGCCTGAAAGTGCATTTAAAGCAATAAAAACTCAAAATGAGTGTCACGCCTAAACCAAAGGACTTATGCACACATTTCAACATGTATTTAGTTCAGGTTGACCTCCTGAAGCCTAAATGAGCATTAATTTGACTACACAACTCATTCCTATGAAGATATATTCAAAGTCACAAAACGTGCTCAACTCGGCCTGAAAGTGCATTTAAAGCAATAAAAACTGAAAATGAGTGTCACGCCTAAACCAAAGGATTATGCACACATTTCAACATGTATTTAGTTCAGGTTGACCTCCTGAAGCCTAAATGAGCATTAATTTGACTACACAACTCATTCCTATGAAGGTACATTAAAAGTCACAAAACGTGCTCAACTAGGCCTGAAAGTGCATTTAAAGCAATAAAAACTCAAAATGAGTGTCACGCCTAAACCAAAGGACTTATGCACACATTTCAACATGTATTTAGTTCAGGTTGACCTCCTGAAGCCTAAATCACCATTAATTTGATCACACAACTCATTCCTATGAAGATACATTCAAACTCAGAAACGTGCTCTACTCGGCCTGAAAATGCATTTAAAGCAATAAAAACTGAAAATGAGTGTCACGCCTAAACCAAAGGACTTATGCACACATTTCAACACGTATTTAGTTCAGGTTGACCTCCTGAAGCCTAAATGAGCATTAATTTGACTACACAACTCATTCCTATGAAGGAACATTCAAAGTAAAAAAACGGGCTCAACTCGGACTGAAAGTGCATTTAAAGCAATAAAAACTGAAAATGAGTGTCACGCCTAAACCAAAGGACTTATGCACACATTTCAACATGTATTTAGTTCAGGTTGACCTCCTGAAGCCTAAATGAGCATTATTTTGTCAATACAAATCATTCCTATGAAGGTACATTCAAAGTCACAAAACGTTCTCAACTAGGCCTGAAAGTGCATTTAAAGCAATAAAATCTCAAAATGATTGTCACGCCTAAACCAAAGGACTTATGCACACATTTCAACATGTATTTAATTCAGGTTGACCTCCTGAAGCCTAAATGAGCATTAATTTGACTACACAACTCATTCCTATGAAGGTACATTCAAAGTCACAAAACGTGCTCAACTAGGCCTGAAAGTGCATTTAAAGCAATAAAAACTCAAAATGAGTGTCACGCCTAAACCAAAGGACTTATGCACACATTTCAACATGTATTTAGTTCAGGTTGACCTCCTGAAGCCTAAATCACCATTAATTTGACTACACAACTTATTCTTATGAAGATACATTCAAAGTAAAAAAACGGGCTCAACTCGGACTGAAAGTGCATTTAAAGCAATAAAAACTGAAAATGAGTGTCACGCCTAAACCAAAGGACTTATGCACAAATTTCAACATGTATTTAGTTCAGGTTGACGTCCTGAAGCCTAAATGAGCATTAATTTGACTACACAACTCATTCCTATGAAGGTACATTCAAAGTCACAAAACGTGCTCAACTAGGCCTGAAAGTGCATTTAAAGCAATAAAAACTCAAAATGAGTGTCACGCCTAAACCAAAGGACTTATGCACAAATTTCAACATGTATTTAGTTCAGGTTGACATTCTGAAGCCTAAATGAGCATTAATTTGACTACACAACTTACTCCTATGAAGATACATTCAAAGTAAAAAAACGGGCTCAACTCGGACTGAAAGTGCATTTAAAGCAATAAAAACTGAAAATGAGTGTCACGCCTAAACCAAAGGACTTATGCACACATTTCAACATGTATTTAGTTCAGGTTGACCTCCTGAAGCCTAAATGAGCATTAATTTGACTACACAACTCATTCCTATGAAGATATATTCAAAGTCACAAAACGTGCTCAACTAGGCCTGAAAGTGCATTTAAAGCAATAAAAACTCAAAATGAGTGTCACGCCTAAACCAAAGGACTTATGCACACATTTCAACATGTATTTAGTTCAGGTTGACCTCCTGAAGCCCAAATGAGCATTAATTTGACTACACAACTCATTCCTATGAAGATATATTCAAAGTCACAAAACGTGCTCAACTCGGCCTGAAAGTGCATTTAAAGCAATAAAAACTGAAAATGAGTGTCACGCCTAAACCAAAGGATTATGCACACATTTCAACATGTATTTAGTTCAGGTTGACCTCCTGAAGCCTAAATGAGCATTAATTTGACTACACAACTCATTCCTATGAAGGTACATTCAAAGTCACAAAACGTGCTCAACTAGGCCTGAAAGTGCATTTAAAGCAATAAAAACTCAAAATGAGTGTCACGCCTAAACCAAAGGACTTATGCACACATTTCAACATGTATTTAGTTCAGGTTGACCTCCTGAAGCCTAAATCACCATTAATTTGATCACACAACTCATTCCTATGAAGATACATTCAAACTCAGAAACGTGCTCTACTCGGCCTGAAAATGCATTTAAAGCAATAAAAACTGAAAATGAGTGTCACGCCTAAACCAAAGGACTTATGCACACATTTCAACACGTATTTAGTTCAGGTTGACCTCCTGAAGCCTAAATGAGCATTAATTTGACTACACAACTCATTCCTATGAAGGAACATTCAAAGTAAAAAAACGGGCTCAACTCGGACTGAAAGTGCATTTAAAGCAATAAAAACTGAAAATGAGTGTCACGCCTAAACCAAAGGACTTATGCACACATTTCAACATGTATTTAGTTCAGGTTGACATTCTGAAGCCTAAATGAGCATTAATTTGACTACACAACTTATTCCTATGAATATACATTCAAAGTAAAAAAACGGGCTCAACTCGGACTGAAAGTGCATTTAAAGCAATAAAAACTGAAAATGAGTGTCACGCCTAAACCAAAGGACTTATACACACATTTCAACATGTATTTAGTTCAGGTTGACCTCCTGAAGCCTAAATGAGCATTAATTTGACTACACAACTCATTCCTATGAAGGTATATTCAAAGTCACAAAACGTGCTCAACTAGGCCTGAAAGTGCATTTAAAGCAATAAAAACTCAAAATGAGTGTCACGCCTAAACCAAAGGACTTATGCACACATTTCAACATGTATTTAGTTCAGGTTGACATTCTGAAGCCTAAATGAGCATTACTTTGACTACACAACTTATTCCTATGAAGATACATTCAAAGTAAAAAAACGGGCTCAACTCGGACTGAAAGTGCATTTAAAGCAATAAAAACTGAAAATGAGTGTCACGCCTAAACCAAAGGACTTATGCACACATTTCAACATGTATTTAGTTCAGGTTGACCTCCTGAAGCTTAAATGAGCATTAATTTGACTACACAACCCATTCCTATGAAGGTACATTCAAAGTCACAAAACGTGCTCTACTCGGCCTGAAAATGCATTTAAAGCAAGAAAAAATCAAAATGAGTGTCACGCCTAAACCAAAGGCCTTATGCACACATTTCAACATGTATTTAGTTTAGGTTGACCTCCTGAAGCCTAAATGAGCATTAATTTGATCACACAACTCATTCCCATGAAGATACATTCAAAGTCAGTAAGTGCCCTGCTCTGTCTGAAAATGCATTTGAATCAATAAAAACTAAAATTGAGTGTCATGCCTAAACCAAAGGACGTCTGCACACATTTCAACGTCTAAAGTGTTGTTTCCGATGCGTGCTAGTGTATGTGTGCGTGCGTGTGTGAGAGTGTGTAGGTGTGTGCGTGTGTTTGTGTGTGTTTGTGTGGGTGCGTGCGTGTGTGTGTGCGTGTGTGTGTTGTGCGCACCCCCCCCCCCCCAAAAAAAGTACTGTATTCGGATAAAAATGACGAATTACTCAGAGGTTTTAACTTTTGCTTGCACTTGATTTGTTCTGACGCCGACGACGTCCACCAATGACAGCCCGAGTGGATCTAGCCCACGTGGTGTGAGAGCAGGGGGAGGTGAAAAGATGCAAAGCCTAGGTGATTGGCTGTGCATCTTTCAGTCTTCCACGTGGGTTAGTCTTTGATCTTCAATCAGTGTCCAAATGTTGTTTACATGCGTAGCGTGTGCGGATGTGTGTGCCTCTCATGAGTTTGTGTGTGTGTTTGCGCGCGCGTGATCGTGTGCCCATACATGTGTGAGTGTTTCTTTGATCTAAATCATCGTTGGTGTGTTGTTTACGATACGTGCTCGTCTGTGCGTACGTTTGTGTGAGGTGTGTGCGTGCTTTTGTGTGTGTGCTTGCTGCGTGCTGGCGCGCTCGGAAGCGTGTGTGTCACAGAGAAAGAGAGGGAGCGGGATCGCTGGCCTGTATGTACTCTATGTGAAACACACAGGACATTTGTAATTTCGTCCCTTTCACATTTTTTGGCTTTTTTAAAAATAAAACTTATTTTCATCAATGGTTCATAATGAGTGTCACGCCTAGACCAAATGACTTATGCACACATTTCAACATTTATTTAGTTCAGGTTGACCTCCTGAAGCCTAAATCACCGTTAATTTGATCACACAACTCATTCCTATGAAGATACATTCAAACTCAGAAACGGGCTCAACTCGGACTGAAAGTGCATTTAAAGCAATAAAAACTGAAAATGAGTGTCACGCCTAAACCAAAGGACTTATGCACACATTTCAACATGTATTTAGTTCAGGTTGACATTCTGAAGCCTAAATGAGCATTAATTTGATCACACAACTCATTCCTATGAAGGAACATTCAAAGTAAAAAAACGGGCTCAACTCGGACTGAAAGTGCATTTAAAGCAATAAAAACTGAAAATGAGTGTCACGCCTAAACCAAAGGACTTATGCACACATTTCAACATGTATTTAGTTCAGGTTGACATTCTGAAGCCTAAATGAGCATTAATTTGACTACACAACTTATTCCTATGAAGATACATTCAAAGTAAATAAACGTGCTCTACTCGGCCTGAAAATGCATTTAAAGTAATAAAAACTCAAAATGAGTGTCACGCCTAAACCAAAGGCCTTATGCACACATTTCAACATGTATTTAGTTCAGGTTGACCTCCTGAAGCCTAAATGAGCATTAATTTGACTACACAACTCATTCCTATGAAGGAACATTCAAAGGAAAAAAACGGGCTCAACTCGGACTGAAAGTACATTTAAAGCAATAAAAACTGAAAATGAGTGTCACGCCTAAACCAAAGGACTTATGCACACATTTCAACATGTATTTAGTTCAGGTTGACCTCCTGAAGCCTAAATGAGCATTAATTTGACTACACAACTCATTCCTATGAAGGTACATTAAAAGTCACAAAACGTGCTCAACTAGGCCTGAAAGTGCATTTAAAGCAATAAAAACTCAAAATGAGTGTCACGCCTAAACCAAAGGACTTATGCACACATTTCAACATGTATTTAGTTCAGGTTGACCTCCTGAAGCCTAAATCACCATTAATTTGATCACACAACTCATTCCTATGAAGATACATTCAAACTCAGAAACGTGCTCTACTCGGCCTGAAAATGCATTTAAAGCAATAAAAACTGAAAATGAGTGTCACGCCTAAACCAAAGGACTTATGCACACATTTCAACACGTATTTAGTTCAGGTTGACCTCCTGAAGCCTAAATGAGCATTAATTTGACTACACAACTCATTCCTATGAAGGAACATTCAAAGTAAAAAAACGGGCTCAACTCGGACTGAAAGTGCATTTAAAGCAATAAAAACTGAAAATGAGTGTCACGCCTAAACCAAAGGACTTATGCACACATTTCAACATGTATTTAGTTCAGGTTGACCTCCTGAAGCCTAAATGAGCATTATTTTGTCAATACAAATCATTCCTATGAAGGTACATTCAAAGTCACAAAACGTTCTCAACTAGGCCTGAAAGTGCATTTAAAGCAATAAAATCTCAAAATGATTGTCACGCCTAAACCAAAGGACTTATGCACACATTTCAACATGTATTTAATTCAGGTTGACCTCCTGAAGCCTAAATGAGCATTAATTTGACTACACAACTCATTCCTATGAAGGTACATTCAAAGTCACAAAACGTGCTCAACTAGGCCTGAAAGTGCATTTAAAGCAATAAAAACTCAAAATGAGTGTCACGCCTAAACCAAAGGACTTATGCACACATTTCAACATGTATTTAGTTCAGGTTGACCTCCTGAAGCCTAAATCACCATTAATTTGACTACACAACTTATTCCTATGAAGATACATTCAAAGTAAAAAAACGGGCTCAACTCGGACTGAAAGTGCATTTAAAGCAATAAAAACTGAAAATGAGTGTCACGCCTAAACCAAAGGACTTATGCACACATTTCAACATGTATTTAGTTCAGGATGACGTCCTGAAGCCTAAATGAGCATTAATTTGACTACACAACTTATTCCTATGAAGATACATTCAAAGTAAAAAAACGTGCTCTACTCGGCCTGAAAATGCATTTAAAGCAATAAAAACTCAAAATGAGTGCCACGCCTAAACCAAAGGCCTTATGCACACATTTCAACATGTATTTAGTTCAGGTTGACCTCCTGAAGCCTAAATGAGCATTAATTTGACTACACAACTCATTCCTATGAAGGAACATTCAAAGGAAAAAAACGGGCTCAACTCGGACTGAAAGTACATTTAAAGCAATAAAAACTGAAAATGAGTGTCACGCCTAAACCAAAGGACTTATGCACACATTTCAACATGTATTTAGTTCAGGTTGACATTCTGAAGCCTAAATGAGCATTAATTTGATCACACAACTCATTCCTATGAAGGAACATTCAAAGTAAAAAAACGGGCTCAACTCGGACTGAAAGTGCATTTAAAGCAATAAAAACTGAAAATGAGTGTCACGCCTAAACCAAAGGACTTATGCACACATTTCAACATGTATTTAGTTCAGGTTGACATTCTGGAGCCTAAATGAGCATTAATTTGATCACACAACTCATTCCTATGAAGGAACATTCAAAGTAAAAAAACGGGCTCAACTCGGACTGAAAGTGCATTTAAAGCAATAAAAACTGAAAATGAGTGTCACGCCTAAACCAAAGGACTTATGCACACATTTCAACATGTATTTAGTTCAGGTTGACGTCCTGAAGCCTAAATGAGCATTAATTTGACTACACAACTTATTCCTATGAAGATACATTCAAAGTAAAAAAACGTGCTCTACTCGGCCTGAAAATGCATTTAAAGCAATAAAAACTCAAAATGAGTGTCACGCCTAAACCAAAGGCCTTATGCACACATTTCAACATGTATTTAGTTCAGGTTGACCTCCTGAAGCCTAAATGAGCATTAATTTGACTACACAACTCATTCCTATGAAGGAACATTCAAAGGAAAAAAACGGGCTCAACTCGGACAGAAAGTACATTTAAAGCAATAAAAACTGAAAATGAGTGTCACGCCTAAACCAAAGGACTTATGCACACATTTCAACATGTATTTAGTTCAGGTTGACCTCCTGAAGCCTAAATGAGCATTAATTTGACTACACAACTCATTCCTATGAAGGTACATTCAAAGTCACAAAACGTGCTCAACTAGGCCTGAAAGTGCATTTAAAGCAATAAAACTCAAAATGAGTGTCACGCCTAAACCAAAGGACTTATGCACAAATTTCAACATGTATTTAGTTGAGGTTGACATTCTGAAGCCTAAATGAGCATTAATTTGACTACACAACTTATTCCTATGAAGATACATTCAAAGTAAAAAAACGGGCTCAACTCGGACTGAAAGTGCATTTAAAGCAATAAAAACTGAAAATGAGTGTCACGCCTAAACCAAAGGACTTATGCACACATTTCAACATGTATTTAGTTCAGGTTGACCTCCTGAAGCCTAAATGAGCATTAATTTGACTACACAACTCATTCCTATGAAGATATATTCAAAGTCACAAAACGTGCTCAACTAGGCCTGAAAGTGCATTTAAAGCAATAAAAACTCAAAATGAGTGTCACGCCTAAACCAAAGGACTTATGCACAAATTTCAACATGTATTTAGTTCAGGTTGACATTCTGAAGCCTAAATGAGCATTAATTTGACTACACAACTTATTCCTATGAAGATACATTCAAAGTAAAAAAACGGGCTCAACTCGGACTGAAAGTGCATTTAAAGCAATAAAAACTGAAAATGAGTGTCACGCCTAAACCAAAGGACTTATGCACACATTTCAACATGTATTTAGTTCAGGTTGACCTCCTGAAGCCTAAATGAGCATTAATTTGACTACACAACTCATTCCTATGAAGATATATTCAAAGTCAAAAAACGTGCTCAACTAGGCCTGAAAGTGCATTTAAAGCAATAAAAACTGAAAATGAGTGTCACGCCTAAACCAAAGGACTTATACACACATTTCAACATGTATTTAGTTCAGGTTGACCTCCTGAAGCCTAAATGAGCATTAATTTGACTACACAACTTATTCCTATGAATATACATTCAAAGTAAAAAAACGGGCTCAACTCGGACTGAAAGTGCATTTAAAGCAATAAAAACTGAAAATGAGTGTCACGCCTAAACCAAAGGACTTATACACACATTTCAACATGTATTTAGTTCAGGTTGACCTCCTGAAGCCTAAATGAGCATTAATTTGACTACACAACTCATTCCTATGAAGGTACATTCAAAGTCACAAAACGTGCTCAACTAGGCCTGAAAGTGCATTTAAAGCAATAAAAACTCAAAATGAGTGTCACGCCTAAACCAAAGGACTTATGCACACATTTCAACATGTATTTAGTTCAGGTTGACATTCTGAAGCCTAAATGAGCATTAATTTGACTACACAACTTAGTCCTATGAAGATACATTCAAAGTAAAAAAACGGGCTCAACTCGGACTGAAAGTGCATTTAAAGCAATAAAAACTGAAAATGAGTGTCACGCCTAAACCAAAGGACTTATGCACACATTTCAACATGTATTTAGTTCAGGTTGACCTCCTGAAGCTTAAATGAGCATTAATTTGACTACACAACCCATTCCTATGAAGGTACATTCAAAGTCACAAAACGTGCTCTACTCGGCCTGAAAATGCATTTAAAGCAAGAAAAAATCAAAATGAGTGTCACGCCTAAACCAAAGGCCTTATGCACACATTTCAACATGTATTTAGTTTAGGTTGACCTCCTGAAGCCTAAATGAGCATTAATTTGATCACACAACTCATTCCCATGAAGATACATTCAAAGTCAGTAAGTGCCCTGCTCTGTCTGAAAATGCATTTGAATCAATAAAAACTAAAATTGAGTGTCATGCCTAAACCAAAGGACGTCTGCACACATTTCAACGTCTAAAGTGTTGTTTCCGATGCGTGCTAGTGTATGTGTGCGTGCGTGTGTGAGAGTGTGTAGGTGTGTGCGTGTGTTTGTGTGTGTTTGTGTGGGTGCGTGCGTGTGTGTGTGCGTGTGTGTGTTGTGCGCACCCCCCCCCCCCAAAAAAAGTACTGTATTCGGATAAAAATGACGAATTACTCAGAGGTTTTAACTTTTGCTTGCACTTGATTTGTTCTGACGCCGACGACGTCCACCAATGACAGCCCGAGTGGATCTAGCCCACGTGGTGTGAGAGCAGGGGGAGGTGAAAAGATGCAAAGCCTAGGTGATTGGCTGTGCATCTTTCAGTCTTCCACGTGGGTTAGTCTTTGATCTTCAATCAGTGTCCAAATGTTGTTTAAATGCGTAGCGTGTGCGGATGTGTGTGCCTCTCATGAGTTTGTGTGTGTGTTTGCGCGCGCGTGATCGTGTGCCCATACATGTGTGAGTGTTTCTTTGATCTAAATCATCGTTGGCGTGTTGTTTACGATACGTGCTCGTCTGTGCGTACGTTTGTGTGAGGTGTGTGCGTGCTTTTGTGTGTGTGCTTGCTGCGTGCTGGCGCGCTCGGAAGCGTGTGTGTCACAGAGAAAGAGAGGGAGCGGGATCGCTGGCCTGTATGTACTCTATGTGAAACACACAGGACATTTGTAATTTCGTCCCTTTCACATTTTTTGGCTTTTTTAAAAATAAAACTTATTTTCATCAATGGTTCATAATGAGTGTCACGCCTAGACCAAATGACTTATGCACACATTTCAACATTTATTTAGTTCAGGTTAACCTCCTGAAGCCTAAATCACCGTTAATTTGATCACACAACTCATTCCTATGAAGATACATTCAAACTCAGAAACGGGCTCAACTCGGACTGAAAGTGCATTTAAAGCAATAAAAACTGAAAATGAGTGTCACGCCTAAACCAAAGGACTTATGCACACATTTCAACATGTATTTAGTTCAGGTTGACATTCTGAAGCCTAAATGAGCATTAATTTGATCACACAACTCATTCCTATGAAGGAACATTCAAAGTAAAAAAACGGGCTCAACTCGGACTGAAAGTGCATTTAAAGCAATAAAAACTGAAAATGAGTGTCACGCCTAAACCAAAGGACTTATGCACACATTTCAACATGTATTTAGTTCAGGTTGACATTCTGAAGCCTAAATGAGCATTAATTTGACTACACAACTTATTCCTATGAAGATACATTCAAAGTAAAAAAACGTGCTCTACTCGGCCTGAAAATGCATTTAAAGCAATAAAAACTCAAAATGAGTGTCACGCCTAAACCAAAGGCCTTATGCACACATTTCAACATGTATTTAGTTCAGGTTGACCTCCTGAAGCCTAAATGAGCATTAATTTGACTACACAACTCATTCCTATGAAGGAACATTCAAAGGAAAAAAACGGGCTCAACTCGGACTGAAAGTACATTTAAAGCAATAAAAACTGAAAATGAGTGTCACGCCTAAACCAAAGGACTTATGCACACATTTCAACATGTATTTAGTTCAGGTTGACCTCCTGAAGCCTAAATGAGCATTAATTTGACTACACACCTCATTCCTATGAAGGTACATTAAAAGTCACAAAACGTGCTCAACTAGGCCTGAAAGTGCATTTAAAGCAATAAAAACTCAAAATGAGTGTCACGCCTAAACCAAAGGACTTATGCACACATTTCAACATGTATTTAGTTCAGGTTGACCTCCTGAAGCCTAAATCACCATTAATTTGATCACACAACTCATTCCTATGAAGATACATTCAAACTCAGAAACGTGCTCTACTCGATCTGAAAATGCATTTAAAGCAATAAAAACTGAAAATGAGTGTCACGCCTAAGCCAAAGGATTTATGCACACATTTCAACACGTATTTAGTTCAGGTTGACCTCCTGAAGCCTAAATGAGCATTAATTTGACTACACAACTCATTCCTATGAAGGAACATTCAAAGTAAAAAAACGGGCTCAACTCGGACTGAAAGTGCATTTAAAGCAATAAAAACTGAAAATGAGTGTCACGCCTAAACCAAAGGACTTATGCACACATTTCAACATGTATTTAGTTCAGGTTGACCTCCTGAAGCCTAAATGAGCATTATTTTGTCAATACAAATCATTCCTATGAAGGTACATTCAAAGTCACAAAACGTTCTCAACTAGGCCTGAAAGTGCATTTAAAGCAATAAAATCTCAAAATGATTGTCACGCCTAAACCAAAGGACTTATGCACACATTTCAACATGTATTTAATTCAGGTTGACCTCCTGAAGCCTAAATGAGCATTAATTTGACTACACAACTCATTCCTATGAAGGTACATTCAAAGTCACAAAACGTGCTCAACTAGGCCTGAAAGTGCATTTAAAGCAATAAAAACTCAAAATGAGTGTCACGCCTAAACCAAAGGACTTATGCACACATTTCAACATGTATTTAGTTCAGGTTGACGTCCTGAAGTCTAAATGAGCATTAATTTGACTACACAACTCATTCCTATGAAGGTACATTCAAAGTCACAAAACGTGCTCAACTAGGCCTGAAAGTGCATTTAAAGCAATAAAAACTCAAAATGAGTGTCACGCCTAAACCAAAGGACTTATGCACAAATTTCAACATGTATTTAGTTCAGGTTGACATTCTGAAGCCTAAATGAGCATTAATTTGACTACACAACTTATTCCTATGAAGATACATTCAAAGTAAAAAAAACGGGCTCAACTCGAGCTGAAAGTGCATTTAAAGCAATAAAAACTGAAAATGAGTGTCACGCCTAAACCAAAGGACTTATGCACACATTTCAACATGTATTTAGTTCAGGTTGACCTCCTGAAGCCTAAATGAGCATTAATTTGACTACACAACTCATTCCTATGAAGATATATTCAAAGTCACAAAACGTGCTCAACTAGGCCTGAAAGTGCATTTAAAGCAATAAAAACTCAAAATGAGTGTCACGCCTAAACCAAAGGACTTATGCACACATTTCAACATGTATTTAGTTCAGGTTGACCTCCTGAAGCCTAAATGAGCATTAATTTGACTACACAACTCATTCCTATGAAGATATATTCAAAGTCACAAAACGTGCTCAACTCGGCCTGAAAGTGCATTTAAAGCAATAAAAACTGAAAATGAGTGTCACGCCTAAACCAAAGGATTATGCACACATTTCAACATGTATTTAGTTCAGGTTGACCTCCTGAAGCCTAAATGAGCATTAATTTGACTACACAACTCATTCCTATGAAGGTACATTAAAAGTCACAAAACGTGCTCAACTAGGCCTGAAAGTGCATTTAAAGCAATAAAAACTCAAAATGAGTGTCACGCCTAAACCAAAGGACTTATGCACACATTTCAACATGTATTTAGTTCAGGTTGACCTCCTGAAGCCTAAATCACCATTAATTTGATCACACAACTCATTCCTATGAAGATACATTCAAACTCAGAAACGTGCTCTACTCGGCCTGAAAATGCATTTAAAGCAATAAAAACTGAAAATGAGTGTCACGCCTAAACCAAAGGACTTATGCACACATTTCAACACGTATTTAGTTCAGGTTGACCTCCTGAAGCCTAAATGAGCATTAATTTGACTACACAACTCATTCCTATGAAGGAACATTCAAAGTAAAAAAACGGGCTCAACTCGGACTGAAAGTGCATTTAAAGCAATAAAAACTGAAAATGAGTGTCACGCCTAAACCAAAGGACTTATGCACACATTTCAACATGTATTTAGTTCAGGTTGACCTCCTGAAGCCTAAATGAGCATTATTTTGTCAATACAAATCATTCCTATGAAGGTACATTCAAAGTCACAAAACGTTCTCAACTAGGCCTGAAAGTGCATTTAAAGCAATAAAATCTCAAAATGATTGTCACGCCTAAACCAAAGGACTTATGCACACATTTCAACATGTATTTAGTTCAGGTTGACCTCCTGAAGCTTAAATGAGCATTAATTTGACTACACAACCCATTCCTATGAAGGTACATTCAAAGTCACAAAACGTGCTCTACTCGGCCTGAAAATGCATTTAAAGCAAGAAAAAATCAAAATGAGTGTCACGCCTAAACCAAAGGCCTTATGCACACATTTCAACATGTATTTAGTTTAGGTTGACCTCCTGAAGCCTAAATGAGCATTAATTTGATCACACAACTCATTCCCATGAAGATACATTCAAAGTCAGTAAGTGCCCTGCTCTGTCTGAAAATGCATTTGAATCAATAAAAACTAAAATTGAGTGTCATGCCTAAACCAAAGGACGTCTGCACACATTTCAACGTCTAAAGTGTTGTTTCCGATGCGTGCTAGTGTATGTGTGCGTGCGTGTGTGAGAGTGTGTAGGTGTGTGCGTGTGTTTGTGTGTGTTTGTGTGGGTGCGTGCGTGTGTGTGTGCGTGTGTGTGTTGTGCGCACCCCCCCCCCCCCCCCAAAAAAAGTACTGTATTCGGATAAAAATGACGAATTACTCAGAGGTTTTAACTTTTGCTTGCACTTGATTTGTTCTGACGCCGACGACGTCCACCAATGACAGCCCGAGTGGATCTAGCCCACGTGGTGTGAGAGCAGGGGGAGGTGAAAAGATGCAAAGCCTAGGTGATTGGCTGTGCATCTTTCAGTCTTCCACGTGGGTTAGTCTTTGATCTTCAATCAGTGTCCAAATGTTGTTTACATGCGTAGCGTGTGCGGATGTGTGTGCCTCTCATGAGTTTGTGTGTGTGTTTGCGCGCGCGTGATCGTGTGCCCATACATGTGTGAGTGTTTCTTTGATCTAAATCATCGTTGGTGTGTTGTTTACGATACGTGCTCGTCTGTGCGTACGTTTGTGTGAGGTGTGTGCGTGCTTTTGTGTGTGTGCTTGCTGCGTGCTGGCGCGCTCGGAAGCGTGTGTGTCACAGAGAAAGAGAGGGAGCGGGATCGCTGGCCTGTATGTACTCTATGTGAAACACACAGGACATTTGTAATTTCGTCCCTTTCACATTTTTTGGCTTTTTTAAAAATAAAACTTATTTTCATCAATGGTTCATAATGAGTGTCACGCCTAGACCAAATGACTTATGCACACATTTCAACATTTATTTAGTTCAGGTTGACCTCCTGAAGCCTAAATCACCGTTAATTTGATCACACAACTCATTCCTATGAAGATACATTCAAACTCAGAAACGGGCTCAACTCGGACTGAAAGTGCATTTAAAGCAATAAAAACTGAAAATGAGTGTCACGCCTAAACCAAAGGACTTATGCACACATTTCAACATGTATTTAGTTCAGGTTGACATTCTGAAGCCTAAATGAGCATTAATTTGATCACACAACTCATTCCTATGAAGGAACATTCAAAGTAAAAAAACGGGCTCAACTCGGACTGAAAGTGCATTTAAAGCAATAAAAACTGAAAATGAGTGTCACGCCTAAACCAAAGGACTTATGCACACATTTCAACATGTATTTAGTACAGGTTGACATTCTGAAGCCTAAATGAGCATTAATTTGACTACACAACTTATTCCTATGAAGATACATTCAAAGTAAAAAAACGTGCTCTACTCGGCCTGAAAATGCATTTAAAGCAATAAAAACTCAAAATGAGTGTCACGCCTAAACCAAAGGCCTTATGCACACATTTCAACATGTATTTAGTTCAGGTTGACCTCCTGAAGCCTAAATGAGCATTAATTTGACTACACAACTCATTCCTATGAAGGAACATTCAAAGGAAAAAAACGGGCTCAACTCGGACTGAAAGTACATTTAAAGCAATAAAAACTGAAAATGAGTGTCACGCCTAAACCAAAGGACTTATGCACACATTTCAACATGTATTTAGTTCAGGTTGACCTCCTGAAGCCTAAATGAGCATTAATTTGACTACACACCTCATTCCTATGAAGGTACATTAAAAGTCACAAAACGTGCTCAACTAGGCCTGAAAGTGCATTTAAAGCAATAAAAACTCAAAATGAGTGTCACGCCTAAACCAAAGGACTTATGCACACATTTCAACATGTATTTAGTTCAGGTTGACCTCCTGAAGCCTAAATCACCATTAATTTGATCACACAACTCATTCCTATGAAGATACATTCAAACTCAGAAACGTGCTCTACTCGGCCTGAAAATGCATTTAAAGCAATAAAAACTGAAAATGAGTGTCACGCCTAAACCAAAGGACTTATGCACACATTTCAACACGTATTTAGTTCAGGTTGACCTCCTGAAGCCTAAATGAGCATTAATTTGACTACACAACTCATTCCTATGAAGGAACATTCAAAGTAAAAAAACGGGCTCAACTCGGACTGAAAGTGCATTTAAAGCAATAAAAACTGAAAATGAGTGTCACGCCTAAACCAAAGGACTTATGCACACATTTCAACATGTATTTAGTTCAGGTTGACCTCCTGAAGCCTAAATGAGCATTATTTTGTCAATACAAATCATTCCTATGAAGGTACATTCAAAGTCACAAAACGTTCTCAACTAGGCCTGAAAGTGCATTTAAAGCAATAAAATCTCAAAATGATTGTCACGCCTAAACCAAAGTGCACACATTTCAACATGTATTTAATTCAGGTTGACCTCCTGAAGCCTAAATGAGCATTAATTTGACTACACAACTCATTCCTATGAAGGTACATTCAAAGTCACAAAACGTGCTCAACTAGGCCTGAAAGTGCATTTAAAGCAATAAAAACTCAAAATGAGTGTCACGCCTAAACCAAAGGACTTATGCACACATTTCAACATGTATTTAGTTCAGGTTGACCTCCTGAAGCCTAAATCACCATTAATTTGACTACACAACTTATTCCTATGAAGATACATTCAAAGTAAAAAAACGGGCTCAACTCGGACTGAAAGTGCATTTAAAGCAATAAAAACTGAAAATGAGTGTCACGCCTAAACCAAAGGACTTATGCACACATTTCAACATGTATTTAGTTCAGGTTGACGTCCTGAAGTCTAAATGAGCATTAATTTGACTACACAACTCATTCCTATGAAGGTACATTCAAAGTCACAAAACGTGCTCAACTAGGCCTGAAAGTGCATTTAAAGCAATAAAAACTCAAAATGAGTGTCACGCCTAAACCAAAGGACTTATGCACAAATTTCAACATGTATTTAGTTCAGGTTGACATTCTGAAGCCTAAATGAGCATTAATTTGACTACACAACTTATTCCTATGAAGATACATTCAAAGTAAAAAAACGGGCTCAACTCGAGCTGAAAGTGCATTTAAAGCAATAAAAACTGAAAATGAGTGTCACGCCTAAACCAAAGGACTTATGCACACATTTCAACATGTATTTAGTTCAGGTTGACCTCCTGAAGCCTAAATGAGCATTAATTTGACTACACAACTCATTCCTATGAAGATATATTCAAAGTCACAAAACGTGCTCAACTAGGCCTGAAAGTGCATTTAAAGCAATAAAAACTCAAAATGAGTGTCACGCCTAAACCAAAGGACTTATGCACACATTTCAACATGTATTTAGTTCAGGTTGACCTCCTGAAGCCTAAATGAGCATTAATTTGACTACACAACTCATTCCTATGAAGATATATTCAAAGTCACAAAACGTGCTCAACTCGGCCTGAAAGTGCATTTAAAGCAATAAAAACTGAAAATGAGTGTCACGCCTAAACCAAAGGACTTATGCACACATTTCAACATGTATTTAGTTCAGGTTGACATTCTGAAGCCTAAATGAGCATTAATTTGACTACACAACTTATTCCTATGAAGATACATTCAAAGTAAAAAAACGTGCTCTACTCGGCCTGAAAATGCATTTAAAGCAATAAAAACTCAAAATGAGTGTCACGCCTAAACCAAAGGCCTTATGCACACATTTCAACATGTATTTAGTTCAGGTTGACCTCCTGAAGCCTAAATGAGCATTAATTTGACTACACAACTCATTCCTATGAAGGAACATTCAAAGGAAAAAAACGGGCTCAACTCGGACTGAAAGTACATTTAAAGCAATAAAAACTGAAAATGAGTGTCACGCCTAAACCAAAGGACTTATGCACACATTTCAACATGTATTTAGTTCAGGTTGACCTCCTGAAGCCTAAATGAGCATTAATTTGACTACACAACTCATTCCTATGAAGGTACATTAAAAGTCACAAAACGTGCTCAACTAGGCCTGAAAGTGCATTTAAAGCAATAAAAACTCAAAATGAGTGTCACGCCTAAACCAAAGGACTTATGCACACATTTCAACATGTATTTAGTTCAGGTTGACCTCCTGAAGCCTAAATCACCATTAATTTGATCACACAACTCATTCCTATGAAGATACATTCAAACTCAGAAACGTGCTCTACTCGGCCTGAAAATGCATTTAAAGCAATAAAAACTGAAAATGAGTGTCACGCCTAAACCAAAGGACTTATGCACACATTTCAACACGTATTTAGTTCAGGTTGACCTCCTGAAGCCTAAATGAGCATTAATTTGACTACACAACTCATTCCTATGAAGGAACATTCAAAGTAAAAAAACGGGCTCAACTCGGACTGAAAGTGCATTTAAAGCAATAAAAACTGAAAATGAGTGTCACGCCTAAACCAAAGGACTTATGCACACATTTCAACATGTATTTAGTTCAGGTTGACCTCCTGAAGCCTAAATGAGCATTATTTTGTCAATACAAATCATTCCTATGAAGGTACATTCAAAGTCACAAAACGTTCTCAACTAGGCCTGAAAGTGCATTTAAAGCAATAAAATCTCAAAATGATTGTCACGCCTAAACCAAAGTGCACACATTTCAACATGTATTTAATTCAGGTTGACCTCCTGAAGCCTAAATGAGCATTAATTTGACTACACAACTCATTCCTATGAAGGTACATTCAAAGTCACAAAACGTGCTCAACTAGGCCTGAAAGTGCATTTAAAGCAATAAAAACTCAAAATGAGTGTCACGCCTAAACCAAAGGACTTATGCACACATTTCAACATGTATTTAGTTCAGGTTGACCTCCTGAAGCCTAAATCACCATTAATTTGACTACACAACTTATTCCTATGAAGATACATTCAAAGTAAAAAAACGGGCTCAACTCGGACTGAAAGTGCATTTAAAGCAATAAAAACTGAAAATGAGTGTCACGCCTAAACCAAAGGACTTATGCACACATTTCAACATGTATTTAGTTCAGGTTGACGTCCTGAAGTCTAAATGAGCATTAATTTGACTACACAACTCATTCCTATGAAGGTACATTCAAAGTCACAAAACGTGCTCAACTAGGCCTGAAAGTGCATTTAAAGCAATAAAAACTCAAAATGAGTGTCACGCCTAAACCAAAGGACTTATGCACAAATTTCAACATGTATTTAGTTCAGGTTGACATTCTGAAGCCTAAATGAGCATTAATTTGACTACACAACTTATTCCTATGAAGATACATTCAAAGTAAAAAAACGGGCTCAACTCGAGCTGAAAGTGCATTTAAAGCAATAAAAACTGAAAATGAGTGTCACGCCTAAACCAAAGGACTTATGCACACATTTCAACATGTATTTAGTTCAGGTTGACCTCCTGAAGCCTAAATGAGCATTAATTTGACTACACAACTCATTCCTATGAAGATATATTCAAAGTCACAAAACGTGCTCAACTAGGCCTGAAAGTGCATTTAAAGCAATAAAAACTCAAAATGAGTGTCACGCCTAAACCAAAGGACTTATGCACACATTTCAACATGTATTTAGTTCAGGTTGACCTCCTGAAGCCTAAATGAGCATTAATTTGACTACACAACTCATTCCTATGAAGATATATTCAAAGTCACAAAACGTGCTCAACTCGGCCTGAAAGTGCATTTAAAGCAATAAAAACTGAAAATGAGTGTCACGCCTAAACCAAAGGACTTATGCACACATTTCAACATGTATTTAGTTCAGGTTGACATTCTGAAGCCTAAATGAGCATTAATTTGACTACACAACTTATTCCTATGAAGATACATTCAAAGTAAAAAAACGTGCTCTACTCGGCCTGAAAATGCATTTAAAGCAATAAAAACTCAAAATGAGTGTCACGCCTAAACCAAAGGCCTTATGCACACATTTCAACATGTATTTAGTTCAGGTTGACCTCCTGAAGCCTAAATGAGCATTAATTTGACTACACAACTCATTCCTATGAAGGAACATTCAAAGGAAAAAAACGGGCTCAACTCGGACTGAAAGTACATTTAAAGCAATAAAAACTGAAAATGAGTGTCACGCCTAAACCAAAGGACTTATGCACACATTTCAACATGTATTTAGTTCAGGTTGACCTCCTGAAGCCTAAATGAGCATTAATTTGACTACACACCTCATTCCTATGAAGGTACATTAAAAGTCACAAAACGTGCTCAACTAGGCCTGAAAGTGCATTTAAAGCAATAAAAACTCAAAATGAGTGTCACGCCTAAACCAAAGGACTTATGCACACATTTCAACATGTATTTAGTTCAGGTTGACCTCCTGAAGCCTAAATCACCATTAATTTGATCACACAACTCATTCCTATGAAGATACATTCAAACTCAGAAACGTGCTCTACTCGATCTGAAAATGCATTTAAAGCAATAAAAACTGAAAATGAGTGTCACGCCTAAACCAAAGGACTTATGCACACATTTCAACACGTATTTAGTTCAGGTTGACCTCCTGAAGCCTAAATGAGCATTAATTTGACTACACAACTCATTCCTATGAAGGAACATTCAAAGTAAAAAAACGGGCTCAACTCGGACTGAAAGTGCATTTAAAGCAATAAAAACTGAAAATGAGTATCACGCCTAAACCAAAGGACTTATGCACACATTTCAACATGTATTTAGTTCAGGTTGACCTCCTGAAGCCTAAATGAGCATTATTTTGTCAATACAAATCATTCCTATGAAGGTACATTCAAAGTCACAAAACGTTCTCAACTAGGCCTGAAAGTGCATTTAAAGCAATAAAATCTCAAAATGATTGTCACGCCTAAACCAAAGGACTTATGCACACATTTCAACATGTATTTAATTCAGGTTGACCTCCTGAAGCCTAAATGAGCATTAATTTGACTACACAACTCATTCCTATGAAGGTACATTCAAAGTCACAAAACGTGCTCAACTAGGCCTGAAAGTGCATTTAAAGCAATAAAAACTCAAAATGAGTGTCACGCCTAAACCAAAGGACTTATGCACACATTTCAACATGTATTTAGTTCAGGTTGACGTCCTGAAGTCTAAATGAGCATTAATTTGACTACACAACTCATTCCTATGAAGGTACATTCAAAGTCACAAAACGTGCTCAACTAGGCCTGAAAGTGCATTTAAAGCAATAAAAACTCAAAATGAGTGTCACGCCTAAACCAAAGGACTTATGCACAAATTTCAACATGTATTTAGTTCAGGTTGACATTCTGAAGCCTAAATGAGCATTAATTTGACTACACAACTTATTCCTATGAAGATACATTCAAAGTAAAAAAACGGGCTCAACTCGAGCTGAAAGTGCATTTAAAGCAATAAAAACTGAAAATGAGTGTCACGCCTAAACCAAAGGACTTATGCACACATTTCAACATGTATTTAGTTCAGGTTGACCTCCTGAAGCCTAAATGAGCATTAATTTGACTACACAACTCATTCCTATGAAGATATATTCAAAGTCACAAAACGTGCTCAACTAGGCCTGAAAGTGCATTTAAAGCAATAAAAACTCAAAATGAGTGTCACGCCTAAACCAAAGGACTTATGCACACATTTCAACATGTATTTAGTTCAGGTTGACCTCCTGAAGCCTAAATGAGCATTAATTTGACTACACAACTCATTCCTATGAAGATATATTCAAAGTCACAAAACGTGCTCAACTCGGCCTGAAAGTGCATTTAAAGCAATAAAAACTGAAAATGAGTGTCACGCCTAAACCAAAGGATTATGCACACATTTCAACATGTATTTAGTTCAGGTTGACCTCCTGAAGCCTAAATGAGCATTAATTTGACGACACAACTCATTCCTATGAAGGTACATTAAAAGTCACAAAACGTGCTCAACTAGGCCTGAAAGTGCATTTAAAGCAATAAAAACTCAAAATGAGTGTCACGCCTAAACCAAAGGACTTATGCACACATTTCAACATGTATTTAGTTCAGGTTGACCTCCTGAAGCCTAAATCACCATTAATTTGATCACACAACTCATTCCTATGAAGATACATTCAAACTCAGAAACGTGCTCTACTCGGCCTGAAAATGCATTTAAAGCAATAAAAACTGAAAATGAGTGTCACGCCTAAACCAAAGGACTTATGCACACATTTCAACATGTATTTAGTTCAGGTTGACCTCCTGAAGCCTAAATGAGCATTATTTTGTCAATACAAATCATTCCTATGAAGGTACATTCAAAGTCACAAAACGTTCTCAACTAGGCCTGAAAGTGCATTTAAAGCAATAAAATCTCAAAATGATTGTCACGCCTAAACCAAAGGACTTATGCACACATTTCAACATGTATTTAGTTCAGGTTGACCTCCTGAAGCTTAAATGAGCATTAATTTGACTACACAACCCATTCCTATGAAGGTACATTCAAAGTCACAAAACGTGCTCTACTCGGCCTGAAAATGCATTTAAAGCAAGAAAAAATCAAAATGAGTGTCACGCCTAAACCAAAGGCCTTATGCACACATTTCAACATGTATTTAGTTTAGGTTGACCTCCTGAAGCCTAAATGAGCATTAATTTGATCACACAACTCATTCCCATGAAGATACATTCAAAGTCAGTAAGTGCCCTGCTCTGTCTGAAAATGCATTTGAATCAATAAAAACTAAAATTGAGTGTCATGCCTAAACCAAAGGACGTCTGCACACATTTCAACGTCTAAAGTGTTGTTTCCGATGCGTGCTAGTGTATGTGTGCGTGCGTGTGTGAGAGTGTGTAGGTGTGTGCGTGTGTTTGTGTGTGTTTGTGTGGGTGCGTGCGTGTGTGTGTGCGTGTGTGTGTTGTGCGCACCCCCCCCCCAAAAAAAGTACTGTATTCGGATAAAAATGACGAATTACTCAGAGGTTTTAACTTTTGCTTGCACTTGATTTGTTCTGACGCCGAAGACGTCCACCAATGACAGCCCGAGTGGATCTAGCCCACGTGGTGTGAGAGCAGGGGGAGGTGAAAAGATGCAAAGCCTAGGTGATTGGCTGTGCATCTTTCAGTCTTCCACGTGGGTTAGTCTTTGATCTTCAATCAGTGTCCAAATGTTGTTTACATGCGTAGCGTGTGCGGATGTGTGTGCCTCTCATGAGTTTGTGTGTGTGTTTGCGCGCGCGTGATCGTGTGCCCATACATGTGTGAGTGTTTCTTTGATCTAAATCATCGTTGGTGTGTTGTTTACGATACGTGCTCGTCTGTGCGTACGTTTGTGTGAGGTGTGTGCGTGCTTTTGTGTGTGTGCTTGCTGCGTGCTGGCGCGCTCGGAAGCGTGTGTGTCACAGAGAAAGAGAGGGAGCGGGATCGCTGGCCTGTATGTACTCTATGTGAAACACACAGGACATTTGTAATTTCGTCCCTTTCACATTTTTTGGCTTTTTTAAAAATAAAACTTATTTTCATCAATGGTTCATAATGAGTGTCACGCCTAGACCAAATGACTTATGCACACATTTCAACATTTATTTAGTTCAGGTTGACCTCCTGAAGCCTAAATCACCGTTAATTTGATCACACAACTCATTCCTATGAAGATACATTCAAACTCAGAAACGGGCTCAACTCGGACTGAAAGTGCATTTAAAGCAATAAAAACTGAAAATGAGTGTCACGCCTAAACCAAAGGACTTATGCACACATTTCAACATGTATTTAGTTCAGGTTGACATTCTGAAGCCTAAATGAGCATTAATTTGATCACACAACTCATTCCTATGAAGGAACATTCAAAGTAAAAAAACGGGCTCAACTCGGACTGAAAGTGCATTTAAAGCAATAAAAACTGAAAATGAGTGTCACGCCTAAACCAAAGGACTTATGCACACATTTCAACATGTATTTAGTTCAGGTTGACATTCTGAAGCCTAAATGAGCATTAATTTGACTACACAACTTATTCCTATGAAGATACATTCAAAGTAAAAAAACGTGCTCTACTCGGCCTGAAAATGCATTTAAAGCAATAAAAACTCAAAATGAGTGTCACGCCTAAACCAAAGGCCTTATGCACACATTTCAACATGTATTTAGTTCAGGTTGACCTCCTGAAGCCTAAATGAGCATTAATTTGACTACACAACTCATTCCTATGAAGGAACATTCAAAGGAAAAAAACGGGCTCAACTCGGACTGAAAGTACATTTAAAGCAATAAAAACTGAAAATGAGTGTCACGCCTAAACCAAAGGACTTATGCACACATTTCAACATGTATTTAGTTCAGGTTGACCTCCTGAAGCCTAAATGAGCATTAATTTGACTACACACTTCATTCCTATGAAGGTACATTAAAAGTCACAAAACGTGCTCAACTAGGCCTGAAAGTGCATTTAAAGCAATAAAAACTCAAAATGAGTGTCACGCCTAAACCAAAGGACTTATGCACACATTTCAACATGTATTTAGTTCAGGTTGACCTCCTGAAGCCTAAATCACCATTAATTTGATCACACAACTCATTCCTATGAAGATACATTCAAACTCAGAAACGTGCTCTACTCGGCCTGAAAATGCATTTAAAGCAATAAAAACTGAAAATGAGTGTCACGCCTAAACCAAAGGACTTATGCACACATTTCAACACGTATTTAGTTCAGGTTGACCTCCTGAAGCCTAAATGAGCATTAATTTGACTACACAACTCATTCCTATGAAGGAACATTCAAAGTAAAAAAACGGGCTCAACTCGGACTGAAAGTGCATTTAAAGCAATAAAAACTGAAAATGAGTGTCACGCCTAAACCAAAGGACTTATGCACACATTTCAACATGTATTTAGTTCAGGTTGACCTCCTGAAGCCTAAATGAGCATTATTTTGTCAATACAAATCATTCCTATGAAGGTACATTCAAAGTCACAAAACGTTCTCAACTAGGCCTGAAAGTGCATTTAAAGCAATAAAATCTCAAAATGATTGTCACGCCTAAACCAAAGGACTTATGCACACATTTCAACATGTATTTAATTCAGGTTGACCTCCTGAAGCCTAAATGAGCATTAATTTGACTACACAACTCATTCCTATGAAGGTACATTCAAAGTCACAAAACGTGCTCAACTAGGCCTGAAAGTGCATTTAAAGCAATAAAAACTCAAAATGAGTGTCACGCCTAAACCAAAGGACTTATGCACACATTTCAACATGTATTTAGTTCAGGTTGACCTCCTGAAGCCTAAATCACCATTAATTTGACTACACAACTTATTCCTATGAAGATACATTCAAAGTAAAAAAACGGGCTCAACTCGGACTGAAAGTGCATTTAAAGCAATAAAAACTGAAAATGAGTGTCACGCCTAAACCAAAGGACTTATGCACACATTTCAACATGTATTTAGTTCAGGTTGACGTCCTGAAGTCTAAATGAGCATTAATTTGACTACACAACTCATTCCTATGAAGGTACATTCAAAGTCACAAAACGTGCTCAACTAGGCCTGAAAGTGCATTTAAAGCAATAAAAACTCAAAATGAGTGTCACGCCTAAACCAAAGGACTTATGCACAAATTTCAACATGTATTTAGTTCAGGTTGACATTCTGAAGCCTAAATGAGCATTAATTTGACTACACAACTTATTCCTATGAAGATACATTCAAAGTAAAAAAACGGGCTCAACTCGAGCTGAAAGTGCATTTAAAGCAATAAAAACTGAAAATGAGTGTCACGCCTAAACCAAAGGACTTATGCACACATTTCAACATGTATTTAGTTCAGGTTGACCTCCTGAAGCCTAAATGAGCATTAATTTGACTACACAACTCATTCCTATGAAGATATATTCAAAGTCACAAAACGTGCTCAACTAGGCCTGAAAGTGCATTTAAAGCAATAAAAACTCAAAATGAGTGTCACGCCTAAACCAAAGGACTTATGCACACATTTCAACATGTATTTAGTTCAGGTTGACCTCCTGAAGCCTAAATGAGCATTAATTTGACTACACAACTCATTCCTATGAAGATATATTCAAAGTCACAAAACGTGCTCAACTCGGCCTGAAAGTGCATTTAAAGCAATAAAAACTGAAAATGAGTGTCACGCCTAAACCAAAGGATTATGCACACATTTCAACATGTATTTAGTTCAGGTTGACCTCCTGAAGCCTAAATGAGCATTAATTTGACTACACAACTCATTCCTATGAAGGTACATTAAAAGTCACAAAACGTGCTAAACTAGGCCTGAAAGTGCATTTAAAGCAATAAAAACTCAAAATGAGTGTCACGCCTAAACCAAAGGACTTATGCACACATTTCAACATGTATTTAGTTCAGGTTGACCTCCTGAAGCCTAAATCACCATTAATTTGATCACACAACTCATTCCTATGAAGATACATTCAAACTCAGAAACGTGCTCTACTCGGCCTGAAAATGCATTTAAAGCAATAAAAACTGAAAATGAGTGTCACGCCTAAACCAAAGGACTTATGCACACATTTCAACACGTATTTAGTTCAGGTTGACCTCCTGAAGCCTAAATGAGCATTAATTTGACTACACAACTCATTCCTATGAAGGAACATTCAAAGTAAAAAAACGGGCTCAACTCGGACTGAAAGTGCATTTAAAGCAATAAAAACTGAAAATGAGTGTCACGCCTAAACCAAAGGACTTATGCACACATTTCAACATGTATTTAGTTCAGGTTGACCTCCTGAAGCCTAAATGAGCATTATTTTGTCAATACAAATCATTCCTATGAAGGTACATTCAAAGTCACAAAACGTTCTCAACTAGGCCTGAAAGTGCATTTAAAGCAATAAAATCTCAAAATGATTGTCACGCCTAAACCAAAGGACTTATGCACACATTTCAACATGTATTTAATTCAGGTTGACCTCCTGAAGCCTAAATGAGCATTAATTTGACTACACAACTCATTCCTATGAAGGTACATTCAAAGTCACAAAACGTGCTCAACTAGGCCTGAAAGTGCATTTAAAGCAATAAAAACTCAAAATGAGTGTCACGCCTAAACCAAAGGACTTATGCACACATTTCAACATGTATTTAGTTCAGGTTGACCTCCTGAAGCCTAAATGAGCATTAATTTGACTACACAACTCATTCCTATGAAGGAACATTCAAAGTAAAAAAACGGGCTCAACTCGGACTGAAAGTGCATTTAAAGCAATAAAAACTGAAAATGAGTGTCACGCCTAAACCAAAGGACTTATGCACACATTTCAACATGTATTTAGTTCAGGTTGACCTCCTGAAGCCTAAATGAGCATTATTTTGTCAATACAAATCATTCCTATGAAGGTACATTCAAAGTCACAAAACGTTCTCAACTAGGCCTGAAAGTGCATTTAAAGCAATAAAATCTCAAAATGATTGTCACGCCTAAACCAAAGGACTTATGCACACATTTCAACATGTATTTAATTCAGGTTGACCTCCTGAAGCCTAAATGAGCATTAATTTGACTACACAACTCATTCCTATGAAGGTACATTCAAAGTCACAAAACGTGCTCAACTAGGCCTGAAAGTGCATTTAAAGCAATAAAAACTCAAAATGAGTGTCACGCCTAAACCAAAGGACTTATGCACACATTTCAACATGTATTTAGTTCAGGTTGACCTCCTGAAGCCTAAATCACCATTAATTTGACTACACAACTTATTCTTATGAAGATACATTCAAAGTAAAAAAACGGGCTCAACTCGGACTGAAAGTGCATTTAAAGCAATAAAAACTGAAAATGAGTGTCACGCCTAAACCAAAGGACTTATGCACAAATTTCAACATGTATTTAGTTCAGGTTGACGTCCTGAAGCCTAAATGAGCATTAATTTGACTACACAACTCATTCCTATGAAGGTACATTCAAAGTCACAAAACGTGCTCAACTAGGCCTGAAAGTGCATTTAAAGCAATAAAAACTCAAAATGAGTGTCACGCCTAAACCAAAGGACTTATGCACAAATTTCAACATGTATTTAGTTCAGGTTGACATTCTGAAGCCTAAATGAGCATTAATTTGACTACACAACTTACTCCTATGAAGATACATTCAAAGTAAAAAAACGGGCTCAACTCGGACTGAAAGTGCATTTAAAGCAATAAAAACTGAAAATGAGTGTCACGCCTAAACCAAAGGACTTATGCACACATTTCAACATGTATTTAGTTCAGGTTGACCTCCTGAAGCCTAAATGAGCATTAATTTGACTACACAACTCATTCCTATGAAGATATATTCAAAGTCACAAAACGTGCTCAACTAGGCCTGAAAGTGCATTTAAAGCAATAAAAACTCAAAATGAGTGTCACACCTAAACCAAAGGACTTATGCACACATTTCAACATGTATTTAGTTCAGGTTGACCTCCTGAAGCCTAAATGAGCATTAATTTGACTACACAACTCATTCCTATGAAGATATATTCAAAGTCACAAAACGTGCTCAACTCGGCCTGAAAGTGCATTTAAAGCAATAAAAACTGAAAATGAGTGTCACGCCTAAACCAAAGGATTATGCACACATTTCAACATGTATTTAGTTCAGGTTGACCTCCTGAAGCCTAAATGAGCATTAATTTGACTACACAACTCATTCCTATGAAGGTACATTCAAAGTCACAAAACGTGCTCAACTAGGCCTGAAAGTGCATTTAAAGCAATAAAAACTCAAAATGAGTGTCACGCCTAAACCAAAGGACTTATGCACACATTTCAACATGTATTTAGTTCAGGTTGACCTCCTGAAGCCTAAATCACCATTAATTTGATCACACAACTCATTCCTATGAAGATACATTCAAACTCAGAAACGTGCTCTACTCGGCCTGAAAATGCATTTAAAGCAATAAAAACTGAAAATGAGTGTCACGCCTAAACCAAAGGACTTATGCACACATTTCAACACGTATTTAGTTCAGGTTGACCTCCTGAAGCCTAAATGAGCATTAATTTGACTACACAACTCATTCCTATGAAGGAACATTCAAAGTAAAAAAACGGGCTCAACTCGGACTGAAAGTGCATTTAAAGCAATAAAAACTGAAAATGAGTGTCACGCCTAAACCAAAGGACTTATGCACACATTTCAACATGTATTTAGTTCAGGTTGACCTCCTGAAGCCTAAATGAGCATTATTTTGTCAATACAAATCATTCCTATGAAGGTACATTCAAAGTCACAAAACGTTCTCAACTAGGCCTGAAAGTGCATTTAAAGCAATAAAATCTCAAAATGATTGTCACGCCTAAACCAAAGGACTTATGCACACATTTCAACATGTATTTAATTCAGGTTGACCTCCTGAAGCCTAAATGAGCATTAATTTGACTACACAACTCATTCCTATGAAGGTACATTCAAAGTCACAAAACGTGCTCAACTAGGCCTGAAAGTGCATTTAAAGCAATAAAAACTCAAAATGAGTGTCACGCCTAAACCAAAGGACTTATGCACACATTTCAACATGTATTTAGTTCAGGTTGACCTCCTGAAGCCTAAATCACCATTAATTTGACTACACAACTTATTCCTATGAAGATACATTCAAAGTAAAAAAACGGGCTCAACTCGGACTGAAAGTGCATTTAAAGCAATAAAAACTGAAAATGAGTGTCACGCCTAAACCAAAGGACTTATGCACAAATTTCAACATGTATTTAGTTCAGGTTGACGTCCTGAAGCCTAAATGAGCATTAATTTGACTACACAACTCATTCCTATGAAGGTACATTCAAAGTCACAAAACGTGCTCAACTAGGCCTGAAAGTGCATTTAAAGCAATAAAAACTCAAAATGAGTGTCACGCCTAAACCAAAGGACTTATGCACAAATTTCAACATGTATTTAGTTCAGGTTGACATTCTGAAGCCTAAATGAGCATTAATTTGACTACACAACTTATTCCTATGAAGATACATTCAAAGTAAAAAAACGGGCTCAACTCGGACTGAAAGTGCATTTAAAGCAATAAAAACTGAAAATGAGTGTCACGCCTAAACCAAAGGACTTATGCACACATTTCAACATGTATTTAGTTCAGGTTGACCTCCTGAAGCCTAAATGAGCATTAATTTGACTACACAACTCATTCCTATGAAGATATATTCAAAGTCACAAAACGTGCTCAACTAGGCCTGAAAGTGCATTTAAAGCAATAAAAACTCAAAATGAGTGTCACGCCTAAACCAAAGGACTTATGCACAAATTTCAACATGTATTTAGTTCAGGTTGACATTCTGAAGCCTAAATGAGCATTAATTTGACTACACAACTTATTCCTATGAAGATACATTCAAAGTAAAAAAACGGGCTCAACTCGGACTGAAAGTGCATTTAAAGCAATAAAAACTGAAAATGAGTGTCACGCCTAAACCAAAGGACTTATGCACACATTTCAACATGTATTTAGTTCAGGTTGACCTCCTGAAGCCTAAATGAGCATTAATTTGACTACACAACTCATTCCTATGAAGATATATTCAAAGTCAAAAAACGTGCTCAACTAGGCCTGAAAGTGCATTTAAAGCAATAAAAACTCAAAATGAGTGTCACGCCTAAACCAAAGGACTTATGCACACATTTCAACATGTATTTAGTTCAGGTTGACATTCTGAAGCCTAAATGAGCATTAATTTGACTACACAACTTATTCCTATGAATATACATTCAAAGTAAAAAAACGGGCTCAACTCGGACTGAAAGTGCATTTAAAGCAATAAAAACTGAAAATGAGTGTCACGCCTAAACCAAAGGACTTATACACACATTTCAACATGTATTTAGTTCAGGTTGACCTCCTGAAGCCTAAATGAGCATTAATTTGACTACACAACTCATTCCTATGAAGGTACATTCAAAGTCACAAAACGTGCTCAACTAGGCCTGAAAGTGCATTTAAAGCAATAAAAACTCAAAATGAGTGTCACGCCTAAACCAAAGGACTTATGCACACATTTCAACATGTATTTAGTTCAGGTTGACATTCTGAAGCCTAAATGAGCATTAATTTGACTACACAACTTATTCCTATGAAGATACATTCAAAGTAAAAAAACGGGCTCAACTCGGACTGAAAGTGCATTTAAAGCAATAAAAACTGAAAATGAGTGTCACGCCTAAACCAAAGGACTTATGCACACATTTCAACATGTATTTAGTTCAGGTTGACCTCCTGAAGCTTAAATGAGCATTAATTTGACTACACAACCCATTCCTATGAAGGTACATTCAAAGTCACAAAACGTGCTCTACTCGGCCTGAAAATGCATTTAAAGCAAGAAAAAATCAAAATGAGTGTCACGCCTAAACCAAAGGCCTTATGCACACATTTCAACATGTATTTAGTTTAGGTTGACCTCCTGAAGCCTAAATGAGCATTAATTTGATCACACAACTCATTCCCATGAAGATACATTCAAAGTCAGTAAGTGCCCTGCTCGTCTGAAAATGCATTTGAATCAATAAAAACTAAAATTGAGTGTCATGCCTAAACCAAAGGACGTCTGCACACATTTCAACGTCTAAAGTGTTGTTTCCGATGCGTGCTAGTGTATGTGTGCGTGCGTGTGTGAGAGTGTGTAGGTGTGTGCGTGTGTTTGTGTGTGTTTGTGTGGGTGCGTGCGTGTGTGTGTGCGTGTGTGTGTTGTGCGCACCCCCCCCCCCAAAAAAAGTACTGTATTCGGATAAAAATGACGAATTACTCAGAGGTTTTAACTTTTGCTTGCACTTGATTTGTTCTGACGCCGACGACGTCCACCAATGACAGCCCGAGTGGATCTAGCCCACGTGGTGTGAGAGCAGGGGGAGGTGAAAAGATGCAAAGCCTAGGTGATTGGCTGTGCATCTTTCAGTCTTCCACGTGGGTTAGTCTTTGATCTTCAATTAGTGTCCAAATGTTGTTTACATGCGTAGCGTGTGCGGATGTGTGTGCCTCTCATGAGTTTGTGTGTGTGTTTGCGCGCGCGTGATCGTGTGCCCATACATGTGTGAGTGTTTCTTTGATCTAAATCATCGTTGGTGTGTTGTTTACGATACGTGCTCGTCTGTGCGTACGTTTGTGTGAGGTGTGTGCGTGCTTTTGTGTGTGTGCTTGCTGCGTGCTGGCGCGCTCGGAAGCGTGTGTGTCACAGAGAAAGAGAGGGAGCGGGATCGCTGGCCTGTATGTACTCTATGTGAAACACACAGGACATTTGTAATTTCGTCCCTTTCACATTTTTTGGCTTTTTTAAAAATAAAACTTATTTTCATCAATGGTTCATAATGAGTGTCACGCCTAGACCAAATGACTTATGCACACATTTCAACATTTATTTAGTTCAGGTTGACCTCCTGAAGCCTAAATCACCGTTAATTTGATCACACAACTCATTCCTATGAAGATACATTCAAACTCAGAAACGGGCTCAACTCGGACTGAAAGTGCATTTAAAGCAATAAAAACTGAAAATGAGTGTCACGCCTAAACCAAAGGACTTATGCACACATTTCAACATGTATTTAGTTCAGGTTGACATTCTGAAGCCTAAATGAGCATTAATTTGATCACACAACTCATTCCTATGAAGGAACATTCAAAGTAAAAAAACGGGCTCAACTCGGACTGAAAGTGCATTTAAAGCAATAAAAACTGAAAATGAGTGTCACGCCTAAACCAAAGGACTTATGCACACATTTCAACATGTATTTAGTTCAGGTTGACGTCCTGAAGCCTAAATGAGCATTAATTTGACTACACAACTTATTCCTATGAAGATACATTCAAAGTAAAAAAACGTGCTCTACTCGGCCTGAAAATGCATTTAAAGCAATAAAAACTCAAAATGAGTGTCACGCCTAAACCAAAGGCCTTATGCACACATTTCAACATGTATTTAGTTCAGGTTGACCTCCTGAAGCCTAAATGAGCATTAATTTGACTACACAACTCATTCCTATGAAGGAACATTCAAAGGAAAAAAACGGGCTCAACTCGGACTGAAAGTACATTTAAAGCAATAAAAACTGAAAATGAGTGTCACGCCTAAACCAAAGGACTTATGCACACATTTCAACATGTATTTAGTTCAGGTTGACCTCCTGAAGCCTAAATGAGCATTAATTTGACTACACAACTCATTCCTATGAAGGTACATTAAAAGTCACAAAACGTGCTCAACTAGGCCTGAAAGTGCATTTAAAGCAATAAAAACTCAAAATGAGTGTCACGCCTAAACCAAAGGACTTATGCACACATTTCAACATGTATTTAGTTCAGGTTGACCTCCTGAAGCCTAAATCACTATTAATTTGATCACACAACTCATTCCTATGAAGATACATTCAAAGTCACAAAACGTGCTCTACTCGGCCTGAAAATGCATTTAAAGCAAGAAAAAATCAAAATGAGTGTCACACCTAAACCTACATTTAAAGTAAAAAAATGTGCTCTACTCGGCCTGAAAATGCATTTAAAGCAATAAAAACTCAAATTGAGTGTCACGCCTAAACCAAAGGACTTATGCACACATTTCAACATGTATTTAGTTCAGGTTGACATTCTGAAGCCTAAATGAGCATTATTTTGTCTATACAACTCATTCCTATGAAGGTACATTCAAAGTCACAAAACGTGCTCAACTAGGCCTGAAAGTGCATTTAAAGCAATAAAATCTCAAAATGAGTTTCACGCCTAGACCAAATGACTTATGCACACATTTCAACATTTATTTAGTTCAGGTTGACCTCCTGAAGCCTAAATGAGCGTTAATTTGACCACACAACTCATTCCTATGAAGGAACATTCAAAGTAAAAAAACGGGCTCAACTCGGACTGAAAGTGCATTTAAAGCAATAAAAACTGAAAATGAGTGTCACGCCTAAACCAAAGGACTTATGCACACATTTCAACATGTATTTAGTTCAGGTTGACATTCTGAAGCCTAAATGAGCATTAATTTGATCACACAACTCATTCCTATGAAGGAACATTCAAAGTAAAAAAACGGGCTCAACTCGGACTGAAAGTGCATTTAAAGCAATAAAAACTGAAAATGAGTGTCACGCCTAAACCAAAGGACTTATGCACACATTTCAACATGTATTTAGTTCAGGTTGACATTCTGGAGCCTAAATGAGCATTAATTTGATCACACAACTCATTCCTATGAAGGAACATTCAAAGTAAAAAAACGGGCTCAACTCGGACTGAAAGTGCATTTAAAGCAATAAAAACTGAAAATGAGTGTCACGCCTAAACCAAAGGACTTATGCACACATTTCAACATGTATTTAGTTCAGGTTGACGTCCTGAAGCCTAAATGAGCATTAATTTGACTACACAACTTATTCCTATGAAGATACATTCAAAGTAAAAAAACGTGCTCTACTCGGCCTGAAAATGCATTTAAAGCAATAAAAACTCAAAATGAGTGTCACGCCTAAACCAAAGGCCTTATGCACACATTTCAACATGTATTTAGTTCAGGTTGACCTCCTGAAGCCTAAATGAGCATTAATTTGACTACACAACTCATTCCTATGAAGGAACATTCAAAGGAAAAAAACGGGCTCAACTCGGACAGAAAGTACATTTAAAGCAATAAAAACTGAAAATGAGTGTCACGCCTAAACCAAAGGACTTATGCACACATTTCAACATGTATTTAGTTCAGGTTGACCTCCTGAAGCCTAAATGAGCATTAATTTGACTACACAACTCATTCCTATGAAGGTACATTCAAAGTCACAAAACGTGCTCAACTAGGCCTGAAAGTGCATTTAAAGCAATAAAAACTCAAAATGAGTGTCACGCCTAAACCAAAGGACTTATGCACAAATTTCAACATGTATTTAGTTCAGGTTGACATTCTGAAGCCTAAATGAGCATTAATTTGACTACACAACTTATTCCTATGAAGATACATTCAAAGTAAAAAAACGGGCTCAACTCGGACTGAAAGTGCATTTAAAGCAATAAAAACTGAAAATGAGTGTCACGCCTAAACCAAAGGACTTATGCACACATTTCAACATGTATTTAGTTCAGGTTGACCTCCTGAAGCCTAAATGAGCATTAATTTGACTACACAACTCATTCCTATGAAGATATATTCAAAGTCACAAAACGTGCTCAACTAGGCCTGAAAGTGCATTTAAAGCAATAAAAACTCAAAATGAGTGTCACGCCTAAACCAAAGGACTTATGCACAAATTTCAACATGTATTTAGTTCAGGTTGACATTCTGAAGCCTAAATGAGCATTAATTTGACTACACAACTTATTCCTATGAAGATACATTCAAAGTAAAAAAACGGGCTCAACTCGGACTGAAAGTGCATTTAAAGCAATAAAAACTGAAAATGAGTGTCACGCCTAAACCAAAGGACTTATGCACACATTTCAACATGTATTTAGTTCAGGTTGACCTCCTGAAGCCTAAATGAGCATTAATTTGACTACACAACTCATTCCTATGAAGATATATTCAAAGTCAAAAAACGTGCTCAACTAGGCCTGAAAGTGCATTTAAAGCAATAAAAACTCAAAATGAGTGTCACGCCTAAACCAAAGGACTTATGCACACATTTCAACATGTATTTAGTTCAGGTTGACATTCTGAAGCCTAAACGAGCATTAATTTGACTACACAACTTATTCCTATGAAGATACATTCAAAGTAAAAAAACGTGCTCTACTCGGCCTGAAAATGCATTTAAAGCAATAAAAACTCAAAATGAGTGTCACGCCTAAACCAAAGGCCTTATGCACACATTTCAACATGTATTTAGTTCAGGTTGACCTCCTGAAGCCTAAATGAGCATTAATTTGACTACACAACTCATTCCTATGAAGGAACATTCAAAGGAAAAAAACGGGCTCAACTCGGACTGAAAGTACATTTAAAGCAATAAAAACTGAAAATGAGTGTCACGCCTAAACCAAAGGACTTATGCACACATTTCAACATGTATTTAGTTCAGGTTGACCTCCTGAAGCCTAAATTAGCATTAATTTGACTACACACCTCATTCCTATGAAGGTACATTAAAAGTCACAAAACGTGCTCAACTAGGCCTGAAAGTGCATTTAAAGCAATAAAAACTCAAAATGAGTGTCACGCCTAAACCAAAGGACTTATGCACACATTTCAACATGTATTTAGTTCAGGTTGACCTCCTGAAGCCTAAATCACCATTAATTTGATCACACAACTCATTCCTATGAAGATACATTCAAACTCAGAAACGTGCTCTACTCGATCTGAAAATGCATTTAAAGCAATAAAAACTGAAAATGAGTGTCACGCCTAAGCCAAAGGATTTATGCACACATTTCAACACGTATTTAGTTCAGGTTGACCTCCTGAAGCCTAAATGAGCATTAATTTGACTACACAACTCATTCCTATGAAGGAACATTCAAAGTAAAAAAACGGGCTCAACTCGGACTGAAAGTGCATTTAAAGCAATAAAAACTGAAAATGAGTGTCACGCCTAAACCAAAGGACTTATGCACACATTTCAACATGTATTTAGTTCAGGTTGACCTCCTGAAGCCTAAATGAGCATTATTTTGTCAATACAAATCATTCCTATGAAGGTACATTCAAAGTCACAAAACGTTCTCAACTAGGCCTGAAAGTGCATTTAAAGCAATAAAATCTCAAAATGATTGTCACGCCTAAACCAAAGGACTTATGCACACATTTCAACATGTATTTAATTCAGGTTGACCTCCTGAAGCCTAAATGAGCATTAATTTGACTACACAACTCATTCCTATGAAGGTACATTCAAAGTCACAAAACGTGCTCAACTAGGCCTGAAAGTGCATTTAAAGCAATAAAAACTCAAAATGAGTGTCACGCCTAAACCAAAGGACTTATGCACACATTTCAACATGTATTTAGTTCAGGTTGACGTCCTGAAGTCTAAATGAGCATTAATTTGACTACACAACTCATTCCTATGAAGGTACATTCAAAGTCACAAAACGTGCTCAACTAGGCCTGAAAGTGCATTTAAAGCAATAAAAACTCAAAATGAGTGTCACGCCTAAACCAAAGGACTTATGCACAAATTTCAACATGTATTTAGTTCAGGTTGACATTCTGAAGCCTAAATGAGCATTAATTTGACTACACAACTTATTCCTATGAAGATACATTCAAAGTAAAAAAACGGGCTCAACTCGAGCTGAAAGTGCATTTAAAGCAATAAAAACTGAAAATGAGTGTCACGCCTAAACCAAAGGACTTATGCACACATTTCAACATGTATTTAGTTCAGGTTGACCTCCTGAAGCCTAAATGAGCATTAATTTGACTACACAACTCATTCCTATGAAGATATATTCAAAGTCACAAAACGTGCTCAACTAGGCCTGAAAGTGCATTTAAAGCAATAAAAACTCAAAATGAGTGTCACGCCTAAACCAAAGGACTTATGCACACATTTCAACATGTATTTAGTTCAGGTTGACCTCCTGAAGCCTAAATGAGCATTAATTTGACTACACAACTCATTCCTATGAAGATATATTCAAAGTCACAAAACGTGCTCAACTCGGCCTGAAAGTGCATTTAAAGCAATAAAAACTGAAAATGAGTGTCACGCCTAAACCAAAGGATTATGCACACATTTCAACATGTATTTAGTTCAGGTTGACCTCCTGAAGCCTAAATGAGCATTAATTTGACTACACAACTCATTCCTATGAAGGTACATTAAAAGTCACAAAACGTGCTCAACTAGGCCTGAAAGTGCATTTAAAGCAATAAAAACTCAAAATGAGTGTCACGCCTAAACCAAAGGACTTATGCACACATTTCAACATGTATTTAGTTCAGGTTGACCTCCTGAAGCCTAAATCACCATTAATTTGATCACACAACTCATTCCTATGAAGATACATTCAAACTCAGAAACGTGCTCTACTCGGCCTGAAAATGCATTTAAAGCAATAAAAACTGAAAATGAGTGTCACGCCTAAACCAAAGGACTTATGCACACATTTCAACACGTATTTAGTTCAGGTTGACCTCCTGAAGCCTAAATGAGCATTAATTTGACTACACAACTCATTCCTATGAAGGAACATTCAAAGTAAAAAAACGGGCTCAACTCGGACTGAAAGTGCATTTAAAGCAATAAAAACTGAAAATGAGTGTCACGCCTAAACCAAAGGACTTATGCACACATTTCAACATGTATTTAGTTCAGGTTGACCTCCTGAAGCCTAAATGAGCATTATTTTGTCAATACAAATCATTCCTATGAAGGTACATTCAAAGTCACAAAACGTTCTCAACTAGGCCTGAAAGTGCATTTAAAGCAATAAAATCTCAAAATGATTGTCACGCCTAAACCAAAGGACTTATGCACACATTTCAACATGTATTTAGTTCAGGTTGACCTCCTGAAGCTTAAATGAGCATTAATTTGACTACACAACCCATTCCTATGAAGGTACATTCAAAGTCACAAAACGTGCTCTACTCGGCCTGAAAATGCATTTAAAGCAAGAAAAAATCAAAATGAGTGTCACGCCTAAACCAAAGGCCTTATGCACACATTTCAACATGTATTTAGTTTAGGTTGACCTCCTGAAGCCTAAATGAGCATTAATTTGATCACACAACTCATTCCCATGAAGATACATTCAAAGTCAGTAAGTGCCCTGCTCTGTCTGAAAATGCATTTGAATCAATAAAAACTAAAATTGAGTGTCATGCCTAAACCAAAGGACGTCTGCACACATTTCAACGTCTAAAGTGTTGTTTCCGATGCGTGCTAGTGTATGTGTGCGTGCGTGTGTGAGAGTGTGTAGGTGTGTGCGTGTGTTTGTGTGTGTTTGTGTGGGTGCGTGCGTGTGTGTGTGCGTGTGTGTGTTGTGCGCACCCCCCCCCCCCCAAAAAAAGTACTGTATTCGGATAAAAATGACGAATTACTCAGAGGTTTTAACTTTTGCTTGCACTTGATTTGTTCTGACGCCGACGACGTCCACCAATGACAGCCCGAGTGGATCTAGCCCACGTGGTGTGAGAGCAGGGGGAGGTGAAAAGATGCAAAGCCTAGGTGATTGGCTGTGCATCTTTCAGTCTTCCACGTGGGTTAGTCTTTGATCTTCAATCAGTGTCCAAATGTTGTTTACATGCGTAGCGTGTGCGGATGTGTGTGCCTCTCATGAGTTTGTGTGTGTGTTTGCGCGCGCGTGATCGTGTGCCCATACATGTGTGAGTGTTTCTTTGATCTAAATCATCGTTGGTGTGTTGTTTACGATACGTGCTCGTCTGTGCGTACGTTTGTGTGAGGTGTGTGCGTGCTTTTGTGTGTGTGCTTGCTGCGTGCTGGCGCGCTCGGAAGCGTGTGTGTCACAGAGAAAGAGAGGGAGCGGGATCGCTGGCCTGTATGTACTCTATGTGAAACACACAGGACATTTGTAATTTCGTCCCTTTCACATTTTTTGGCTTTTTTAAAAATAAAACTTATTTTCATCAATGGTTCATAATGAGTGTCACGCCTAGACCAAATGACTTATGCACACATTTCAACATTTATTTAGTTCAGGTTGACCTCCTGAAGCCTAAATCACCGTTAATTTGATCACACAACTCATTCCTATGAAGATACATTCAAACTCAGAAACGGGCTCAACTCGGACTGAAAGTGCATTTAAAGCAATAAAAACTGAAAATGAGTGTCACGCCTAAACCAAAGGACTTATGCACACATTTCAACATGTATTTAGTTCAGGTTGACATTCTGAAGCCTAAATGAGCATTAATTTGATCACACAACTCATTCCTATGAAGGAACATTCAAAGTAAAAAAACGGGCTCAACTCGGACTGAAAGTGCATTTAAAGCAATAAAAACTGAAAATGAGTGTCACGCCTAAACCAAAGGACTTATGCACACATTTCAACATGTATTTAGTACAGGTTGACATTCTGAAGCCTAAATGAGCATTAATTTGACTACACAACTTATTCCTATGAAGATACATTCAAAGTAAAAAAACGTGCTCTACTCGGCCTGAAAATGCATTTAAAGCAATAAAAACTCAAAATGAGTGTCACGCCTAAACCAAAGGCCTTATGCACACATTTCAACATGTATTTAGTTCAGGTTGACCTCCTGAAGCCTAAATGAGCATTAATTTGACTACACAACTCATTCCTATGAAGGAACATTCAAAGGAAAAAAACGGGCTCAACTCGGACTGAAAGTACATTTAAAGCAATAAAAACTGAAAATGAGTGTCACGCCTAAACCAAAGGACTTATGCACACATTTCAACATGTATTTAGTTCAGGTTGACCTCCTGAAGCCTAAATGAGCATTAATTTGACTACACACCTCATTCCTATGAAGGTACATTAAAAGTCACAAAACGTGCTCAACTAGGCCTGAAAGTGCATTTAAAGCAATAAAAACTCAAAATGAGTGTCACGCCTAAACCAAAGGACTTATGCACACATTTCAACATGTATTTAGTTCAGGTTGACCTCCTGAAGCCTAAATCACCATTAATTTGATCACACAACTCATTCCTATGAAGATACATTCAAACTCAGAAACGTGCTCTACTCGGCCTGAAAATGCATTTAAAGCAATAAAAACTGAAAATGAGTGTCACGCCTAAACCAAAGGACTTATGCACACATTTCAACACGTATTTAGTTCAGGTTGACCTCCTGAAGCCTAAATGAGCATTAATTTGACTACACAACTCATTCCTATGAAGGAACATTCAAAGTAAAAAAACGGGCTCAACTCGGACTGAAAGTGCATTTAAAGCAATAAAAACTGAAAATGAGTGTCACGCCTAAACCAAAGGACTTATGCACACATTTCAACATGTATTTAGTTCAGGTTGACCTCCTGAAGCCTAAATGAGCATTATTTTGTCAATACAAATCATTCCTATGAAGGTACATTCAAAGTCACAAAACGTTCTCAACTAGGCCTGAAAGTGCATTTAAAGCAATAAAATCTCAAAATGATTGTCACGCCTAAACCAAAGGACTTATGCACACATTTCAACATGTATTTAATTCAGGTTGACCTCCTGAAGCCTAAATGAGCATTAATTTGACTACACAACTCATTCCTATGAAGGTACATTCAAAGTCACAAAACGTGCTCAACTAGGCCTGAAAGTGCATTTAAAGCAATAAAAACTCAAAATGAGTGTCACGCCTAAACCAAAGGACTTATGCACACATTTCAACATGTATTTAGTTCAGGTTGACCTCCTGAAGCCTAAATCACCATTAATTTGACTACACAACTTATTCCTATGAAGATACATTCAAAGTAAAAAAACGGGCTCAACTCGGACTGAAAGTGCATTTAAAGCAATAAAAACTGAAAATGAGTGTCACGCCTAAACCAAAGGACTTATGCACACATTTCAACATGTATTTAGTTCAGGTTGACGTCCTGAAGTCTAAATGAGCATTAATTTGACTACACAACTCATTCCTATGAAGGTACATTCAAAGTCACAAAACGTGCTCAACTAGGCCTGAAAGTGCATTTAAAGCAATAAAAACTCAAAATGAGTGTCACGCCTAAACCAAAGGACTTATGCACAAATTTCAACATGTATTTAGTTCAGGTTGACATTCTGAAGCCTAAATGAGCATTAATTTGACTACACAACTTATTCCTATGAAGATACATTCAAAGTAAAAAAACGGGCTCAACTCGAGCTGAAAGTGCATTTAAAGCAATAAAAACTGAAAATGAGTGTCACGCCTAAACCAAAGGACTTATGCACACATTTCAACATGTATTTAGTTCAGGTTGACCTCCTGAAGCCTAAATGAGCATTAATTTGACTACACAACTCATTCCTATGAAGATATATTCAAAGTCACAAAACGTGCTCAACTAGGCCTGAAAGTGCATTTAAAGCAATAAAAACTCAAAATGAGTGTCACGCCTAAACCAAAGGACTTATGCACACATTTCAACATGTATTTAGTTCAGGTTGACCTCCTGAAGCCTAAATGAGCATTAATTTGACTACACAACTCATTCCTATGAAGATATATTCAAAGTCACAAAACGTGCTCAACTCGGCCTGAAAGTGCATTTAAAGCAATAAAAACTGAAAATGAGTGTCACGCCTAAACCAAAGGACTTATGCACACATTTCAACATGTATTTAGTTCAGGTTGACATTCTGAAGCCTAAATGAGCATTAATTTGACTACACAACTTATTCCTATGAAGATACATTCAAAGTAAAAAAACGTGCTCTACTCGGCCTGAAAATGCATTTAAAGCAATAAAAACTCAAAATGAGTGTCACGCCTAAACCAAAGGCCTTATGCACACATTTCAACATGTATTTAGTTCAGGTTGACCTCCTGAAGCCTAAATGAGCATTAATTTGACTACACAACTCATTCCTATGAAGGAACATTCAAAGGAAAAAAACGGGCTCAACTCGGACTGAAAGTACATTTAAAGCAATAAAAACTGAAAATGAGTGTCACGCCTAAACCAAAGGACTTATGCACACATTTCAACATGTATTTAGTTCAGGTTGACCTCCTGAAGCCTAAATGAGCATTAATTTGACTACACACCTCATTCCTATGAAGGTACATTAAAAGTCACAAAACGTGCTCAACTAGGCCTGAAAGTGCATTTAAAGCAATAAAAACTCAAAATGAGTGTCACGCCTAAACCAAAGGACTTATGCACACATTTCAACATGTATTTAGTTCAGGTTGACCTCCTGAAGCCTAAATCACCATTAATTTGATCACACAACTCATTCCTATGAAGATACATTCAAACTCAGAAACGTGCTCTACTCGATCTGAAAATGCATTTAAAGCAATAAAAACTGAAAATGAGTGTCACGCCTAAACCAAAGGACTTATGCACACATTTCAACACGTATTTAGTTCAGGTTGACCTCCTGAAGCCTAAATGAGCATTAATTTGACTACACAACTCATTCCTATGAAGGAACATTCAAAGTAAAAAAACGGGCTCAACTCGGACTGAAAGTGCATTTAAAGCAATAAAAACTGAAAATGAGTATCACGCCTAAACCAAAGGACTTATGCACACATTTCAACATGTATTTAGTTCAGGTTGACCTCCTGAAGCCTAAATGAGCATTATTTTGTCAATACAAATCATTCCTATGAAGGTACATTCAAAGTCACAAAACGTTCTCAACTAGGCCTGAAAGTGCATTTAAAGCAATAAAATCTCAAAATGATTGTCACGCCTAAACCAAAGGACTTATGCACACATTTCAACATGTATTTAATTCAGGTTGACCTCCTGAAGCCTAAATGAGCATTAATTTGACTACACAACTCATTCCTATGAAGGTACATTCAAAGTCACAAAACGTGCTCAACTAGGCCTGAAAGTGCATTTAAAGCAATAAAAACTCAAAATGAGTGTCACGCCTAAACCAAAGGACTTATGCACACATTTCAACATGTATTTAGTTCAGGTTGACGTCCTGAAGTCTAAATGAGCATTAATTTGACTACACAACTCATTCCTATGAAGGTACATTCAAAGTCACAAAACGTGCTCAACTAGGCCTGAAAGTGCATTTAAAGCAATAAAAACTCAAAATGAGTGTCACGCCTAAACCAAAGGACTTATGCACAAATTTCAACATGTATTTAGTTCAGGTTGACATTCTGAAGCCTAAATGAGCATTAATTTGACTACACAACTTATTCCTATGAAGATACATTCAAAGTAAAAAAACGGGCTCAACTCGAGCTGAAAGTGCATTTAAAGCAATAAAAACTGAAAATGAGTGTCACGCCTAAACCAAAGGACTTATGCACACATTTCAACATGTATTTAGTTCAGGTTGACCTCCTGAAGCCTAAATGAGCATTAATTTGACTACACAACTCATTCCTATGAAGATATATTCAAAGTCACAAAACGTGCTCAACTAGGCCTGAAAGTGCATTTAAAGCAATAAAAACTCAAAATGAGTGTCACGCCTAAACCAAAGGACTTATGCACACATTTCAACATGTATTTAGTTCAGGTTGACCTCCTGAAGCCTAAATGAGCATTAATTTGACTACACAACTCATTCCTATGAAGATATATTCAAAGTCACAAAACGTGCTCAACTCGGCCTGAAAGTGCATTTAAAGCAATAAAAACTGAAAATGAGTGTCACGCCTAAACCAAAGGATTATGCACACATTTCAACATGTATTTAGTTCAGGTTGACCTCCTGAAGCCTAAATGAGCATTAATTTGACTACACAACTCATTCCTATGAAGGTACATTAAAAGTCACAAAACGTGCTCAACTAGGCCTGAAAGTGCATTTAAAGCAATAAAAACTCAAAATGAGTGTCACGCCTAAACCAAAGGACTTATGCACACATTTCAACATGTATTTAGTTCAGGTTGACCTCCTGAAGCCTAAATCACCATTAATTTGATCACACAACTCATTCCTATGAAGATACATTCAAACTCAGAAACGTGCTCTACTCGGCCTGAAAATGCATTTAAAGCAATAAAAACTGAAAATGAGTGTCACGCCTAAACCAAAGGACTTATGCACACATTTCAACACGTATTTAGTTCAGGTTGACCTCCTGAAGCCTAAATGAGCATTAATTTGACTACACAACTCATTCCTATGAAGGAACATTCAAAGTAAAAAAACGGGCTCAACTCGGACTGAAAGTGCATTTAAAGCAATAAAAACTGAAAATGAGTGTCACGCCTAAACCAAAGGACTTATGCACACATTTCAACATGTATTTAGTTCAGGTTGACCTCCTGAAGCCTAAATGAGCATTATTTTGTCAATACAAATCATTCCTATGAAGGTACATTCAAAGTCACAAAACGTTCTCAACTAGGCCTGAAAGTGCATTTAAAGCAATAAAATCTCAAAATGATTGTCACGCCTAAACCAAAGGACTTATGCACACATTTCAACATGTATTTAGTTCAGGTTGACCTCCTGAAGCTTAAATGAGCATTAATTTGACTACACAACCCATTCCTATGAAGGTACATTCAAAGTCACAAAACGTGCTCTACTCGGCCTGAAAATGCATTTAAAGCAAGAAAAAATCAAAATGAGTGTCACGCCTAAACCAAAGGCCTTATGCACACATTTCAACATGTATTTAGTTTAGGTTGACCTCCTGAAGCCTAAATGAGCATTAATTTGATCACACAACTCATTCCCATGAAGATACATTCAAAGTCAGTAAGTGCCCTGCTCTGTCTGAAAATGCATTTGAATCAATAAAAACTAAAATTGAGTGTCATGCCTAAACCAAAGGACGTCTGCACACATTTCAACGTCTAAAGTGTTGTTTCCGATGCGTGCTAGTGTATGTGTGCGTGCGTGTGTGAGAGTGTGTAGGTGTGTGCGTGTGTTTGTGTGTGTTTGTGTGGGTGCGTGCGTGTGTGTGTGCGTGTGTGTGTTGTGCGCACCCCCCCCCCCAAAAAAAGTACTGTATTCGGATAAAAATGACGAATTACTCAGAGGTTTTAACTTTTGCTTGCACTTGATTTGTTCTGACGCCGAAGACGTCCACCAATGACAGCCCGAGTGGATCTAGCCCACGTGGTGTGAGAGCAGGGGGAGGTGAAAAGATGCAAAGCCTAGGTGATTGGCTGTGCATCTTTCAGTCTTCCACGTGGGTTAGTCTTTGATCTTCAATCAGTGTCCAAATGTTGTTTACATGCGTAGCGTGTGCGGATGTGTGTGCCTCTCATGAGTTTGTGTGTGTGTTTGCGCGCGCGTGATCGTGTGCCCATACATGTGTGAGTGTTTCTTTGATCTAAATCATCGTTGGTGTGTTGTTTACGATACGTGCTCGTCTGTGCGTACGTTTGTGTGAGGTGTGTGCGTGCTTTTGTGTGTGTGCTTGCTGCGTGCTGGCGCGCTCGGAAGCGTGTGTGTCACAGAGAAAGAGAGGGAGCGGGATCGCTGGCCTGTATGTACTCTATGTGAAACACACAGGACATTTGTAATTTCGTCCCTTTCACATTTTTTGGCTTTTTTAAAAATAAAACTTATTTTCATCAATGGTTCATAATGAGTGTCACGCCTAGACCAAATGACTTATGCACACATTTCAACATTTATTTAGTTCAGGTTGACCTCCTGAAGCCTAAATCACCGTTAATTTGATCACACAACTCATTCCTATGAAGATACATTCAAACTCAGAAACGGGCTCAACTCGGACTGAAAGTGCATTTAAAGCAATAAAAACTGAAAATGAGTGTCACGCCTAAACCAAAGGACTTATGCACACATTTCAACATGTATTTAGTTCAGGTTGACGTCCTGAAGTCTAAATGAGCATTAATTTGACTACACAACTCATTCCTATGAAGGTACATTCAAAGTCACAAAACGTGCTCAACTAGGCCTGAAAGTGCATTTAAAGCAATAAAAACTCAAAATGAGTGTCACGCCTAAACCAAAGGACTTATGCACAAATTTCAACATGTATTTAGTTCAGGTTGACATTCTGAAGCCTAAATGAGCATTAATTTGACTACACAACTTATTCCTATGAAGATACATTCAAAGTAAAAAAACGGGCTCAACTCGAGCTGAAAGTGCATTTAAAGCAATAAAAACTGAAAATGAGTGTCACGCCTAAACCAAAGGACTTATGCACACATTTCAACATGTATTTAGTTCAGGTTGACCTCCTGAAGCCTAAATGAGCATTAATTTGACTACACAACTCATTCCTATGAAGATATATTCAAAGTCACAAAACGTGCTCAACTAGGCCTGAAAGTGCATTTAAAGCAATAAAAACTCAAAATGAGTGTCACGCCTAAACCAAAGGACTTATGCACACATTTCAACATGTATTTAGTTCAGGTTGACCTCCTGAAGCCTAAATGAGCATTAATTTGACTACACAACTCATTCCTATGAAGATATATTCAAAGTCACAAAACGTGCTCAACTCGGCCTGAAAGTGCATTTAAAGCAATAAAAACTGAAAATGAGTGTCACGCCTAAACCAAAGGATTATGCACACATTTCAACATGTATTTAGTTCAGGTTGACCTCCTGAAGCCTAAATGAGCATTAATTTGACTACACAACTCATTCCTATGAAGGTACATTAAAAGTCACAAAACGTGCTAAACTAGGCCTGAAAGTGCATTTAAAGCAATAAAAACTCAAAATGAGTGTCACGCCTAAACCAAAGGACTTATGCACACATTTCAACATGTATTTAGTTCAGGTTGACCTCCTGAAGCCTAAATCACCATTAATTTGATCACACAACTCATTCCTATGAAGATACATTCAAACTCAGAAACGTGCTCTACTCGGCCTGAAAATGCATTTAAAGCAATAAAAACTGAAAATGAGTGTCACGCCTAAACCAAAGGACTTATGCACACATTTCAACACGTATTTAGTTCAGGTTGACCTCCTGAAGCCTAAATGAGCATTAATTTGACTACACAACTCATTCCTATGAAGGAACATTCAAAGTAAAAAAACGGGCTCAACTCGGACTGAAAGTGCATTTAAAGCAATAAAAACTGAAAATGAGTGTCACGCCTAAACCAAAGGACTTATGCACACATTTCAACATGTATTTAGTTCAGGTTGACCTCCTGAAGCCTAAATGAGCATTATTTTGTCAATACAAATCATTCCTATGAAGGTACATTCAAAGTCACAAAACGTTCTCAACTAGGCCTGAAAGTGCATTTAAAGCAATAAAATCTCAAAATGATTGTCACGCCTAAACCAAAGGACTTATGCACACATTTCAACATGTATTTAATTCAGGTTGACCTCCTGAAGCCTAAATGAGCATTAATTTGACTACACAACTCATTCCTATGAAGGTACATTCAAAGTCACAAAACGTGCTCAACTAGGCCTGAAAGTGCATTTAAAGCAATAAAAACTCAAAATGAGTGTCACGCCTAAACCAAAGGACTTATGCACACATTTCAACATGTATTTAGTTCAGGTTGACCTCCTGAAGCCTAAATGAGCATTAATTTGACTACACAACTCATTCCTATGAAGGAACATTCAAAGTAAAAAAACGGGCTCAACTCGGACTGAAAGTGCATTTAAAGCAATAAAAACTGAAAATGAGTGTCACGCCTAAACCAAAGGAATTATGCACACATTTCAACATGTATTTAGTTCAGGTTGACCTCCTGAAGCCTAAATGAGCATTATTTTGTCAATACAAATCATTCCTATGAAGGTACATTCAAAGTCACAAAACGTTCTCAACTAGGCCTGAAAGTGCATTTAAAGCAATAAAATCTCAAAATGATTGTCACGCCTAAACCAAAGGACTTATGCACACATTTCAACATGTATTTAATTCAGGTTGACCTCCTGAAGCCTAAATGAGCATTAATTTGACTACACAACTCATTCCTATGAAGGTACATTCAAAGTCACAAAACGTGCTCAACTAGGCCTGAAAGTGCATTTAAAGCAATAAAAACTCAAAATGAGTGTCACGCCTAAACCAAAGGACTTATGCACACATTTCAACATGTATTTAGTTCAGGTTGACCTCCTGAAGCCTAAATCACCATTAATTTGACTACACAACTTATTCTTATGAAGATACATTCAAAGTAAAAAAACGGGCTCAACTCGGACTGAAAGTGCATTTAAAGCAATAAAAACTGAAAATGAGTGTCACGCCTAAACCAAAGGACTTATGCACAAATTTCAACATGTATTTAGTTCAGGTTGACGTCCTGAAGCCTAAATGAGCATTAATTTGACTACACAACTCATTCCTATGAAGGTACATTCAAAGTCACAAAACGTGCTCAACTAGGCCTGAAAGTGCATTTAAAGCAATAAAAACTCAAAATGAGTGTCACGCCTAAACCAAAGGACTTATGCACAAATTTCAACATGTATTTAGTTCAGGTTGACATTCTGAAGCCTAAATGAGCATTAATTTGACTACACAACTTACTCCTATGAAGATACATTCAAAGTAAAAAAACGGGCTCAACTCGGACTGAAAGTGCATTTAAAGCAATAAAAACTGAAAATGAGTGTCACGCCTAAACCAAAGGACTTATGCACACATTTCAACATGTATTTAGTTCAGGTTGACCTCCTGAAGCCTAAATGAGCATTAATTTGACTACACAACTCATTCCTATGAAGATATATTCAAAGTCACAAAACGTGCTCAACTAGGCCTGAAAGTGCATTTAAAGCAATAAAAACTCAAAATGAGTGTCACACCTAAACCAAAGGACTTATGCACACATTTCAACATGTATTTAGTTCAGGTTGACCTCCTGAAGCCTAAATGAGCATTAATTTGACTACACAACTCATTCCTATGAAGATATATTCAAAGTCACAAAACGTGCTCAACTCGGCCTGAAAGTGCATTTAAAGCAATAAAAACTGAAAATGAGTGTCACGCCTAAACCAAAGGATTATGCACACATTTCAACATGTATTTAGTTCAGGTTGACCTCCTGAAGCCTAAATGAGCATTAATTTGACTACACAACTCATTCCTATGAAGGTACATTCAAAGTCACAAAACGTGCTCAACTAGGCCTGAAAGTGCATTTAAAGCAATAAAAACTCAAAATGAGTGTCACGCCTAAACCAAAGGACTTATGCACACATTTCAACATGTATTTAGTTCAGGTTGACCTCCTGAAGCCTAAATCACCATTAATTTGATCACACAACTCATTCCTATGAAGATACATTCAAACTCAGAAACGTGCTCTACTCGGCCTGAAAATGCATTTAAAGCAATAAAAACTGAAAATGAGTGTCACGCCTAAACCAAAGGACTTATGCACACATTTCAACACGTATTTAGTTCAGGTTGACCTCCTGAAGCCTAAATGAGCATTAATTTGACTACACAACTCATTCCTATGAAGGAACATTCAAAGTAAAAAAACGGGCTCAACTCGGACTGAAAGTGCATTTAAAGCAATAAAAACTGAAAATGAGTGTCACGCCTAAACCAAAGGACTTATGCACACATTTCAACATGTATTTAGTTCAGGTTGACCTCCTGAAGCCTAAATGAGCATTATTTTGTCAATACAAATCATTCCTATGAAGGTACATTCAAAGTCACAAAACGTTCTCAACTAGGCCTGAAAGTGCATTTAAAGCAATAAAATCTCAAAATGATTGTCACGCCTAAACCAAAGGACTTATGCACACATTTCAACATGTATTTAATTCAGGTTGACCTCCTGAAGCCTAAATGAGCATTAATTTGACTACACAACTCATTCCTATGAAGGTACATTCAAAGTCACAAAACGTGCTCAACTAGGCCTGAAAGTGCATTTAAAGCAATAAAAACTCAAAATGAGTGTCACGCCTAAACCAAAGGACTTATGCACACATTTCAACATGTATTTAGTTCAGGTTGACCTCCTGAAGCCTAAATCACCATTAATTTGACTACACAACTTATTCCTATGAAGATACATTCAAAGTAAAAAAACGGGCTCAACTCGGACTGAAAGTGCATTTAAAGCAATAAAAACTGAAAATGAGTGTCACGCCTAAACCAAAGGACTTATGCACAAATTTCAACATGTATTTAGTTCAGGTTGACGTCCTGAAGCCTAAATGAGCATTAATTTGACTACACAACTCATTCCTATGAAGGTACATTCAAAGTCACAAAACGTGCTCAACTAGGCCTGAAAGTGCATTTAAAGCAATAAAAACTCAAAATGAGTGTCACGCCTAAACCAAAGGACTTATGCACAAATTTCAACATGTATTTAGTTCAGGTTGACATTCTGAAGCCTAAATGAGCATTAATTTGACTACACAACTTATTCCTATGAAGATACATTCAAAGTAAAAAAACGGGCTCAACTCGGACTGAAAGTGCATTTAAAGCAATAAAAACTGAAAATGAGTGTCACGCCTAAACCAAAGGACTTATGCACACATTTCAACATGTATTTAGTTCAGGTTGACCTCCTGAAGCCTAAATGAGCATTAATTTGACTACACAACTCATTCCTATGAAGATATATTCAAAGTCACAAAACGTGCTCAACTAGGCCTGAAAGTGCATTTAAAGCAATAAAAACTCAAAATGAGTGTCACGCCTAAACCAAAGGACTTATGCACAAATTTCAACATGTATTTAGTTCAGGTTGACATTCTGAAGCCTAAATGAGCATTAATTTGACTACACAACTTATTCCTATGAAGATACATTCAAAGTAAAAAAACGGGCTCAACTCGGACTGAAAGTGCATTTAAAGCAATAAAAACTGAAAATGAGTGTCACGCCTAAACCAAAGGACTTATGCACACATTTCAACATGTATTTAGTTCAGGTTGACCTCCTGAAGCCTAAATGAGCATTAATTTGACTACACAACTCATTCCTATGAAGATATATTCAAAGTCAAAAAACGTGCTCAACTAGGCCTGAAAGTGCATTTAAAGCAATAAAAACTCAAAATGAGTGTCACGCCTAAACCAAAGGACTTATGCACACATTTCAACATGTATTTAGTTCAGGTTGACATTCTGAAGCCTAAATGAGCATTAATTTGACTACACAACTTATTCCTATGAATATACATTCAAAGTAAAAAAACGGGCTCAACTCGGACTGAAAGTGCATTTAAAGCAATAAAAACTGAAAATGAGTGTCACGCCTAAACCAAAGGACTTATACACACATTTCAACATGTATTTAGTTCAGGTTGACCTCCTGAAGCCTAAATGAGCATTAATTTGACTACACAACTCATTCCTATGAAGGTACATTCAAAGTCACAAAACGTGCTCAACTAGGCCTGAAAGTGCATTTAAAGCAATAAAAACTCAAAATGAGTGTCACGCCTAAACCAAAGGACTTATGCACACATTTCAACATGTATTTAGTTCAGGTTGACATTCTGAAGCCTAAATGAGCATTAATTTGACTACACAACTTATTCCTATGAAGATACATTCAAAGTAAAAAAACGGGCTCAACTCGGACTGAAAGTGCATTTAAAGCAATAAAAACTGAAAATGAGTGTCACGCCTAAACCAAAGGACTTATGCACACATTTCAACATGTATTTAGTTCAGGTTGACCTCCTGAAGCTTAAATGAGCATTAATTTGACTACACAACCCATTCCTATGAAGGTACATTCAAAGTCACAAAACGTGCTCTACTCGGCCTGAAAATGCATTTAAAGCAAGAAAAAATCAAAATGAGTGTCACGCCTAAACCAAAGGCCTTATGCACACATTTCAACATGTATTTAGTTTAGGTTGACCTCCTGAAGCCTAAATGAGCATTAATTTGATCACACAACTCATTCCCATGAAGATACATTCAAAGTCAGTAAGTGCCCTGCTCTGTCTGAAAATGCATTTGAATCAATAAAAACTAAAATTGAGTGTCATGCCTAAACCAAAGGACGTCTGCACACATTTCAACGTCTAAAGTGTTGTTTCCGATGCGTGCTAGTGTATGTGTGCGTGCGTGTGTGAGAGTGTGTAGGTGTGTGCGTGTGTTTGTGTGTGTTTGTGTGGGTGCGTGCGTGTGTGTGTGCGTGTGTGTGTTGTGCGCACCCCCCCCCCAAAAAAAGTACTGTATTCGGATAAAAATGACGAATTACTCAGAGGTTTTAACTTTTGCTTGCACTTGATTTGTTCTGACGCCGACGACGTCCACCAATGACAGCCCGAGTGGATCTAGCCCACGTGGTGTGAGAGCAGGGGGAGGTGAAAAGATGCAAAGCCTAGGTGATTGGCTGTGCATCTTTCAGTCTTCCACGTGGGTTAGTCTTTGATCTTCAATTAGTGTCCAAATGTTGTTTACATGCGTAGCGTGTGCGGATGTGTGTGCCTCTCATGAGTTTGTGTGTGTGTTTGCGCGCGCGTGATCGTGTGCCCATACATGTGTGAGTGTTTCTTTGATCTAAATCATCGTTGGTGTGTTGTTTACGATACGTGCTCGTCTGTGCGTACGTTTGTGTGAGGTGTGTGCGTGCTTTTGTGTGTGTGCTTGCTGCGTGCTGGCGCGCTCGGAAGCGTGTGTGTCACAGAGAAAGAGAGGGAGCGGGATCGCTGGCCTGTATGTACTCTATGTGAAACACACAGGACATTTGTAATTTCGTCCCTTTCACATTTTTTGGCTTTTTTAAAAATAAAACTTATTTTCATCAATGGTTCATAATGAGTGTCACGCCTAGACCAAATGACTTATGCACACATTTCAACATTTATTTAGTTCAGGTTGACCTCCTGAAGCCTAAATCACCGTTAATTTGATCACACAACTCATTCCTATGAAGATACATTCAAACTCAGAAACGGGCTCAACTCGGACTGAAAGTGCATTTAAAGCAATAAAAACTGAAAATGAGTGTCACGCCTAAACCAAAGGACTTATGCACACATTTCAACATGTATTTAGTTCAGGTTGACATTCTGAAGCCTAAATGAGCATTAATTTGACTACACAACTTATTCCTATGAAGATACATTCAAAGTAAAAAAACGTGCTCTACTCGGCCTGAAAATGCATTTAAAGCAATAAAAACTCAAAATGAGTGTCACGCCTAAACCAAAGGACTTATGCACACATTTCAACATGTATTTAGTTCAGGTTGACATTCTGAAGCCTAAATGAGCATTAATTTGATCACACAACTCATTCCTATGAAGGAACATTCAAAGTAAAAAAACGGGCTCAACTCGGACTGAAAGTGCATTTAAAGCAATAAAAACTGAAAATGAGTGTCACGCCTAAACCAAAGGACTTATGCACACATTTCAACATGTATTTAGTTCAGGTTGACATTCTGAAGCCTAAATGAGCATTAATTTGACTACACAACTTATTCCTATGAAGATACATTCAAAGTAAAAAAACGTGCTCTACTCGGCCTGAAAATGCATTTAAAGCAATAAAAACTCAAAATGAGTGTCACGCCTAAACCAAAGGCCTTATGCACACATTTCAACATGTATTTAGTTCAGGTTGACCTCCTGAAGCCTAAATGAGCATTAATTTGACTACACAACTCATTCCTATGAAGGAACATTCAAAGGAAAAAAACGGGCTCAACTCGGACTGAAAGTACATTTAAAGCAATAAAAACTGAAAATGAGTGTCACGCCTAAACCAAAGGACTTATGCACACATTTCAACATGTATTTAGTTCAGGTTGACCTCCTGAAGCCTAAATGAGCATTAATTTGACTACACAACTCATTCCTATGAAGGTACATTAAAAGTCACAAAACGTGCTCAACTAGGCCTGAAAGTGCATTTAAAGCAATAAAAACTCAAAATGAGTGTCACGCCTAAACCAAAGGACTTATGCACACATTTCAACATGTATTTAGTTCAGGTTGACCTCCTGAAGCCTAAATCACTATTAATTTGATCACACAACTCATTCCTATGAAGATACATTCAAAGTCACAAAACGTGCTCTACTCGGCCTGAAAATGCATTTAAAGCAAGAAAAAATCAAAATGAGTGTCACACCTAAACCTACATTTAAAGTAAAAAAATGTGCTCTACTCGGCCTGAAAATGCATTTAAAGCAATAAAAACTCAAATTGAGTGTCACGCCTAAACCAAAGGACTTATGCACACATTTCAACATGTATTTAGTTCAGGTTGACATTCTGAAGCCTAAATGAGCATTATTTTGTCTATACAACTCATTCCTATGAAGGTACATTCAAAGTCACAAAACGTGCTCAACTAGGCCTGAAAGTGCATTTAAAGCAATAAAATCTCAAAATGAGTTTCACGCCTAGACCAAATGACTTATGCACACATTTCAACATTTATTTAGTTCAGGTTGACCTCCTGAAGCCTAAATGAGCGTTAATTTGACCACACAACTCATTCCTATGAAGGAACATTCAAAGTAAAAAAACGGGCTCAACTCGGACTGAAAGTGCATTTAAAGCAATAAAAACTGAAAATGAGTGTCACGCCTAAACCAAAGGACTTATGCACACATTTCAACATGTATTTAGTTCAGGTTGACATTCTGAAGCCTAAATGAGCATTAATTTGATCACACAACTCATTCCTATGAAGGAACATTCAAAGTAAAAAAACGGGCTCAACTCGGACTGAAAGTGCATTTAAAGCAATAAAAACTGAAAATGAGTGTCACGCCTAAACCAAAGGACTTATGCACACATTTCAACATGTATTTAGTTCAGGTTGACATTCTGGAGCCTAAATGAGCATTAATTTGATCACACAACTCATTCCTATGAAGGAACATTCAAAGTAAAAAAACGGGCTCAACTCGGACTGAAAGTGCATTTAAAGCAATAAAAACTGAAAATGAGTGTCACGCCTAAACCAAAGGACTTATGCACACATTTCAACATGTATTTAGTTCAGGTTGACGTCCTGAAGCCTAAATGAGCATTAATTTGACTACACAACTTATTCCTATGAAGATACATTCAAAGTAAAAAAACGTGCTCTACTCGGCCTGAAAATGCATTTAAAGCAATAAAAACTCAAAATGAGTGTCACGCCTAAACCAAAGGCCTTATGCACACATTTCAACATGTATTTAGTTCAGGTTGACCTCCTGAAGCCTAAATGAGCATTAATTTGACTACACAACTCATTCCTATGAAGGAACATTCAAAGGAAAAAAACGGGCTCAACTCGGACAGAAAGTACATTTAAAGCAATAAAAACTGAAAATGAGTGTCACGCCTAAACCAAAGGACTTATGCACACATTTCAACATGTATTTAGTTCAGGTTGACCTCCTGAAGCCTAAATGAGCATTAATTTGACTACACAACTCATTCCTATGAAGGTACATTCAAAGTCACAAAACGTGCTCAACTAGGCCTGAAAGTGCATTTAAAGCAATAAAAACTCAAAATGAGTGTCACGCCTAAACCAAAGGACTTATGCACAAATTTCAACATGTATTTAGTTCAGGTTGACATTCTGAAGCCTAAATGAGCATTAATTTGACTACACAACTTATTCCTATGAAGATACATTCAAAGTAAAAAAACGGGCTCAACTCGGACTGAAAGTGCATTTAAAGCAATAAAAACTGAAAATGAGTGTCACGCCTAAACCAAAGGACTTATGCACACATTTCAACATGTATTTAGTTCAGGTTGACCTCCTGAAGCCTAAATGAGCATTAATTTGACTACACAACTCATTCCTATGAAGATATATTCAAAGTCACAAAACGTGCTCAACTAGGCCTGAAAGTGCATTTAAAGCAATAAAAACTCAAAATGAGTGTCACGCCTAAACCAAAGGACTTATGCACAAATTTCAACATGTATTTAGTTCAGGTTGACATTCTGAAGCCTAAATGAGCATTAATTTGACTACACAACTTATTCCTATGAAGATACATTCAAAGTAAAAAAACGGGCTCAACTCGGACTGAAAGTGCATTTAAAGCAATAAAAACTGAAAATGAGTGTCACGCCTAAACCAAAGGACTTATGCACACATTTCAACATGTATTTAGTTCAGGTTGACCTCCTGAAGCCTAAATGAGCATTAATTTGACTACACAACTCATTCCTATGAAGATATATTCAAAGTCAAAAAACGTGCTCAACTAGGCCTGAAAGTGCATTTAAAGCAATAAAAACTCAAAATGAGTGTCACGCCTAAACCAAAGGACTTATGCACACATTTCAACATGTATTTAGTTCAGGTTGACATTCTGAAGCCTAAACGAGCATTAATTTGACTACACAACTTATTCCTATGAATATACATTCAAAGTAAAAAAACGGGCTCAACTCGGACTGAAAGTGCATTTAAAGCAATAAAAACTGAAAATGAGTGTCACGCCTAAACCAAAGGACTTATACACACATTTCAACATGTATTTAGTTCAGGTTGACCTCCTGAAGCCTAAATGAGCATTAATTTGACTACACAACTCATTCCTATGAAGGTACATTCAAAGTCACAAAACGTGCTCAACTAGGCCTGAAAGTGCATTTAAAGCAATAAAAACTCAAAATGAGTGTCACGCCTAAACCAAAGGACTTATGCACACATTTCAACATGTATTTAGTTCAGGTTGACATTCTGAAGCCTAAATGAGCATTAATTTGACTACACAACTTATTCCTATGAAGATACATTCAAAGTAAAAAAACGGGCTCAACTCGGACTGAAAGTGCATTTAAAGCAATAAAAACTGAAAATGAGTGTCACGCCTAAACCAAAGGACTTATGCACACATTTCAACATGTATTTAGTTCAGGTTGACCTCCTGAAGCTTAAATGAGCATTAATTTGACTACACAACCCATTCCTATGAAGGTACATTCAAAGTCACAAAACGTGCTCTACTCGGCCTGAAAATGCATTTAAAGCAAGAAAAAATCAAAATGAGTGTCACGCCTAAACCAAAGGCCTTATGCACACATTTCAACATGTATTTAGTTTAGGTTGACCTCCTGAAGCCTAAATGAGCATTAATTTGATCACACAACTCATTCCCATGAAGATACATTCAAAGTCAGTAAGTGCCCTGCTCTGTCTGAAAATGCATTTGAATCAATAAAAACTAAAATTGAGTGTCATGCCTAAACCAAAGGACGTCTGCACACATTTCAACGTCTAAAGTGTTGTTTCCGATGCGTGCTAGTGTATGTGTGCGTGCGTGTGTGAGAGTGTGTAGGTGTGTGCGTGTGTTTGTGTGTGTTTGTGTGGGTGCGTGCGTGTGTGTGTGCGTGTGTGTGTTGTGCGCACCCCCCCCCCCCCAAAAAAGTACTGTATTCGGATAAAAATGACGAATTACTCAGAGGTTTTAACTTTTGCTTGCACTTGATTTGTTCTGACGCCGACGACGTCCACCAATGACAGCCCGAGTGGATCTAGCCCACGTGGTGTGAGAGCAGGGGGAGGTGAAAAGATGCAAAGCCTAGGTGATTGGCTGTGCATCTTTCAGTCTTCCACGTGGGTTAGTCTTTGATCTTCAATCAGTGTCCAAATGTTGTTTACATGCGTAGCGTGTGCGGATGTGTGTGCCTCTCATGAGTTTGTGTGTGTGTTTGCGCGCGCGTGATCTTGTGCCCATATATGTGTGAGTGTTTCTTTGATCTAAATCATCGTTGGTGTGTTGTTTACGATACGTGCTCGTCTGTGCGTACGTTTGTGTGAGGTGTGTGCGTGCTTTTGTGTGTGTGCTTGCTGCGTGCTGGCGCGCTCGGAAGCGTGTGTGTCACAGAGAAAGAGAGGGAGCGGGATCGCTGGCCTGTATGTACTCTATGTGAAACACACAGGACATTTGTAATTTCGTCCCTTTCACATTTTTTGGCTTTTTTAAAAATAAAACTTATTTTCATCAATGGTTCATAATGAGTGTCACGCCTAGACCAAATGACTTATGCACACATTTCAACATTTATTTAGTTCAGGTTGACCTACTGAAGCCTAAATGAGCGTTAATTTGACCACACAACTCATTCCTATGAAGGAACATTCAAAGTAAAAAAACGGGCTCAACTCGGACTGAAAGTGCATTTAAAGCAATAAAAACTGAAAATGAGTGTCACGCCTAAACCAAAGGACTTATGCACACATTTCAACATGTATTTAGTTCAGGTTGACATTCTGAAGCCTAAATGAGCATTAATTTGATCACACAACTCATTCCTATGAAGGAACATTCAAAGTAAAAAAACGGGCTCAACTCGGACTGAAAGTGCATTTAAAGCAATAAAAACTGAAAATGAGTGTCACGCCTAAACCAAAGGACTTATGCACACATTTCAACATGTATTTAGTTCAGGTTGACATTCTGAAGCCTAAATGAGCATTAATTTGACTACACAACTTATTCCTATGAAGATACATTCAAAGTAAAAAAACGTGCTCTACTCGGCCTGAAAATGCATTTAAAGCAATAAAAACTCAAAATGAGTGTCACGCCTAAACCAAAGGCCTTATGCACACATTTCAACATGTATTTAGTTCAGGTTGACCTCCTGAAGCCTAAATGAGCATTAATTTGACTACACAACTCATTCCTATGAAGGAACATTCAAAGGAAAAAAACGGGCTCAACTCGGACTGAAAGTACATTTAAAGCAATAAAAACTGAAAATGAGTGTCACGCCTAAACCAAAGGACTTATGCACACATTTCAACATGTATTTAGTTCAGGTTGACCTCCTGAAGCCTAAATGAGCATTAATTTGACTACACAACTCATTCCTATGAAGGTACATTAAAAGTCACAAAACGTGCTCAACTAGGCCTGAAAGTGCATTTAAAGCAATAAAAACTCAAAATGAGTGTCACGCCTAAACCAAAGGACTTATGCACACATTTCAACATGTATTTAGTTCAGGTTGACCTCCTGAAGCCTAAATCACCATTAATTTGATCACACAACTCATTCCTATGAAGATACATTCAAACTCAGAAACGTGCTCTACTCGGCCTGAAAATGCATTTAAAGCAATAAAAACTGAAAATGAGTGTCACGCCTAAACCAAAGGACTTATGCACACATTTCAACACGTATTTAGTTCAGGTTGACCTCCTGAAGCCTAAATGAGCATTAATTTGACTACACAACTCATTCCTATGAAGGAACATTCAAAGTAAAAAAACGGGCTCAACTCGGACTGAAAGTGCATTTAAAGCAATAAAAACTGAAAATGAGTGTCACGCCTAAACCAAAGGACTTATGCACACATTTCAACATGTATTTAGTTCAGGTTGACCTCCTGAAGCCTAAATGAGCATTATTTTGTCAATACAAATCATTCCTATGAAGGTACATTCAAAGTCACAAAACGTTCTCAACTAGGCCTGAAAGTGCATTTAAAGCAATAAAATCTCAAAATGATTGTCACGCCTAAACCAAAGGACTTATGCACACATTTCAACATGTATTTAATTCAGGTTGACCTCCTGAAGCCTAAATGAGCATTAATTTGACTACACAACTCATTCCTATGAAGGTACATTCAAAGTCACAAAACGTGCTCAACTAGGCCTGAAAGTGCATTTAAAGCAATAAAAACTAAAAATGAGTGTCACGCCTAAACCAAAGGACTTATGCACACATTTCAACATGTATTTAGTTCAGGTTGACCTCCTGAAGCCTAAATCACCATTAATTTGACTACACAACTTATTCCTATGAAGATACATTCAAAGTAAAAAAACGGGCTCAACTCGGACTGAAAGTGCATTTAAAGCAATAAAAACTGAAAATGAGTGTCACGCCTAAACCAAAGGACTTATGCACACATTTCAACATGTATTTAGTTCAGGTTGACGTCCTGAAGTCTAAATGAGCATTAATTTGACTACACAACTCATTCCTATGAAGGTACATTCAAAGTCACAAAACGTGCTCAACTAGGCCTGAAAGTGCATTTAAAGCAATAAAAACTCAAAATGAGTGTCACGCCTAAACCAAAGGACTTATGCACACATTTCAACATGTATTTAGTTCAGGTTGACCTCCTGAAGCCTAAATCACCATTAATCTGACTACACAACTTATTCTTATGAAGATACATTCAAAGTAAAAAAACGGGCTCAACTCGGACTGAAAGTGCATTTAAAGCAATAAAAACTGAAAATGAGTGTCACGCCTAAACCAAAGGACTTATGCACACATTTCAACATGTATTTAGTTCAGGTTGACGTCCTGAAGCCTAAATGAGCATTAATTTGACTACACAACTCATTCCTATGAAGGTACATTCAAAGTCACAAAACGTGCTCAACTAGGCCTGAAAGTGCATTTAAAGCAATAAAAACTCAAAATGAGTGTCACGCCTAAACCAAAGGACTTATGCACAAATTTCAACATGTATTTAGTTCAGGTTGACATTCTGAAGCCTAAATGAGCATTAATTTGACTACACAACTTACTCCTATGAAGATACATTCAAAGTAAAAAAACGGGCTCAACTCGGACTGAAAGTGCATTTAAAGCAATAAAAACTGAAAATGAGTGTCACGCCTAAACCAAAGGACTTATGCACACATTTCAACATGTATTTAGTTCAGGTTGACCTCCTGAAGCCTAAATGAGCATTAATTTGACTACACAACTCATTCCTATGAAGATATATTCAAAGTCACAAAACGTGCTCAACTAGGCCTGAAAGTGCATTTAAAGCAATAAAAACTCAAAATGAGTGTCACGCCTAAACCAAAGGACTTATGCACACATTTCAACATGTATTTAGTTCAGGTTGACCTCCTGAAGCCTAAATGAGCATTAATTTGACTACACAACTCATTCCTATGAAGATATATTCAAAGTCACAAAACGTGCTCAACTCGGCCTGAAAGTGCATTTAAAGCAATAAAAACTCAAAATGAGTGTCACGCTTAAACCAAAGGATTATGCACACATTTCAACATGTATTTAGTTCAGGTTGACCTCCTGAAGCCTAAATGAGCATTAATTTGACTACACAACTCATTCCTATGAAGGTACATTCAAAGTCACAAAACGTGCTCAACTAGGCCTGAAAGTGCATTTAAAGCAATAAAAACTCAAAATGAGTGTCACGCCTAAACCAAAGGACTTATGCACACATTTCAACATGTATTTAGTTCAGGTTGACCTCCTGAAGCCTAAATCACCATTAATTTGATCACACAACTCATTCCTATGAAGATACATTCAAACTCAGAAACGTGCTCTACTCGGCCTGAAAATGCATTTAAAGCAATAAAAACTGTAAATGAGTGTCACGCCTAAACCAAAGGACTTATGCACACATTTCAACACGTATTTAGTTCAGGTTGACCTCCTGAAGCCTAAATGAGCATTAATTTGACTACACAACTCATTCCTATGAAGGAACATTCAAAGTAAAAAAACGGGCTCAACTCGGACTGAAAGTGCATTTAAAGCAATAAAAACTGAAAATGAGTGTCACGCCTAAACCAAAGGACTTATGCACACATTTCAACATGTATTTAGTTCAGGTTGACATTCTGAAGCCTAAATGAGCATTAATTTGACTACACAACTTATTCCTATGAATATACATTCAAAGTAAAAAAACGGGCTCAACTCGGACTGAAAGTGCATTTAAAGCAATAAAAACTGAAAATGAGTGTCACGCCTAAACCAAAGGACTTATACACACATTTCAACATGTATTTAGTTCAGGTTGACCTCCTGAAGCCTAAATGAGCATTAATTTGACTACACAACTCATTCCTATGAAGGTACATTCAAAGTCACAAAACGTGCTCAACTAGGCCTGAAAGTGCATTTAAAGCAATAAAAACTCAAAATGAGTGTCACGCCTAAACCAAAGGACTTATGCACACATTTCAACACGTATTTAGTTCAGGTTGACATTCTGAAGCCTGAATGAGCATTAATTTGATCACACAACTCATTCCTATGAAGGAACATTCAAAGTAAAAAAACGGGCTCAACTCGGACTGAAAGTGCATTTAAAGCAATAAAAACTGAAAATGAGTGTCACGCCTAAACCAAAGGACTTATGCACACATTTCAACATGTATTTAGTTCAGGTTGACATTCTGAAGCCTAAATGAGCATTAATTTGACTACACAACTTATTCCTATGAAGATACATTCAAAGTAAAAAAACGTGCTCTACTCGGCCTGAAAATGCATTTAAAGCAATAAAAACTCAAAATGAGTGTCACGCCTAAACCAAAGGCCTTATGCACACATTTCAACATGTATTTAGTTCAGGTTGACCTCCTGAAGCCTAAATGAGCATTAATTTGACTACACAACTCATTCCTATGAAGGAACATTCAAAGGAAAAAAACGGGCTCAACTCGGACTGAAAGTACATTTAAAGCAATAAAAACTGAAAATGAGTGTCACGCCTAAACCAAAGGACTTATGCACACATTTCAACATGTATTTAGTTCAGGTTGACCTCCTGAAGCCTAAATGAGCATTAATTTGACTACACAACTCATTCCTATGAAGGTACATTCAAAGTCACAAAACGTGCTCAACTAGGCCTGAAAGTGCATTTAAAGCAATAAAAACTCAAAATGAGTGTCACGCCTAAACCAAAGGACTTATGCACACATTTCAACATGTATTTAGTTCAGGTTGACCTCCTGAAGCCTAAATCACCATTAATTTGATCACACAACTCATTCCTATGAAGATACATTCAAACTCAGAAACGTGCTCTACTCGGCCTGAAAATGCATTTAAAGCAATAAAAACTGAAAATGAGTGTCACGCCTAAACCAAAGGACTTATGCACACATTTCAACACGTATTTAGTTCAGGTTGACGTCCTGAAGCCTAAATGAGCATTAATTTGACTACACAACTCATTCCTATGAAGGAACATTCAAAGTAAAAAAACGGGCTCAACTCGGACTGAAAGTGCATTTAAAGCAATAAAAACTGAAAATGAGTGTCACGCCTAAACCAAAGGACTTATGCACACATTTCAACATGTATTTAGTTCAGGTTGACCTCCTGAAGCCTAAATGAGCATTATTTTGTCAATACAAATCATTCCTATGAAGGTACATTCAAAGTCACAAAACGTTCTCAACTAGGCCTGAAAGTGCATTTAAAGCAATAAAATCTCAAAATGATTGTCACGCCTAAACCAAAGGACTTATGCACACATTTCAACATGTATTTAATTCAGGTTGACCTCCTGAAGCCTAAATGAGCATTAATTTGACTACACAACTCATTCCTATGAAGGTACATTCAAAGTCACAAAACGTGCTCAACTAGGCCTGAAAGTGCATTTAAAGCAATAAAAACTCAAAATGAGTGTCACGCCTAAACCAAAGGACTTATGCACACATTTCAACATGTATTTAGTTCAGGTTGACCTCCTGAAGCCTAAATCACCATTAATTTGACTACACAACTTATTCCTATGAAGATACATTCAAAGTAAAAAAACGGGCTCAACTCGGACTGAAAGTGCATTTAAAGCAATAAAAACTGAAAATGAGTGTCACGCCTAAACCAAAGGACTTATGCACACATTTCAACATGTATTTAGTTCAGGTTGACGTCCTGAAGTCTAAATGAGCATTAATTTGACTACACAACTCATTCCTATGAAGGTACATTCAAAGTCACAAAACGTGCTCAACTAGGCCTGAAAGTGCATTTAAAGCAATAAAAACTCAAAATGAGTGTCACGCCTAAACCAAAGGACTTATGCACAAATTTCAACATGTATTTAGTTCAGGTTGACATTCTGAAGCCTAAATGAGCATTAATTTGACTACACAACTTATTCCTATGAAGATACATTCAAAGTAAAAAAACGGGCTCAACTCGGACTGAAAGTGCATTTAAAGCAATAAAAACTGAAAATGAGTGTCACGCCTAAACCAAAGGACTTATGCACACATTTCAACATGTATTTAGTTCAGGTTGACCTCCTGAAGCCTAAATGAGCATTAATTTGACTACACAACTCATTCCTATGAAGATATATTCAAAGTCACAAAACGTGCTCAACTAGGCCTGAAAGTGCATTTAAAGCAATAAAAACTCAAAATGAGTGTCACGCCTAAACCAAAGGACTTATGCACACATTTCAACATGTATTTAGTTCAGGTTGACCTCCTGAAGCCTAAATGAGCATTAATTTGACTACACAACTCATTCCTATGAAGATATATTCAAAGTCACAAAACGTGCTCAACTCGGCCTGAAAGTGCATTTAAAGCAATAAAAACTGAAAATGAGTGTCACGCCTAAACCAAAGGATTATGCACACATTTCAACATGTATTTAGTTCAGGTTGACCTCCTGAAGCCTAAATGAGCATTAATTTGACTACACAACTCATTCCTATGAAGGTACATTAAAAGTCACAAAACGTGCTCAACTAGGCCTGAAAGTGCATTTAAAGCAATAAAAACTCAAAATGAGTGTCACGCCTAAACCAAAGGACTTATGCACACATTTCAACATGTATTTAGTTCAGGTTGACCTCCTGAAGCCTAAATCACCATTAATTTGATCACACAACTCATTCCTATGAAGATACATTCAAACTCAGAAACGTGCTCTACTCGGCCTGAAAATGCATTTAAAGCAATAAAAACTGAAAATGAGTGTCACGCCTAAACCAAAGGACTTATGCACACATTTCAACACGTATTTAGTTCAGGTTGACCTTCTGAAGCCTAAATGAGCATTAATTTGACTACACAACTCATTCCTATGAAGGAACATTCAAAGTAAAAAAACGGGCTCAACTCGGACTGAAAGTGCATTTAAAGCAATAAAAACTGAAAATGAGTGTCACGCCTAAACCAAAGGACTTATGCACACATTTCAACATGTATTTAGTTCAGGTTGACCTCCTGAAGCCTAAATGAGCATTATTTTGTCAATACAAATCATTCCTATGAAGGTACATTCAAAGTCACAAAACGTTCTCAACTAGGCCTGAAAGTGCATTTAAAGCAATAAAATCTCAAAATGATTGTCACGCCTAAACCAAAGGACTTATGCACACATTTCAACATGTATTTAATTCAGGTTGACCTCCTGAAGCCTAAATGAGCATTAATTTGACTACACAACTCATTCCTATGAAGGTACATTCAAAGTCACAAAACGTGCTCAACTAGGCCTGAAAGTGCATTTAAAGCAATAAAAACTCAAAATGAGTGTCACGCCTAAACCAAAGGACTTATGCACACATTTCAACATGTATTTAGTTCAGGTTGACCTCCTGAAGCCTAAATCACCATTAATTTGACTACACAACTTATTCCTATGAAGATACATTCAAAGTAAAAAAACGGGCTCAACTCGGACTGAAAGTGCATTTAAAGCAATAAAAACTGAAAATGAGTGTCACGCCTAAACCAAAGGACTTATGCACACATTTCAACATGTATTTAGTTCAGGTTGACGTCCTGAAGTCTAAATGAGCATTAATTTGACTACACAACTCATTCCTATGAAGGTACATTCAAAGTCACAAAACGTGCTCAACTAGGCCTGAAAGTGCATTTAAAGCAATAAAAACTCAAAATGAGTGTCACGCCTAAACCAAAGGACTTATGCACAAATTTCAACATGTATTTAGTTCAGGTTGACATTCTGAAGCCTAAATGAGCATTAATTTGACTACACAACTTATTCCTATGAAGATACATTCAAAGTAAAAAAACGGGCTCAACTCGGACTGAAAGTGCATTTAAAGCAATAAAAACTGAAAATGAGTGTCACGCCTAAACCAAAGGACTTATGCACACATTTCAACATGTATTTAGTTCAGGTTGACCTCCTGAATCCTAAATGAGCATTAATTTGACTACACAACTCATTCCTATGAAGATATATTCAAAGTCACAAAACGTGCTCAACTAGGCCTGAAAGTGCATTTAAAGCAATAAAAACTCAAAATGAGTGTCACGCCTAAACCAAAGGACTTATGCACACATTTCAACATGTATTTAGTTCAGGTTGACCTCCTGAAGCCTAAATGAGCATTAATTTGACTACACAACTCATTCCTATGAAGATATATTCAAAGTCACAAAACGTGCTCAACTCGGCCTGAAAGTGCATTTAAAGCAATAAAATCTCAAAATGAGTGTCACGCCTAAACCAAAGGATTATGCACACATTTCAACATGTATTTAGTTCAGGTTGACCTCCTGAAGCCTAAATGAGCATTAATTTGACTACACAACTCATTCCTATGAAGGTACATTAAAAGTCACAAAACGTGCTCAACTAGGCCTGAAAGTGCATTTAAAGCAATAAAAACTCAAAATGAGTGTCACGCCTAAACCAAAGGACTTATGCACACATTTCAACATGTATTTAGTTCAGGTTGACCTCCTGAAGCCTAAATCACCATTAATTTGATCACACAACTCATTCCTATGAAGATACATTCAAACTCAGAAACGTGCTCTACTCGGCCTGAAAATGCATTTAAAGCAATAAAAACTGAAAATGAGTGTCACGCCTAAACCAAAGGACTTATGCACACATTTCAACACGTATTTAGTTCAGGTTGTCCTCCTGAAGCCTAAATGAGCATTAATTTGACTACACAACTCATTCCTATGAAGGAACATTCAAAGTAAAAAAACGGGCTCAACTCGGACTGAAAGTGCATTTAAAGCAATAAAAACTGAAAATGAGTGTCACGCCTAAACCAAAGGACTTATGCACACATTTCAACATGTATTTAGTTCAGGTTGACATTCTGAAGCCTAAATGAGCATTAATTTGACTACACAACTTATTCCTATGAATATACATTCAAAGTAAAAAAACGGGCTCAACTCGGACTGAAAGTGCATTTAAAGCAATAAAAACTGAAAATGAGTGTCACGCCTAAACCAAAGGACTTATACACACATTTCAACATGTATTTAGTTCAGGTTGACCTCCTGAAGCCTAAATGAGCATTAATTTGACTACACAACTCATTCCTATGAAGGTACATTCAAAGTCACAAAACGTGCTCAACTAGGCCTGAAAGTGCATTTAAAGCAATAAAAACTCAAAATGAGTGTCACGCCTAAACCAAAGGACTTATGCACACATTTCAACATGTATTTAGTTCAGGTTGACATTCTGAAGCCTAAATGAGCATTAATTTGACTACACAACTTATTCCTATGAAGATACATTCAAAGTAAAAAAACGGGCTCAACTCGGACTGAAAGTGCATTTAAAGCAATAAAAACTGAAAATGAGTGTCACGCCTAAACCAAAGGACTTATGCACACATTTCAACATGTATTTAGTTCAGGTTGACCTCCTGAAGCTTAAATGAGCATTAATTTGACTACACAACCCATTCCTATGAAGGTACATTCAAAGTCACAAAACGTGCTCTACTCGGCCTGAAAATGCATTTAAAGCAAGAAAAAATCAAAATGAGTGTCACGCCTAAACCAAAGGCCTTATGCACACATTTCAACATGTATTTAGTTTAGGTTGACCTCCTGAAGCCTAAATGAGCATTAATTTGATCACACAACTCATTCCCATGAAGATACATTCAAAGTCAGTAAGTGCCCTGCTCTGTCTGAAAATGCATTTGAATCAATAAAAACTAAAATTGAGTGTCATGCCTAAACCAAAGGACGTCTGCACACATTTCAACGTCTAAAGTGTTGTTTCCGATGCGTGCTAGTGTATGTGTGCGTGCGTGTGTGAGAGTGTGTAGGTGTGTGCGTGTGTTTGTGTGTGTTTGTGTGGGTGCGTGCGTGTGTGTGTGCGTGTGTGTGTTGTGCGCACCCCCCCCCCCAAAAAAAGTACTGTATTCGGATAAAAATGACGAATTACTCAGAGGTTTTAACTTTTGCTTGCACTTGATTTGTTCTGACGCCGACGACGTCCACCAATGACAGCCCGAGTGGATCTAGCCCACGTGGTGTGAGAGCAGGGGGAGGTGAAAAGATGCAAAGCCTAGGTGATTGGCTGTGCATCTTTCAGTCTTCCACGTGGGTTAGTCTTTGATCTTCAATCAGTGTCCAAATGTTGTTTACATGCGTAGCGTGTGCGGATGTGTGTGCCTCTCATGAGTTTGTGTGTGTGTTTGCGCGCGCGTGATCGTGTGCCCATACATGTGTGAGTGTTTCTTTGATCTAAATCATCGTTGGTGTGTTGTTTACGATACGTGCTCGTCTGTGCGTACGTTTGTGTGAGGTGTGTGCGTGCTTTTGTGTGTGTGCTTGCTGCGTGCTGGCGCGCTCGGAAGCGTGTGTGTCACAGAGAAAGAGAGGGAGCGGGATCGCTGGCCTGTATGTGTGAAACACACAGGACATTTGTAATTTCGTCCCTTTCACATTTTTTGGCTTTTTTAAAAATAAAACTTATTTTCATCAATGGTTCATAATGAGTGTCACGCCTAGACCAAATGACTTATGCACACATTTCAACATTTATTTAGTTCAGGTTGACCTCCTGAAGCCTAAATCACCGTTAATTTGATCACACAACTCATTCCTATGAAGATACATTCAAACTCAGAAACGGGCTCAACTCGGACTGAAAGTGCATTTAAAGCAATAAAAACTGAAAATGAGTGTCACGCCTAAACCAAAGGACTTATGCACACATTTCAACATGTATTTAGTTCAGGTTGACATTCTGAAGCCTAAATGAGCATTAATTTGATCACACAACTCATTCCTATGAAGGAACATTCAAAGTAAAAAAACGGGCTCAACTCGGACTGAAAGTGCATTTAAAGCAATAAAAACTGAAAATGAGTGTCACGCCTAAACCAAAGGACTTATGCACACATTTCAACATGTATTTAGTTCAGGTTGACATTCTGAAGCCTAAATGAGCATTAATTTGACTACACAACTTATTCCTATGAAGATACATTCAAAGTAAAAAAACGTGCTCTACTCGGCCTGAAAATGCATTTAAAGCAATAAAAACTCAAAATGAGTGTCACGCCTAAACCAAAGGCCTTATGCACACATTTCAACATGTATTTAGTTCAGGTTGACCTCCTGAAGCCTAAATGAGCATTAATTTGACTACACAACTCATTCCTATGAAGGAACATTCAAAGGAAAAAAACGGGCTCAACTCGGACTGAAAGTACATTTAAAGCAATAAAAACTGAAAATGAGTGTCACGCCTAAACCAAAGGACTTATGCACACATTTCAACATGTATTTAGTTCAGGTTGACCTCCTGAAGCCTAAATGAGCATTAATTTGACTACACAACTCATTCCTATGAAGGTACATTAAAAGTCACAAAACGTGCTCAACTAGGCCTGAAAGTGCATTTAAAGCAATAAAAACTCAAAATGAGTGTCACGCCTAAACCAAAGGACTTATGCACACATTTCAACATGTATTTAGTTCAGGTTGACCTCCTGAAGCCTAAATCACCATTAATTTGATCACACAACTCATTCCTATGAAGATACATTCAAACTCAGAAACGTGCTCTACTCGGCCTGAAAATGCATTTAAAGCAATAAAAACTGAAAATGAGTGTCACGCCTAAACCAAAGGACTTATGCACACATTTCAACACGTATTTAGTTCAGGTTGACCTCCTGAAGCCTAAATGAGCATTAATTTGACTACACAACTCATTCCTATGAAGGAACATTCAAAGTAAAAAAACGGGCTCAACTCGGACTGAAAGTGCATTTAAAGCAATAAAAACTGAAAATGAGTGTCACGCCTAAACCAAAGGACTTATGCACACATTTCAACATGTATTTAGTTCAGGTTGACCTCCTGAAGCCTAAATGAGCATTATTTTGTCAATACAAATCATTCCTATGAAGGTACATTCAAAGTCACAAAACGTTCTCAACTAGGCCTGAAAGTGCATTTAAAGCAATAAAATCTCAAAATGATTGTCACGCCTAAACCAAAGGACTTATGCACACATTTCAACATGTATTTAATTCAGGTTGACCTCCTGAAGCCTAAATGAGCATTAATTTGACTACACAACTCATTCCTATGAAGGTACATTCAAAGTCACAAAACGTGCTCAACTAGGCCTGAAAGTGCATTTAAAGCAATAAAAACTCAAAATGAGTGTCACGCCTAAACCAAAGGACTTATGCACACATTTCAACATGTATTTAGTTCAGGTTGACCTCCTGAAGCCTAAATCACCATTAATTTGACTACACAACTTATTCCTATGAAGATACATTCAAAGTAAAAAAAACGGGCTCAACTCGGACTGAAAGTGCATTTAAAGCAATAAAAACTGAAAATGAGTGTCACGCCTAAACCAAAGGACTTATGCACACATTTCAACATGTATTTAGTTCAGGATGACGTCCTGAAGCCTAAATGAGCATTAATTTGACTACACAACTTATTCCTATGAAGATACATTCAAAGTAAAAAAACGTGCTCTACTCGGCCTGAAAATGCATTTAAAGCAATAAAAACTCAAAATGAGTGCCACGCCTAAACCAAAGGCCTTATGCACACATTTCAACATGTATTTAGTTCAGGTTGACCTCCTGAAGCCTAAATGAGCATTAATTTGACTACACAACTCATTCCTATGAAGGAACATTCAAAGGAAAAAAACGGGCTCAACTCGGACTGAAAGTACATTTAAAGCAATAAAAACTGAAAATGAGTGTCACGCCTAAACCAAAGGACTTATGCACACATTTCAACATGTATTTAGTTCAGGTTGACATTCTGAAGCCTAAATGAGCATTAATTTGATCACACAACTCATTCCTATGAAGGAACATTCAAAGTAAAAAAACGGGCTCAACTCGGACTGAAAGTGCATTTAAAGCAATAAAAACTGAAAATGAGTGTCACGCCTAAACCAAAGGACTTATGCACACATTTCAACATGTATTTAGTTCAGGTTGACATTCTGGAGCCTAAATGAGCATTAATTTGATCACACAACTCATTCCTATGAAGGAACATTCAAAGTAAAAAAACGGGCTCAACTCGGACTGAAAGTGCATTTAAAGCAATAAAAACTGAAAATGAGTGTCACGCCTAAACCAAAGGACTTATGCACACATTTCAACATGTATTTAGTTCAGGTTGACGTCCTGAAGCCTAAATGAGCATTAATTTGACTACACAACTTATTCCTATGAAGATACATTCAAAGTAAAAAAACGTGCTCTACTCGGCCTGAAAATGCATTTAAAGCAATAAAAACTCAAAATGAGTGTCACGCCTAAACCAAAGGCCTTATGCACACATTTCAACATGTATTTAGTTCAGGTTGACCTCCTGAAGCCTAAATGAGCATTAATTTGACTACACAACTCATTCCTATGAAGGAACATTCAAAGGAAAAAAACGGGCTCAACTCGGACAGAAAGTACATTTAAAGCAATAAAAACTCAAAATGAGTGTCACGCCTAAACCAAAGGACTTATGCACACATTTCAACATGTATTTAGTTCAGGTTGACCTCCTGAAGCCTAAATGAGCATTAATTTGACTACACAACTCATTCCTATGAAGGTACATTCAAAGTCACAAAACGTGCTCAACTAGGCCTGAAAGTGCATTTAAAGCAATAAAAACTCAAAATGAGTGTCACGCCTAAACCAAAGGACTTATGCACAAATTTCAACATGTATTTAGTTGAGGTTGACATTCTGAAGCCTAAATGAGCATTAATTTGACTACACAACTTATTCCTATGAAGATACATTCAAAGTAAAAAAACGGGCTCAACTCGGACTGAAAGTGCATTTAAAGCAATAAAAACTGAAAATGAGTGTCACGCCTAAACCAAAGGACTTATGCACACATTTCAACATGTATTTAGTTCAGGTTGACCTCCTGAAGCCTAAATGAGCATTAATTTGACTACACAACTCATTCCTATGAAGATATATTCAAAGTCACAAAACGTGCTCAACTAGGCCTGAAAGTGCATTTAAAGCAATAAAAACTCAAAATGAGTGTCACGCCTAAACCAAAGGACTTATGCACAAATTTCAACATGTATTTAGTTCAGGTTGACATTCTGAAGCCTAAATGAGCATTAATTTGACTACACAACTTATTCCTATGAAGATACATTCAAAGTAAAAAAACGGGCTCAACTCGGACTGAAAGTGCATTTAAAGCAATAAAAACTGAAAATGAGTGTCACGCCTAAACCAAAGGACTTATGCACACATTTCAACATGTATTTAGTTCAGGTTGACCTCCTGAAGCCTAAATGAGCATTAATTTGACTACACAACTCATTCCTATGAAGATATATTCAAAGTCAAAAAACGTGCTCAACTAGGCCTGAAAGTGCATTTAAAGCAATAAAAACTGAAAATGAGTGTCACGCCTAAACCAAAGGACTTATACACACATTTCAACATGTATTTAGTTCAGGTTGACCTCCTGAAGCCTAAATGAGCATTAATTTGACTACACAACTTATTCCTATGAATATACATTCAAAGTAAAAAAACGGGCTCAACTCGGACTGAAAGTGCATTTAAAGCAATAAAAACTGAAAATGAGTGTCACGCCTAAACCAAAGGACTTATACACACATTTCAACATGTATTTAGTTCAGGTTGACCTCCTGAAGCCTAAATGAGCATTAATTTGACTACACAACTCATTCCTATGAAGGTACATTCAAAGTCACAAAACGTGCTCAACTAGGCCTGAAAGTGCATTTAAAGCAATAAAAACTCAAAATGAGTGTCACGCCTAAACCAAAGGACTTATGCACACATTTCAACATGTATTTAGTTCAGGTTGACATTCTGAAGCCTAAATGAGCATTAATTTGACTACACAACTTATTCCTATGAAGATACATTCAAAGTAAAAAAACGGGCTCAACTCGGACTGAAAGTGCATTTAAAGCAATAAAAACTGAAAATGAGTGTCACGCCTAAACCAAAGGACTTATGCACACATTTCAACATGTATTTAGTTCAGGTTGACCTCCTGAAGCTTAAATGAGCATTAATTTGACTACACAACCCATTCCTATGAAGGTACATTCAAAGTCACAAAACGTGCTCTACTCGGCCTGAAAATGCATTTAAAGCAAGAAAAAATCAAAATGAGTGTCACGCCTAAACCAAAGGCCTTATGCACACATTTCAACATGTATTTAGTTCAGGTTGACCTCCTGAAGCCTAAATGAGCATTAATTTGACTACACAACTCATTCCCATGAAGATACATTCAAAGTCAGTAAGTGCCCTGCTCTGTCTGAAAATGCATTTGAATCAATAAAAACTAAAATTGAGTGTCATGCCTAAACCAAAGGACGTCTGCACACATTTCAACGTCTAAAGTGTTGTTTCCGATGCGTGCTAGTGTATGTGTGCGTGCGTGTGTGAGAGCGTGTAGGTGTGTGCGTGTGTTTGTGTGTGTTTGTGTGGGTGCGTGCGTGTGTGTGTGCGTGTGTGTGTTGTGCGCACCCCCCCCCCCCCCAAAAAAAGTACTGTATTCGGATAAAAATGACGAATTACTCAGAGGTTTTAACTTTTGCTTGCACTTGATTTGTTCTGACGCCGACGACGTCCACCAATGACAGCCCGAGTGGATCTAGCCCACGTGGTGTGAGAGCAGGGGGAGGTGAAAAGATGCAAAGCCTAGGTGATTGGCTGTGCATCTTTCAGTCTTCCACGTGGGTTAGTCTTTGATCTTCAATCAGTGTCCAAATGTTGTTTACATGCGTAGCGTGTGCGGATGTGTGTGCCTCTCATGAGTTTGTGTGTGTGTTTGCGCGCGCGTGATCGTGTGCCCATACATGTGTGAGTGTTTCTTTGATCTAAATCATCGTTGGTGTGTTGTTTACGATACGTGCTCGTCTGTGCGTACGTTTGTGTGAGGTGTGTGCGTGCTTTTGTGTGTGTGCTTGCTGCGTGCTGGCGCGCTCGGAAGCGTGTGTGTCACAGAGAAAGAGAGGGAGCGGGATCGCTGGCCTGTATGTACTCTATGTGAAACACACAGGACATTTGTAATTTCGTCCCTTTCACATTTTTTGGCTTTTTTAAAAATAAAACTTATTTTCATCAATGGTTCATAATGAGTGTCACGCCTAGACCAAATGACTTATGCACACATTTCAACATTTATTTAGTTCAGGTTGACCTCCTGAAGCCTAAATCACCGTTAATTTGATCACACAACTCATTCCTATGAAGATACATTCAAACTCAGAAACGGGCTCAACTCGGACTGAAAGTGCATTTAAAGCAATAAAAACTGAAAATGAGTGTCACGCCTAAACCAAAGGACTTATGCACACATTTCAACATGTATTTAGTTCAGGTTGACATTCTGAAGCCTAAATGAGCATTAATTTGATCACACAACTCATTCCTATGAAGGAACATTCAAAGTAAAAAAACGGGCTCAACTCGGACTGAAAGTGCATTTAAAGCAATAAAAACTGAAAATGAGTGTCACGCCTAAACCAAAGGACTTATGCACACATTTCAACATGTATTTAGTTCAGGTTGACATTCTGAAGCCTAAATGAGCATTAATTTGACTACACAACTTATTCCTATGAAGATACATTCAAAGTAAAAAAACGTGCTCTACTCGGCCTGAAAATGCATTTAAAGCAATAAAAACTCAAAATGAGTGTCACGCCTAAACCAAAGGCCTTATGCACACATTTCAACATGTATTTAGTTCAGGTTGACCTCCTGAAGCCTAAATGAGCATTAATTTGACTACACAACTCATTCCTATGAAGGAACATTCAAAGGAAAAAAACGGGCTCAACTCGGACTGAAAGTACATTTAAAGCAATAAAAACTGAAAATGAGTGTCACGCCTAAACCAAAGGACTTATGCACACATTTCAACATGTATTTAGTTCAGGTTGACCTCCTGAAGCCTAAATGAGCATTAATTTGACTACACACCTCATTCCTATGAAGGTACATTAAAAGTCACAAAACGTGCTCAACTAGGCCTGAAAGTGCATTTAAAGCAATAAAAACTCAAAATGAGTGTCACGCCTAAACCAAAGGACTTATGCACACATTTCAACATGTATTTAGTTCAGGTTGACCTCCTGAAGCCTAAATCACCATTAATTTGATCACACAACTCATTCCTATGAAGATACATTCAAACTCAGAAACGTGCTCTACTCGGCCTGAAAATGCATTTAAAGCAATAAAAACTGAAAATGAGTGTCACGCCTAAACCAAAGGACTTATGCACACATTTCAACACGTATTTAGTTCAGGTTGACCTCCTGAAGCCTAAATGAGCATTAATTTGACTACACAACTCATTCCTATGAAGGAACATTCAAAGTAAAAAAACGGGCTCAACTCGGACTGAAAGTGCATTTAAAGCAATAAAAACTGAAAATGAGTGTCACGCCTAAACCAAAGGACTTATGCACACATTTCAACATGTATTTAGTTCAGGTTGACCTCCTGAAGCCTAAATGAGCATTATTTTGTCAATACAAATCATTCCTATGAAGGTACATTCAAAGTCACAAAACGTTCTCAACTAGGCCTGAAAGTGCATTTAAAGCAATAAAATCTCAAAATGATTGTCACGCCTAAACCAAAGGACTTATGCACACATTTCAACATGTATTTAATTCAGGTTGACCTCCTGAAGCCTAAATGAGCATTAATTTGACTACACAACTCATTCCTATGAAGGTACATTCAAAGTCACAAAACGTGCTCAACTAGGCCTGAAAGTGCATTTAAAGCAATAAAAACTCAAAATGAGTGTCACGCCTAAACCAAAGGACTTATGCACACATTTCAACATGTATTTAGTTCAGGTTGACGTCCTGAAGTCTAAATGAGCATTAATTTGACTACACAACTCATTCCTATGAAGGTACATTCAAAGTCACAAAACGTGCTCAACTAGGCCTGAAAGTGCATTTAAAGCAATAAAAACTCAAAATGAGTGTCACGCCTAAACCAAAGGACTTATGCACAAATTTCAACGTGTATTTAGTTCAGGTTGACATTCTGAAGCCTAAATGAGCATTAATTTGACTACACAACTTATTCCTATGAAGATACATTCAAAGTAAAAAAACGGGCTCAACTCGAACTGAAAGTGCATTTAAAGCAATAAAAACTGAAAATGAGTGTCACGCCTAAACCAAAGGACTTATGCACACATTTCAACATGTATTTAGTTCAGGTTGACCTCCTGAAGCCTAAATGAGCATTAATTTGACTACACAACTCATTCCTATGAAGATATATTCAAAGTCACAAAACGTGCTCAACTAGGCCTGAAAGTGCATTTAAAGCAATAAAAACTCAAAATGAGTGTCACGCCTAAACCAAAGGACTTATGCACACATTTCAACATGTATTTAGTTCAGGTTGACCTCCTGAAGCCTAAATGAGCATTAATTTGACTACACAACTCATTCCTATGAAGATATATTCAAAGTCACAAAACGTGCTCAACTCGGCCTGAAAGTGCATTTAAAGCAATAAAAACTGAAAATGAGTGTCACGCCTAAACCAAAGGATTATGCACACATTTCAACATGTATTTAGTTCAGGTTGACCTCCTGAAGCCTAAATGAGCATTAATTTGACTACACAACTCATTCCTATGAAGGTACATTAAAAGTCACAAAACGTGCTCAACTAGGCCTGAAAGTGCATTTAAAGCAATAAAAACTCAAAATGAGTGTCACGCCTAAACCAAAGGACTTATGCACACATTTCAACATGTATTTAGTTCAGGTTGACCTCCTGAAGCCTAAATCACCATTAATTTGATCACACAACTCATTCCTATGAAGATACATTCAAACTCAGAAACGTGCTCTACTCGGCCTGAAAATGCATTTAAAGCAATAAAAACTGAAAATGAGTGTCACGCCTAAACCAAAGGACTTATGCACACATTTCAACACGTATTTAGTTCAGGTTGACCTCCTGAAGCCTAAATGAGCATTAATTTGACTACACAACTCATTCCTATGAAGGAACATTCAAAGTAAAAAAACGGGCTCAACTCGGACTGAAAGTGCATTTAAAGCAATAAAAACTGAAAATGAGTGTCACGCCTAAACCAAAGGACTTATGCACACATTTCAACATGTATTTAGTTCAGGTTGACCTCCTGAAGCCTAAATGAGCATTATTTTGTCAATACAAATCATTCCTATGAAGGTACATTCAAAGTCACAAAACGTTCTCAACTAGGCCTGAAAGTGCATTTAAAGCAATAAAATCTCAAAATGATTGTCACGCCTAAACCAAAGGACTTATGCACACATTTCAACATGTATTTAGTTCAGGTTGACCTCCTGAAGCTTAAATGAGCATTAATTTGACTACACAACCCATTCCTATGAAGGTACATTCAAAGTCACAAAACGTGCTCTACTCGGCCTGAAAATGCATTTAAAGCAAGAAAAAATCAAAATGAGTGTCACGCCTAAACCAAAGGCCTTATGCACACATTTCAACATGTATTTAGTTTAGGTTGACCTCCTGAAGCCTAAATGAGCATTAATTTGATCACACAACTCATTCCCATGAAGATACATTCAAAGTCAGTAAGTGCCCTGCTCTGTCTGAAAATGCATTTGAATCAATAAAAACTAAAATTGAGTGTCATGCCTAAACCAAAGGACGTCTGCACACATTTCAACGTCTAAAGTGTTGTTTCCGATGCGTGCTAGTGTATGTGTGCGTGCGTGTGTGAGAGTGTGTAGGTGTGTGCGTGTGTTTGTGTGTGTTTGTGTGGGTGCGTGCGTGTGTGTGTGCGTGTGTGTGTTGTGCGCACCCCCCCCCCCCCAAAAAAAAGTACTGTATTCGGATAAAAATGACGAATTACTCAGAGGTTTTAACTTTTGCTTGCACTTGATTTGTTCTGACGCCGACGACGTCCACCAATGACAGCCCGAGTGGATCTAGCCCACGTGGTGTGAGAGCAGGGGGAGGTGAAAAGATGCAAAGCCTAGGTGATTGGCTGTGCATCTTTTAGTCTTCCACGTGGGTTAGTCTTTGATCTTCAATCAGTGTCCAAATGTTGTTTACATGCGTAGCGTGTGCGGATGTGTGTGCCTCTCATGAGTTTGTGTGTGTGTTTGCGCGCGCGTGATCGTGTGCCCATACATGTGTGAGTGTTTCTTTGATCTAAATCATCGTTGGTGTGTTGTTTACGATACGTGCTCGTCTGTGCGTACGTTTGTGTGAGGTGTGTGCGTGCTTTTGTGTGTGTGCTTGCTGCGTGCTGGCGCGCTCGGAAGCGTGTGTGTCACAGAGAAAGAGAGGGAGCGGGATCGCTGGCCTGTATGTACTCTATGTGAAACACACAGGACATTTGTAATTTCGTCCCTTTCACATTTTTTGGCTTTTTTAAAAATAAAACTTATTTTCATCAATGGTTCATAATGAGTGTCACGCCTAGACCAAATGACTTATGCACACATTTCAACATTTATTTAGTTCAGGTTGACCTCCTGAAGCCTAAATCACCGTTAATTTGATCACACAACTCATTCCTATGAAGATACATTCAAACTCAGAAACGGGCTCAACTCGGACTGAAAGTGCATTTAAAGCAATAAAAACTGAAAATGAGTGTCACGCCTAAACCAAAGGACTTATGCACACATTTCAACATGTATTTAGTTCAGGTTGACATTCTGAAGCCTAAATGAGCATTAATTTGATCACACAACTCATTCCTATGAAGGAACATTCAAAGTAAAAAAACGGGCTCAACTCGGACTGAAAGTGCATTTAAAGCAATAAAAACTGAAAATGAGTGTCACGCCTAAACCAAAGGACTTATGCACACATTTCAACATGTATTTAGTTCAGTTTGACATTCTGAAGCCTAAATGAGCATTAATTTGACTACACAACTTATTCCTATGAAGATACATTCAAAGTAAAAAAACGTGCTCTACTCGGCCTGAAAATGCATTTAAAGCAATAAAAACTCAAAATGAGTGTCACGCCTAAACCAAAGGACTTATGCACACATTTCAACATGTATTTAGTTCAGGTTGACCTCCTGAAGCCTAAATGAGCATTAATTTGACTACACAACTCATTCCTATGAAGGAACATTCAAAGGAAAAAAAACGGGCTCAACTCGGACTGAAAGTACATTTAAAGCAATAAAAACTGAAAATGAGTGTCACGCCTAAACCAAAGGACTTATGCACACATTTCAACATGTATTTAGTTCAGGTTGACCTCCTGAAGCCTAAATGAGCATTAATTTGACTACACACCTCATTCCTATGAAGGTACATTAAAAGTCACAAAACGTGCTCAACTAGGCCTGAAAGTGCATTTAAAGCAATAAAAACTCAAAATGAGTGTCACGCCTAAACCAAAGGACTTATGCACACATTTCAACATGTATTTAGTTCAGGTTGACCTCCTGAAGCCTAAATCACCATTAATTTGATCACACAACTCATTCCTATGAAGATACATTCAAACTCAGAAACGTGCTCTACTCGGCCTGAAAATGCATTTAAAGCAATAAAAACTGAAAATGAGTGTCACGCCTAAACCAAAGGACTTATGCACACATTTCAACACGTATTTAGTTCAGGTTGACCTCCTGAAGCCTAAATGAGCATTAATTTGACTACACAACTCATTCCTATGAAGGAACATTCAAAGTAAAAAAACGGGCTCAACTCGGACTGAAAGTGCATTTAAAGCAATAAAAACTGAAAATGAGTGTCACGCCTAAACCAAAGGACTTATGCACACATTTCAACATGTATTTAGTTCAGGTTGACCTCCTGAAGCCTAAATGAGCATTATTTTGTCAATACAAATCATTCCTATGAAGGTACATTCAAAGTCACAAAACGTTCTCAACTAGGCCTGAAAGTGCATTTAAAGCAATAAAATCTCAAAATGATTGTCACGCCTAAACCAAAGGACTTATGCACACATTTCAACATGTATTTAATTCAGGTTGACCTCCTGAAGCCTAAATGAGCATTAATTTGACTACACAACTCATTCCTATGAAGGTACATTCAAAGTCACAAAACGTGCTCAACTAGGCCTGAAAGTGCATTTAAAGCAATAAAAACTCAAAATGAGTGTCACGCCTAAACCAAAGGACTTATGCACACATTTCAACATGTATTTAGTTCAGGTTGACCTCCTGAAGCCTAAATCACCATTAATTTGACTACACAACTTATTCCTATGAAGATACATTCAAAGTAAAAAAACGGGCTCAACTCGGACTGAAAGTGCATTTAAAGCAATAAAAACTGAAAATGAGTGTCACGCCTAAACCAAAGGACTTATGCACACATTTGAACATGTATTTAGTTCAGGTTGACGTCCTGAAGTCTAAATGAGCATTAATTTGACTACACAACTCATTCCTATGAAGGTACATTCAAAGTCACAAAACGTGCTCAACTAGGCCTGAAAGTGCATTTAAAGCAATAAAAACTCAAAATGAGTGTCACGCCTAAACCAAAGGACTTATGCACACATTTCAACACGTATTTAGTTCAGGTTGACCTCCTGAAGCCTAAATGAGCATTAATTTGACTACACAACTCATTCCTATGAAGGAACATTCAAAGTAAAAAAACGGGCTCAACTCGGACTGAAAGTGCATTTAAAGCAATAAAAACTGAAAATGAGTGTCACGCCTAAACCAAAGGACTTATGCACACATTTCAACATGTATTTAGTTCAGGTTGACCTCCTGAAGCCTAAATGAGCATTATTTTGTCAATACAAATCATTCCTATGAAGGTACATTCAAAGTCACAAAACGTTCTCAACTAGGCCTGAAAGTGCATTTAAAGCAATAAAATCTCAAAATGATTGTCACGCCTAAACCAAAGGACTTATGCACACATTTCAACATGTATTTAGTTCAGGTTGACCTCCTGAAGCTTAAATGAGCATTAATTTGACTACACAACCCATTCCTATGAAGGTACATTCAAAGTCACAAAACGTGCTCTACTCGGCCTGAAAATGCATTTAAAGCAAGAAAAAATCAAAATGAGTGTCACGCCTAAACCAAAGGCCTTATGCACACATTTCAACATGTATTTAGTTTAGGTTGACCTCCTGAAGCCTAAATGAGCATTAATTTGATCACACAACTCATTCCCATGAAGATACATTCAAAGTCAGTAAGTGCCCTGCTCTGTCTGAAAATGCATTTGAATCAATAAAAACTAAAATTGAGTGTCATGCCTAAACCAAAGGACGTCTGCACACATTTCAACGTCTAAAGTGTTGTTTCCGATGCGTGCTAGTGTATGTGTGCGTGCGTGTGTGAGAGTGTGTAGGTGTGTGCGTGTGTTTGTGTGTGTTTGTGTGGGTGCGTGCGTGTGTGTGTGCGTGTGTGTGTTGTGCGCACCCCCCCCCCCCAAAAAAAAGTACTGTATTCGGATAAAAATGACGAATTACTCAGAGGTTTTAACTTTTGCTTGCACTTGATTTGTTCTGACGCCGACGACGTCCACCAATGACAGCCCGAGTGGATCTAGCCCACGTGGTGTGAGAGCAGGGGGAGGTGAAAAGATGCAAAGCCTAGGTGATTGGCTGTGCATCTTTTAGTCTTCCACGTGGGTTAGTCTTTGATCTTCAATCAGTGTCCAAATGTTGTTTACATGCGTAGCGTGTGCGGATGTGTGTGCCTCTCATGAGTTTGTGTGTGTGTTTGCGCGCGCGTGATCGTGTGCCCATACATGTGTGAGTGTTTCTTTGATCTAAATCATCGTTGGTGTGTTGTTTACGATACGTGCTCGTCTGTGCGTACGTTTGTGTGAGGTGTGTGCGTGCTTTTGTGTGTGTGCTTGCTGCGTGCTGGCGCGCTCGGAAGCGTGTGTGTCACAGAGAAAGAGAGGGAGCGGGATCGCTGGCCTGTATGTACTCTATGTGAAACACACAGGACATTTGTAATTTCGTCCCTTTCACATTTTTTGGCTTTTTTAAAAATAAAACTTATTTTCATCAATGGTTCATAATGAGTGTCACGCCTAGACCAAATGACTTATGCACACATTTCAACATTTATTTAGTTCAGGTTGACCTCCTGAAGCCTAAATCACCGTTAATTTGATCACACAACTCATTCCTATGAAGATACATTCAAACTCAGAAACGGGCTCAACTCGGACTGAAAGTGCATTTAAAGCAATAAAAACTGAAAATGAGTGTCACGCCTAAACCAAAGGACTTATGCACACATTTCAACATGTATTTAGTTCAGGTTGACATTCTGAAGCCTAAATGAGCATTAATTTGATCACACAACTCATTCCTATGAAGGAACATTCAAAGTAAAAAAACGGGCTCAACTCGGACTGAAAGTGCATTTAAAGCAATAAAAACTGAAAATGAGTGTCACGCCTAAACCAAAGGACTTATGCACACATTTCAACATGTATTTAGTTCAGTTTGACATTCTGAAGCCTAAATGAGCATTAATTTGACTACACAACTTATTCCTATGAAGATACATTCAAAGTAAAAAAACGTGCTCTACTCGGCCTGAAAATGCATTTAAAGCAATAAAAACTCAAAATGAGTGTCACGCCTAAACCAAAGGACTTATGCACACATTTCAACATGTATTTAGTTCAGGTTGACCTCCTGAAGCCTAAATGAGCATTAATTTGACTACACAACTCATTCCTATGAAGGAACATTCAAAGGAAAAAAAACGGGCTCAACTCGGACTGAAAGTACATTTAAAGCAATAAAAACTGAAAATGAGTGTCACGCCTAAACCAAAGGACTTATGCACACATTTCAACATGTATTTAGTTCAGGTTGACCTCCTGAAGCCTAAATGAGCATTAATTTGACTACACACCTCATTCCTATGAAGGTACATTAAAAGTCACAAAACGTGCTCAACTAGGCCTGAAAGTGCATTTAAAGCAATAAAAACTCAAAATGAGTGTCACGCCTAAACCAAAGGACTTATGCACACATTTCAACATGTATTTAGTTCAGGTTGACCTCCTGAAGCCTAAATCACCATTAATTTGATCACACAACTCATTCCTATGAAGATACATTCAAACTCAGAAACGTGCTCTACTCGGCCTGAAAATGCATTTAAAGCAATAAAAACTGAAAATGAGTGTCACGCCTAAACCAAAGGACTTATGCACACATTTCAACACGTATTTAGTTCAGGTTGACCTCCTGAAGCCTAAATGAGCATTAATTTGACTACACAACTCATTCCTATGAAGGAACATTCAAAGTAAAAAAACGGGCTCAACTCGGACTGAAAGTGCATTTAAAGCAATAAAAACTGAAAATGAGTGTCACGCCTAAACCAAAGGACTTATGCACACATTTCAACATGTATTTAGTTCAGGTTGACCTCCTGAAGCCTAAATGAGCATTATTTTGTCAATACAAATCATTCCTATGAAGGTACATTCAAAGTCACAAAACGTTCTCAACTAGGCCTGAAAGTGCATTTAAAGCAATAAAATCTCAAAATGATTGTCACGCCTAAACCAAAGGACTTATGCACACATTTCAACATGTATTTAATTCAGGTTGACCTCCTGAAGCCTAAATGAGCATTAATTTGACTACACAACTCATTCCTATGAAGGTACATTCAAAGTCACAAAACGTGCTCAACTAGGCCTGAAAGTGCATTTAAAGCAATAAAAACTCAAAATGAGTGTCACGCCTAAACCAAAGGACTTATGCACACATTTCAACATGTATTTAGTTCAGGTTGACCTCCTGAAGCCTAAATCACCATTAATTTGACTACACAACTTATTCCTATGAAGATACATTCAAAGTAAAAAAACGGGCTCAACTCGGACTGAAAGTGCATTTAAAGCAATAAAAACTGAAAATGAGTGTCACGCCTAAACCAAAGGACTTATGCACACATTTGAACATGTATTTAGTTCAGGTTGACGTCCTGAAGTCTAAATGAGCATTAATTTGACTACACAACTCATTCCTATGAAGGTACATTCAAAGTCACAAAACGTGCTCAACTAGGCCTGAAAGTGCATTTAAAGCAATAAAAACTCAAAATGAGTGTCACGCCTAAACCAAAGGACTTATGCACAAATTTCAACATGTATTTAGTTCAGGTTGACATTCTGAAGCCTAAATGAGCATTAATTTGACTACACAACTTATTCCTATGAAGATACATTCAAAGTAAAAAAACGGGCTCAACTCGAGCTGAAAGTGCATTTAAAGCAATAAAAACTGAAAATGAGTGTCACGCCTAAACCAAAGGACTTATGCACACATTTCAACATGTATTTAGTTCAGGTTGACCTCCTGAAGCCTAAATGAGCATTAATTTGACTACACAACTCATTCCTATGAAGATATATTCAAAGTCACAAAACGTGCTCAACTAGGCCTGAAAGTGCATTTAAAGCAATAAAAACTCAAAATGAGTGTCACGCCTAAACCAAAGGACTTATGCACACATTTCAACATGTATTTAGTTCAGGTTGACCTCCTGAAGCCTAAATGAGCATTAATTTGACTACACAACTCATTCCTATGAAGATATATTCAAAGTCACAAAACGTGCTCAACTCGGCCTGAAAGTGCATTTAAAGCAATAAAAACTGAAAATGAGTGTCACGCCTAAACCAAAGGATTATGCACACATTTCAACATGTATTTAGTTCAGGTTGACCTCCTGAAGCCTAAATGAGCATTAATTTGACTACACAACTCATTCCTATGAAGGTACATTAAAAGTCACAAAACGTGCTCAACTAGGCCTGAAAGTGCATTTAAAGCAATAAAAACTCAAAATGAGTGTCACGCCTAAACCAAAGGACTTATGCACACATTTCAACATGTATTTAGTTCAGGTTGACCTCCTGAAGCCTAAATCACCATTAATTTGATCACACAACTCATTCCTATGAAGATACATTCAAACTCAGAAACGTGCTCTACTCGGCCTGAAAATGCATTTAAAGCAATAAAAACTGAAAATGAGTGTCACGCCTAAACCAAAGGACTTATGCACACATTTCAACACGTATTTAGTTCAGGTTGACCTCCTGAAGCCTAAATGAGCATTAATTTGACTACACAACTCATTCCTATGAAGGAACATTCAAAGTAAAAAAACGGGCTCAACTCGGACTGAAAGTGCATTTAAAGCAATAAAAACTGAAAATGAGTGTCACGCCTAAACCAAAGGACTTATGCACACATTTCAACATGTATTTAGTTCAGGTTGACCTCCTGAAGCCTAAATGAGCATTATTTTGTCAATACAAATCATTCCTATGAAGGTACATTCAAAGTCACAAAACGTTCTCAACTAGGCCTGAAAGTGCATTTAAAGCAATAAAATCTCAAAATGATTGTCACGCCTAAACCAAAGGACTTATGCACACATTTCAACATGTATTTAATTCAGGTTGACCTCCTGAAGCCTAAATGAGCATTAATTTGACTACACAACTCATTCCTATGAAGGTACATTCAAAGTCACAAAACGTGCTCAACTAGGCCTGAAAGTGCATTTAAAGCAATAAAAACTCAAAATGAGTGTCACGCCTAAACCAAAGGACTTATGCACACATTTCAACATGTATTTAGTTCAGGTTGACCTCCTGAAGCCTAAATGAGCATTAATTTGACTACACAACTCATTCCTATGAAGGAACATTCAAAGTAAAAAAACGGGCTCAACTCGGACTGAAAGTGCATTTAAAGCAATAAAAACTGAAAATGAGTGTCACACCTAAACCAAAGGACTTATGCACACATTTCAACATGTATTTAGTTCAGGTTGACCTCCTGAAGCCTAAATGAGCATTATTTTGTCAATACAAATCATTCCTATGAAGGTACATTCAAAGTCACAAAACGTTCTCAACTAGGCCTGAAAGTGCATTTAAAGCAATAAAATCTCAAAATGATTGTCACGCCTAAACCAAAGGACTTATGCACACATTTCAACATGTATTTAATTCAGGTTGACCTCCTGAAGCCTAAATGAGCATTAATTTGACTACACAACTCATTCCTATGAAGGTACATTCAAAGTCACAAAACGTGCTCAACTAGGCCTGAAAGTGCATTTAAAGCAATAAAAACTCAAAATGAGTGTCACGCCTAAACCAAAGGACTTATGCACACATTTCAACATGTATTTAGTTCAGGTTGACCTCCTGAAGCCTAAATCACCATTAATTTGACTACACAACTTATTCTTATGAAGATACATTCAAAGTAAAAAAACGGGCTCAACTCGGACTGAAAGTGCATTTAAAGCAATAAAAACTGAAAATGAGTGTCACGCCTAAACCAAAGGACTTATGCACAAATTTCAACATGTATTTAGTTCAGGTTGACGTCCTGAAGCCTAAATGAGCATTAATTTGACTACACAACTCATTCCTATGAAGGTACATTCAAAGTCACAAAACGTGCTCAACTAGGCCTGAAAGTGCATTTAAAGCAATAAAAACTCAAAATGAGTGTCACGCCTAAACCAAAGGACTTATGCACAAATTTCAACATGTATTTAGTTCAGGTTGACATTCTGAAGCCTAAATGAGCATTAATTTGACTACACAACTTACTCCTATGAAGATACATTCAAAGTAAAAAAACGGGCTCAACTCGGACTGAAAGTGCATTTAAAGCAATAAAAACTGAAAATGAGTGTCACGCCTAAACCAAAGGACTTATGCACACATTTCAACATGTATTTAGTTCAGGTTGACCTCCTGAAGCCTAAATGAGCATTAATTTGACTACACAACTCATTCCTATGAAGATATATTCAAAGTCACAAAACGTGCTCAACTAGGCCTGAAAGTGCATTTAAAGCAATAAAAACTCAAAATGAGTGTCACGCCTAAACCAAAGGACTTATGCACACATTTCAACATGTATTTAGTTCAGGTTGACCTCCTGAAGCCTAAATGAGCATTAATTTGACTACACAACTCATTCCTATGAAGATATATTCAAAGTCACAAAACGTGCTCAACTCGGCCTGAAAGTGCATTTAAAGCAATAAAAACTGAAAATGAGTGTCACGCCTAAACCAAAGGATTATGCACACATTTCAACATGTATTTAGTTCAGGTTGACCTCCTGAAGCCTAAATGAGCATTAATTTGACTACACAACTCATTCCTATGAAGGTACATTCAAAGTCACAAAACGTGCTCAACTAGGCCTGAAAGTGCATTTAAAGCAATAAAAACTCAAAATGAGTGTCACGCCTAAACCAAAGGACTTATGCACACATTTCAACATGTATTTAGTTCAGGTTGACCTCCTGAAGCCTAAATCACCATTAATTTGATCACACAACTCATTCCTATGAAGATACATTCAAACTCAGAAACGTGCTCTACTCGGCCTGAAAATGCATTTAAAGCAATAAAAACTGAAAATGAGTGTCACGCCTAAACCAAAGGACTTATGCACACATTTCAACATGTATTTAGTTCAGGTTGACCTCCTGAAGCTTAAATGAGCATTAATTTGACTACACAACCCATTCCTATGAAGGTACATTCAAAGTCACAAAACGTGCTCTACTCGGCCTGAAAATGCATTTAAAGCAAGAAAAAATCAAAATGAGTGTCACGCCTAAACCAAAGGCCTTATGCACACATTTCAACATGTATTTAGTTTAGGTTGACCTCCTGAAGCCTAAATGAGCATTAATTTGATCACACAACTCATTCCCATGAAGATACATTCAAAGTCAGTAAGTGCCCTGCTCTGTCTGAAAATGCATTTGAATCAATAAAAACTAAAATTGAGTGTCATGCCTAAACCAAAGGACGTCTGCACACATTTCAACGTCTAAAGTGTTGTTTCCGATGCGTGCTAGTGTATGTGTGCGTGCGTGTGTGACAGTGTGTAGGTGTGTGCGTGTGTTTGTGTGTGTTTGTGTGGGTGCGTGCGTGTGTGTGTGCGTGTGTGTGTTGTGCGCACCCCCCCCCAAAAAAAGTACTGTATTCGGATAAAAATGACGAATTACTCAGAGGTTTTAACTTTTGCTTGCACTTGATTTGTTCTGACGCCGACGACGTCCACCAATGACAGCCCGAGTGGATCTAGCCCACGTGGTGTGAGAGCAGGGGGAGGTGAAAAGATGCAAAGCCTAGGTGATTGGCTGTGCATCTTTCAGTCTTCCACGTGGGTTAGTCTTTGATCTTCAATCAGTGTCCAAATGTTGTTTACATGCGTAGCGTGTGCGGATGTGTGTGCCTCTCATGAGTTTGTGTGTGTGTTTGCGCGCGCGTGATCGTGTGCCCATACATGTGTGAGTGTTTCTTTGATCTAAATCATCGTTGGTGTGTTGTTTACGATACGTGCTCGTCTGTGCGTACGTTTGTGTGAGGTGTGTGCGTGCTTTTGTGTGTGTGCTTGCTGCGTGCTGGCGCTCTCGGAAGCGTGTGTGTCACAGAGAAAGAGAGGGAGCGGGATCGCTGGCCTGTATGTACTCTATGTGAAACACACAGGACATTTGTAATTTCGTCCCTTTCACATTTTTTGGCTTTTTTAAAAATAAAACTTATTTTCATCAATGGTTCATAATGAGTGTCACGCCTAGACCAAATGACTTATGCACACATTTCAACATTTATTTAGTTCAGGTTGACCTCCTGAAGCCTAAATCACCGTTAATTTGATCACACAACTCATTCCTATGAAGATACATTCAAACTCAGAAACGGGCTCAACTCGGACTGAAAGTGCATTTAAAGCAATAAAAACTGAAAATGAGTGTCACGCCTAAACCAAAGGACTTATGCACACATTTCAACATGTATTTAGTTCAGGTTGACATTCTGAAGCCTAAATGAGCATTAATTTGATCACACAACTCATTCCTATGAAGGAACATTCAAAGTAAAAAAACGGGCTCAACTCGGACTGAAAGTGCATTTAAAGCAATAAAAACTGAAAATGAGTGTCACGCCTAAACCAAAGGACTTATGCACACATTTCAACATGTATTTAGTTCAGGTTGACATTCTGAAGCCTAAATGAGCATTAATTTGACTACACAACTTATTCCTATGAAGATACATTCAAAGTAAAAAAACGTGCTCTACTCGGCCTGAAAATGCATTTAAAGCAATAAAAACTCAAAATGAGTGTCACGCCTAAACCAAAGGCCTTATGCACACATTTCAACATGTATTTAGTTCAGGTTGACCTCCTGAAGCCTAAATGAGCATTAATTTGACTACACAACTCATTCCTATGAAGGAACATTCAAAGGAAAAAAACGGGCTCAACTCGGACTGAAAGTACATTTAAAGCAATAAAAACTGAAAATGAGTGTCACGCCTAAACCAAAGGACTTATGCACACATTTCAACATGTATTTAGTTCAGGTTGACCTCCTGAAGCCTAAATGAGCATTAATTTGACTACACAACTCATTCCTATGAAGGTACATTAAAAGTCACAAAACGTGCTCAACTAGGCCTGAAAGTGCATTTAAAGCAATAAAAACTCAAAATGAGTGTCACGCCTAAACCAAAGGACTTATGCACACATTTCAACATGTATTTAGTTCAGGTTGACCTCCTGAAGCCTAAATCACTATTAATTTGATCACACAACTCATTCCTATGAAGATACATTCAAAGTCACAAAACGTGCTCTACTCGGCCTGAAAATGCATTTAAAGCAAGAAAAAATCAAAATGAGTGTCACACCTAAACCTACATTTAAAGTAAAAAAATGTGCTCTACTCGGCCTGAAAATGCATTTAAAGCAATAAAAACTCAAATTGAGTGTCACGCCTAAACCAAAGGACTTATGCACACATTTCAACATGTATTTAGTTCAGGTTGACATTCTGAAGCCTAAATGAGCATTATTTTGTCTATACAACTCATTCCTATGAAGGTACATTCAAAGTCACAAAACGTGCTCAACTAGGCCTGAAAGTGCATTTAAAGCAATAAAATCTCAAAATGAGTTTCACGCCTAGACCAAATGACTTATGCACACATTTCAACATTTATTTAGTTCAGGTTGACCTCCTGAAGCCTAAATGAGCGTTAATTTGACCACACAACTCATTCCTATGAAGGAACATTCAAAGTAAAAAAACGGGCTCAACTCGGACTGAAAGTGCATTTAAAGCAATAAAAACTGAAAATGAGTGTCACGCCTAAACCAAAGGACTTATGCACACATTTCAACATGTATTTAGTTCAGGTTGACATTCTGAAGCCTAAATGAGCATTAATTTGATCACACAACTCATTCCTATGAAGGAACATTCAAAGTAAAAAAACGGGCTCAACTCGGACTGAAAGTGCATTTAAAGCAATAAAAACTGAAAATGAGTGTCACGCCTAAACCAAAGGACTTATGCACACATTTCAACATGTATTTAGTTCAGGTTGACATTCTGGAGCCTAAATGAGCATTAATTTGATCACACAACTCATTCCTATGAAGGAACATTCAAAGTAAAAAAACGGGCTCAACTCGGACTGAAAGTGCATTTAAAGCAATAAAAACTGAAAATGAGTGTCACGCCTAAACCAAAGGACTTATGCACACATTTCAACATGTATTTAGTTCAGGTTGACGTCCTGAAGCCTAAATGAGCATTAATTTGACTACACAACTTATTCCTATGAAGATACATTCAAAGTAAAAAAACGTGCTCTACTCGGCCTGAAAATGCATTTAAAGCAATAAAAACTCAAAATGAGTGTCACGCCTAAACCAAAGGCCTTATGCACACATTTCAACATGTATTTAGTTCAGGTTGACCTCCTGAAGCCTAAATGAGCATTAATTTGACTACACAACTCATTCCTATGAAGGAACATTCAAAGGAAAAAAACGGGCTCAACTCGGACAGAAAGTACATTTAAAGCAATAAAAACTGAAAATGAGTGTCACGCCTAAACCAAAGGACTTATGCACACATTTCAACATGTATTTAGTTCAGGTTGACCTCCTGAAGCCTAAATGAGCATTAATTTGACTACACAACTCATTCCTATGAAGGTACATTCAAAGTCACAAAACGTGCTCAACTAGGCCTGAAAGTGCATTTAAAGCAATAAAAACTCAAAATGAGTGTCACGCCTAAACCAAAGGACTTATGCACAAATTTCAACATGTATTTAGTTCAGGTTGACATTCTGAAGCCTAAATGAGCATTAATTTGACTACACAACTTATTCCTATGAAGATACATTCAAAGTAAAAAAACGGGCTCAACTCGGACTGAAAGTGCATTTAAAGCAATAAAAACTGAAAATGAGTGTCACGCCTAAACCAAAGGACTTATGCACACATTTCAACATGTATTTAGTTCAGGTTGACCTCCTGAAGCCTAAATGAGCATTAATTTGACTACACAACTCATTCCTATGAAGATATATTCAAAGTCACAAAACGTGCTCAACTAGGCCTGAAAGTGCATTTAAAGCAATAAAAACTCAAAATGAGTGTCACGCCTAAACCAAAGGACTTATGCACAAATTTCAACATGTATTTAGTTCAGGTTGACATTCTGAAGCCTAAATGAGCATTAATTTGACTACACAACTTATTCCTATGAAGATACATTCAAAGTAAAAAAACGGGCTCAACTCGGACTGAAAGTGCATTTAAAGCAATAAAAACTGAAAATGAGTGTCACGCCTAAACCAAAGGACTTATGCACACATTTCAACATGTATTTAGTTCAGGTTGACCTCCTGAAGCCTAAATGAGCATTAATTTGACTACACAACTCATTCCTATGAAGATATATTCAAAGTCAAAAAACGTGCTCAACTAGGCCTGAAAGTGCATTTAAAGCAATAAAAACTCAAAATGAGTGTCACGCCTAAACCAAAGGACTTATGCACACATTTCAACATGTATTTAGTTCAGGTTGACATTCTGAAGCCTAAACGAGCATTAATTTGACTACACAACTTATTCCTATGAATATACATTCAAAGTAAAAAAACGGGCTCAACTCGGACTGAAAGTGCATTTAAAGCAATAAAAACTGAAAATGAGTGTCACGCCTAAACCAAAGGACTTATACACACATTTCAACATGTATTTAGTTCAGGTTGACCTCCTGAAGCCTAAATGAGCATTAATTTGACTACACAACTCATTCCTATGAAGGTACATTCAAAGTCACAAAACGTGCTCAACTAGGCCTGAAAGTGCATTTAAAGCAATAAAAACTCAAAATGAGTGTCACGCCTAAACCAAAGGACTTATGCACACATTTCAACATGTATTTAGTTCAGGTTGACATTCTGAAGCCTAAATGAGCATTAATTTGACTACACAACTTATTCCTATGAAGATACATTCAAAGTAAAAAAACGGGCTCAACTCGGACTGAAAGTGCATTTAAAGCAATAAAAACTGAAAATGAGTGTCACGCCTAAACCAAAGGACTTATGCACACATTTCAACATGTATTTAGTTCAGGTTGACATTCTGAAGCCTAAATGAGCATTAATTTGATCACACAACTCATTCCTATGAAGGAACATTCAAAGTAAAAAAACGGGCTCAACTCGGACTGAAAGTGCATTTAAAGCAATAAAAACTGAAAATGAGTGTCACGCCTAAACCAAAGGACTTATGCACACATTTCAACATGTATTTAGTTCAGGTTGACATTCTGAAGCCTAAATGAGCATTAATTTGACTACACAACTTATTCCTATGAAGATACATTCAAAGTAAAAAAACGTGCTCTACTCGGCCTGAAAATGCATTTAAAGCAATAAAAACTCAAAATGAGTGTCACGCCTAAACCAAAGGCCTTATGCACACATTTCAACATGTATTTAGTTCAGGTTGACCTCCTGAAGCCTAAATGAGCATTAATTTGACTACACAACTCATTCCTATGAAGGAACATTCAAAGGAAAAAAACGGGCTCAACTCGGACTGAAAGTACATTTAAAGCAATAAAAACTGAAAATGAGTGTCACGCCTAAACCAAAGGACTTATGCACACATTTCAACATGTATTTAGTTCAGGTTGACCTCCTGAAGCCTAAATGAGCATTAATTTGACTACACAACTCATTCCTATGAAGGTACATTAAAAGTCACAAAACGTGCTCAACTAGGCCTGAAAGTGCATTTAAAGCAATAAAAACTCAAAATGAGTGTCACGCCTAAACCAAAGGACTTATGCACACATTTAGACATGTATTTAGTTCAGGTTGACCTCCTGAAGCCTAAATCACCATTAATTTGATCACACAACTCATTCCTATGAAGATACATTCAAACTCAGAAACGTGCTCTACTCGGCCTGAAAATGCATTTAAAGCAATAAAAACTGAAAATGAGTGTCACGCCTAAACCAAAGGACTTATGCACACATTTCAACACGTATTTAGTTCAGGTTGACCTCCTGAAGCCTAAATGAGCATTAATTTGACTACACAACTCATTCCTATGAAGGAACATTCAAAGTTAAAAAACGGGCTCAACTCGGACTGAAAGTGCATTTAAAGCAATAAAAACTGAAAATGAGTGTCACGCCTAAACCAAAGGACTTATGCACACATTTCAACATGTATTTAGTTCAGGTTGACCTCCTGAAGCCTAAATGAGCATTATTTTGTCAATACAAATCATTCCTATGAAGGTACATTCAAAGTCACAAAACGTTCTCAACTAGGCCTGAAAGTGCATTTAAAGCAATAAAATCTCAAAATGATTGTCACGCCTAAACCAAAGGACTTATGCACACATTTCAACATGTATTTAATTCAGGTTGACCTCCTGAAGCCTAAATGAGCATTAATTTGACTACACAACTCATTCCTATGAAGGTACATTCAAAGTCACAAAACGTGCTCAACTAGGCCTGAAAGTGCATTTAAAGCAATAAAAACTCAAAATGAGTGTCACGCCTAAACCAAAGGACTTATGCACACATTTCAACATGTATTTAGTTCAGGTTGACCTCCTGAAGCCTAAATCACCATTAATTTGACTACACAACTTATTCCTATGAAGATACATTCAAAGTAAAAAAACGGGCTCAACTCGGACTGAAAGTGCATTTAAAGCAATAAAAACTGAAAATGAGTGTCACGCCTAAACCAAAGGACTTATGCACACATTTCAACATGTATTTAGTTCAGGTTGACGTCCTGAAGTCTAAATGAGCATTAATTTGACTACACAACTCATTCCTATGAAGGTACATTCAAAGTCACAAAACGTGCTCAACTAGGCCTGAAAGTGCATTTAAAGCAATAAAAACTCAAAATGAGTGTCACGCCTAAACCAAAGGACTTATGCACAAATTTCAACATGTATTTAGTTCAGGTTGACATTCTGAAGCCTAAATGAGCATTAATTTGACTACACAACTTATTCCTATGAAGATACATTCAAAGTAAAAAAACGGGCTCAACTCGGACTGAAAGTGCATTTAAAGCAATAAAAACTGAAAATGAGTGTCATGCCTAAACCAAAGGACTTATGCACACATTTCAACATGTATTTAGTTCAGGTTGACCTCCTGAAGCCTAAATGAGCATTAATTTGACTACACAACTCATTCCTATGAAGATATATTCAAAGTCACAAAACGTGCTCAACTAGGCCTGAAAGTGCATTTAAAGCAATAAAAACTCAAAATGAGTGTCACGCCTAAACCAAAGGACTTATGCACACATTTCAACATGTATTTAGTTCAGGTTGACCTCCTGAAGCCTAAATGAGCATTAATTTGACTACACAACTCATTCCTATGAAGATATATTCAAAGTCACAAAAGGTGCTCAACTCGGCCTGAAAGTGCATTTAAAGCAATAAAAACTGAAAATGAGTGTCACGCCTAAACCAAAGGATTATGCACACATTTCAACATGTATTTAGTTCAGGTTGACCTCCTGAAGCCTAAATGAGCATTAATTTGACTACACAACTCATTCCTATGAAGGTACATTAAAAGTCACAAAACGTGCTCAACTAGGCCTGAAAGTGCATTTAAAGCAATAAAAACTCAAAATCAGTGTCACGCCTAAACCAAAGGACTTATGCACACATTTCAACATGTATTTAGTTCAGGTTGACCTCCTGAAGCCTAAATCACCATTAATTTGATCACACAACTCATTCCTATGAAGATACATTCAAACTCAGAAACGTGCTCTACTCGGCCTGAAAATGCATTTAAAGCAATAAAAACTGAAAATGAGTGTCACGCCTAAACCAAAGGACTTATGCACACATTTCAACACGTATTTAGTTCAGGTTGACCTCCTGAAGCCTAAATGAGCATTAATTTGACTACACAACTCATTCCTATGAAGGAACATTCAAAGTAAAAAAACGGGCTCAACTCGGACTGAAAGTGCATTTAAAGCAATAAAAACTGAAAATGAGTGTCACGCCTAAACCAAAGGACTTATGCACACATTTCAACATGTATTTAGTTCAGGTTGACCTCCTGAAGCCTAAATGAGCATTATTTTGTCAATACAAATCATTCCTATGAAGGTACATTCAAAGTCACAAAACGTTCTCAACTAGGCCTGAAAGTGCATTTAAAGCAATAAAATCTCAAAATGATTGTCACGCCTAAACCAAAGGACTTATGCACACATTTCAACATGTATTTAATTCAGGTTGACCTCCTGAAGCCTAAATGAGCATTAATTTGACTACACAACTCATTCCTATGAAGGTACATTCAAAGTCACAAAACGTGCTCAACTAGGCCTGAAAGTGCATTTAAAGCAATAAAAACTCAAAATGAGTGTCACGCCTAAACCAAAGGACTTATGCACACATTTCAACATGTATTTAGTTCAGGTTGACCTCCTGAAGCCTAAATCACCATTAATTTGACTACACAACTTATTCTTATGAAGATACATTCAAAGTAAAAAAACGGGCTCAACTCGGACTGAAAGTGCATTTAAAGCAATAAAAACTGAAAATGAGTGTCACGCCTAAACCAAAGGACTTATGCACAAATTTCAACATGTATTTAGTTCAGGTTGACGTCCTGAAGCCTAAATGAGCATTAATTTGACTACACAACTCATTCCTATGAAGGTACATTCAAAGTCACAAAACGTGCTCAACTAGGCCTGAAAGTGCATTTAAAGCAATAAAAACTCAAAATGAGTGTCACGCCTAAACCAAAGGACTTATGCACAAATTTCAACATGTATTTAGTTCAGGTTGACATTTTGAAGCCTAAATGAGCATTAATTTGACTACACAACTTACTCCTATGAAGATACATTCAAAGTAAAAAAACGGGCTCAACTCGGACTGAAAGTGCATTTAAAGCAATAAAAACTGAAAATGAGTGTCACGCCTAAACCAAAGGACTTATGCACACATTTCAACATGTATTTAGTTCAGGTTGACCTCCTGAAGCCTAAATGAGCATTAATTTGACTACACAACTCATTCCTATGAAGATATATTCAAAGTCACAAAACGTGCTCAACTAGGCCTGAAAGTGCATTTAAAGCAATAAAAACTCAAAATGAGTGTCACGCCTAAACCAAAGGACTTATGCACACATTTCAACATGTATTTAGTTCAGGTTGACCTCCTGAAGCCTAAATGAGCATTAATTTGACTACACAACTCATTCCTATGAAGATATATTCAAAGTCACAAAACGTGCTCAACTCGGCCTGAAAGTGCATTTAAAGCAATAAAAACTGAAAATGAGTGTCACGCCTAAACCAAAGGATTATGCACACATTTCAACATGTATTTAGTTCAGGTTGACCTCCTGAAGCCTAAATGAGCATTAATTTGACTACACAACTCATTCCTATGAAGGTACATTCAAAGTCACAAAACGTGCTCAACTAGGCCTGAAAGTGCATTTAAAGCAATAAAAACTCAAAATGAGTGTCACGCCTAAACCAAAGGACTTATGCACACATTTCAACATGTATTTAGTTCAGGTTGACCTCCTGAAGCCTAAATCACCATTAATTTGATCACACAACTCATTCCTATGAAGATACATTCAAACTCAGAAACGTGCTCTACTCGGCCTGAAAATGCATTTAAAGCAATAAAAACTGTAAATGAGTGTCACGCCTAAACCAAAGGACTTATGCACACATTTCAACACGTATTTAGTTCAGGTTGACCTCCTGAAGCCTAAATGAGCATTAATTTGACTACACAACTCATTCCTATGAAGGAACATTCAAAGTAAAAAAACGGGCTCAACTCGGACTGAAAGTGCATTTAAAGCAATAAAAACTGAAAATGAGTGTCACGCCTAAACCAAAGGACTTATGCACACATTTCAACATGTATTTAGTTCAGGTTGACATTCTGAAGCCTAAATGAGCATTAATTTGACTACACAACTTATTCCTATGAATATACATTCAAAGTAAAAAAACGGGCTCAACTCGGACTGAAAGTGCATTTAAAGCAATAAAAACTGAAAATGAGTGTCACGCCTAAACCAAAGGACTTATACACACATTTCAACATGTATTTAGTTCAGGTTGACCTCCTGAAGCCTAAATGAGCATTAATTTGACTACACAACTCATTCCTATGAAGGTACATTCAAAGTCACAAAACGTGCTCAACTAGGCCTGAAAGTGCATTTAAAGCAATAAAAACTCAAAATGAGTGTCACGCCTAAACCAAAGGACTTATGCACACATTTCAACACGTATTTAGTTCAGGTTGACATTCTGAAGCCTAAATGAGCATTAATTTGATCACACAACTCATTCCTATGAAGGAACATTCAAAGTAAAAAAACGGGCTCAACTCGGACTGAAAGTGCATTTAAAGCAATAAAAACTGAAAATGAGTGTCACGCCTAAACCAAAGGACTTATGCACACATTTCAACATGTATTTAGTTCAGGTTGACATTCTGAAGCCTAAATGAGCATTAATTTGACTACACAACTTATTCCTATGAAGATACATTCAAAGTAAAAAAACGTGCTCTACTCGGCCTGAAAATGCATTTAAAGCAATAAAAACTCAAAATGAGTGTCACGCCTAAACCAAAGGCCTTATGCACACATTTCAACATGTATTTAGTTCAGGTTGACCTCCTGAAGCCTAAATGAGCATTAATTTGACTACACAACTCATTCCTATGAAGGAACATTCAAAGGAAAAAAACGGGCTCAACTCGGACTGAAAGTACATTTAAAGCAATAAAAACTGAAAATGAGTGTCACGCCTAAACCAAAGGACTTATGCACACATTTCAACATGTATTTAGTTCAGGTTGACCTCCTGAAGCCTAAATGAGCATTAATTTGACTACACAACTCATTCCTATGAAGGTACATTAAAAGTCACAAAACGTGCTCAACTAGGCCTGAAAGTGCATTTAAAGCAATAAAAACTCAAAATGAGTGTCACGCCTAAACCAAAGGACTTATGCACACATTTCAACATGTATTTAGTTCAGGTTGACCTCCTGAAGCCTAAATCACCATTAATTTGATCACACAACTCATTCCTATGAAGATACATTCAAACTCAGAAACGTGCTCTACTCGGCCTGAAAATGCATTTAAAGCAATAAAAACTGAAAATGAGTGTCACGCCTAAACCAAAGGACTTATGCACACATTTCAACACGTATTTAGTTCAGGTTGACGTCCTGAAGCCTAAATGAGCATTAATTTGACTACACAACTCATTCCTATGAAGGAACATTCAAAGTAAAAAAACGGGCTCAACTCGGACTGAAAGTGCATTTAAAGCAATAAAAACTGAAAATGAGTGTCACGCCTAAACCAAAGGACTTATGCACACATTTCAACATGTATTTAGTTCAGGTTGACCTCCTGAAGCCTAAATGAGCATTATTTTGTCAATACAAATCATTCCTATGAAGGTACATTCAAAGTCACAAAACGTTCTCAACTAGGCCTGAAAGTGCATTTAAAGCAATAAAATCTCAAAATGATTGTCACGCCTAAACCAAAGGACTTATGCACACATTTCAACATGTATTTAATTCAGGTTGACCTCCTGAAGCCTAAATGAGCATTAATTTGACTACACAACTCATTCCTATGAAGGTACATTCAAAGTCACAAAACGTGCTCAACTAGGCCTGAAAGTGCATTTAAAGCAATAAAAACTCAAAATGAGTGTCACGCCTAAACCAAAGGACTTATGCACACATTTCAACATGTATTTAGTTCAGGTTGACCTCCTGAAGCCTAAATCACCATTAATTTGACTACACAACTTATTCCTATGAAGATACATTCAAAGTAAAAAAACGGGCTCAACTCGGACTGAAAGTGCATTTAAAGCAATAAAAACTGAAAATGAGTGTCACGCCTAAACCAAAGGACTTATGCACACATTTCAACATGTATTTAGTTCAGGTTGACGTCCTGAAGTCTAAATGAGCATTAATTTGACTACACAACTCATTCCTATGAAGGTACATTCAAAGTCACAAAACGTGCTCAACTAGGCCTGAAAGTGCATTTAAAGCAATAAAAACTCAAAATGAGTGTCACGCCTAAACCAAAGGACTTATGCACAAATTTCAACATGTATTTAGTTCAGGTTGACATTCTGAAGCCTAAATGAGCATTAATTTGACTACACAACTTATTCCTATGAAGATACATTCAAAGTAAAAAAACGGGCTCAACTCGGACTGAAAGTGCATTTAAAGCAATAAAAACTGAAAATGAGTGTCACGCCTAAACCAAAGGACTTATGCACACATTTCAACATGTATTTAGTTCAGGTTGACCTCCTGAAGCCTAAATGAGCATTAATTTGACTACACAACTCATTCCTATGAAGATATATTCAAAGTCACAAAACGTGCTCAACTAGGCCTGAAAGTGCATTTAAAGCAATAAAAACTCAAAATGAGTGTCACGCCTAAACCAAAGGACTTATGCACACATTTCAACATGTATTTAGTTCAGGTTGACCTCCTGAAGCCTAAATGAGCATTAATTTGACTACACAACTCATTCCTATGAAGATATATTCAAAGTCACAAAAGGTGCTCAACTCGGCCTGAAAGTGCATTTAAAGCAATAAAAACTGAAAATGAGTGTCACGCCTAAACCAAAGGATTATGCACACATTTCAACATGTATTTAGTTCAGGTTGACCTCCTGAAGCCTAAATGAGCATTAATTTGACTACACAACTCATTCCTATGAAGGTACATTAAAAGTCACAAAACGTGCTCAACTAGGCCTGAAAGTGCATTTAAAGCAATAAAAACTCAAAATGAGTGTCACGCCTAAACCAAAGGACTTATGCACACATTTCAACATGTATTTAGTTCAGGTTGACCTCCTGAAGCCTAAATCACCATTAATTTGATCACACAACTCATTCCTATGAAGATACATTCAAACTCAGAAACGTGCTCTACTCGGCCTGAAAATGCATTTAAAGCAATAAAAACTGAAAATGAGTGTCACGCCTAAACCAAAGGACTTATGCACACATTTCAACACGTATTTAGTTCAGGTTGACCTCCTGAAGCCTAAATGAGCATTAATTTGACTACACAACTCATTCCTATGAAGGAACATTCAAAGTAAAAAAACGGGCTCAACTCGGACTGAAAGTGCATTTAAAGCAATAAAAACTGAAAATGAGTGTCACGCCTAAACCAAAGGACTTATGCACACATTTCAACATGTATTTAGTTCAGGTTGACCTCCTGAAGCCTAAATGAGCATTATTTTGTCAATACAAATCATTCCTATGAAGGTACATTCAAAGTCACAAAACGTTCTCAACTAGGCCTGAAAGTGCATTTAAAGCAATAAAATCTCAAAATGATTGTCACGCCTAAACCAAAGGACTTATGCACACATTTCAACATGTATTTAATTCAGGTTGACCTCCTGAAGCCTAAATGAGCATTAATTTGACTACACAACTCATTCCTATGAAGGTACATTCAAAGTCACAAAACGTGCTCAACTAGGCCTGAAAGTGCATTTAAAGCAATAAAAACTCAAAATGAGTGTCACGCCTAAACCAAAGGACTTATGCACACATTTCAACATGTATTTAGTTCAGGTTGACCTCCTGAAGCCTAAATCACCATTAATTTGACTACACAACTTATTCTTATGAAGATACATTCAAAGTAAAAAAACGGGCTCAACTCGGACTGAAAGTGCATTTAAAGCAATAAAAACTGAAAATGAGTGTCACGCCTAAACCAAAGGACTTATGCACAAATTTCAACATGTATTTAGTTCAGGTTGACGTCCTGAAGCCTAAATGAGCATTAATTTGACTACACAACTCATTCCTATGAAGGTACATTCAAAGTCACAAAACGTGCTCAACTAGGCCTGAAAGTGCATTTAAAGCAATAAAAACTCAAAATGAGTGTCACGCCTAAACCAAAGGACTTATGCACAAATTTCAACATGTATTTAGTTCAGGTTGACATTCTGAAGCCTAAATGAGCATTAATTTGACTACACAACTTACTCCTATGAAGATACATTCAAAGTAAAAAAACGGGCTCAACTCGGACTGAAAGTGCATTTAAAGCAATAAAAACTGAAAATGAGTGTCACGCCTAAACCAAAGGACTTATGCACACATTTCAACATGTATTTAGTTCAGGTTGACCTCCTGAAGCCTAAATGAGCATTAATTTGACTACACAACTCATTCCTATGAAGATATATTCAAAGTCACAAAACGTGCTCAACTAGGCCTGAAAATGCATTTAAAGCAATAAAAACTCAAAATGAGTGTCACGCCTAAACCAAAGGACTTATGCACACATTTCAACATGTATTTAGTTCAGGTTGACCTCCTGAAGCCTAAATGAGCATTAATTTGACTACACAACTCATTCCTATGAAGATATATTCAAAGTCACAAAACGTGCTCAACTCGGCCTGAAAGTGCATTTAAAGCAATAAAAACTGAAAATGAGTGTCACGCCTAAACCAAAGGATTATGCACACATTTCAACATGTATTTAGTTCAGGTTGACCTCCTGAAGCCTAAATGAGCATTAATTTGACTACACAACTCATTCCTATGAAGGTACATTCAAAGTCACAAAACGTGCTCAACTAGGCCTGAAAGTGCATTTAAAGCAATAAAAACTCAAAATGAGTGTCACGCCTAAACCAAAGGACTTATGCACACATTTCAACATGTATTTAGTTCAGGTTGACCTCCTGAAGCCTAAATCACCATTAATTTGATCACACAACTCATTCCTATGAAGATACATTCAAACTCAGAAACGTGCTCTACTCGGCCTGAAAATGCATTTAAAGCAATAAAAACTGAAAATGAGTGTCACGCCTAAACCAAAGGACTTATGCACACATTTCAACACGTATTTAGTTCAGGTTGACCTCCTGAAGCCTAAATGAGCATTAATTTGACTACACAACTCATTCCTATGAAGGAACATTCAAAGTAAAAAAACGGGCTCAACTCGGACTGAAAGTGCATTTAAAGCAATAAAAACTGAAAATGAGTGTCACGCCTAAACCAAAGGACTTATGCACACATTTCAACATGTATTTAGTTCAGGTTGACATTCTGGAGCCTAAATGAGCATTAATTTGATCACACAACTCATTCCTATGAAGGAACATTCAAAGTAAAAAAACGGGCTCAACTCGGACTGAAAGTGCATTTAAAGCAATAAAAACTGAAAATGAGTGTCACGCCTAAACCAAAGGACTTATGCACACATTTCAACATGTATTTAGTTCAGGTTGACGTCCTGAAGTCTAAATGAGCATTAATTTGACTACACAACTCATTCCTATGAAGGTACATTCAAAGTCACAAAACGTGCTCAACTAGGCCTGAAAGTGCATTTAAAGCAATAAAAACTCAAAATGAGTGTCACGCCTAAACCAAAGGACTTATGCACAAATTTCAACATGTATTTAGTTCAGGTTGACATTCTGAAGCCTAAATGAGCATTAATTTGACTACACAACTTATTCCTATGAAGATACATTCAAAGTAAAAAAACGGGCTCAACTCGGACTGAAAGTGCATTTAAAGCAATAAAAACTGAAAATGAGTGTCACGCCTAAACCAAAGGACTTATGCACACATTTCAACATGTATTTAGTTCAGGTTGACCTCCTGAAGCCTAAATGAGCATTAATTTGACTACACAACTCATTCCTATGAAGATATATTCAAAGTCACAAAACGTGCTCAACTAGGCCTGAAAGTGCATTTAAAGCAATAAAAACTCAAAATGAGTGTCACGCCTAAACCAAAGGACTTATGCACACATTTCAACATGTATTTAGTTCAGGTTGACCTCCTGAAGCCTAAATGAGCATTAATTTGACTACACAACTCATTCCTATGAAGATATATTCAAAGTCACAAAAGGTGCTCAACTCGGCCTGAAAGTGCATTTAAAGCAATAAAAACTGAAAATGAGTGTCACGCCTAAACCAAAGGATTATGCACACATTTCAACATGTATTTAGTTCAGGTTGACCTCCTGAAGCCTAAATGAGCATTAATTTGACTACACAACTCATTCCTATGAAGGTACATTAAAAGTCACAAAACGTGCTCAACTAGGCCTGAAAGTGCATTTAAAGCAATAAAAACTCAAAATGAGTGTCACGCCTAAACCAAAGGACTTATGCACACATTTCAACATGTATTTAGTTCAGGTTGACCTCCTGAAGCCTAAATCACCATTAATTTGATCACACAACTCATTCCTATGAAGATACATTCAAACTCAGAAACGTGCTCTACTCGGCCTGAAAATGCATTTAAAGCAATAAAAACTGAAAATGAGTGTCACGCCTAAACCAAAGGACTTATGCACACATTTCAACACGTATTTAGTTCAGGTTGACCTCCTGAAGCCTAAATGAGCATTAATTTGACTACACAACTCATTCCTATGAAGGAACATTCAAAGTAAAAAAACGGGCTCAACTCGGACTGAAAGTGCATTTAAAGCAATAAAAACTGAAAATGAGTGTCACGCCTAAACCAAAGGACTTATGCACACATTTCAACATGTATTTAGTTCAGGTTGACCTCCTGAAGCCTAAATGAGCATTATTTTGTCAATACAAATCATTCCTATGAAGGTACATTCAAAGTCACAAAACGTTCTCAACTAGGCCTGAAAGTGCATTTAAAGCAATAAAATCTCAAAATGATTGTCACGCCTAAACCAAAGGACTTATGCACACATTTCAACATGTATTTAATTCAGGTTGACCTCCTGAAGCCTAAATGAGCATTAATTTGACTACACAACTCATTCCTATGAAGGTACATTCAAAGTCACAAAACGTGCTCAACTAGGCCTGAAAGTGCATTTAAAGCAATAAAAACTCAAAATGAGTGTCACGCCTAAACCAAAGGACTTATGCACACATTTCAACATGTATTTAGTTCAGGTTGACCTCCTGAAGCCTAAATGAGCATTAATTTGACTACACAACTTATTCTTATGAAGATACATTCAAAGTAAAAAAACGGGCTCAACTCGGACTGAAAGTGCATTTAAAGCAATAAAAACTGAAAATGAGTGTCACGCCTAAACCAAAGGACTTATGCACAAATTTCAACATGTATTTAGTTCAGGTTGACGTCCTGAAGCCTAAATGAGCATTAATTTGACTACACAACTCATTCCTATGAAGGTACATTCAAAGTCACAAAACGTGCTCAACTAGGCCTGAAAGTGCATTTAAAGCAATAAAAACTCAAAATGAGTGTCACGCCTAAACCAAAGGACTTATGCACAAATTTCAACATGTATTTAGTTCAGGTTGACATTCTGAAGCCTAAATGAGCATTAATTTGACTACACAACTTACTCCTATGAAGATACATTCAAAGTAAAAAAACGGGCTCAACTCGGACTGAAAGTGCATTTAAAGCAATAAAAACTGAAAATGAGTGTCACGCCTAAACCAAAGGACTTATGCACACATTTCAACATGTATTTAGTTCAGGTTGACCTCCTGAAGCCTAAATGAGCATTAATTTGACTACACAACTCATTCCTATGAAGATATATTCAAAGTCACAAAACGTGCTCAACTAGGCCTGAAAATGCATTTAAAGCAATAAAAACTCAAAATGAGTGTCACGCCTAAACCAAAGGACTTATGCACACATTTCAACATGTATTTAGTTCAGGTTGACCTCCTGAAGCCTAAATGAGCATTAATTTGACTACACAACTCATTCCTATGAAGATATATTCAAAGTCACAAAACGTGCTCAACTCGGCCTGAAAGTGCATTTAAAGCAATAAAAACTGAAAATGAGTGTCACGCCTAAACCAAAGGATTATGCACACATTTCAACATGTATTTAGTTCAGGTTGACCTCCTGAAGCCTAAATGAGCATTAATTTGACTACACAACTCATTCCTATGAAGGTACATTCAAAGTCACAAAACGTGCTCAACTAGGCCTGAAAGTGCATTTAAAGCAATAAAAACTCAAAATGAGTGTCACGCCTAAACCAAAGGACTTATGCACACATTTCAACATGTATTTAGTTCAGGTTGACCTCCTGAAGCCTAAATCACCATTAATTTGATCACACAACTCATTCCTATGAAGATACATTCAAACTCAGAAACGTGCTCTACTCGGCCTGAAAATGCATTTAAAGCAATAAAAACTGAAAATGAGTGTCACGCCTAAACCAAATGACTTATGCACACATTTCAACACGTATTTAGTTCAGGTTGACCTCCTGAAGCCTAAATGAGCATTAATTTGACTACACAACTCATTCCTATGAAGGAACATTCAAAGTAAAAAAACGGGCTCAACTCGGACTGAAAGTGCATTTAAAGCAATAAAAACTGAAAATGAGTGTCACGCCTAAACCAAAGGACTTATGCACACATTTCAACATGTATTTAGTTCAGGTTGACATTCTGAAGCCTAAATGAGCATTAATTTGACTACACAACTTATTCCTATGAATATACATTCAAAGTAAAAAAACGGGCTCAACTCGGACTGAAAGTGCATTTAAAGCAATAAAAACTGAAAATGAGTGTCACGCCTAAACCAAAGGACTTATACACACATTTCAACATGTATTTAGTTCAGGTTGACCTCCTGAAGCCTAAATGAGCATTAATTTGACTACACAACTCATTCCTATGAAGGTACATTCAAAGTAAAAAAACGTGCTCTACTCGGCCTGAAAATGCATTTAAAGCAATAAAAACTCAAAATGAGTGTCACGCCTAAACCAAAGGCCTTATGCACACATTTCAACATGTATTTAGTTCAGGTTGACCTCCTGAAGCCTAAATGAGCATTAATTTGACTACACAACTTATTCCTATGAAGATACATTCAAAGTAAAAAAACGGGCTCAACTCGGACTGAAAGTGCATTTAAAGCAATAAAAACTGAAAATGAGTGTCACGCCTAAACCAAAGGACTTATGCACACATTTCAACATGTATTTAGTTCAGGTTGACCTCCTGAAGCTTAAATGAGCATTAATTTGACTACACAACCCATTCCTATGAAGGTACATTCAAAGTCACAAAACGTGCTCTACTCGGCCTGAAAATGCATTTAAAGCAAGAAAAAATCAAAATGAGTGTCACGCCTAAACCAAAGGCCTTATGCACACATTTCAACATGTATTTAGTTTAGGTTGACCTCCTGAAGCCTAAATGAGCATTAATTTGATCACACAACTCATTCCCATGAAGATACATTCAAAGTCAGTAAGTGCCCTGCTCTGTCTGAAAATGCATTTGAATCAATAAAAACTAAAATTGAGTGTCATGCCTAAACCAAAGGACGTCTGCACACATTTCAACGTCTAAAGTGTTGTTTCCGATGCGTGCTAGTGTATGTGTGCGTGCGTGTGTGAGAGTGTGTAGGTGTGTGCGTGTGTTTGTGTGTGTTTGTGTGGGTGCGTGCGTGTGTGTGTGCGTGTGTGTGTTGTGCGCACCCCCCCCCCCCCAAAAAAAGTACTGTATTCGGATAAAAATGACGAATTACTCAGAGGTTTTAACTTTTGCTTGCACTTGATTTGTTCTGACGCCGACGACGTCCACCAATGACAGCCCGAGTGGATCTAGCCCACGTGGTGTGAGAGCAGGGGGAGGTGAAAAGATGCAAAGCCTAGGTGATTGGCTGTGCATCTTTCAGTCTTCCACGTGGGTTAGTCTTTGATCTTCAATCAGTGTCCAAATGTTGTTTACATGCGTAGCGTGTGCGGATGTGTGTGCCTCTCATGAGTTTGTGTGTGTGTTTGCGCGCGCGTGATCGTGTGCCCATACATGTGTGAGTGTTTCTTTGATCTAAATCATCGTTGGTGTGTTGTTTACGATACGTGCTCGTCTGTGCGTACGTTTGTGTGAGGTGTGTGCGTGCTTTTGTGTGTGTGCTTGCTGCGTGCTGGCGCGCTCGTACGCGTGTGTGTCACAGAGAAAGAGAGGGAGCGGGATCGCTGGCCTGTATGTGTGAAACACACAGGACATTTGTAATTTCGTCCCTTTCACATTTTTTGGCTTTTTTAAAAATAAAACTTATTTTCATCAATGGTTCATAATGAGTGTCACGCCTAGACCAAATGACTTATGCACACATTTCAACATTTATTTAGTTCAGGTTGACCTCCTGAAGCCTAAATCACCGTTAATTTGATCACACAACTCATTCCTATGAAGATACATTCAAACTCAGAAACGGGCTCAACTCGGACTGAAAGTGCATTTAAAGCAATAAAAACTGAAAATGAGTGTCACGCCTAAACCAAAGGACTTATGCACACATTTCAACATGTATTTAGTTCAGGTTGACATTCTGAAGCCTAAATGAGCATTAATTTGATCACACAACTCATTCCTATGAAGGAACATTCAAAGTAAAAAAACGGGCTCAACTCGGACTGAAAGTGCATTTAAAGCAATAAAAACTGAAAATGAGTGTCACGCCTAAACCAAAGGACTTATGCACACATTTCAACATGTATTTAGTTCAGGTTGACATTCTGAAGCCTAAATGAGCATTAATTTGACTACACAACTTATTCCTATGAAGATACATTCAAAGTAAAAAAACGTGCTCTACTCGGCCTGAAAATGCATTTAAAGCAATAAAAACTCAAAATGAGTGTCACGCCTAAACCAAAGGCCTTATGCACACATTTCAACATGTATTTAGTTCAGGTTGACCTCCTGAAGCCTAAATGAGCATTAATTTGACTACACAACTCATTCCTATGAAGGAACATTCAAAGGAAAAAAACGGGCTCAACTCGGACTGAAAGTACATTTAAAGCAATAAAAACTGAAAATGAGTGTCACGCCTAAACCAAAGGACTTATGCACACATTTCAACATGTATTTAGTTCAGGTTGACCTCCTGAAGCCTAAATGAGCATTAATTTGACTACACAACTCATTCCTATGAAGGTACATTAAAAGTCACAAAACGTGCTCAACTAGGCCTGAAAGTGCATTTAAAGCAATAAAAACTCAAAATGAGTGTCACGCCTAAACCAAAGGACTTATGCACACATTTCAACATGTATTTAGTTCAGGTTGACCTCCTGAAGCCTAAATCACCATTAATTTGATCACACAACTCATTCCTATGAAGATACATTCAAACTCAGAAACGTGCTCTACTCGGCCTGAAAATGCATTTAAAGCAATAAAAACTGAAAATGAGTGTCACGCCTAAACCAAAGGACTTATGCACACATTTCAACATGTATTTAGTTCAGGTTGACCTCCTGAAGCCTAAATGAGCATTATTTTGTCAATACAAATCATTCCTATGAAGGTACATTCAAAGTCACAAAACGTTCTCAACTAGGCCTGAAAGTGCATTTAAAGCAATAAAATCTCAAAATGATTGTCACGCCTAAACCAAAGGACTTATGCACACATTTCAACATGTATTTAATTCAGGTTGACCTCCTGAAGCCTAAATGAGCATTAATTTGACTACACAACTCATTCCTATGAAGGTACATTCAAAGTCACAAAACGTGCTCAACTAGGCCTGAAAGTGCATTTAAAGCAATAAAAACTCAAAATGAGTGTCACGCCTAAACCAAAGGACTTATGCACACATTTCAACATGTATTTAGTTCAGGTTGACCTCCTGAAGCCTAAATCACCATTAATTTGACTACACAACTTATTCCTATGAAGATACATTCAAAGTAAAAAAACGGGCTCAACTCGGACTGAAAGTGCATTTAAAGCAATAAAAACTGAAAATGAGTGTCACGCCTAAACCAAAGGACTTATGCACACATTTCAACATGTATTTAGTTCAGGTTGACGTCCTGAAGTCTAAATGAGCATTAATTTGACTACACAACTCATTCCTATGAAGGTACATTCAAAGTCACAAAACGTGCTCAACTAGGCCTGAAAGTGCATTTAAAGCAATAAAAACTCAAAATGAGTGTCACGCCTAAACCAAAGGACTTATGCACAAATTTCAACATGTATTTAGTTCAGGTTGACATTCTGAAGCCTAAATGAGCATTAATTTGACTACACAACTTATTCCTATGAAGATACATTCAAAGTAAAAAAACGGGCTCAACTCGGACTGAAAGTGCATTTAAAGCAATAAAAACTGAAAATGAGTGTCACGCCTAAACCAAAGGACTTATGCACACATTTCAACATGTATTTAGTTCAGGTTGACCTCCTGAAGCCTAAATGAGCATTAATTTGACTACACAACTCATTCCTATGAAGATATATTCAAAGTCACAAAACGTGCTCAACTAGGCCTGAAAGTGCATTTAAAGCAATAAAAACTCAAAATGAGTGTCACGCCTAAACCAAAGGACTTATGCACACATTTCAACATGTATTTAGTTCAGGTTGACCTCCTGAAGCCTAAATGAGCATTAATTTGACTACACAACTCATTCCTATGAAGATATATTCAAAGTCACAAAACGTGCTCAACTCGGCCTGAAAGTGCATTTAAAGCAATAAAAACTGAAAATGAGTGTCACGCCTAAACCAAAGGATTATGCACACATTTCAACATGTATTTAGTTCAGGTTGACCTCCTGAAGCCTAAATGAGCATTAATTTGACTACACAACTCATTCCTATGAAGGTACATTAAAAGTCACAAAACGTGCTCAACTAGGCCTGAAAGTGCATTTAAAGCAATAAAAACTCAAAATGAGTGTCACGCCTAAACCAAAGGACTTATGCACACATTTCAACATGTATTTAGTTCAGGTTGACCTCCTGAAGCCTAAATCACCATTAATTTGATCACACAACTCATTCCTATGAAGATACATTCAAACTCAGAAACGTGCTCTACTCGGCCTGAAAATGCATTTAAAGCAATAAAAACTGAAAATGAGTGTCACGCCTAAACCAAAGGACTTATGCACACATTTCAACACGTATTTAGTTCAGGTTGACCTCCTGAAGCCTAAATGAGCATTAATTTGACTACACAACTCATTCCTATGAAGGAACATTCAAAGTAAAAAAACGGGCTCAACTCGGACTGAAAGTGCATTTAAAGCAATAAAAACTGAAAATGAGTGTCACGCCTAAACCAAAGGACTTATGCACACATTTCAACATGTATTTAGTTCAGGTTGACCTCCTGAAGCCTAAATGAGCATTATTTTGTCAATACAAATCATTCCTATGAAGGTACATTCAAAGTCACAAAACGTTCTCAACTAGGCCTGAAAGTGCATTTAAAGCAATAAAATCTCAAAATGATTGTCACGCCTAAACCAAAGGACTTATGCACACATTTCAACATGTATTTAATTCAGGGTGACCTCCTGAAGCCTAAATGAGCATTAATTTGACTACACAACTCATTCCTATGAAGGTACATTCAAAGTCACAAAACGTGCTCAACTAGGCCTGAAAGTGCATTTAAAGCAATAAAAACTCAAAATGAGTGTCACGCCTAAACCAAAGGACTTATGCACACATTTCAACATGTATTTAGTTCAGGTTGACCTCCTGAAGCCTAAATCACCATTAATTTGACTACACAACTTATTCTTATGAAGATACATTCAAAGTAAAAAAACGGGCTCAACTCGGACTGAAAGTGCATTTAAAGCAATAAAAACTGAAAATGAGTGTCACGCCTAAACCAAAGGACTTATGCACAAATTTCAACATGTATTTAGTTCAGGTTGACGTCCTGAAGCCTAAATGAGCATTAATTTGACTACACAACTCATTCCTATGAAGGTACATTCAAAGTCACAAAACGTGCTCAACTAGGCCTGAAAGTGCATTTAAAGCAATAAAAACTCAAAATGAGTGTCACGCCTAAACCAAAGGACTTATGCACAAATTTCAACATGTATTTAGTTCAGGTTGACATTCTGAAGCCTAAATGAGCATTAATTTGACTACACAACTTACTCCTATGAAGATACATTCAAAGTAAAAAAACGGGCTCAACTCGGACTGAAAGTGCATTTAAAGCAATAAAAACTGAAAATGAGTGTCACGCCTAAACCAAAGGACTTATGCACACATTTCAACATGTATTTAGTTCAGGTTGACCTCCTGAAGCCTAAATGAGCATTAATTTGACTACACAACTCATTCCTATGAAGATATATTCAAAGTCACAAAACGTGCTCAACTAGGCCTGAAAGTGCATTTAAAGCAATAAAAACTCAAAATGAGTGTCACGCCTAAACCAAAGGACTTATGCACACATTTCAACATGTATTTAGTTCAGGTTGACCTCCTGAAGCCTAAATGAGCATTAATTTGACTACACAACTCATTCCTATGAAGATATATTCGAAGTCACAAAACGTGCTCAACTCGGCCTGAAAGTGCATTTAAAGCAATAAAAACTGAAAATGAGTGTCCCGCCTAAACCAAAGGATTATGCACACATTTCAACATGTATTTAGTTCAGGTTGACCTCCTGAAGCCTAAATGAGCATTAATTTGACTACACAACTCATTCCTATGAAGGTACATTCAAAGTCACAAAACGTGCTCAACTAGGCCTGAAAGTGCATTTAAAGCAATAAAAACTCAAAATGAGTGTCACGCCTAAACCAAAGGACTTATGCACACATTTCAACATGTATTTAGTTCAGGTTGACCTCCTGAAGCCTAAATCACCATTAATTTGATCACACAACTCATTCCTATGAAGGTACATTCAAAGTCACAAAACTTGCTCAACTAGGCCTGAAAGTGCATTTAAAGCAATAAAAACTCAAAATGAGTGTCACGCCTAAACCAAAGGACTTATGCACACATTTCAACATGTATTTAGTTCAGGTTGACCTCCTGAAGCCTAAATGAGCATTAATTTGACTACACAACTCATTCCTATGAAGGAACATTCAAAGTAAAAAAACGGGCTCAACTCGGACTGAAAGTGCATTTAAAGCAATAAAAACTGAAAATGAGTGTCACGCCTAAACCAAAGGACTTATGCACACATTTCAACATGTATTTAGTTCAGGTTGACATTCTGAAGCCTAAATGAGCATTAATTTGACTACACAACTTATTCCTATGAATATACATTCAAAGTAAAAAAACGGGCTCAACTCGGACTGAAAGTGCATTTAAAGCAATAAAAACTGAAAATGAGTGTCACGCCTAAACCAAAGGACTTATACACACATTTCAACATGTATTTAGTTCAGGTTGACCTCCTGAAGCCTAAATGAGCATTAATTTGACTACACAACTCATTCCTATGAAGGTACATTCAAAGTCACAAAACGTGCTCAACTAGGCCTGAAAGTGCATTTAAAGCAATAAAAACTCAAAATGAGTGTCACGCCTAAACCAAAGGACTTATGCACACATTTCAACATGTATTTAGTTCAGGTTGACATTCTGAAGCCTAAATGAGCATTAATTTGACTACACAACTTATTCCTATGAAGATACATTCAAAGTAAAAAAACGGGCTCAACTCGGACTGAAAGTGCATTTAAAGCAATAAAAACTGAAAATGAGTGTCACGCCTAAACCAAAGGACTTATGCACACATTTCAACATGTATTTAGTTCAGGTTGACCTCCTGAAGCTTAAATGAGCATTAATTTGACTACACAACCCATTCCTATGAAGGTACATTCAAAGTCACAAAACGTGCTCTACTCGGCCTGAAAATGCATTTAAAGCAAGAAAAAATCAAAATGAGTGTCACGCCTAAACCAAAGGCCTTATGCACACATTTCAACATGTATTTAGTTTAGGTTGACCTCCTGAAGCCTAAATGAGCATTAATTTGATCACACAACTCATTCCCATGAAGATACATTCAAAGTCAGTAAGTGCCCTGCTCTGTCTGAAAATGCATTTGAATCAATAAAAACTAAAATTGAGTGTCATGCCTAAACCAAAGGACGTCTGCACACATTTCAACGTCTAAAGTGTTGTTTCCGATGCGTGCTAGTGTATGTGTGCGTGCGTGTGTGAGAGTGTGTAGGTGTGTGCGTGTGTTTGTGTGTGTTTGTGTGGGTGCGTGCGTGTGTGTGTGCGTGTGTGTGTTGTGCGCACCCCCCCCCCAAAAAAAGTACTGTATTCGGATAAAAATGACGAATTACTCAGAGGTTTTAACTTTTGCTTGCACTTGATTTGTTCTGACGCCGACGACGTCCACCAATGACAGCCCGAGTGGATCTAGCCCACGTGGTGTGAGAGCAGGGGGAGGTGAAAAGATGCAAAGCCTAGGTGATTGGCTGTGCATCTTTCAGTCTTCCACGTGGGTTAGTCTTTGATCTTCAATCAGTGTCCAAATGTTGTTTACATGCGTAGCGTGTGCGGATGTGTGTGCCTCTCATGAGTTTGTGTGTGTGTTTGCGCGCGCGTGATCGTGTGCCCATACATGTGTGAGTGTTTCTTTGATCTAAATCATCGTTGGTGTGTTGTTTACGATACGTGCTCGTCTGTGCGTACGTTTGTGTGAGGTGTGTGCGTGCTTTTGTGTGTGTGCTTGCTGCGTGCTGGCGCGCTCGGAAGCGTGTGTGTCACAGAGAAAGAGAGGGAGCGGGATCGCTGGCCTGTATGTGTGAAACACACAGGACATTTGTAATTTCGTCCCTTTCACATTTTTTGGCTTTTTTAAAAATAAAACTTATTTTCATCAATGGTTCATAATGAGTGTCACGCCTAGACCAAATGACTTATGCACACATTTCAACATTTATTTAGTTCAGGTTGACCTCCTGAAGCCTAAATCACCGTTAATTTGATCACACAACTCATTCCTATGAAGATACATTCAAACTCAGAAACGGGCTCAACTCGGACTGAAAGTGCATTTAAAGCAATAAAAACTGAAAATGAGTGTCACGCCTAAACCAAAGGACTTATGCACACATTTCAACATGTATTTAGTTCAGGTTGACATTCTGAAGCCTAAATGAGCATTAATTTGATCACACAACTCATTCCTATGAAGGAACATTCAAAGTAAAAAAACGGGCTCAACTCGGACTGAAAGTGCATTTAAAGCAATAAAAACTGAAAATGAGTGTCACGCCTAAACCAAAGGACTTATGCACACATTTCAACATGTATTTAGTTCAGGTTGACATTCTGAAGCCTAAATGAGCATTAATTTGACTACACAACTTATTCCTATGAAGATACATTCAAAGTAAAAAAACGTGCTCTACTCGGCCTGAAAATGCATTTAAAGCAATAAAAACTCAAAATGAGTGTCACGCCTAAACCAAAGGCCTTATGCACACATTTCAACATGTATTTAGTTCAGGTTGACCTCCTGAAGCCTAAATGAGCATTAATTTGACTACACAACTCATTCCTATGAAGGAACATTCAAAGGAAAAAAACGGGCTCAACTCGGACTGAAAGTACATTTAAAGCAATAAAAACTGAAAATGAGTGTCACGCCTAAACCAAAGGACTTATGCACACATTTCAACATGTATTTAGTTCAGGTTGACCTCCTGAAGCCTAAATGAGCATTAATTTGACTACACAACTCATTCCTATGAAGGTACATTAAAAGTCACAAAACGTGCTCAACTAGGCCTGAAAGTGCATTTAAAGCAATAAAAACTCAAAATGAGTGTCACGCCTAAACCAAAGGACTTATGCACACATTTCAACATGTATTTAGTTCAGGTTGACCTCCTGAAGCCTAAATCACCATTAATTTGATCACACAACTCATTCCTATGAAGATACATTCAAACTCAGAAACGTGCTCTACTCGGCCTGAAAATGCATTTAAAGCAATAAAAACTGAAAATGAGTGTCACGCCTAAACCAAAGGACTTATGCACACATTTCAACACGTATTTAGTTCAGGTTGACCTCCTGAAGCCTAAATGAGCATTAATTTGACTACACAACTCATTCCTATGAAGGAACATTCAAAGTAAAAAAACGGGCTCAACTCGGACTGAAAGTGCATTTAAAGCAATAAAAACTGAAAATGAGTGTCACGCCTAAACCAAAGGACTTATGCACACATTTCAACATGTATTTAGTTCAGGTTGACCTCCTGAAGCCTAAATGAGCATTATTTTGTCAATACAAATCATTCCTATGAAGGTACATTCAAAGTCACAAAACGTTCTCAACTAGGCCTGAAAGTGCATTTAAAGCAATAAAATCTCAAAATGATTGTCACGCCTAAACCAAAGGACTTATGCACACATTTCAACATGTATTATTTCAGGTTGACCTCCTGAAGCCTAAATGAGCATTAATTTGACTACACAACTCATTCCTATGAAGGTACATTCAAAGTCACAAAACTTGCTCAACTAGGCCTGAAAGTGCATTTAAAGCAATAAAAACTCAAAATGAGTGTCACGCCTAAACCAAAGGACTTATGCACACATTTCAACATGTATTTAGTTCAGGTTGACCTCCTGAAGCCTAAATCACCATTAATTTGACTACACAACTTATTCCTATGAAGATACATTCAAAGTAAAAAAACGGGCTCAACTCGGACTGAAAGTGCATTTAAAGCAATAAAAACTGAAAATGAGTGTCACGCCTAAACCAAAGGACTTATGCACACATTTCAACATGTATTTAGTTCAGGATGACGTCCTGAAGCCTAAATGAGCATTAATTTGACTACACAACTTATTCCTATGAAGATACATTCAAAGTAAAAAAACGTGCTCTACTCGGCCTGAAAATGCATTTAAAGCAATAAAAACTCAAAATGAGTGCCACGCCTAAACCAAAGGCCTTATGCACACATTTCAACATGTATTTAGTTCAGGTTGACCTCCTGAAGCCTAAATGAGCATTAATTTGACTACACAACTCATTCCTATGAAGGAACATTCAAAGGAAAAAAACGGGCTCAACTCGGACTGAAAGTACATTTAAAGCAATAAAAACTGAAAATGAGTGTCACGCCTAAACCAAAGGACTTATGCACACATTTCAACATGTATTTAGTTCAGGTTGACATTCTGAAGCCTAAATGAGCATTAATTTGATCACACAACTCATTCCTATGAAGGAACATTCAAAAAAAAAAAACGGGCTCAACTCGGACTGAAAGTGCATTTAAAGCAATAAAAACTGAAAATGAGTGTCACGCCTAAACCAAAGGACTTATGCACACATTTCAACATGTATTTAGTTCAGGTTGACATTCTGGAGCCTAAATGAGCATTAATTTGATCACACAACTCATTCCTATGAAGGAACATTCAAAGTAAAAAAACGGGCTCAACTCGGACTGAAAGTGCATTTAAAGCAATAAAAACTGAAAATGAGTGTCACGCCTAAACCAAAGGACTTATGCACACATTTCAACATGTATTTAGTTCAGGTTGACGTCCTGAAGCCTAAATGAGCATTAATTTGACTACACAACTTATTCCTATGAAGATACATTCAAAGTAAAAAAACGTGCTCTACTCGGCCTGAAAATGCATTTAAAGCAATAAAAACTCAAAATGAGTGTCACGCCTAAACCAAAGGCCTTATGCACACATTTCAACATGTATTTAGTTCAGGTTGACCTCCTGAAGCCTAAATGAGCATTAATTTGACTACACAACTCATTCCTATGAAGGAACATTCAAAGGAAAAAAACGGGCTCAACTCGGACAGAAAGTACATTTAAAGCAATAAAAACTGAAAATGAGTGTCACGCCTAAACCAAAGGACTTATGCACACATTTCAACATGTATTTAGTTCAGGTTGACCTCCTGAAGCCTAAATGAGCATTAATTTGACTACACAACTCATTCCTATGAAGGTACATTCAAAGTCACAAAACGTGCTCAACTAGGCCTGAAAGTGCATTTAAAGCAATAAAAACTCAAAATGAGTGTCACGCCTAAACCAAAGGACTTATGCACAAATTTCAACATGTATTTAGTTGAGGTTGACATTCTGAAGCCTAAATGAGCATTAATTTGACTACACAACTTATTCCTATGAAGATACATTCAAAGTAAAAAAACGGGCTCAACTCGGACTGAAAGTGCATTTAAAGCAATAAAAACTGAAAATGAGTGTCACGCCTAAACCAAAGGACTTATGCACACATTTCAACATGTATTTAGTTCAGGTTGACCTCCTGAAGCCTAAATGAGCATTAATTTGACTACACAACTCATTCCTATGAAGATATATTCAAAGTCACAAAACGTGCTCAACTAGGCCTGAAAGTGCATTTAAAGCAATAAAAACTCAAAATGAGTGTCACGCCTAAACCAAAGGACTTATGCACAAATTTCAACATGTATTTAGTTCAGGTTGACATTCTGAAGCCTAAATGAGCATTAATTTGACTACACAACTTATTCCTATGAAGATACATTCAAAGTAAAAAAACGGGCTCAACTCGGACAGAAAGTGCATTTAAAGCAATAAAAACTGAAAATGAGTGTCACGCCTAAACCAAAGGACTTATGCACACATTTCAACATGTATTTAGTTCAGGTTGACCTCCTGAAGCCTAAATGAGCATTAATTTGACTACACAACTCATTCCTATGAAGATATATTCAAAGTCAAAAAACGTGCTCAACTAGGCCTGAAAGTGCATTTAAAGCAATAAAAACTGAAAATGAGTGTCACGCCTAAACCAAAGGACTTATACACACATTTCAACATGTATTTAGTTCAGGTTGACCTCCTGAAGCCTAAATGAGCATTAATTTGACTACACAACTTATTCCTATGAATATACATTCAAAGTAAAAAAACGGGCTCAACTCGGACTGAAAGTGCATTTAAAGCAATAAAAACTGAAAATGAGTGTCACGCCTAAACCTAAGGACTTATACACACATTTCAACATGTATTTAGTTCAGGTTGACCTCCTGAAGCCTAAATGAGCATTAATTTGACTACACAACTCATTCCTATGAAGGTACATTCAAAGTCACAAAACGTGCTCAACTAGGCCTGAAAGTGCATTTAAAGCAATAAAAACTCAAAATGAGTGTCACGCCTAAACCAAAGGACTTATGCACACATTTCAACATGTATTTAGTTCAGGTTGACCTCCTGAAGCCTAAATCACCATTAATTTGACTACACAACTTATTCCTATGAAGATACATTCAAAGTAAAAAAACGGGCTCAACTCGGACTGAAAGTGCATTTAAAGCAATAAAAACTGAAAATGAGTGTCACGCCTAAACCAAAGGACTTATGCACACATTTCAACATGTATTTAGTTCAGGATGACGTCCTGAAGCCTAAATGAGCATTAATTTGACTACACAACTTATTCCTATGAAGATACATTCAAAGTAAAAAAACGTGCTCTACTCGGCCTGAAAATGCATTTAAAGCAATAAAAACTCAAAATGAGTGCCACGCCTAAACCAAAGGCCTTATGCACACATTTCAACATGTATTTAGTTCAGGTTGACCTCCTGAAGCCTAAATGAGCATTAATTTGACTACACAACTCATTCCTATGAAGGAACATTCAAAGGAAAAAAACGGGCTCAACTCGGACTGAAAGTACATTTAAAGCAATAAAAACTGAAAATGAGTGTCACGCCTAAACCAAAGGACTTATGCACACATTTCAACATGTATTTAGTTCAGGTTGACATTCTGAAGCCTAAATGAGCATTAATTTGATCACACAACTCATTCCTATGAAGGAACATTCAAAGTAAAAAAACGGGCTCAACTCGGACTGAAAGTGCATTTAAAGCAATAAAAACTGAAAATGAGTGTCACGCCTAAACCAAAGGACTTATGCACACATTTCAACATGTATTTAGTTCAGGTTGACATTCTGGAGCCTAAATGAGCATTAATTTGATCACACAACTCATTCCTATGAAGGAACATTCAAAGTAAAAAAACGGGCTCAACTCGGACTGAAAGTGCATTTAAAGCAATAAAAACTGAAAATGAGTGTCACGCCTAAACCAAAGGACTTATGCACACATTTCAACATGTATTTAGTTCAGGTTGACGTCCTGAAGCCTAAATGAGCATTAATTTGACTACACAACTTATTCCTATGAAGATACATTCAAAGTAAAAAAACGTGCTCTACTCGGCCTGAAAATGCATTTAAAGCAATAAAAACTCAAAATGAGTGTCACGCCTAAACCAAAGGCCTTATGCACACATTTCAACATGTATTTAGTTCAGGTTGACCTCCTGAAGCCTAAATGAGCATTAATTTGACTACACAACTCATTCCTATGAAGGAACATTCAAAGGAAAAAAACGGGCTCAACTCGGACAGAAAGTACATTTAAAGCAATAAAAACTGAAAATGAGTGTCACGCCTAAACCAAAGGACTTATGCACACATTTCAACATGTATTTAGTTCAGGTTGACCTCCTGAAGCCTAAATGAGCATTAATTTGACTACACAACTCATTCCTATGAAGGTACATTCAAAGTCACAAAACGTGCTCAACTAGGCCTGAAAGTGCATTTAAAGCAATAAAAACTCAAAATGAGTGTCACGCCTAAACCAAAGGACTTATGCACAAATTTCAACATGTATTTAGTTGAGGTTGACATTCTGAAGCCTAAATGAGCATTAATTTGACTACACAACTTATTCCTATGAAGATACATTCAAAGTAAAAAAACGGGCTCAACTCGGACTGAAAGTGCATTTAAAGCAATAAAAACTGAAAATGAGTGTCACGCCTAAACCAAAGGACTTATGCACAAATTTCAACATGTATTTAGTTCAGGTTGACATTCTGAAGCCTAAATGAGCATTAATTTGACTACACAACTTATTCCTATGAAGATACATTCAAAGTAAAAAAACGGGCTCAACTCGGACTGAAAGTGCATTTAAAGCAATAAAAACTGAAAATGAGTGTCACGCCTAAACCAAAGGACTTATGCACACATTTCAACATGTATTTAGTTCAGGTTGACCTCCTGAAGCCTAAATGAGCATTAATTTGACTACACAACTCATTCCTATGAAGATATATTCAAAGTCAAAAAACGTGCTCAACTAGGCCTGAAAGTGCATTTAAAGCAATAAAAACTGAAAATGAGTGTCACGCCTAAACCAAAGGACTTATACACACATTTCAACATGTATTTAGTTCAGGTTGACCTCCTGAAGCCTAAATGAGCATTAATTTGACTACACAACTCATTCCTATGAAGGTACATTCAAAGTCACAAAACGTGCTCAACTAGGCCTGAAAGTGCATTTAAAGCAATAAAAACTCAAAATGAGTGTCACGCCTAAACCAAAGGACTTATGCACACATTTCAACATGTATTTAGTTCAGGTTGACATTCTGAAGCCTAAATGAGCATTAATTTGACTACACAACTTATTCCTATGAAGATACATTCAAAGTAAAAAAACGGGCTCAACTCGGACTGAAAGTGCATTTAAAGCAATAAAAACTGAAAATGAGTGTCACGCCTAAACCAAAGGACTTATGCACACATTTCAACATGTATTTAGTTCAGGTTGACCTCCTGAAGCTTAAATGAGCATTAATTTGACTACACAACCCATTCCTATGAAGGTACATTCAAAGTCACAAAACGTGCTCTACTCGGCCTGAAAATGCATTTAAAGCAAGAAAAAATCAAAATGAGTGTCACGCCTAAACCAAAGGCCTTATGCACACATTTCAACATGTATTTAGTTTAGGTTGACCTCCTGAAGCCTAAATGAGCATTAATTTGATCACACAACTCATTCCCATGAAGATACATTCAAAGTCAGTAAGTGCCCTGCTCTGTCTGAAAATGCATTTGAATCAATAAAAACTAAAATTGAGTGTCATGCCTAAACCAAAGGACGTCTGCACACATTTCAACGTCTAAAGTGTTGTTTCCGATGCGTGCTAGTGTATGTGTGCGTGCGTGTGTGAGAGTGTGTAGGTGTGTGCGTGTGTTTGTGTGTGTTTGTGTGGGTGCGTGCGTGTGTGTGTGCGTGTGTGTGTTGTGCGCACCCCCCCCCCAAAAAAAGTACTGTATTCGGATAAAAATGACGAATTACTCAGAGGTTTTAACTTTTGCTTGCACTTGATTTGTTCTGACGCCGACGACGTCCACCAATGACAGCCCGAGTGGATCTAGCCCACGTGGTGTGAGAGCAGGGGGAGGTGAAAAGATGCAAAGCCTAGGTGATTGGCTGTGCATCTTTCAGTCTTCCACGTGGGTTAGTCTTTGATCTTCAATCAGTGTCCAAATGTTGTTTACATGCGTAGCGTGTGCGGATGTGTGTGCCTCTCATGAGTTTGTGTGTGTGTTTGCGCGCGCGTGATCGTGTGCCCATACATGTGTGAGTGTTTCTTTGATCTAAATCATCGTTGGTGTGTTGTTTACGATACGTGCTCGTCTGTGCGTACGTTTGTGTGAGGTGTGTGCGTGCTTTTGTGTGTGTGCTTGCTGCGTGCTGGCGCGCTCGGAAGCGTGTGTGTCACAGAGAAAGAGAGGGAGCGGGATCGCTGGCCTGTATGTACTCTATGTGAAACACACAGGACATTTGTAATTTCGTCCCTTTCACATTTTTTGGCTTTTTTAAAAATAAAACTTATTTTCATCAATGGTTCATAATGAGTGTCACGCCTAGACCAAATGACTTATGCACACATTTCAACATTTATTTAGTTCAGGTTGACCTCCTGAAGCCTAAATCACCGTTAATTTGATCACACAACTCATTCCTATGAAGATACATTCAAACTCAGAAACGGGCTCAACTCGGACTGAAAGTGCATTTAAAGCAATAAAAACTGAAAATGAGTGTCACGCCTAAACCAAAGGACTTATGCACACATTTCAACATGTATTTAGTTCAGGTTGACATTCTGAAGCCTAAATGAGCATTAATTTGATCACACAACTCATTCCTATGAAGGAACATTCAAAGTAAAAAAACGGGCTCAACTCGGACTGAAAGTGCATTTAAAGCAATAAAAACTGAAAATGAGTGTCACGCCTAAACCAAAGGACTTATGCACACATTTCAACATGTATTTAGTTCAGGTTGACATTCTGAAGCCTAAATGAGCATTAATTTGACTACACAACTTATTCCTATGAAGATACATTCAAAGTAAAAAAACGTGCTCTACTCGGCCTGAAAATGCATTTAAAGCAATAAAAACTCAAAATGAGTGTCACGCCTAAACCAAAGGCCTTATGCACACATTTCAACATGTATTTAGTTCAGGTTGACCTCCTGAAGCCTAAATGAGCATTAATTTGACTACACAACTCATTCCTATGAAGGAACATTCAAAGGAAAAAAACGGGCTCAACTCGGACTGAAAGTACATTTAAAGCAATAAAAACTGAAAATGAGTGTCACGCCTAAACCAAAGGACTTATGCACACATTTCAACATGTATTTAGTTCAGGTTGACCTCCTGAAGCCTAAATGAGCATTAATTTGACTACACACCTCATTCCTATGAAGGTACATTAAAAGTCACAAAACGTGCTCAACTAGGCCTGAAAGTGCATTTAAAGCAATAAAAACTCAAAATGAGTGTCACGCCTAAACCAAAGGACTTATGCACACATTTCAACATGTATTTAGTTCAGGTTGACCTCCTGAAGCCTAAATCACCATTAATTTGATCACACAACTCATTCCTATGAAGATACATTCAAACTCAGAAACGTGCTCTACTCGGCCTGAAAATGCATTTAAAGCAATAAAAACTGAAAATGAGTGTCACGCCTAAACCAAAGGACTTATGCACACATTTCAACACGTATTTAGTTCAGGTTGACCTCCTGAAGCCTAAATGAGCATTAATTTGACTACACAACTCATTCCTATGAAGGAACATTCAAAGTAAAAAAACGGGCTCAACTCGGACTGAAAGTGCATTTAAAGCAATAAAAACTGAAAATGAGTGTCACGCCTAAACCAAAGGACTTATGCACACATTTCAACATGTATTTAGTTCAGGTTGACCTCCTGAAGCCTAAATGAGCATTATTTTGTCAATACAAATCATTCCTATGAAGGTACATTCAAAGTCACAAAACGTTCTCAACTAGGCCTGAAAGTGCATTTAAAGCAATAAAATCTCAAAATGATTGTCACGCCTAAACCAAAGGACTTATGCACACATTTCAACATGTATTTAATTCAGGTTGACCTCCTGAAGCCTAAATGAGCATTAATTTGACTACACAACTCATTCCTATGAAGGTACATTCAAAGTCACAAAACGTGCTCAACTAGGCCTGAAAGTGCATTTAAAGCAATAAAAACTCAAAATGAGTGTCACGCCTAAACCAAAGGACTTATGCACACATTTCAACATGTATTTAGTTCAGGTTGACGTCCTGAAGTCTAAATGAGCATTAATTTGACTACACAACTCATTCCTATGAAGGTACATTCAAAGTCACAAAACGTGCTCAACTAGGCCTGAAAGTGCATTTAAAGCAATAAAAACTCAAAATGAGTGTCACGCCTAAACCAAAGGACTTATGCACAAATTTCAACATGTATTTAGTTCAGGTTGACATTCTGAAGCCTAAATGAGCATTAATTTGACTACACAACTTATTCCTATGAAGATACATTCAAAGTAAAAAAACGGGCTCAACTCGAGCTGAAAGTGCATTTAAAGCAATAAAAACTGAAAATGAGTGTCACGCCTAAACCAAAGGACTTATGCACACATTTCAACATGTATTTAGTTCAGGTTGACCTCCTGAAGCCTAAATGAGCATTAATTTGACTACACAACTCATTCCTATGAAGATATATTCAAAGTCACAAAACGTGCTCAACTAGGCCTGAAAGTGCATTTAAAGCAATAAAAACTCAAAATGAGTGTCACGCCTAAACCAAAGGACTTATGCACACATTTCAACATGTATTTAGTTCAGGTTGACCTCCTGAAGCCTAAATGAGCATTAATTTGACTACACAACTCATTCCTATGAAGATATATTCAAAGTCACAAAACGTGCTCAACTCGGCCTGAAAGTGCATTTAAAGCAATAAAAACTGAAAATGAGTGTCACGCCTAAACCAAAGGATTATGCACACATTTCAACATGTATTTAGTTCAGGTTGACCTCCTGAAGCCTAAATGAGCATTAATTTGACTACACAACTCATTCCTATGAAGGTACATTAAAAGTCACAAAACGTGCTCAACTAGGCCTGAAAGTGCATTTAAAGCAATAAAAACTCAAAATGAGTGTCACGCCTAAACCAAAGGACTTATGCACACATTTCAACATGTATTTAGTTCAGGTTGACCTCCTGAAGCCTAAATCACCATTAATTTGATCACACAACGAATTCCTATGAAGATACATTCAAACTCAGAAACGTGCTCTACTCGGCCTGAAAATGCATTTAAAGCAATAAAAACTGAAAATGAGTGTCACGCCTAAACCAAAGGACTTATGCACACATTTCAACACGTATTTAGTTCAGGTTGACCTCCTGAAGCCTAAATGAGCATTAATTTGACTACACAACTCATTCCTATGAAGGAACATTCAAAGTAAAAAAACGGGCTCAACTCGGACTGAAAGTGCATTTAAAGCAATAAAAACTGAAAATGAGTGTCACGCCTAAACCAAAGGACTTATGCACACATTTCAACATGTATTTAGTTCAGGTTGACCTCCTGAAGCCTAAATGAGCATTATTTTGTCAATACAAATCATTCCTATGAAGGTACATTCAAAGTCACAAAACGTTCTCAACTAGGCCTGAAAGTGCATTTAAAGCAATAAAATCTCAAAATGATTGTCACGCCTAAACCAAAGGACTTATGCACACATTTCAACATGTATTTAGTTCAGGTTGACCTCCTGAAGCTTAAATGAGCATTAATTTGACTACACAACCCATTCCTATGAAGGTACATTCAAAGTCACAAAACGTGCTCTACTCGGCCTGAAAATGCATTTAAAGCAAGAAAAAATCAAAATGAGTGTCACGCCTAAACCAAAGGCCTTATGCACACATTTCAACATGTATTTAGTTTAGGTTGACCTCCTGAAGCCTAAATGAGCATTAATTTGATCACACAACTCATTCCCATGAAGATACATTCAAAGTCAGTAAGTGCCCTGCTCTGTCTGAAAATGCATTTGAATCAATAAAAACTAAAATTGAGTGTCATGCCTAAACCAAAGGACGTCTGCACACATTTCAACGTCTAAAGTGTTGTTTCCGATGCGTGCTAGTGTATGTGTGCGTGCGTGTGTGAGAGTGTGTAGGTGTGTGCGTGTGTTTGTGTGTGTTTGTGTGGGTGCGTGCGTGTGTGTGTGCGTGTGTGTGTTGTGCGCACCCCCCCCCCCAAAAAAAGTACTGTATTCGGATAAAAATGACGAATTACTCAGAGGTTTTAACTTTTGCTTGCACTTGATTTGTTCTGACGCCGACGACGTCCACCAATGACAGCCCGAGTGGATCTAGCCCACGTGGTGTGAGAGCAGGGGGAGGTGAAAAGATGCAAAGCCTAGGTGATTGGCTGTGCATCTTTCAGTCTTCCACGTGGGTTAGTCTTTGATCTTCAATCAGTGTCCAAATGTTGTTTACATGCGTAGCGTGTGCGGATGTGTGTGCCTCTCATGAGTTTGTGTGTGTGTTTGCGCGCGCGTGATCGTGTGCCCATACATGTGTGAGTGTTTCTTTGATCTAAATCATCGTTGGTGTGTTGTTTACGATACGTGCTCGTCTGTGCGTACGTTTGTGTGAGGTGTGTGCGTGCTTTTGTGTGTGTGCTTGCTGCGTGCTGGCGCGCTCGGAAGCGTGTGTGTCACAGAGAAAGAGAGGGAGCGGGATCGCTGGCCTGTATGTACTCTATGTGAAACACACAGGACATTTGTAATTTCGTCCCTTTCACATTTTTTGGCTTTTTTAAAAATAAAACTTATTTTCATCAATGGTTCATAATGAGTGTCACGCCTAGACCAAATGACTTATGCACACATTTCAACATTTATTTAGTTCAGGTTGACCTCCTGAAGCCTAAATCACCGTTAATTTGATCACACAACTCATTCCTATGAAGATACATTCAAACTCAGAAACGGGCTCAACTCGGACTGAAAGTGCATTTAAAGCAATAAAAACTGAAAATGAGTGTCACGCCTAAACCAAAGGACTTATGCACACATTTCAACATGTATTTAGTTCAGGTTGACATTCTGAAGCCTAAATGAGCATTAATTTGATCACACAACTCATTCCTATGAAGGAACATGCAAAGTAAAAAAACGGGCTCAACTCGGACTGAAAGTGCATTTAAAGCAATAAAAACTGAAAATGAGTGTCACGCCTAAACCAAAGGACTTATGCACACATTTCAACATGTATTTAGTTCAGGTTGACATTCTGAAGCCTAAATGAGCATTAATTTGACTACACAACTTATTCCTATGAAGATACATTCAAAGTAAAAAAACGTGCTCTACTCGGCCTGAAAATGCATTTAAAGCAATAAAAACTCAAAATGAGTGTCACGCCTAAACCAAAGGCCTTATGCACACATTTCAACATGTATTTAGTTCAGGTTGACCTCCTGAAGCCTAAATGAGCATTAATTTGACTACACAACTCATTCCTATGAAGGAACATTCAAAGGAAAAAAACGGGCTCAACTCGGACTGAAAGTACATTTAAAGCAATAAAAACTGAAAATGAGTGTCACGCCTAAACCAAAGGACTTATGCACACATTTCAACATGTATTTAGTTCAGGTTGACCTCCTGAAGCCTAAATGAGCATTAATTTGACTACACAACTCATTCCTATGAAGGTACATTAAAAGTCACAAAACGTGCTCAACTAGGCCTGAAAGTGCATTTAAAGCAATAAAAACTCAAAATGAGTGTCACGCCTAAACCAAAGGACTTATGCACACATTTCAACATGTATTTAGTTCAGGTTGACCTCCTGAAGCCTAAATCACCATTAATTTGATCACACAACTCATTCCTATGAAGATACATTCAAACTCAGAAACGTGCTCTACTCGGCCTGAAAATGCATTTAAAGCAATAAAAACTGAAAATGAGTGTCACGCCTAAACCAAAGGACTTATGCACACATTTCAACACGTATTTAGTTCAGGTTGACCTCCTGAAGCCTAAATGAGCATTAATTTGACTACACAACTCATTCCTATGAAGGAACATTCAAAGTAAAAAAACGGGCTCAACTCGGACTGAAAGTGCATTTAAAGCAATAAAAACTGAAAATGAGTGTCACGCCTAAACCAAAGGACTTATGCACACATTTCAACATGTATTTAGTTCAGGTTGACCTCCTGAAGCCTAAATGAGCATTATTTTGTCAATACAAATCATTCCTATGAAGGTACATTCAAAGTCACAAAACGTTCTCAACTAGGCCTGAAAGTGCATTTAAAGCAATAAAATCTCAAAATGATTGTCACGCCTAAACCAAAGGACTTATGCACACATTTCAACATGTATTTAATTCAGGTTGACCTCCTGAAGCCTAAATGAGCATTAATTTGACTACACAACTCATTCCTATGAAGGTACATTCAAAGTCACAAAACGTGCTCAACTAGGCCTGAAAGTGCATTTAAAGCAATAAAAACTCAAAATGAGTGTCACGCCTAAACCAAAGGACTTATGCACACATTTCAACATGTATTTAGTTCAGGTTGACCTCCTGAAGCCTAAATCACCATTAATTTGACTACACAACTTATTCCTATGAAGATACATTCAAAGTAAAAAAACGGGCTCAACTCGGACTGAAAGTGCATTTAAAGCAATAAAAACTGAAAATGAGTGTCACGCCTAAACCAAAGGACTTATGCACACATTTCAACATGTATTTAGTTCAGGTTGACGTCCTGAAGTCTAAATGAGCATTAATTTGACTACACAACTCATTCCTATGAAGGTACATTCAAAGTCACAAAACGTGCTCAACTAGGCCTGAAAGTGCATTTAAAGCAATAAAAACTCAAAATGAGTGTCACGCCTAAACCAAAGGACTTATGCACAAATTTCAACATGTATTTAGTTCAGGTTGACATTCTGAAGCCTAAATGAGCATTAATTTGACTACACAACTTATTCCTATGAAGATACATTCAAAGTAAAAAAACGGGCTCAACTCGAGCTGAAAGTGCATTTAAAGCAATAAAAACTGAAAATGAGTGTCACGCCTAAACCAAAGGACTTATGCACACATTTCAACATGTATTTAGTTCAGGTTGACCTCCTGAAGCCTAAATGAGCATTAATTTGACTACACAACTCATTCCTATGAAGATATATTCAAAGTCACAAAACGTGCTCAACTAGGCCTGAAAGTGCATTTAAAGCAATAAAAACTCAAAATGAGTGTCACGCCTAAACCAAAGGACTTATGCACACATTTCAACATGTATTTAGTTCAGGTTGACCTCCTGAAGCCTAAATGAGCATTAATTTGACTACACAACTCATTCCTATGAAGATATATTCAAAGTCACAAAACGTGCTCAACTCGGCCTGAAAGTGCATTTAAAGCAATAAAAACTGAAAATGAGTGTCACGCCTAAACCAAAGGATTATGCACACATTTCAACATGTATTTAGTTCAGGTTGACCTCCTGAAGCCTAAATGAGCATTAATTTGACTACACAACTCATTCCTATGAAGGTACATTAAAAGTCACAAAACGTGCTCAACTAGGCCTGAAAGTGCATTTAAAGCAATAAAAACTCAAAATGAGTGTCACGCCTAAACCAAAGGACTTATGCACACATTTCAACATGTATTTAGTTCAGGTTGACCTCCTGAAGCCTAAATCACCATTAATTTGATCACACAACTCATTCCTATGAAGATACATTCAAACTCAGAAACGTGCTCTACTCGGCCTGAAAATGCATTTAAAGCAATAAAAACTGAAAATGAGTGTCACGCCTAAACCAAAGGACTTATGCACACATTTCAACACGTATTTAGTTCAGGTTGACCTCCTGAAGCCTAAATGAGCATTAATTTGACTACACAACTCATTCCTATGAAGGAACATTCAAAGTAAAAAAACGGGCTCAACTCGGACTGAAAGTGCATTTAAAGCAATAAAAACTGAAAATGAGTGTCACGCCTAAACCAAAGGACTTATGCACACATTTCAACATGTATTTAGTTCAGGTTGACCTCCTGAAGCCTAAATGAGCATTATTTTGTCAATACAAATCATTCCTATGAAGGTACATTCAAAGTCACAAAACGTTCTCAACTAGGCCTGAAAGTGCATTTAAAGCAATAAAATCTCAAAATGATTGTCACGCCTAAACCAAAGGACTTATGCACACATTTCAACATGTATTTAATTCAGGTTGACCTCCTGAAGCCTAAATGAGCATTAATTTGACTACACAACTCATTCCTATGAAGGTACATTCAAAGTCACAAAACGTGCTCAACTAGGCCTGAAAGTGCATTTAAAGCAATAAAAACTCAAAATGAGTGTCACGCCTAAACCAAAGGACTTATGCACACATTTCAACATGTATTTAGTTCAGGTTGACCTCCTGAAGCCTAAATGAGCATTAATTTGACTACACAACTCATTCCTATGAAGGAACATTCAAAGTAAAAAAACGGGCTCAACTCGGACTGAAAGTGCATTTAAAGCAATAAAAACTGAAAATGAGTGTCACGCCTAAACCAAAGGACTTATGCACACATTTCAACATGTATTTAGTTCAGGTTGACCTCCTGAAGCCTAAATGAGCATTATTTTGTCAATACAAATCATTCCTATGAAGGTACATTCAAAGTCACAAAACGTTCTCAACTAGGCCTGAAAGTGCATTTAAAGCAATAAAATCTCAAAATGATTGTCACGCCTAAACCAAAGGACTTATGCACACATTTCAACATGTATTTAATTCAGGTTGACCTCCTGAAGCCTAAATGAGCATTAATTTGACTACACAACTCATTCCTATGAAGGTACATTCAAAGTCACAAAACGTGCTCAACTAGGCCTGAAAGTGCATTTAAAGCAATAAAAACTCAAAATGAGTGTCACGCCTAAACCAAAGGACTTATGCACACATTTCAACATGTATTTAGTTCAGGTTGACCTCCTGAAGCCTAAATCACCATTAATTTGACTACACAACTTATTCTTATGAAGATACATTCAAAGTAAAAAAACGGGCTCAACTCGGACTGAAAGTGCATTTAAAGCAATAAAAACTGAAAATGAGTGTCACGCCTAAACCAAAGGACTTATGCACAAATTTCAACATGTATTTAGTTCAGGTTGACGTCCTGAAGCCTAAATGAGCATTAATTTGACTACACAACTCATTCCTATGAAGGTACATTCAAAGTCACAAAACGTGCTCAACTAGGCCTGAAAGTGCATTTAAAGCAATAAAAACTCAAAATGAGTGTCACGCCTAAACCAAAGGACTTATGCACAAATTTCAACATGTATTTAGTTCAGGTTGACATTCTGAAGCCTAAATGAGCATTAATTTGACTACACAACTTACTCCTATGAAGATACATTCAAAGTAAAAAAACGGGCTCAACTCGGACTGAAAGTGCATTTAAAGCAATAAAAACTGAAAATGAGTGTCACGCCTAAACCAAAGGACTTATGCACACATTTCAACATGTATTTAGTTCAGGTTGACCTCCTGAAGCCTAAATGAGCATTAATTTGACTACACAACTCATTCCTATGAAGATATATTCAAAGTCACAAAACGTGCTCAACTAGGCCTGAAAGTGCATTTAAAGCAATAAAAACTCAAAATGAGTGTCACGCCTAAACCAAAGGACTTATGCACACATTTCAACATGTATTTAGTTCAGGTTGACCTCCTGAAGCCTAAATGAGCATTAATTTGACTACACAACTCATTCCTATGAAGATATATTCAAAGTCACAAAACGTGCTCAACTCGGCCTGAAAGTGCATTTAAAGCAATAAAAACTGAAAATGAGTGTCACGCCTAAACCAAAGGATTATGCACACATTTCAACATGTATTTAGTTCAGGTTGACCTCCTGAAGCCTAAATGAGCATTAATTTGACTACACAACTCATTCCTATGAAGGTACATTCAAAGTCACAAAACGTGCTCAACTAGGCCTGAAAGTGCATTTAAAGCAATAAAAACTCAAAATGAGTGTCACGCCTAAACCAAAGGACTTATGCACACATTTCAACATGTATTTAGTTCAGGTTGACCTCCTGAAGCCTAAATCACCATTAATTTGATCACACAACTCATTCCTATGAAGATACATTCAAACTCAGAAACGTGCTCTACTCGGCCTGAAAATGCATTTAAAGCAATAAAAACTGAAAATGAGTGTCACGCCTAAACCAAAGGACTTATGCACACATTTCAACACGTATTTAGTTCAGGTTGACCTCCTGAAGCCTAAATGAGCATTAATTTGACTACACAACTCATTCCTATGAAGGAACATTCAAAGTAAAAAAACGGGCTCAACTCGGACTGAAAGTGCATTTAAAGCAATAAAAACTGAAAATGAGTGTCACGCCTAAACCAAAGGACTTATGCACACATTTCAACATGTATTTAGTTCAGGTTGACCTCCTGAAGCCTAAATGAGCATTATTTTGTCAATACAAATCATTCCTATGAAGGTACATTCAAAGTCACAAAACGTTCTCAACTAGGCCTGAAAGTGCATTTAAAGCAATAAAATCTCAAAATGATTGTCACGCCTAAACCAAAGGACTTATGCACACATTTCAACATGTATTTAATTCAGGTTGACCTCCTGAAGCCTAAATTAGCATTAATTTGACTACACAACTCATTCCTATGAAGGTACATTCAAAGTCACAAAACGTGCTCAACTAGGCCTGAAAGTGCATTTAAAGCAATAAAAACTCAAAATGAGTGTCACGCCTAAACCAAAGGACTTATGCACACATTTCAACATGTATTTAGTTCAGGTTGACCTCCTGAAGCCTAAATCACCATTAATTTGACTACACAACTTATTCCTATGAAGATACATTCAAAGTAAAAAAACGGGCTCAACTCGGACTGAAAGTGCATTTAAAGCAATAAAAACTGAAAATGAGTGTCACGCCTAAACCAAAGGACTTATGCACAAATTTCAACATGTATTTAGTTCAGGTTGACGTCCTGAAGCCTAAATGAGCATTAATTTGACTACACAACTCATTCCTATGAAGGTACATTCAAAGTCACAAAACGTGCTCAACTAGGCCTGAAAGTGCATTTAAAGCAATAAAAACTCAAAATGAGTGTCACGCCTAAACCAAAGGACTTATGCACAAATTTCAACATGTATTTAGTTCAGGTTGACATTCTGAAGCCTAAATGAGCATTAATTTGACTACACAACTTATTCCTATGAAGATACATTCAAAGTAAAAAAACGGGCTCAACTCGGACTGAAAGTGCATTTAAAGCAATAAAAACTGAAAATGAGTGTCACGCCTAAACCAAAGGACTTATGCACACATTTCAACATGTATTTAGTTCAGGTTGACCTCCTGAAGCCTAAATGAGCATTAATTTGACTACACAACTCATTCCTATGAAGATATATTCAAAGTCACAAAACGTGCTCAACTAGGCCTGAAAGTGCATTTAAAGCAATAAAAACTCAAAATGAGTGTCACGCCTAAACCAAAGGACTTATGCACAAATTTCAACATGTATTTAGTTCAGGTTGACATTCTGAAGCCTAAATGAGCATTAATTTGACTACACAATTTATTCCTATGAAGATACATTCAAAGTAAAAAAACGGGCTCAACTCGGACTGAAAGTGCATTTAAAGCAATAAAAACTGAAAATGAGTGTCACGCCTAAACCAAAGGACTTATGCACACATTTCAACATGTATTTAGTTCAGGTTGACCTCCTGAAGCCTAAATGAGCATTAATTTGACTACACAACTCATTCCTATGAAGATATATTCAAAGTCAAAAAACGTGCTCAACTAGGCCTGAAAGTGCATTTAAAGCAATAAAAACTCAAAATGAGTGTCACGCCTAAACCAAAGGACTTATGCACACATTTCAACATGTATTTAGTTCAGGTTGACATTCTGAAGCCTAAATGAGCATTAATTTGACTACACAACTTATTCCTATGAATATACATTCAAAGTAAAAAAACGGGCTCAACTCGGACTGAAAGTGCATTTAAAGCAATAAAAACTGAAAATGAGTGTCACGCCTAAACCAAAGGACTTATACACACATTTCAACATGTATTTAGTTCAGGTTGACCTCCTGAAGCCTAAATGAGCATTAATTTGACTACACAACTCATTCCTATGAAGGTACATTCAAAGTCACAAAACGTGCTCAACTAGGCCTGAAAGTGCATTTAAAGCAATAAAAACTCAAAATGAGTGTCACGCCTAAACCAAAGGACTTATGCACACATTTCAACATGTATTTAGTTCAGGTTGACATTCTGAAGCCTAAATGAGCATTAATTTGACTACACAACTTATTCCTATGAAGATACATTCAAAGTAAAAAAACGGGCTCAACTCGGACTGAAAGTGCATTTAAAGCAATAAAAACTGAAAATGAGTGTCACGCCTAAACCAAAGGACTTATGCACACATTTCAACATGTATTTAGTTCAGGTTGACCTCCTGAAGCTTAAATGAGCATTAATTTGACTACACAACCCATTCCTATGAAGGTACATTCAAAGTCACAAAACGTGCTCTACTCGGCCTGAAAATGCATTTAAAGCAAGAAAAAATCAAAATGAGTGTCACGCCTAAACCAAAGGCCTTATGCACACATTTCAACATGTATTTAGTTTAGGTTGACCTCCTGAAGCCTAAATGAGCATTAATTTGATCACACAACTCATTCCCATGAAGATACATTCAAAGTCAGTAAGTGCCCTGCTCTGTCTGAAAATGCATTTGAATCAATAAAAACTAAAATTGAGTGTCATGCCTAAACCAAAGGACGTCTGCACACATTTCAACGTCTAAAGTGTTGTTTCCGATGCGTGCTAGTGTATGTGTGCGTGCGTGTGTGAGAGTGTGTAGGTGTGTGCGTGTGTTTGTGTGTGTTTGTGTGGGTGCGTGCGTGTGTGTGTGCGTGTGTGTGTTGTGCGCACCCCCCCCCCCCAAAAAAAGTACTGTATTCGGATAAAAATGACGAATTACTCAGAGGTTTTAACTTTTGCTTGCACTTGATTTGTTCTGACGCCGACGACGTCCACCAATGACAGCCCGAGTGGATCTAGCCCACGTGGTGTGAGAGCAGGGGGAGGTGAAAAGATGCAAAGCCTAGGTGATTGGCTGTGCATCTTTCAGTCTTCCACGTGGGTTAGTCTTTGATCTTCAATCAGTGTCCAAATGTTGTTTACATGCGTAGCGTGTGCGGATGTGTGTGCCTCTCATGAGTTTGTGTGTGTGTTTGCGCGCGCGTGATCGTGTGCCCATACATGTGTGAGTGTTTCTTTGATCTAAATCATCGTTGGTGTGTTGTTTACGATACGTGCTCGTCTGTGCGTACGTTTGTGTGAGGTGTGTGCGTGCTTTTGTGTGTGTGCTTGCTGCGTGCTGGCGCGCTCGGAAGCGTGTGTGTCACAGAGAAAGAGAGGGAGCGGGATCGCTGGCCTGTATGTACTCTATGTGAAACACACAGGACATTTGTAATTTCGTCCCTTTCACATTTTTTGGCTTTTTTAAAAATAAAACTTATTTTCATCAATGGTTCATAATGAGTGTCACGCCTAGACCAAATGACTTATGCACACATTTCAACATTTATTTAGTTCAGGTTGACCTCCTGAAGCCTAAATCACCGTTAATTTGATCACACAACTCATTCCTATGAAGATACATTCAAACTCAGAAACGGGCTCAACTCGGACTGAAAGTGCATTTAAAGCAATAAAAACTGAAAATGAGTGTCACGCCTAAACCAAAGGACTTATGCACACATTTCAACATGTATTTAGTTCAGGTTGACATTCTGAAGCCTAAATGAGCATTAATTTGATCACACAACTCATTCCTATGAAGGAACATTCAAAGTAAAAAAACGGGCTCAACTCGGACTGAAAGTGCATTTAAAGCAATAAAAACTGAAAATGAGTGTCACGCCTAAACCAAAGGACTTATGCACACATTTCAACATGTATTTAGTTCAGGTTGACATTCTGAAGCCTAAATTAGCATTAATTTGACTACACAACTTATTCCTATGAAGATACATTCAAAGTAAAAAAACGTGCTCTACTCGGCCTGAAAATGCATTTAAAGCAATAAAAACTCAAAATGAGTGTCACGCCTAAACCAAAGGCCTTATGCACACATTTCAACATGTATTTAGTTCAGGTTGACCTCCTGAAGCCTAAATGAGCATTAATTTGACTACACAACTCATTCCTATGAAGGAACATTCAAAGGAAAAAAACGGGCTCAACTCGGACTGAAAGTACATTTAAAGCAATAAAAACTGAAAATGAGTGTCACGCCTAAACCAAAGGACTTATGCACACATTTCAACATGTATTTAGTTCAGGTTGACCTCCTGAAGCCTAAATGAGCATTAATTTGACTACACAACTCATTCCTATGAAGGTACATTAAAAGTCACAAAACGTGCTCAACTAGGCCTGAAAGTGCATTTAAAGCAATAAAAACTCAAAATGAGTGTCACGCCTAAACCAAAGGACTTATGCACACATTTCAACATGTATTTAGTTCAGGTTGACCTCCTGAAGCCTAAATCACTATTAATTTGATCACACAACTCATTCCTATGAAGATACATTCAAACTCAGAAACGTGCTCTACTCGGCCTGAAAATGCATTTAAAGCAATAAAAACTGAAAATGAGTGTCACGCCTAAACCAAAGGACTTATGCACACATTTCAACACGTATTTAGTTCAGGTTGACCTCCTGAAGCCTAAATGAGCATTAATTTGACTACACAACTCATTCCTATGAAGGAACATTCAAAGTAAAAAAACGGGCTCAACTCGGACTGAAAGTGCATTTAAAGCAATAAAAACTGAAAATGAGTGTCACGCCTAAACCAAAGGACTTATGCACACATTTCAACATGTATTTAGTTCAGGTTGACCTCCTGAAGCCTAAATGAGCATTATTTTGTCAATACAAATCATTCCTATGAAGGTACATTCAAAGTCACAAAACGTTCTCAACTAGGCCTGAAAGTGCATTTAAAGCAATAAAATCTCAAAATGATTGTCACGCCTAAACCAAAGGACTTATGCACACATTTCAACATGTATTTAATTCAGGTTGACCTCCTGAAGCCTAAATGAGCATTAATTTGACTACACAACTCATTCCTATGAAGGTACATTCAAAGTCACAAAACGTGCTCAACTAGGCCTGAAAGTGCATTTAAAGCAATAAAAACTCAAAATGAGTGTCACGCCTAAACCAAAGGACTTATGCACACATTTCAACATGTATTTAGTTCAGGTTGACCTCCTGAAGCCTAAATCACCATTAATTTGACTACACAACTTATTCCTATGAAGATACATTCAAAGTAAAAAAACGGGCTCAACTCGGACTGAAAGTGCATTTAAAGCAATAAAAACTGAAAATGAGTGTCACGCCTAAACCAAAGGACTTATGCACAAATTTCAACATGTATTTAGTTCAGGTTGACGTCCTGAAGCCTAAATGAGCATTAATTTGACTACACAACTCATTCCTATGAAGGTACATTCAAAGTCACAAAACGTGCTCAACTAGGCCTGAAAGTGCATTTAAAGCAATAAAAACTCAAAATGAGTGTCACGCCTAAACCAAAGGACTTATGCACAAATTTCAACATGTATTTAGTTCAGGTTGACATTCTGAAGCCTAAATGAGCATTAATTTGACTACACAACTTATTCCTATGAAGATACATTCAAAGTAAAAAAACGGGCTCAACTCGGACTGAAAGTGCATTTAAAGCAATAAAAACTGAAAATGAGTGTCACGCCTAAACCAAAGGACTTATGCACACATTTCAACATGTATTTAGTTCAGGTTGACCTCCTGAAGCCTAAATGAGCATTAATTTGACTACACAACTCATTCCTATGAAGATATATTCAAAGTCACAAAACGTGCTCAACTAGGCCTGAAAGTGCATTTAAAGCAATAAAAACTCAAAATGAGTGTCACGCCTAAACCAAAGGACTTATGCAGACATTTCAACATGTATTTAGTTCAGGTTGACCTCCTGAAGCCTAAATGAGCATTAATTTGACTACACAACTCATTCCTATGAAGATATATTCAAAGTCACAAAACGTGCTCAACTCGGCCTGAAAGTGCATTTAAAGCAATAAAAACTGAAAATGAGTGTCACGCCTAAACCAAAGGATTATGCACACATTTCAACATGTATTTAGTTCAGGTTGACCTCCTGAAGCCTAAATGAGCATTAATTTGACTACACAACTCATTCCTATGAAGGTACATTAAAAGTCACAAAACGTGCTCAACTAGGCCTGAAAGTGCATTTAAAGCAATAAAAACTCAAAATGAGTGTCACGCCTAAACCAAAGGACTTATGCACACATTTCAACATGTATTTAGTTCAGGTTGACCTCCTGAAGCCTAAATCACCATTAATTTGATCACACAACTCATTCCTATGAAGATACATTCAAACTCAGAAACGTGCTCTACTCGGCCTGAAAATGCATTTAAAGCAATAAAAACTGAAAATGAGTGTCACGCCTAAACCAAAGGACTTATGCACACATTTCAACACGTATTTAGTTCAGGTTGACCTCCTGAAGCCTAAATGAGCATTAATTTGACTACACAACTCATTCCTATGAAGGAACATTCAAAGTAAAAAAACGGGCTCAACTCGGACTGAAAGTGCATTTAAAGCAATAAAAACTGAAAATGAGTGTCACGCCTAACCCAAAGGACTTATGCACACATTTCAACATGTATTTAGTTCAGGTTGACCTCCTGAAGCCTAAATGAGCATTATTTTGTCAATACAAATCATTCCTATGAAGGTACATTCAAAGTCACAAAACGTTCTCAACTAGGCCTGAAAGTGCATTTAAAGCAATAAAATCTCAAAATGATTGTCACGCCTAAACCAAAGGACTTATGCACACATTTCAACATGTATTTAATTCAGGTTGACCTCCTGAAGCCTAAATGAGCATTAATTTGACTACACAACTCATTCCTATGAAGGTACATTCAAAGTCACAAAACGTGCTCAACTAGGCCTGAAAGTGCATTTAAAGCAATAAAAACTCAAAATGAGTGTCACGCCTAAACCAAAGGACTTATGCACACATTTCAACATGTATTTAGTTCAGGTTGACCTCCTGAAGCCTAAATCACCATTAATTTGACTACACAACTTATTCTTATGAAGATACATTCAAAGTAAAAAAACGGGCTCAACTCGGACTGAAAGTGCATTTAAAGCAATAAAAACTGAAAATGAGTGTCACGCCTAAACCAAAGGACTTATGCACAAATTTCAACATGTATTTAGTTCAGGTTGACGTCCTGAAGCCTAAATGAGCATTAATTTGACTACACAACTCATTCCTATGAAGGTACATTCAAAGTCACAAAACGTGCTCAACTAGGCCTGAAAGTGCATTTAAAGCAATAAAAACTCAAAATGAGTGTCACGCCTAAACCAAAGGACTTATGCACAAATTTCAACATGTATTTAGTTCAGGTTGACTTTCTGAAGCCTAAATGAGCATTAATTTGACTACACAACTTACTCCTATGAAGATACATTCAAAGTAAAAAAACGGGCTCAACTCGGACTGAAAGTGCATTTAAAGCAATAAAAACTGAAAATGAGTGTCACGCCTAAACCAAAGGACTTATGCACACATTTCAACATGTATTTAGTTCAGGTTGACCTCCTGAAGCCTAAATGAGCATTAATTTGACTACACAACTCATTCCTATGAAGATATATTCAAAGTCACAAAACGTGCTCAACTAGGCCTGAAAGTGCATTTAAAGCAATAAAAACTCAAAATGAGTGTCACGCCTAAACCAAAGGACTTATGCACACATTTCAACATGTATTTAGTTCAGGTTGACCTCCTGAAGCCTAAATGAGCATTAATTTGACTACACAACTCATTCCTATGAAGATATATTCAAAGTCACAAAACGTGCTCAACTCGGCCTGAAAGTGCATTTAAAGCAATAAAAACTGAAAATGAGTGTCACGCCTAAACCAAAGGATTATGCACACATTTCAACATGTATTTAGTTCAGGTTGACCTCCTGAAGCCTAAATGAGCATTAATTTGACTACACAACTCATTCCTATGAAGGTACATTCAAAGTCACAAAACGTGCTCAACTCGGACTGAAAGTGCATTTAAAGCAATAAAAACTCAAAATGAGTGTCACGCCTAAACCAAAGGACTTATGCACACATTTCAACATGTATTTAGTTCAGGTTGACCTCCTGAAGCCTAAATGAGCATTAATTTGACTACACAACTCATTCCTATGAAGGTACATTCAAAGTCACAAAACGTGCTCAACTCGGACTGAAAGTGCATTTAAAGCAATAAAAACTGAAAATGAGTGTCACGCCTAAACCAAAGGACTTATGCACACATTTCAACACGTATTTAGTTCAGGTTGACCTCCTGAAGCCTAAATGAGCATTAATTTGACTACACAACTCATTCCTATGAAGGAACATTCAAAGTAAAAAAACGGGCTCAACTCGGACTGAAAGTGCATTTAAAGCAATAAAAACTGAAAATGAGTGTCACGCCTAAACCAAAGGACTTATGCACACATTTCAACATGTATTTAGTTCAGGTTGACCTCCTGAAGCCTAAATGAGCATTATTTTGTCAATACAAATCATTCCTATGAAGGTACATTCAAAGTCACAAAACGTTCTCAACTAGGCCTGAAAGTGCATTTAAAGCAATAAAATCTCAAAATGATTGTCACGCCTAAACCAAAGGACTTATGCACACATTTCAACATGTATTTAATTCAGGTTGACCTCCTGAAGCCTAAATGAGCATTAATTTGACTACACAACTCATTCCTATGAAGGTACATTCAAAGTCACAAAACGTGCTCAACTAGGCCTGAAAGTGCATTTAAAGCAATAAAAACTCAAAATGAGTGTCACGCCTAAACCAAAGGACTTATGCACACATTTCAACATGTATTTAGTTCAGGTTGACCTCCTGAAGCCTAAATCACCATTAATTTGACTACACAACTTATTCTTATGAAGATACATTCAAAGTAAAAAAACGGGCTCAACTCGGACTGAAAGTGCATTTAAAGCAATAAAAACTCAAAATGAGTGTCACGCCTAAACCAAAGGACTTATGCACAAATTTCAACATGTATTTAGTTCAGGTTGACATTCTGAAGCCTAAATGAGCATTAATTTGACTACACAACTTATTCCTATGAAGATACATTCAAAGTAAAAAAACGGGCTCAACTCGGACTGAAAGTGCATTTAAAGCAATAAAAACTGAAAATGAGTGTCACGCCTAAACCAAAGGACTTATGCACACATTTCAACATGTATTTAGTTCAGGTTGACCTCCTGAAGCCTAAATGAGCATTAATTTGACTACACAACTCATTCCTATGAAGATATATTCAAAGTCACAAAACGTGCTCAACTAGGCCTGAAAGTGCATTTAAAGCAATAAAAACTCAAAATGAGTGTCACGCCTAAACCAAAGGACTTATGCACACATTTCAACATGTATTTAGTTCAGGTTGACCTCCTGAAGCCTAAATGAGCATTAATTTGACTACACAACTCATTCCTATGAAGATATATTCAAAGTCACAAAACGTGCTCAACTCGGCCTGAAAGTGCATTTAAAGCAATAAAAACTGAAAATGAGTGTCACGCCTAAACCAAAGGATTATGCACACATTTCAACATGTATTTAGTTCAGGTTGACCTCCTGAAGCCTAAATGAGCATTAATTTGACTACACAGCTCATTCCTATGAAGGTACATTCAAAGTCACAAAACGTGCTCAACTAGGCCTGAAAGTGCATTTAAAGCAATAAAAACTCAAAATGAGTGTCACGCCTAAACCAAAGGACTTATGCACACATTTCAACATGTATTTAGTTCAGGTTGACATTCTGAAGCCTAAATGAGCATTAATTTGACTACACAACTTATTCCTATGAAGATACATTCAAAGTAAAAAAACGGGCTCAACTCGGACTGAAAGTGCATTTAAAGCAATAAAAACTGAAAATGAGTGTCACGCCTAAACCAAAGGACTTATGCACACATTTCAACATGTATTTAGTTCAGGTCGACCTCCTGAAGCCTAAATGAGCATTAATTTGACTACACAACTCATTCCTATGAAGGTACATTCAAAGTCACAAAACGTGCTCTACTCGGCCTGAAAATGCATTTAAAGCAAGAAAAAATCAAAATGAGTGTCACACCTAAACCTACATTTAAAGTAAAAAATGTGCTCTACTCGGCCTGAAAATGCATTTAAAGCAATAAAAACTCAAATTGAGTGTCACGCCTAAACCAAAGGACTTATACACACATTTAAACATGTATTTAATTCAGGTTGACATTCTGAAGCCTAAATGAGCATTATTTTGTCTATACAACTCATTCCTATGAAGGTACATTCAAAGTCACAAAACGTGCTCAACTAGGCCTGAAAGTGCATTTAAAGCAATAAAATCTCAAAATGAGTTTCACGCCTAAATCAAAGGACTTATGCACACATTTCAACATGTATTTAGTTTAGGTTGACCTCCTGAAGCCTAAATGAGCATTAATTTGATCACACAACTCATTCCTATGAAGGTACATTCAAAGTCACAAAACGTGCTCAACTAGGCCTGAAAGTGCATTTAAAGCAATAAAAACTCAAAATGAGTGTCACGCCTAAACCAAAGGACTTATGCACACATTTCAACATGTATTTAGTTCAGGTTGACCTCCTGAAGCCTAAATCACCATTAATTTGACTACACAACTTATTCCTATGAAGATACATTCAAAGTAAAAAAACGGGCTCAACTCGGACTGAAAGTGCATTTAAAGCAATAAAAACTGAAAATGAGTGTCACGCCTAAACCAAAGGACTTATGCACAAATTTCAACATGTATTTAGTTCAGGTTGACGTCCTGAAGCCTAAATGAGCATTAATTTGACTACACAACTCATTCCTATGAAGGTACATTCAAAGTCACAAAACGTGCTCAACTAGGCCTGAAAGTGCATTTAAAGCAATAAAAACTCAAAATGAGTGTCACGCCTAAACCAAAGGACTTATGCACAAATTTCAACATGTATTTAGTTCAGGTTGACATTCTGAAGCCTAAATGAGCATTAATTTGACTACACAACTTATTCCTATGAAGATACATTCAAAGTAAAAAAACGGGCTCAACTCGGACTGAAAGTGCATTTAAAGCAATAAAAACTGAAAATGAGTGTCACGCCTAAACCAAAGGACTTATGCACACATTTCAACATGTATTTAGTTCAGGTTGACCTCCTGAAGCCTAAATGAGCATTAATTTGACTACACAACTCATTCCTATGAAGATATATTCAAAGTCACAAAACGTGCTCAACTAGGCCTGAAAGTGCATTTAAAGCAATAAAAACTCAAAATGAGTGTCACGCCTAAACCAAAGGACTTATGCACACATTTCAACATGTATTTAGTTCAGGTTGACCTCCTGAAGCCTAAATGAGCATTAATTTGACTACACAACTCATTCCTATGAAGATATATTCAAAGTCACAAAACGTGCTCAACTCGGCCTGAAAGTGCATTTAAAGCAATAAAAACTGAAAATGAGTGTCACGCCTAAACCAAAGGATTATGCACACATTTCAACATGTATTTAGTTCAGGTTGACCTCCTGAAGCCTAAATGAGCATTAATTTGACTACACAACTCATTCCTATGAAGGTACATTCAAAGTCACAAAACGTGCTCAACTAGGCCTGAAAGTGCATTTAAAGCAATAAAAACTCAAAATGAGTGTCACGCCTAAACCAAAGGACTTATGCACACATTTCAACATGTATTTAGTTCAGGTTGACCTCCTGAAGCCTAAATGAGCATTAATTTGACTACACAACTCATTCCTATGAAGATATATTCAAAGTCACAAAACGTGCTCAACTCGGCCTGAAAGTGCATTTAAAGCAATAAAAACTGAAAATGAGTGTCACGCCTAAACCAAAGGATTATGCACACATTTCAACATGTATTTAGTTCAGGTTGACCTCCTGAAGCCTAAATGAGCATTAATTTGACTACACAACTCATTCCTATGAAGGTACATTCAAAGTCACAAAACGTGCTCAACTAGGCCTGAAAGTGCATTTAAAGCAATAAAAACTCAAAATGAGTGTCACGCCTAAACCAAAGGACTTATGCACAAATTTCAACATGTATTTAGTTCAGGTTGACCTCCTGAAGCCTAAATCACCATTAATTTGACTACACAACTTATTCCTATGAAGATACATTCAAAGTAAAAAAACGGGCTCAACTCGGACTGAAAGTGCATTTAAAGCAATAAAAACTGAAAATGAGTGTCACGCCTAAACCAAAGGACTTATGCACACATTTCAACATGTATTTAGTTCAGGTTGACCTCCTGAAGCCTAAATGAGCATTAATTTGACTACACAACTCATTCCTATGAAGATATATTCAAAGTCACAAAACGTGCTCAACTAGGCCTGAAAGTGCATTTAAAGCAATAAAAACTCAAAATAAGTGTCACGCCTAAACCAAAGGACTTATGCACACATTTCAACATGTATTTAGTTCAGGTTGACATTCTGAAGCCTAAATGAGCATTAATTTGACTACACAACTTATTCCTATGAAGATACATTCAAAGTAAAAAAACGGGCTCAACTCGGACTGAAAGTGCATTTAAAGCAATAAAAACTGAAAATGAGTGTCACGCCTAAACCAAAGGACTTATGCACACATTTCAACATGTATTTAGTTCAGGTTGACCTCCTGAAGCCTAAATGAGCATTAATTTGACTACACAACTTATTCCTATGAAGATACATTCAAAGTAAAAAAACGGGCTCAACTCGGACTGAAAGTGCATTTAAAGCAATAAAAACTGAAAATGAGTGTCACGCCTAAACCAAAGGACTTATGCACACATTTCAACATGTATTTAGTTCAGGTTGACCTCCTGAAGCCTAAATGAGCATTAATTTGACTACACAACTCATTCCTATGAAGATATATTCAAAGTCACAAAACGTGCTCAACTAGGCCTGAAAGTGCATTTAAAGCAATAAAAACTCAAAATGAGTGTCACGCCTAAACCAAAGGACTTATGCACACATTTCAACATGTATTTAGTTCAGGTTGACATTCTGAAGCCTAAATGAGCATTAATTTGACTACACAACTTATTCCTATGAAGATACATTCAAAGTAAAAAAACGGGCTCAACTCGGACTGAAAGTGCATTTAAAGCAATAAAAACTGAAAATGAGTGTCACGCCTAAACCAAAGGACTTATGCACACATTTCAACATGTATTTAGTTCAGGTTGACATTCTGAAGCCTAAATGAGCATTAATTTGACTACACAACTTATTCCTATGAAGATACATTCAAAGTAAAAAAACGGGCTCAACTCGGACTGAAAGTGCATTTAAAGCAATAAAAACTGAAAATGAGTGTCACGCCTAAACCAAAGGACTTATGCACACATTTCAACATGTATTTAGTTCAGGTTGACCTCCTGAAGCCTAAATGAGCATTAATTTGACTACACAACTCATTCCTATGAAGATATATTCAAAGTCACAAAACGTGCTCAACTAGGCCTGAAAGTGCATTTAAAGCAATAAAAACTCAAAATGAGTGTCACGCCTAAACCAAAGGACTTATGCACACATTTCAACATGTATTTAGTTCAGGTTGACCTCCTGAAGCCTAAATGAGCATTAATTTGACTACACAACTCATTCCTATGAAGATATATTCAAAGTCACAAAACGTGCTCAACTCGGCCTGAAAGTGCATTTAAAGCAATAAAAACTGAAAATGAGTGTCACGCCTAAACCAAAGGATTATGCACACATTTCAACATGTATTTAGTTCAGGTTGACCTCCTGAAGCCTAAATGAGCATTAATTTGACTACACAGCTCATTCCTATGAAGGTACATTCAAAGTCACAAAACGTGCTCAACTAGGCCTGAAAGTGCATTTAAAGCAATAAAAACTCAAAATGAGTGTCACGCCTAAACCAAAGGACTTATGCACACATTTCAACATGTATTTAGTTCAGGTTGACATTCTGAAGCCTAAATGAGCATTAATTTGACTACACAACTTATTCCTATGAAGATACATTCAAAGTAAAAAAACGGGCTCAACTCGGACTGAAAGTGCATTTAAAGCAATAAAAACTGAAAATGAGTGTCACGCCTAAACCAAAGGACTTATGCACACATTTCAACATGTATTTAGTTCAGGTCGACCTCCTGAAGCCTAAATGAGCATTAATTTGACTACACAACTCATTCCTATGAAGGTACATTCAAAGTCACAAAACGTGCTCTACTCGGCCTGAAAATGCATTTAAAGCAAGAAAAAATCAAAATGAGTGTCACACCTAAACCTACATTTAAAGTAAAAAATGTGCTCTACTCGGCCTGAAAATGCATTTAAAGCAATAAAAACTCAAATTGAGTGTCACGCCTAAACCAAAGGACTTATACACACATTTAAACATGTATTTAATTCAGGTTGACATTCTGAAGCCTAAATGAGCATTATTTTGTCTATACAACTCATTCCTATGAAGGTACATTCAAAGTCACAAAACGTGCTCAACTAGGCCTGAAAGTGCATTTAAAGCAATAAAATCTCAAAATGAGTTTCACGCCTAAATCAAAGGACTTATGCACACATTTCAACATGTATTTAGTTTAGGTTGACCTCCTGAAGCCTAAATGAGCATTAATTTGATCACACAACTCATTCCTATGAAGGTACATTCAAAGTCACAAAACGTGCTCAACTAGGCCTGAAAGTGCATTTAAAGCAATAAAAACTCAAAATGAGTGTCACGCCTAAACCAAAGGACTTATGCACACATTTCAACATGTATTTAGTTCAGGTTGACCTCCTGAAGCCTAAATCACCATTAATTTGACTACACAACTTATTCCTATGAAGATACATTCAAAGTAAAAAAACGGGCTCAACTCGGACTGAAAGTGCATTTAAAGCAATAAAAACTGAAAATGAGTGTCACGCCTAAACCAAAGGACTTATGCACAAATTTCAACATGTATTTAGTTCAGGTTGACGTCCTGAAGCCTAAATGAGCATTAATTTGACTACACAACTCATTCCTATGAAGGTACATTCAAAGTCACAAAACGTGCTCAACTAGGCCTGAAAGTGCATTTAAAGCAATAAAAACTCAAAATGAGTGTCACGCCTAAACCAAAGGACTTATGCACAAATTTCAACATGTATTTAGTTCAGGTTGACATTCTGAAGCCTAAATGAGCATTAATTTGACTACACAACTTATTCCTATGAAGATACATTCAAAGTAAAAAAACGGGCTCAACTCGGACTGAAAGTGCATTTAAAGCAATAAAAACTGAAAATGAGTGTCACGCCTAAACCAAAGGACTTATGCACACATTTCAACATGTATTTAGTTCAGGTTGACCTCCTGAAGCCTAAATGAGCATTAATTTGACTACACAACTCATTCCTATGAAGATATATTCAAAGTCACAAAACGTGCTCAACTAGGCCTGAAAGTGCATTTAAAGCAATAAAAACTCAAAATGAGTGTCACGCCTAAACCAAAGGACTTATGCACACATTTCAACATGTATTTAGTTCAGGTTGACCTCCTGAAGCCTAAATGAGCATTAATTTGACTACACAACTCATTCCTATGAAGATATATTCAAAGTCACAAAACGTGCTCAACTCGGCCTGAAAGTGCATTTAAAGCAATAAAAACTGAAAATGAGTGTCACGCCTAAACCAAAGGATTATGCACACATTTCAACATGTATTTAGTTCAGGTTGACCTCCTGAAGCCTAAATGAGCATTAATTTGACTACACAACTCATTCCTATGAAGGTACATTCAAAGTCACAAAACGTGCTCAACTAGGCCTGAAAGTGCATTTAAAGCAATAAAAACTCAAAATGAGTGTCACGCCTAAACCAAAGGACTTATGCACACATTTCAACATGTATTTAGTTCAGGTTGACCTCCTGAAGCCTAAATGAGCATTAATTTGACTACACAACTCATTCCTATGAAGATATATTCAAAGTCACAAAACGTGCTCAACTCGGCCTGAAAGTGCATTTAAAGCAATAAAAACTGAAAATGAGTGTCACGCCTAAACCAAAGGATTATGCACACATTTCAACATGTATTTAGTTCAGGTTGACCTCCTGAAGCCTAAATGAGCATTAATTTGACTACACAACTCATTCCTATGAAGGTACATTCAAAGTCACAAAACGTGCTCAACTAGGCCTGAAAGTGCATTTAAAGCAATAAAAACTCAAAATGAGTGTCACGCCTAAACCAAAGGACTTATGCACAAATTTCAACATGTATTTAGTTCAGGTTGACCTCCTGAAGCCTAAATCACCATTAATTTGATTACACAACTTATTCCTATGAAGATACATTCAAAGTAAAAAAACGGGCTCAACTCGGACTGAAAGTGCATTTAAAGCAATAAAAACTGAAAATGAGTGTCACGCCTAAACCAAAGGACTTATGCACACATTTCAACATGTATTTAGTTCAGGTTGACCTCCTGAAGCCTAAATGAGCATTAATTTGACTACACAACTCATTCCTATGAAGATATATTCAAAGTCACAAAACGTGCTCAACTAGGCCTGAAAGTGCATTTAAAGCAATAAAAACTCAAAATGAGTGTCACGCCTAAACCAAAGGACTTATGCACACATTTCAACATGTATTTAGTTCAGGTTGACCTCCTGAAGCCTAAATGAGCATTAATTTGACTACACAACTCATTCCTATGAAGATATATTCAAAGTCACAAAACGTGCTCAACTCGGCCTGAAAGTGCATTTAAAGCAATAAAAACTGAAAATGAGTGTCACGCCTAAACCAAAGGATTATGCACACATTTCAACATGTATTTAGTTCAGGTTGACCTCCTGAAGCCTAAATGAGCATTAATTTGACTACACAACTCATTCCTATGAAGGTACATTCAAAGTCACAAAACGTGCTCAACTAGGCCTGAAAGTGCATTTAAAGCAATAAAAACTCAAAATGAGTGTCACGCCTAAACCAAAGGACTTATGCACACATTTCAACATGTATTTAGTTCAGGTTGACATTCTGAAGCCTAAATGAGCATTAATTTGACTACACAACTTATTCCTATGAAGATACATTCAAAGTAAAAAAACGGGCTCAACTCGGACTGAAAGTGCATTTAAAGCAATAAAAACTGAAAATGAGTGTCACGCCTAAACCAAAGGACTTATGCACACATTTCAACATGTATTTAGTTCAGGTTGACCTCCTGAAGCCTAAATGAGCATTAATTTGACTACACAACTCATTCCTATGAAGGTACATTCAAAGTCACAAAATGTGCTCTACTCGGCCTGAAAATGCATTTAAAGCAAGAAAAAATCAAAATGAGTGTCACACCTAAACCTACATTTAAAGTAAAAAAATGTGCTCTACTCGGCCTGAAAATGCATTTAAAGCAATAAAAACTCAAATTGAGTGTCACGCCTAAACCAAAGGACTTATACACACATTTAAACATGTATTTAATTCAGGTTGACATTCTGAAGCCTAAATGAGCATTATTTTGTCTATACAACTCATTCCTATGAAGGTACATTCAAAGTCACAAAACATGCTCAACTAGGCCTGAAAGTGCATTTAAAGCAATAAAATCTCAAAATGAGTTTCACGCCTAAATCAAAGGACTTATGCACACATTTCAACATGTATTTAGTTTAGGTTGACCTCCTGAAGCCTAAATGAGCATTAATTTGATCACACAACTCATTCCTATGAAGGTACATTCAAAGTCACAAAACGTGCTCAACTAGGCCTGAAAGTGCATTTAAAGCAATAAAAACTCAAAATGAGTGTCACGCCTAAACCAAAGGACTTATGCACACATTTCAACATGTATTTAGTTCAGGTTGACCTCCTGAAGCCTAAATCACCATTAATTTGACTACACAACTTATTCCTATGAAGATACATTCAAAGTAAAAAAACGGGCTCAACTCGGACTGAAAGTGCATTTAAAGCAATAAAAACTGAAAATGAGTGTCACGCCTAAACCAAAGGACTTATGCACAAATTTCAACATGTATTTAGTTCAGGTTGACGTCCTGAAGCCTAAATGAGCATTAATTTGACTACACAACTCATTCCTATGAAGGTACATTCAAAGTCACAAAACGTGCTCAACTAGGCCTGAAAGTGCATTTAAAGCAATAAAAACTCAAAATGAGTGTCACGCCTAAACCAAAGGACTTATGCACAAATTTCAACATGTATTTAGTTCAGGTTGACATTCTGAAGCCTAAATGAGCATTAATTTGACTACACAACTTATTCCTATGAAGATACATTCAAAGTAAAAAAACGGGCTCAACTCGGACTGAAAGTGCATTTAAAGCAATAAAAACTGAAAATGAGCGTCACGCCTAAACCAAAGGACTTATGCACACATTTCAACATGTATTTAGTTCAGGTTGACCTCCTGAAGCCTAAATGAGCATTAATTTGACTACACAACTCATTCCTATGAAGATATATTCAAAGTCACAAAACGTGCTCAACTAGGCCTGAAAGTGCATTTAAAGCAATAAAAACTCAAAATGAGTGTCACGCCTAAACCAAAGGACTTATGCACACATTTCAACATGTATTTAGTTCAGGTTGACCTCCTGAAGCCTAAATGAGCATTAATTTGACTACACAACTCATTCCTATGAAGATATATTCAAAGTCACAAAACGTGCTCAACTCGGCCTGAAAGTGCATTTAAAGCAATAAAAACTGAAAATGAGTGTCACGCCTAAACCAAAGGATTATGCACACATTTCAACATGTATTTAGTTCAGGTTGACCTCCTGAAGCCTAAATGAGCATTAATTTGACTACACAACTCATTCCTATGAAGGTACATTCAAAGTCACAAAACGTGCTCAACTAGGCCTGAAAGTGCATTTAAAGCAATAAAAACTCAAAATGAGTGTCACGCCTAAACCAAAGGACTTATGCACACATTTCAACATGTATTTAGTTCAGGTTGACATTCTGAAGCCTAAATGAGCATTAATTTGACTACACAACTTATTCCTATGAAGATACATTCAAAGTAAAAAAACGGGCTCAACTCGGACTGAAAGTGCATTTAAAGCAATAAAAACTGAAAATGAGTGTCACGCCTAAACCAAAGGACTTATGCACACATTTCAACATGTATTTAGTTCAGGTTGACCTCCTGAAGCCTAAATGAGCATTAATTTGACTACACAACTCATTCCTATGAAGGTACATTCAAAGTCACAAAACGTGACTCTCGTCGGCCTGAAAATGCATTTAAAGCAAGAAAAAATCAAAATGAGTGTCACACCTAAACCTACATTTAAAGTAAAAAAATGTGCTCTACTCGGCCTGAAAATGCATTTAAAGCAATAAAAACTCAAATTGAGTGTCACGCCTAAACCAAAGGACTTATACACACATTTAAACATGTATTTAATTCAGGTTGACATTCTGAAGCCTAAATGAGCATTATTTTGTCTATACAACTCATTCCTATGAAGGTACATTCACAGTCACAAAACGTGCTCAACTAGGCCTGAAAGTGCATTTAAAGCAATAAAATCTCAAAATGAGTTTCACGCCTAAATCAAAGGACTTATGCACACATTTCAACATGTATTTAGTTTAGGTTGACCTCCTGAAGCCTAAATGAGCATTAATTTGATCACACAACTCATTCCCATGAAGATACATTCAAAGTCAGTAAGTCCCCTGCTCTGTCTGAAAATGCATTTGAATCAATAAAAACTAAAATTGAGTGTCATGCGTAAATCAAAGGACGTCTGCACACATTTCAACGTCTAAAGTGTTGTTTCCGATGCGTGCTATTGTATGTGTGCGTGCGTGTGTGAGAGTGTGTAGGTGTGTGCGTGTGTTTGTGTGTGTTTGTGTGGGTGCGTGCGTGTGTGTGTGCGTGTGTGTGTTGTGCGCACCCCCCCCCCCCAAAAAAAAAGTACTGTATTCGGATAAAAATGACGAATTACTCAGAGTTTTTAACTTTTGCTTGCACTTGATTTGTTCTGACACCGACGACGTCCACCAATGACAGCCCGAGTGGATCTAGCCCACGTGGTGTGAGAGCAGGGGGAGGTGAAAAGATGCAAAGCCTGGGTGATTGGCTGTGCATCTTTCAGTCTTCCACGTGGGTTAGTCTTTGATCTTCAATCAGTGTCCAAATGTTGTTTACATGCGTAGCGTGTGCGGATGTGTGTGCCTCTCACGAGTTTGTGTGTGTGTTCGCGCGCGCGTGATCGTGTGCCCATACATGTGTGAGTGTTTCTTTGATCTAAATCATCGTTGGCGTGTTGTTTACGATACGTGCTCGTCTGTGCGTACGTTTGTGTGAGGTGTGTGCGTGCTTTTGTGTGTGTGCTTGCTGCGTGCTGGCGCGCTCGGAAGCGTGTGTGTCACAGAGAAAGAGAGGGAGCGGGATCGCTGGCCTGTATGTGTGAAACACACAGGACATTTGTAATTTCGTCCCTTTCACATTTTTTGGCTTTTTTAAAAATAAAACTTATTTTCATCAATGGTTCATAATGAGTGTCACGCCTAGACCAAATGACTTATGCACACATTTCAACATTTATTTAGTTCAGGTTGACCTCCTGAAGCCTAAATCACCGTTAATTTGATCACACAACTCATTCCTATGAAGATACATTCAAACTCAGAAACGGGCTCAACTCGGACTGAAAGTGCATTTAAAGCAATAAAAACTGAAAATGAGTGTCACGCCTAAACCAAAGGACTTATGCACACATTTCAACATGTATTTAGTTCAGGTTGAACTCCTGAAGCCTAAATCACCATTAATTTGACTACACAACTTATTCCTATGAAGATACATTCAAAGTAAAAAAACGGGCTCAACTCGGACTGAAAGTGCATTTAAAGCAATAAAAACTGAAAATGAGTGTCACGCCTAAACCAAAGGACTTATGCACACATTTCAACATGTATTTAGTTCAGGTTGACGTCCTGAAGCCTAAATGAGCATTAATTTGACTACACAACCTATTCCTATGAAGATACATTCAAATTAAAAAAACGTGCTCTACTCGGACTGAAAGTGCATTTAAAGCAATAAAAACTGAAAATGAGTGTCACGCCTAAACCAAAGCACTTATGCACACATTTCAACATGTATTTAGTTCAGGTTGACCTCCTGAAGCCTAAATGAGCATTAATTTGACTACACAACTCATTCCTATGAAGGAACATTCAAAGTAAAAAAACGGGCTCAACTCGGACTGAAAGTGCATTTAAAGCAATAAAAACTCAAAATGAGTGTCACGCCTAAACCAAAGGACTTATGCACACATTTCAACATGTATTTAGTTCAGGTTGACATTCTGAAGCCTAAATGAGCATTAATTTGACTACACAACTTATTCCTATGAAGATACATTCAAAGTAAAAAAACGGGCTCAACTCGGACTGAAAGTGCATTTAAAGCAATAAAAACTCAAAATGAGTGTCACGCCTAAACCAAAGGACTTATGCACACATTTCAACATGTATTTAGTTCAGGTTGACCTCCTGAAGCCTAAATGAGCATTAATTTGATCACAGAACTCATTCCTATGAAGATACATTCAAATTCAGAAACGTGCTCTACTCGGCCTGAAAATGCATTTAAAGCAATAAAAACTCAAAATAAGTGTCACGCCTAAACCAAAGGATTTATGCACACATTTCAAGATGTATTTAGTTCAGGTTGACCTCCTGAAGCCTAAATGAGCATTTATTTGACTACACAACTCATTCCTATGAAGGTACATTCAAAGTCACAAAACGTGCTCAACTAGGCCTGAAAGTGCATTTAAAGCAATAAAAACTCAAATTGAGTGTCACACCAAAACCAAAGGACTTATCACACATTTCAACATGTATTTAGTTCAGGTTGACCTCCTGAAGCCTAAATGATCATTTATTTGACTACACAACTCATTCCTATGAAGGTACATTCAAAGTCACAAAACGTGCTCAACTAGGCCTGAAAGTGCATTTAAAGCAATAAAAACTCAAAATGAGTGTCACACCTAAACCAAAGGATTTATGCACACATTTCAACATGTATTTTGTTCAGGTTGACCTCCTGAAGCCTAAATGAGCATTAATTTGACTACACATCCCATTCCTTTGAAGATACATTCAAAGTAAAAAAACGTGCTCTACTCGGCCTGAAAATGCATTTAAAGCAATAAAAAACTCAAATTGAGTGTCACACCTAAACCAAAGGATTTATGCACACATTTCAACATGTATTTAGTTCAGGTTGACCTCCTGAAGCCTAAATGAGCATTTATTTGACTACACAACTCATTCCTATGAAGGTACATTCAAAGTCACAAAACGTGCTCAACTAGGCCTGAAAGTGCATTTAAAGCAATAAAAACTCAAAATGAGTGTCACGCCTAAACCAAAGGACTTATGCACACATTTCAACATGTATTTAGTTCAGGTTGACCTCCTGAAGCCTAAATCACCATTAATTTGACTACACAACTTATTCCTATGAAGATACATTCAAAGTAAAAAAACGTGCTCTACTCGGCCTGAAAATGCATTTAAAGCAATAAAAACTCAAAATGAGTGTCGCGCCTAAACCAAAGGCCTTATGCACACATTTTAACATGTATTTAGTTCAGGTTGACCTCCTGAAGCCTAAATGAGCATTAATTTGACTACACAACTTATTCCTATGAAGGAACATTCAAAGTAAAAAAACGGGCTCAACTCGGACTGAAAGTGCATTTAAAGCAATAAAAACTGAAAATGAGTGTCACGCCTAAACCAAAGGACTTATGCACACATTTCAACATGTATTTAGTTCAGGTTGACCTCCTGAAGCCTAAATGAGCATTAATTTGACTACACAACTCATTCCTATGAAGGTACATTCAAAGTCACAAAACGTGCTCAACTAGGCCTGAAAGTGCATTTAAAGCAATAAAAACTCAAAATGAGTGTCACGCCTAAACCAAAGGACTTATGCACACATTTCAACATGTATTTAGTTCAGGTTGACATTCTGAAGCCTAAATGAGCATTAATTTGACTACACAACTTATTCCTATGAAGATACATTCAAAGTAAAAAAACGGGCTCAACTCGGACTGAAAGTGCATTTAAAGCAATAAAAACTGAAAATGAGTGTCACGCCTAAACCAAAGGACTTATGCACACATTTCAACATGTATTTAGTTCAGGTTGACCTCCTGAAGCCTAAATGAGCATTAATTTGACTACACAACTCATTCCTATGAAGGTACATTCAAAGTCACAAAACGTGCTCTACTCGGCCTGAAAATGCATTTAAAGCAAGAAAAAATCAAAATGAGTGTCACACCTAAACCTACATTTAAAGTAAAAAAATGTGCTCTACTCGGCCTGAAAATGCATTTAAAGCAATAAAAACTCAAATTGAGTGTCACGCCTAAACCAAAGGACTTATACACACATTTAAACATGTATTTAATTCAGGTTGACATTCTGAAGCCTAAATGAGCATTATTTTGTCTATACAACTCATTCCTATGAAGGTACATTCAAAGTCACAAAACGTGCTCAACTAGGCCTGAAAGTGCATTTAAAGCAATAAAATCTCAAAATGAGTTTCACGCCTAAATCAAAGGACTTATGCACACATTTCAACATGTATTTAGTTTAGGTTGACCTCCTGAAGCCTAAATGAGCATTAATTTGATCACACAACTCATTCCCATGAAGATACATTCAAAGTCAGTAAGTCCCCTGCTCTGTCTGAAAATGCATTTGAATCAATAAAAACTAAAATTGAGTGTCATGCCTAAACCAAAGGACGTCTGCACACATTTCAACGTCTAAAGTGTTGTTTCCGATGCGTGCTAGTGTATGTGTGCGTGCGTGTGTGAGAGTGTGTAGGTGTGTGCGTGTGTTTGTGTGTGTTTGTGTGGGTGCGTGCGTGTGTGTGTGCGTGTGTGTGTTGTGCGCACCCCCCCCCCCAAAAAAAGTACTGTATTCGATAAAAATGACGAATTACTCAGAGTTTTTAACTTTTGCTTGCACTTGATTTGTTCTGACACCGACGAGGTCCACCAATGACAGCCCGAGTGGATCTAGCCCACGTGGTGTGAGAGCAGGGGGAGGTGAAAAGATGCAAAGCCTGGGTGATTGGCTGTGCATCTTTCAGTCTTCCACGTGGGTTAGTCTTTGATCTTCAATCAGTGTCCAAATGTTGTTTACATGCGTAGCGTGTGCGGATGTGTGTGCCTCTCATGAGTTTGTGTGTGTGTTCGCGCGCGCGTGATCGTGTGCCCATACATGTGTGAGTGTTTCTTTGATCTAAATCATCGTTGGTGTGTTGTTTACGATACGTGCTCGTCTGTGCGTACGTTTGTGTGAGGTGTGTGCGTGCTTTTGTGTGTGTGCTTGCTGCGTGCTGGCGCGCTCGGAAGCGTGTGTGTCACAGAGAAAGAGAGGGAGCGGGATCGCTGGCCTGTATGTACTCTATGTGAAACACACAGGACATTTGTAATTTCGTCCCTTTCACATTTTTTGGCTTTTTTAAAAATAAAACTTATTTTCATCAATGGTTCATAATGAGTGTCACGCCTAGACCAAATGATTTATGCACACATTTCAACATTTATTTAGTTCAGGTTGACCTCCTGAAGCCAAAATGAGCGTTAATTTGACCACACAACTCATTCCTATGAAGGAACATTCAAAGTAAAAAAACGGGCTCAACTCTGACTGAAAGTGCATTTAAAGCAATAAAAACTGAAAATGAGTGTCACGGCTAAACCAAAGGACTTATGCACACATTTCAACATGTATTTAGTTCAGGTTGACATTCTGAAGCCTAATGAGCATTAATTTGATCACACAACTCATTCCTATGAAGGAACATTCAAAGTAAAAAAACGGGCTCAACTCGGACTGAAAGTGCATTTAAAGCAATAAAAACTGAAAATGAGTGTCACGCCTAAACCAAAGGACTTATGCACACATTTCAACATGTATTTAGTTCAGGTTGACCTCCTGAAGCCTAAATGAGCATTAATTTGATCACACAACTCATTCCTATGAAGATACATTCAAACTCAGAAACGTGCTCTACTCGGCCTGAAAGTGCATTTAAAGCAATAAAAACTGAAAATGAGTGTCACGCCTAAACCAAAGGACTTATGCACACATTTCAACATGTATTTAGTTCAGGTTGACCTCCTGAAGCCTAAATCACCATTAATTTGACTACACAACTTATTCCTATGAAGATACATTCAAAGTAAAAAAACGGGCTCAACTCGGACTGAAAGTGCATTTAAAGCAATAAAAACTGAAAATGAGTGTCACGCCTAAACCAAAGGACTTATGCACACATTTCAACATGTATTTAGTTCAGGTTGACGTCCTGAAGCCTAAATGAGCATTAATTTGACTACACAACCTATTCCTATGAAGATACATTCAAATTAAAAAAACGTGCTCTACTCGGACTGAAAGTGCATTTAAAGCAATAAAAACTGAAAATGAGTGTCACGCCTAAACCAAAGCACTTATGCACACATTTCAACATGTATTTAGTTCAGGTTGACCTCCTGAAGCCTAAATGAGCATTAATTTGACTACACAACTCATTCCTATGAAGGAACATTCAAAGTAAAAAAACGGGCTCAACTCGGACTGAAAGTGCATTTAAAGCAATAAAAACTCAAAATGAGTGTCACGCCTAAACCAAAGGACTTATGCACACATTTCAACATGTATTTAGTTCAGGTTGACATTCTGAAGCCTAAATGAGCATTAATTTGACTACACAACTTATTCCTATGAAGATACATTCAAAGTAAAAAAACGGGCTCAACTCGGACTGAAAGTGCATTTAAAGCAATAAAAACTCAAAATGAGTGTCACGCCTAAACCAAAGGACTTATGCACACATTTCAACATGTATTTAGTTCAGGTTGACCTCCTGAAGCCTAAATGAGCATTAATTTGATCACAGAACTCATTCCTATGAAGATACATTCAAATTCAGAAACGTGCTCTACTCGGCCTGAAAATGCATTTAAAGCAATAAAAACTCAAAATAAGTGTCACGCCTAAACCAAAGGATTTATGCACACATTTCAACATGTATTTAGTTCAGGTTGACCTCCTGAAGCCTAAATGAGCATTTATTTGACTACACAACTCATTCCTATGAAGGTACATTCAAAGTCACAAAACGTGCTCAACTAGGCCTGAAAGTGCATTTAAAGCAATAAAAACTCAAATTGAGTGTCACACCAAAACCAAAGGACTTATCACACATTTCAACATGTATTTAGTTCAGGTTGACCTCCTGAAGCCTAAATGATCATTTATTTGACTACACAACTCATTCCTATGAAGGTACATTCAAATTCACAAAACGTGCTCAACTAGGCCTGAAAGTGCATTTAAAGCAATAAAAACTCAAAATGAGTGTCACACCTAAACCAAAGGATTTATGCACACATTTCAACATGTATTTTGTTCAGGTTGACCTCCTGAAGCCTAAATGAGCATTAATTTGACTACACATCCCATTCCTTTGAAGATACATTCAAAGTAAAAAAACGTGCTCTACTCGGCCTGAAAATGCATTTAAAGCAATAAAAAACTCAAATTGAGTGTCACACCTAAACCAAAGGATTTATGCACACATTTCAACATGTATTTAGTTCAGGTTGACCTCCTGAAGCCTAAATGAGCATTTATTTGACTACACAACTCATTCCTATGAAGGTACATTCAAAGTCACAAAACGTGCTCAACTAGGCCTGAAAGTGCATTTAAAGCAATAAAAACTCAAAATGAGTGTCACGCCTAAACCAAAGGACTTATGCACACATTTCAACATGTATTTAGTTCAGGTTGACCTCCTGAAGCCTAAATCACCATTAATTTGACTACACAACTTATTCCTATGAAGATACATTCAAAGTAAAAAAACGTGCTCTACTCGGCCTGAAAATGCATTTAAAGCAATAAAAACTCAAAATGAGTGTCGCGCCTAAACCAAAGGCCTTATGCACACATTTTAACATGTATTTAGTTCAGGTTGACCTCCTGAAGCCTAAATGAGCATTAATTTGACTACACAACTTATTCCTATGAAGGAACATTCAAAGTAAAAAAACGGGCTCAACTCGGACTGAAAGTGCATTTAAAGCAATAAAAACTGAAAATGAGTGTCACGCCTAAACCAAAGGACTTATGCACACATTTCAACATGTATTTAGTTCAGGTTGACATTCTGAAGCCTAAATGAGCATTAATTTGACTACACAACTTATTCCTATGAAGATACATTCAAAGTAAAAAAACGGGCTCAACTCGGACTGAAAGTGCATTTAAAGCAATAAAAACTGAAAATGAGTGTCACGCCTAAACCAAAGGACTTATGCACACATTTCAACATGTATTTAGTTCAGGTTGACCTCCTGAAGCCTAAATGAGCATTAATTTGACTACACAACTCATTCCTATGAAGGTACATTCAAAGTCACAAAACGTGCTCTACTCGGCCTGAAAATGCATTTAAAGCAAGAAAAAATCAAAATGAGTGTCACACCTAAACCTACATTTAAAGTAAAAAAATGTGCTCTACTCGGCCTGAAAATGCATTTAAAGCAATAAAAACTCAAATTGAGTGTCACGCCTAAACCAAAGGACTTATACACACATTTAAACATGTATTTAATTCAGGTTGACATTCTGAAGCCTAAATGAGCATTATTTTGTCTATACAACTCATTCCTATGAAGGTACATTCAAAGTCACAAAACGTGCTCAACTAGGCCTGAAAGTGCATTTAAAGCAATAAAATCTCAAAATGAGTTTCACGCCTAAATCAAAGGACTTATGCACACATTTCAACATGTATTTAGTTTAGGTTGACCTCCTGAAGCCTAAATGAGCATTAATTTGATCACACAACTCATTCCCATGAAGATACATTCAAAGTCAGTAAGTCCCCTGCTCTGTCTGAAAATGCATTTGAATCAATAAAAACTAAAATTGAGTGTCATGCCTAAACCAAAGGACGTCTGCACACATTTCAACGTCTAAAGTGTTGTTTCCGATGCGTGCTAGTGTATGTGTGCGTGCGTGTGTGAGAGTGTGTAGGTGTGTGCGTGTGTTTGTGTGTGTTTGTGTGGGTGCGTGCGTGTGTGTGTGCGTGTGTGTGTTGTGCGCACCCCTCCCCCAAAAAAAGTACTGTATTCGGATAAAAATGACGAATTACTCAGAGGTTTTAACTTTTGCTTGCACTTGATTTGTTCTGACGCCGACGACGTCCACCAATGACAGCCCGAGTGGATCTAGCCCACGTGGTGTGAGAGCAGGGGGAGGTGAAAAGATGCAAAGCCTAGGTGATTGGCTGTGCATCTTTCAGTCTTCCACGTGGGTTAGTCTTTGATCTTCAATCAGTGTCCAAATGTTGTTTACATGCGTAGCGTGTGCGGATGTGTGTGCCTCTCATGAGTTTGTGTGTGTGTTTGCGCGCGCGTGATCGTGTGCCCATACATGTGTGAGTGTTTCTTTGATCTAAATCATCGTTGGTGTGTTGTTTACGATACGTGCTCGTCTGTGCGTACGTTTGTGTGAGGTGTGTGCGTGCTTTTGTGTGTGTGCTTGCTGCGTGCTGGCGCGCTCGGAAGCGTGTGTGTCACAGAGAAAGAGAGGGAGCGGGATCGCTGGCCTGTATGTACTCTATGTGAAACACACAGGACATTTGTAATTTCGTCCCTTTCACATTTTTTGGCTTTTTTAAAAATAAAACTTATTTTCATCAATGGTTCATAATGAGTGTCACGCCTAGACCAAATGACTTATGCACACATTTCAACATTTATTTAGTTCAGGTTGACCTCCTGAAGCCTAAATCACCGTTAATTTGATCACACAACTCATTCCTATGAAGATACATTCAAACTCAGAAACGGGCTCAACTCGGACTGAAAGTGCATTTAAAGCAATAAAAACTGAAAATGAGTGTCACGCCTAAACCAAAGGACTTATGCACACATTTCAACATGTATTTAGTTCAGGTTGACATTCTGAAGCCTAAATGAGCATTAATTTGATCACACAACTCATTCCTATGAAGGAACATTCAAAGTAAAAAAACGGGCTCAACTCGGACTGAAAGTGCATTTAAAGCAATAAAAACTGAAAATGAGTGTCACGCCTAAACCAAAGGACTTATGCACACATTTCAACATGTATTTAGTTCAGGTTGACGTCCTGAAGCCTAAATGAGCATTAATTTGACTACACAACTTATTCCTATGAAGATACATTCAAAGTAAAAAAACGTGCTCTACTCGGCCTGAAAATGCATTTAAAGCAATAAAAACTCAAAATGAGTGTCACGCCTAAACCAAAGGCCTTATGCACACATTTCAACATGTATTTAGTTCAGGTTGACCTCCTGAAGCCTAAATGAGCATTAATTTGACTACACAACTCATTCCTATGAAGGAACATTCAAAGGAAAAAAACGGGCTCAACTCGGACTGAAAGTACATTTAAAGCAATAAAAACTGAAAATGAGTGTCACGCCTAAACCAAAGGACTTATGCACACATTTCAACATGTATTTAGTTCAGGTTGACCTCCTGAAGCCTAAATGAGCATTAATTTGACTACACAACTCATTCCTATGAAGGTACATTAAAAGTCACAAAACGTGCTCAACTAGGCCTGAAAGTGCATTTAAAGCAATAAAAACTCAAAATGAGTGTCACGCCTAAACCAAAGGACTTATGCACACATTTCAACATGTATTTAGTTCAGGTTGACCTCCTGAAGCCTAAATCAGCATTAATTTGATCACACAACTCATTCCTATGAAGATACATTCAAACTCAGAAACGTGCTCTACTCGGCCTGAAAGTGCATTTAAAGCAATAAAAACTCAAAATGAGTGTCACGCCTAAACCAAAGGACTTATGCACACATTTCAACATGTATTTAGTTCAGGTTGACCTCCTGAAGCCTAAATCACCATTAATTTGATCACACAACTCATTCCTATGAAGATACATTCAAACTCAGAAACGTGCTCTACTCGGCCTGAAAATGCATTTAAAGCAATAAAAACTCAAATTGGGTGTCACGCCTAAACCAAAGGACTTATGCACACATTTCAACATGTATTTAGTTCAGGTTGACCTCCTGAAGCCTAAATGAGCATTATTTCGTCTATACAACTCATTCCTATGAAGATACATTAAAACTCAGAAACGTGCTCTACTCGGCCTGAAAATGCATTTAAAGCAATAAAAACTCAAATTGGGTGTCACGCCTAAACCAAAGGACTTATGCACACATTTCAACATGTATTTAGTTCAGGTTGACCTCCTGAAGCCTAAATCACCATTAATTTGATCACACAACTCATTCCTATGAAGATACATTCAAACTCAGAAACGTGCTCTACTCGGCCTGAAAGTGCATTTAAAGCAATAAAAACTCAAAATGAGTGTCACGCCTAAACCAAAGGACTTATGCACACATTTCAACATGTATTTAGTTCAGGTTGACATTCTGAAGCCTAAATGAGCATTATTTTGTCTATACAACTCAGTCCTATGAAGATACATTCAAAGTCAAATACGTGCTCTACTCGGCCTGAAAGTGCATTTAAAGCAATAAAAACTCAAATTGAGTTTCACGCCTAAATCAAAGGACTTATGCACACATTTCAACATGTATTTAGTTCAGGTTGACCTCCTGAAGCCTAAATGAGCATTAATTTGATCACACAACTCATTCCCATGAAGATACATTCAAAGTCAGTAAGTGCCCTGCTCTGTCTGAAAATGCATTTGAATCAATAAAAACTAAAATTGAGTGTCATGCCTAAACCAAAGGACGTCTGCACACATTTCAACGTCTAAAGTGTTGTTTCCGATGCGTGCTAGTGTGTGTGTGCGTGCGTGTGTGAGAGTTTGTAGGTGTGTGAGTGTGTGTGTTGTGCGCACCCCCCCCCCCCAAAAAAAGTACTGTATTCGGATAAAAATGACGAATTACTCAGAGGTTTTAACTTTTGCTTGCACTTGATTCGTTCTGACACCGACGACGTCCACCAATGACAGCCCGAGTGGATCTAGCCCACGTGGTGTGAGAGCAGGGGGAGGTGAAAAGATGCAAAGCCTAGGTGATTGGCTGTGCATCTTTCAGTCTTCCACGTGGGTTATATCTTTGATCTTCAATCAGTGTCCAAATGTTGTTTACATGCGTAGCGTGTCCGGATGTGTGTGCCTCTCATGAGTTTGTGTGTGTGTTTGCGCGCGCGTGATCGTGTGCCCATACATGTGTGTTTCTTTGATCTAAATCATCGTTAGTGTGTTGTTTACGATACGTGCTCGTCTGTGCGTACGTTTGTGTGAGTGTGTGTGCGTGGGTTTGTGTGTGTGCTTGCTGCGTGCTGGCGCGCTCGGAAGCGTGTGTGTCACAGAGAAAGAGAGGGAGCGGGATCGCTGGCCTGTATGTACTCTATGTGAAACACACAGGACATTTGTAATTTCGTCCCTTTCACATTTTTTGGCTTTTTTAAAAATAAAACTTATTTTCATCAATGGTTCATAATGAGTGTCACGCCTAGACCAAATGACTTATGCACACATTTCAACATTTATTTAGTTGAGGTTGACCTCCTGAAGCCTAAATGAGCGTTAATTTGACCACACAACTCATTCCTATGAAGATATATTCAAACTCAGAAAGCGTGCTCGGCTCGGCCTGAAAATGCATTTAAAGCAATAAAAACTCAAATTGAGTGTCACACCTAAACCAAAGGACTTATGCACACATTTCAACATGTATTTATTCAGGTTGACCTCCTGAAGCCTAAATCACCATTAATTTGATCACACAACTCATTCCTATGAAGATACATTCAAACTAAGAAACGTGCTCAACTAGGCCTGAAAATGCATTTAAAACAATAAAAACTCAAAATGAGTGTCACGCCTAAACCAAAGGACTTATGCACACATTTCAACATGTATTTAGTTCAGGTTGACCTCCTGAAGCCTAAATCACCATTAATTTGATCACACAACTCATTCCTATGAAGATACATTCAAACTCAGAAACGTGCTCTACTCGGCCTGAAAATGCATTTAAAGCAATAAAACCTCAAAATGAGTGTCACGCCTAAACCAAAGGACTTATGCACACATTTCAACATGTATTTAGTTCAAGTTGACATTCTGAAGCCTAAATGAGCATTAATTTGACTACACAACTCATTCCTATGAAGGAACATTCAAAGTCACAAAACGTGCTCAACTAGGCCTGAAAGTGCATTTAAAGCAATAAAAACTCAAAATGAGTGTCACGCCTAAACCAAAGGACTTATGCACACATTTCAACATGTATTTAGTTCAGGTTGACCTCCTGAAGCCTAAATGAGCATTAATTTGACTACACAACTCATTCCTATGAAGGTACATTAAAAGTCACAAAACGTGCTCAACTAGGCCTGAAAGTGCATTTAAAGCAATAAAAACTCAAAATGAGTGTCACGCCTAAACCAAAGGACTTATGCACACATTTCAACATGTATTTAGTTCAGGTTGACATTCTGAAGCCTAAATGAGCATTAATTTGACTACACAATTTATTCCTATGAAGATACATTCAAAGTCAAAAAACGTGCTCTAATCGGCCTGAAAATGCATTTAAAGCAATAAAAACTCAAATTGAGTGTCACACCTAAACCAAAGGACTTATGCACACATTTCAACATGTATTTAGTTCAGGTTGACCTCCCTAAGCCCAAATGAGCATTTATTTGACTACACAACTCATTCCTATGAAGGTACATTCAAAGTCACAAAACGTGCTCAACTAGGCCTGAAAGTGCATTTAAAGCAATAAAAACTCAAAATGAGTGTCACGCCTAAATAAAAGGACTTATGCACACATTTCAACATGTATTTAGATAAAGTTGACATTCTGAAGCCTAAATGAGCATTAATTTGATCACACAACTCATTCCTATGAAGATACATTCAAACTCAGAAACGTGCTCTACTCGGCCTGTAAAATGCATTTAAAGCAATAAAAACTCAAATTGAGTGTCACGCCTAAACCAAAGGACTCATACACACATTTCAACATGTATTTAGTTCAGGTTGACATTCTGAAGCCTAAATGAGGATTAATTTGACTACACAACTTATTCCTATGAAGATACATTCAAAATCAAAAAACGTGCTCTACTCGGCCTGAAAATGCATTTAAAGCAATAAAAACTCAAATTGAGTGTCACACCTAAGCCAAAGGACTTATGCACACATTTCAACATGTATTTAGTTCAGGTTGACCTCCTGAAGCCTAAATGAGCATTTATTTGACTACACAACTCATTCCTATGAAGGTACATTCAAAGTCACAAAACGTGCTCAACTAGGCCTGAAAGTGCATTTAAAGCAATAAAAACTCAAAATGAGTGTCACGCCTAAACCAAAGGACTTATGCACACATTTCAACCTGTATTTAGTTCAGGTTGACCTCCTGAAGCCTAAATCACCATTAATTTGATCACACAACTCATTCCTATGAAGATACATTCAAACTCAGAAACGTGCTCTACTCGGCCTGAAAATGCATTTAAAGCAATAAAAACTCAAATTGGGTGTCACGCCTAAACCAAAGGACTTATGCACACATTTCAACATGTATTTAGTTCAGGTTGACCTCCTGAAGCCTAAATGAGCATTATTTCGTCTATACAACTCATTCCTATGAAGATACATTAAAACTCAGAAACGTGCTCTACTCGGCCTGAAAATGCATTTAAAGCAATAAAAACTCAAATTGGGTGTCACGCCTAAACCAAAGGACTTATGCACACATTTCAACATGTATTTAGTTCAGGTTGACCTCCTGAAGCCTAAATCACCATTAATTTGATCACACAACTCATTCCTATGAAGATACATTCAAACTCAGAAACGTGCTCTACTCGGCCTGAAAATGCATTTAAAGCAATAAAAACTCAAAATGAGTGTCACGCCTAAACCAAAGGACTTATGCACACATTTCAACATGTATTTAGTTCAGGTTGACCTCCTGAAGCCTAAATGAGCATTAATTTGACTACACATCCCATTCCTATGAAGATACATTCAAAGTAAAAAAACGTGCTCTACTCGGCCTGAAAATGCATTTAAAAAGCAATAAAAACTCAAATTGAGTGTCACACCTAAACCAAAGGATTTATGCACACATTTCAACATGTATTTAGTTCAGTTTGACCTCCTGAAGCCTAAATCACCATTAATTTGATCACACAACTCATTCCTATGAAGATACATTCAAAGTAAAAAAACGTGCTCTACTCGGCCTGAAAATGCATTTAAAGCAATAAAAACTCAAAATGAGTGTCACGCCTAAACCAAAGGACTTATGCACAGATTTCAACATGTACTTAGTTCAGGTTGACCTCCTGAAGCCTAAATGAGCATTTATTTGACTACACAACTCATTCCTATGAAGGTACATTCAAAGTCACAAAACGTGCTCAACTAGGCCTGAAAGTGCATTTAAAGCAATAAAAACTCAAAATGAGTGTCACGCCTAAACCAAAGGACTTATGAACACATTTCAACATGTATTTAGTTCAGGCTGACATTCTGAAGCCTAAATGAGCATTAATTTGACTACACAACTTATTCCTATGAAGATACATTCAAAGTAAAAAAACGGGCTCAACTCGGACTGAAAGTGCATTTAAAGCAATAAAAACTGAAAATGAGTGTCACGCCTAAACCAAAGGATTTATGCACACATTTCAACATGTATTTAGTTCAGGTTGACCTCCTGAAGCCTAAATCACCATTAATTTGACTACACAACTTATTCCTATGAAGATACATTCAAAGTAAAAAAACGGGCTCAACTCGGACTGAAAGTGCATTTAAAGCAATAAAAACTGAAAATGAGTGTCACGCCTAAACCAAAGGACGTATGCACACATTTCAACATGTATTTAGTTCAGGTTGACGTCCTGAAGCCTAAATGAGCATTAATTTGACTACACAACTTATTCCTATGAAGATACATTCAAAGTAAAAAAACGTGCTCTACTCGGCCTGAAAATGCATTTAAAGCAATAAAAACTCAAAATGAGTGTCACGCCTAAACCAAAGGCCTTATGCACACATTTCAACATGTATTTAGTTCAGGTTGACCTCCTGAAGCCTAAATGAGCATTAATTTGACTACACAACTCATTCCTATGAAGGAACATTCAAAGTAAAAAAACGGGCTCAACTCGGACTGAAAGTACATTTAAAGCAATAAAAACTGAAAATGAGTGTCACGCCTAAACCAAAGGACTTATGCACACATTTCAACATGTATTTAGTTCAGGTTGACCTCCTGAAGCCTAAATGAGCATTAATTTGACTACACAACTCATTCCTATGAAGGTACATTCAAAGTCACAAAACGTGCTCAACTAGGCCTGAAAGTGCATTTAAAGCAATAAAAACTCAAAATGAGTGTCACGCCTAAACCAAAGGACTTATGAACACATTTCAACATGTATTTAGTTCAGGTTGACATTCTGAAGCCTAAATGAGCATTAATTTGACTACACAACTTATTCCTATGAAGATACATTCAAAGTAAAAAAACGGGCTCAACTCGGACTGAAAGTGCATTTAAAGCAATAAAAACTGAAAATGAGTGTCACGCCTAAACCAAAGGACTTATGCACACATTTCAACATGTATTTAGTTCAGGTTGACGTCCTGAAGCCTAAATGAGCATTAATTTGACTACACAACTTATTCCTATGAAGATACATTCAAAGTAAAAAAACGTGCTCTACTCGGCCTGAAAATGCATTTAAAGCAATAAAAACTCAAAATGAGTGTCACGCCTAAACCAAAGGCCTTATGCACACATTTCAACATGTATTTAGTTCAGGTTGACCTCCTGAAGCCTAAATGAGCATTAATTTGACTACACAACTCATTCCTATGAAGGAACATTCAAAGTAAAAAAACGGGCTCAACTCGGACTGAAAGTACATTTAAAGCAATAAAAACTGAAAATGAGTGTCACGCCTAAACCAAAGGACTTATGCACACATTTCAACATGTATTTAGTTCAGGTTGACCTCCTGAAGCCTAAATGAGCATTAATTTGACTACACAACTCATTCCTATGAAGGTACATTCAAAGTCACAAAACGTGCTCAACTAGGCCTGAAAGTGCATTTAAAGCAATAAAAACTCAAAATGAGTGTCACGCCTAAACCAAAGGACTTATGAACACATTTCAACATGTATTTAGTTCAGGCTGACATTCTGAAGCCTAAATGAGCATTAATTTGACTACACAACTTATTCCTATGAAGATACATTCAAAGTAAAAAAACGGGCTCAACTCGGACTGAAAGTGCATTTAAAGCAATAAAAACTGAAAATGAGTGTCACGCCTAAACCAAAGGACTTATGCACACATTTCAACATGTATTTAGTTCAGGTTGACATTCTGAAGCCTAAATGAGCATTAATTTGACTACACAACTTATTCCTATGAAGATACATTCAAAGTAAAAAACGGGCTCAACTCGGACTGAAAGTGCATTTAAAGCAATAAAAACTGAAAATGAGTGTCACGCCTAAACCAAAGGATTTATGCACACATTTCAACATGTATTTAGTTCAGGTTGACCTCCTGAAGCCTAAATCACCATTAATTTGACTACACAACTTATTCCTATGAAGATACATTCAAAGTAAAAAAACGGGCTCAACTCGGACTGAAAGTGCATTTAAAGCAATAAAAACTGAAAATGAGTGTCCCGCCTAAACCAAAGGACTTATGCACACATTTAAACATGTATTTAGTTCAGGTTGACATTCTGAAGCCTAAATGAGCATTAATTTGACTACACAACTTATTCCTATGAAGATACATTCAAAGTAAAAAACGGGCTCAACTCGGACTGAAAGTGCATTTAAAGCAATAAAAACTGAAAATGAGTGTCACGCCTAAACCAAAGGATTTATGCACACATTTCAACATGTATTTAGTTCAGGTTGACCTCCTGAAGCCTAAATCACCATTAATTTGACTACACAACTTATTCCTATGAAGATACATTCAAAATAAAAAAACGGGCTCAACTCGGACTGAAAGTGCATTTAAAGCAATAAAAACTGAAAATGAGTGTCACGCCTAAACCAAAGGACGTATGCACACATTTCAACATGTATTTAGTTCAGGTTGACATTCTGAAGCCTAAATGAGCATTAATTTGACTACACAACTTATTCCTATGAAGATACATTCAAAGTAAAAAACGGGCTCAACTCGGACTGAAAGTGCATTTAAAGCAATAAAAACTGAAAATGAGTGTCACGCCTAAACCAAAGGATTTATGCACACATTTCAACATGTATTTAGTTCAGGTTGACCTCCTGAAGCCTAAATCACCATTAATTTGACTACACAACTTATTCCTATGAAGATACATTCAAAGTAAAAAAACGGGCTCAACTCGGACTGAAAGTGCATTTAAAGCAATAAAAACTGAAAATGAGTGTCACGCCTAAACCAAAGGACTTATGCACACATTTAAACATGTATTTAGTTCAGGTTGAAATTCTGAAGCCTAAATGAGCATTAATTTGACTACACAACTTATTCCTATGAAGATACATTCAAAGTCAAAAAACGTGCTCTACTCAGCCTGCAAATGCATTTAAAGCAATAAAAACTCAAATTGAGTGTCACACCTAAACCAAAGGACTTATGCACACTTTTCAACATGTATTTAGTTCAGGTTGACCTCCTGAAAACTAAATGAGCATTTATTTGACTACACAACTCATTCCTATGAAGGTACATTCAAAGTCACAAAACGTGCTCAACTTGGCCTGAAAGTGCATTTAAAGCAATAAAAACTCAAAATGAGTGTCACGCCTAAACCAAAGGCCTTATGCACACATTTCAACATGTATTTAGTTCAGGTTGACCTCCTGAAGCCTAAATCACCATTAATTTGATCACACGACTCATTCCTATGAAGATACATTCAAACTCAGAAACGTGCTCCACTCGGCCTGAAAATGCATTTAAAGCAATAAAAACTCAAAATGAGTGTCACGCCTAAACCAAAGGACTTATGCACACATTTCAACATGTATTTAGTTCAGGTTGACATTCTGAAGCCTAAATGAGCTTTAATTTGATCACACAACTTATTCCTATGAAGATACATTCAAAGTCAAAAAACGTGCTCTACTCGGCCTGAAAATGCATTTAAAGCAATAAATACTCAAATTGAGTGTCACACCTAAACCAAAGGACTTATGCACACATTTCAACATGTATTTATTCAGGTTGACCTCCTGAAGCCTAAATCACCATTAATTTGATCACACAACTCATTCCTATGAAGATACATTCAAACTAAGAAACGTGCTCTACTCGGCCTGAAAATGCATTTAAAGCAATAAAAACTCAAAATGAGTGTCACGCCTAAACCAAAGTACTTATGCACACATTTCAACATGTATTTAGTTCAGGTTGACATTCTGAAGCCTAAATGAGCATTAATTTGACTACACAACTTATTCCTATGAAGATACATTCAAAGTCAAAAAACGTGCTCATTTCAGCCTGAAAGTGCATTTAAAGCAATAAAAACTCAAATTGAGCGTCACGCCTAAACCAAAGGACTTATGCACACATTTCAACATGTATTTTGTTCAGGTTGACCTCCTGAAGCCTAAATGAGCATTAATTTGACTACACAACTCATTCCTATGAAGGAACATTCAAAGTAAAAAAACGGGCTCAACTCGGCCTGAAAATGCATTTAAAGCAATAAAAACTCAAATTGAGTGTCACACCTAAACCAAAGGACTTATGCACACATTTCAACATGTATTTAGTTCAGGTTGACCTCCTGAAGCCTAAATGAGCATTTATTTGACTACACAACTCATTCCTATGAAGGTACATTCAAAGTCACAAAACGTGCTCAACTAGGCCTGAAAGTGCATTTAAAGCAATAAAAACTCAAAATGAGTGTCACGCCTAAACCAAAGGACTTATGCACACATTTCAACATGTATTTAGTTCAGGTTGACCTCCTGAAGCCTAAATCACCATTAATTTGATCACACAACTCATTCCTATGAAGATACATTCAAACTCAGAAACGTGCTCTACTCGGCCTGAAAATGCATTTAAAGCAATAACAACTCAAAATGAGTGTCACGCCTAAACCAAAGGACTTATGCACACATTTCAACATGTATTTAGTTCAGGTTGACCTCCTGAAGCCTAAATCACCATTAATTTGATCACACAACTCATTCCTATGAAGATACATTCAAACTCAGAAACGTGCTCCACTCGGCCTGAAAATGCATTTAAAGCAATAAAAACTCAAAATGAGTGTCACGCCTAAACCAAAGGACTTATGCACACATTTCAACATGTATTTAGTTCAGGTTGACATTCTGAAGCCTAAATGAGCTTTAATTTGATCACACAACTTATTCCTATGAAGATACATTCAAAGTCAAAAAACGTGCTCTACTCGGCCTGAAAATGCATTTAAAGCAATAAATACTCAAATTGAGTGTCACACCTAAACCAAAGGACTTATGCACACATTTCAACATGTATTTATTCAGGTTGACCTCCTGAAGCCTAAATCACCATTAATTTGATCACACAACTCATTCCTATGAAGATACATTCAAACTAAGAAACGTGCTCTACTCGGCCTGAAAATGCATTTAAAGCAATAAAAACTCAAAATGAGTGTCACGCCTAAAACAAAGGACTTATGCACACATTTCAACATGTATTTAGTTCAGGTTGACATTCTGAAGCCTAAATGAGCATTAATTTGACTACACAACTTATTCCTATGAAGATACATTCAAAGTCAAAAAACGTGCTCTACTCGGCCTGAAAATGCATTTAAAGCAATAAAAACTCAAAATGAGTGTCACGCCTAAACCAAAGGACTTATGCACACATTTCAACAAGTATTTAGTTCAGGTTGACCTCCTGAAGCCTAAATCACCATTAATTTGATCACACAACTCATTCCTATGAAGATACATTCAAACTCTGAAACGTGCTCTACTCGGCCTGAAAATGCATTTAAAGCAATAAAAACTCAAAATGAGTGTCACGCCTAAACCAAAGGACTTATGCACACATTTCAACATGTATTTAGTTCAGGTTGACATTCTGAAGCCTAAATGAGCTTTAATTTGACTACACAACTTATTCCTATGAAGATACATTCAAAGTCAAAAAACGTGCTCTACTCGGCCTGAAAATGCATTTAAAGCAATAAATACTCAAATTGAGTGTCACACCTAAACCAAAGGACTTATGCACACATTTCAACATGTATTTATTCAGGTTGACCTCCTGAAGCCTAAATCACCATTAATTTGATCACACAACTCATTCCTATGAAGATACATTCAAACTAAGAAACGTGCTCTACTCGGCCTGAAAATGCATTTAAAGCAATAAAAACTCAAAATGAGTGTCACGCCTAAACCAAAGTACTTATGCACACATTTCAACATGTATTTAGTTCAGGTTGACATTCTGAAGCCTAAATGAGCATTAATTTGACTACACAACTTATTCCTATGAAGATACATTCAAAGTCAAAAAACGTGCTCATTTCAGCCTGAAAGTGCATTTAAAGCAATAAAAACTCAAATTGAGCGTCACGCCTAAACCAAAGGACTTATGCACACATTTCAACATGTATTTTGTTCAGGTTGACCTCCTGAAGCCTAAATGAGCATTAATTTGTGACACTCATTTTGATTTTTTCTTGCTTTAAATGCATTTTCAGGCCGAGTAGAGCACGTTTTTTTACTTTGAATGTATCTTCATAGGAATGAGTTGTGTAGTCAAATTAATGCTCATTTAGGCTTCAGGAGGTCAACCTGAACTAAATACACGTTGAAATGTGTGCATAAGTCCTTTGGTTTAGGCGTGACACTCATTTTGAGTTTTTATTGCTTTAAATGCACTTTCAGGCCTAGTTGAGCACGTTTTGTGACTTTGAATGTACCTTCATAGGAATGAGTTGTATAGACGAAATAATGCTCATTTAGGCTTCAGGAGGTCAACCTGAACTAAATACATGTTGAAATGTGTGCATAAGTCCTTTGGTTTAGGCGTGACACCCAATTTGAGTTTTTATTGCTTGAAATGCATTTTCAGGCCGAGTAGAGCACGTTTCTGAGTTTGAATGTATCTTCATAGGAATAAGTTGTGTAGTCAAATTAATGCTCATTTAGGCTTCAGAATGTCAACCTGAACTAAATACATGTTGAAATGTGTGCATAAGTCCTTTGGTTTAGGCGTGACACTCAATTTGAGTTTTTATTGCTTTAAATGCATTTTCAGGCCGAGTAGAGCACGTTTTTTTACTTTAAATGTAGGTTTAGGTGTGACACTCATTTTGATTTTTTCTTGCTTTAAATGCATTTTCAGGCCGAGTAGAGCACGTTTTTTTACTTTGAATGTATCTTCATAGGAATGAGTTGTGTGATCAAATTAATGGTGATTTAGGCTTCAGGAGGTCAACCTGAACTAAATAAATGTTGAAATGTGTGCATAAGTCATTTGGTCTAGGCGTGACACTCATTATGAACCATTGATGAAAATAAGTTTTATTTTTAAAAAAGCCAAAAAATGTGAAAGGGACGAAATTACAAATGTCCTGTGTGTTTCACATAGAGTACATACAGGCCAGCGATCCCGCTCCCTCTCTTTCTCTGTGACACACACGCTTCCGAGCGCGCCAGCACGCAGCAAGCACACACACAAACGCACGCACACACACTCACACAAACGTACGCACAGACGAGCAAGTATCGTAAACAACACACCAACGATGATTTAGATCAAAGAAACACTCACACATGTATGGGCACACGATCACGCGCGCGCAAACACACACACAAACTCATGAGAGGCACACACATCCGCACACGCTACGCATGTAAACAACATTTGGACACTGATTGAAGATCAAAGACTAACCCACGTGGAAGACTGAAAGATGCACAGCCAATCACCTAGGCTTTGCATCTTTTCACCTCCCCCTGCTCTCACACCACGTGGGCTAGATCCACTCGGGCTGTCATTGGTGGACGTCGTCGGTGTCAGAACAAATCAAGTGCAAGCAAAAGTTAAAACCTCTGAGTAATTCGTCATTTTTATCCGAATACAGTACTTTTTTTGGGGGGGGGGGGTGCGCACAACACACACACGCACGCACCCACACAAACACACACAAACACACGCACACAACTACACACTCTCACACACGCACGCACACATACACTAGCACGCATCGGAAACAACACTTTAGACGTTGAAATGTGTGCAGACGTCCTTTGGTTTAGGCATGACACTCAATTTTAGTTTTTATTGATTCAAATGCATTTTCAGACAGAGCAGGGCACTTACTGACTTTAAATGTATCTTCATGGGAATGAGTTGTGTGATCAAATTAATGCTCATTTAGGCTTCAGGAGGTCAACCTAAACTAAATACATGTTGAAATGTGTGCATAAGTCCTTTGATTTAGGCGTGAAACTCATTTTGAGATTTTATTGCTTTAAATGCACTTTCAGGCCTAGTTGAGCACGTTTTGTGACTTTGAATGTACCTTCATAGGAATGAGTTGTATAGACAAAATAATGCTCATTTAGGCTTCAGAATGTCAACCTGAACTAAATACATGTTGAAATGTGTGCATAAATCCTTTGGTTTAGGCGTGACACTCAATTTGAGTTTTTATTGCTTTAAATGCATTTTCAGGCCGAGTAGAGCACGTTTTTTTACTTTAAATGTAGGTTTAGGTGTGACACTCATTTTGATTTTTTCTTGCTTTAAATGCATTTTCAGGCCGAGTAGAGCACGGTTTTTTACTTTGAATGTATCTTCATAGGAATGAGTTGTGTAGTCAAATTAATGCTCATTTAGGCTTCAGGAGGTCAACCTGTACTAAATACACGTTGAAATGTGTGCATAAGTCCTTTGGTTTAGGCGTGACACTCATTTTGAGTTTTTATTGCTTTAAATGCACTTTCAGGCCTAGTTGAGCACGTTTTGTGACTTTGAATGTACCTTCATAGGAATGAGTTGTATAGACGAAATAATGCTCATTTAGGCTTCAGGAGGTCAACCTGAACTAAATACATGTTGAAATGTGTGCATAAATCCTTTGGTTTAGGTGTGACACTCAATTTGAGTTTTTATTGCTTTAAATGCATTTTCAGGCCGAGTAGAGCACGTTTTTTTACTTTGAATGTATCTTCATAGGAATGGGATGTGTAGTCAAATTAATGCTCATTTAGGCTTCAGGAGGTCAACCTGAACTAAATACATGTTCAAATGTGTGCATAAGGCCTTTGGTTTAGGCGTGACACTCATTTTGAGTTTTTATTGCTTTAAATGCACTTTCAGGCCTAGTTGAGCACGTTTTGTGACTTTGAATGTACCTTCATAGGAATGAGTTGTGTAGTCAAATTAATGCTCATTTAGGCTTCAGGAGGTCAACCTGAACTAAATACATGTTGAAATGTGTGCATAAGTCCTTTGGTTTAGGCGTGACACTCATTTTCAGTTTTTATTGCTTTAAATGCACTTTCAGTCCGAGTTGAGCCCGTTTTTTTACTTTGAATGTTCCTTCATAGGAATGAGTTGTGTAGTCAAATTAATGCTCATTTAGGCTTCAGGAGGTCAACCTGAACAAAATACATGTTGAAATGTGTGCATAAGTACTTTGGTTTAGGCGTGACACTCAATTTGAGTTTTTATTGCTTTAAATGCACTTTCAGGCAGAGTTGAGCACGTTTTTTGACTTTGAATGTATCTTCATAGGAATAAGTTGTGTAGTCAAATTAATGCTAATTTAGGCTTCAGAATGTCCACCTGAACTAAATACATGTTGAAATGTGTGCATAAGTCCTTTGGTTTAGGCGTGACACTCATTTTGAGTTTTTATTGCTTTAAATGCACTTTCAGGCCTAGTTGAGCATGTTTTGTGACTTTGAATGTATCTTCATAGGAATGAGTTGTGTGATCAAATTAATGGTGATTTAGGCTTCAGGAGGTCAACCTGAACAAAATACATGTTGAAATGTGTGCATAAGTACTTTGGTTTAGGCGTGACACTCATTTTGAGTTTTTATTGCTTTAAATGCATTTTCAGGCCGAGTAGAGCACTTTTCTAAGTTTGAATGTATCTTCATAGGAATGAGTTGTGTGATCAAATTAATGGTGATTAAAGCTTCAGGAGGTCAACCTGACCTAAATACATGTTGAAATGTGTGCATAAGTCCTTTGGTTTAGGCGTGACACTCATTTTGAGTTTTTATTGCTTTAAATGCATTTTCAGGCCGAGTAGAGCACGTTTTTGACTTTGAATGTATCTTCATAGGAATAAGTTGTGTAGTCAAATTAATGCTCATTTAGGCTTCAGAATGTCAACCTGAACTAAATACATGTTGAAATGTGTGCATAAATCCTTTGGTTTAGGTGTGACACTCAATTTGAGTTTTTATTGCTTTAAATGCATTTTCAGGCCGAGTTGAGCACGTTTTTTGACTTTGAATGTATCTTCATAGGAATAAGTTGTGTAGTCAAATTAATGCTCATTTAGGCTTCAGAATGTCAACCTGAACTAAATACATGTTGAAATGTGTGCATAAGTCCTTTGGTTTAGGCGTGACACCCAATTTGAGTTTTTATTGCTTTAAATGCATTTTCAGGCCGAGTAGAGCACGTTTCTGAGTTTGAATGTATCTTCATAGGAATGAGTTGTGTGATCAAATTAATGGTGATTTAGGCTTCAGGAGGTCAACCTGAACTAAATAAATGTTGAAATGTGTGCATAAGTCATTTGGTCTAGGCGTGACACTCATTATGAACCATTGATGAAAATAAGTTTTATTTTTAAAAAAGCCAAAAAATGTGAAAGGGACGAAATTACAAATGTCCTGTGTGTTTCACATAGAGTACATACAGGCCAGCGATCCCGCTCCCTCTCTTTCTCTGTGACACACACGCTTCCGAGCGCGCCAGCACACAGCAAGCACACACACAAACGCACGCACACACACTCACACAAACGTACGCACAGACGAGCAAGTATCGTAAACAACACACCAACGATGATTTAGGTCAAAGAAACACTCACACATGTATGGGCACACGATCACGCGCGCGCAAAAACACACAAACTCATGAGAGGCACACACATCCGCACACGCTACGCATGTAAACAACATTTGGACACTGATTGAAGATCAAAGACTAACCCACGTGGAAGACTGAAAGATGCACAGCCAATCATCTAGGCTTTGCATCTTTTCACCTCCCCCTGCTCTCACACCACGTGGGCTAGATCCACTCGGGCTGTCATTGGTGGACGTCGTCGGTGTCAGAACAAATCAAATGCAAGCAAAAGTTAAAACCTCTGAGTAATTCGTCATTTTTATCCGAATACAGTACTTTTTTGGGAGGGGTGCGCACAACACACACACGCACACACACACACATGCACGCACCCACACAAACACACACAAACACACGCACACACCTACACACTCTCACACACGCACATACACGAGCACGCATCGGAAACAACACTTTAGACGTTGAAATGTGTGCAGACGTCCTTTGGTTTAGGCATGACACTCAATTTTAGTTTTTATTGATTCAAATGCATTTTCAGACAGAGCAGGGCACTTACTGACTTTGAATGTATCTTCATGGGAATGAGTTGTGTGATCAAATTAATGCTCATTTAGGCTTCAGGAGGTCAACCTAAACTAAATACATGTTGAAATGTGTGCATAAGTCCTTTGATTTAGGCGTGAAACTCATTTTGAGATTTTATTGCTTTAAATGCACTTTCAGGCCTAGTTGAGCACGTTTTGTGACTTTGAATGTACCTTCATAGGAATGAGTTGTATAGACAAAATAATGCTCATTTAGGCTTCAGAATGTCAACCTGAACTAAATACATGTTGAAATGTGTGCATAAATCCTTTGGTTTAGGCGTGACACTCAATTTGAGTTTTTATTGCTTTAAATGCATTTTCAGGCCGAGTAGAGCACGTTTTTTTACTTTGAATGTATCTTCATAGGAATGAGTTGTGTGATCAAATTAATGGTGATTTAGGCTTCAGGAGGTCAACCTGAACTAAATACATGTTGAAATGTGTGCATAAGTCCTTTGGTTTAGGCGTGACACTCATTTTGAGTTTTTATTGCTTTAAATGCACTTTCAGGCCTAGTTGAGCACGTTTTGTGACTTTGAATGTACCTTCATAGGAATGAGTTGTGTAGTCAAATAAATGCTCATTTAGGCTTCAGAATGTCAACCTGAACTAAATACATGTTGAAATGTGTGCATAAGTCCTTTTGTTTAGGCGTGACACTCAATTTGAGTTTTTATTGCTTTAAATGCATTTTCAGGCCGAGTAGAGCACGTTTTTTTACTTTAAATGTAGGTTTAGGTGTGACACTCATTTTGATTTTTTCTTGCTTTAAATGCATTTTCAGGCCGAGTAGAGCACGTTTTTTTACTTTGAATGTATCTTCATAGGAATGAGTTGTGTAGTCAAATTAATGCTCATTTAGGCTTCAGGAGGTCAACCTGAATTAAATACACGTTGAAATGTGTGCATAAGTCCTTTGGTTTAGGCGTGACACTCATTTTGAGTTTTTATTGCTTTAAATGCACTTTCAGGCCTAGTTGAGCACGTTTTGTGACTTTGAATGTACCTTCATAGGAATGAGTTGTATAGACGAAATAATGCTCATTTAGGCTTCAGGAGGTCAACCTGAACTAAATACATGTTGAAATGTGTGCATAAGTCCTTTGGTTTAGGCGTGACACCCAATTTGAGTTTTTATTGCTTTAAATGCATTTTCAGGCCGAGTAGGGCACGTTTCTGAGTTTGAATGTATCTTCATAGGAATGAGTTGTGTAGTCAAATAAATGCTCATTTAGGCTTCAGGAGGTCAACCTGAACTAAATACATTTTGAAATGTGTGCATAAGTCCTTTGGTTTAGGCGCGACACTCATTTTGAGTTTTTATTGCTTTAAATGCACTTTCAGGCCTAGTTGAGCACGTTTTGTGACTTTGAATGTACCTTCATAGGAATGAGTTGTGTAGTCAAATAAATGCTCATTTAGGCTTCAGGAGGTCAACCTGAACTAAATACATTTTGAAATGTGTGCATAAGTCCTTTGGTTTAGGTGTGACACTCAATTTGAGTTTTTATTGCTTTAAATGCATTTTCAGGCCGAGTAGAGCACGTTTTTTGACTTTGAATGTATCTTCATAGGAATAAGTTGTGTAGTCAAATTAATGCTCATTTAGGCTTCAGAATGTCAACCTGAACTAAATACATGTTGAAATGTGTGCATAAGTCCTTTGGTTTAGGCGTGACACTCATTTTGAGTTTTTATTGCTTTAAATGCATTTTCAGGCCGAGTCGAGCACGTTTCTGAGTTTGAATGTATCTTCATAGGAATGAGTTGTGTGACCAAATTAATGGTGATTTAGGCTTCAGGAGGTCAACCTGAACTAAATACATGTTGAAATGTGTGCATAAGTCCTTTGGTTTAGGCGTGACACTCATTTTGAGTTTTTATTGCTTTAAATGCCCTTTCAGGCCTAGTTGAGCACGTTTTGTAACTTTGAATGTACCTTCATAGGAATGAGTTGTGTAGTCAAATAAATGCTCATTTAAGCTTCAGGAGGTCAACCTGAACTAAATACATGTTGAAATGTGTGCATAAGTCCTTTGGTTTAGGTGTGACACTCAATTTGAGTTTTTATTGCTTTAAATGCATTATCAGGCCGAGTAGAGCACGTTTTTTGACTTTGAATGTATCTTCATAGGAATGAGTTGTGTAGTCATATTAATGCTCATTTTGGCTTCAGGGGGTCAGCCTGAACTAAATACATGTTGAAATGTGTGCATAAATCCTTTGGTTTAGGCGTGACACCCAATTTGAGTTTTTATTGCTTTAAATGCATTTTCAGGCCGAGTAGAGCACGTTTTTTTACTTAGAATGTATCTTCATAGGAATGAGTTGTGTAGTCAAATTAATGCTCATTTAGGCTTCAGGAGGTCAACCTGAACTAAATACACGTTGAAATGTGTGCATAAGTCCTTTGGTTTAGGCGTGACACTCATTTTGAGTTTTTATTGCTTTAAATGCACTTTCAGGCCTAGTTGAGCACGTTTTGTGACTTTGAATGTACCTTCATAGGAATGAGTTGTATAGACGAAATAATGCTCATTTAGGCTTCAGGAGGTCAACCTGAACTAAATACATGTTGAAATGTGTGCATAAATCCTTTGGTTTAGGTGTGACACTCAATTTGAGTTTTTATTGATTCAAATGCATTTTCAGACAGAGCAGGGCACTTACTGACTTTGAATGTATCTTCATGGGAATGAGTTGTGTGATCAAATTAATGCTCATTTAGGCTTCAGGAGGTCAACCTAAACTAAATACACGTTGAAATGTGTGCATAAGTCCTTTGGTTTAGGCGTGACACTCATTTTTAGTTTTTATTGCTTTAAATGCACTTTCAGGCCGAGTAGAGCACGTTTTGTGACTTTGAATGTACCTTCATAGGAATGAGTTGTATAGACGAAATAATGCTCATTTAGGCTTCAGGAGGTCAACCTGAACTAAATACATGTTGAAATGGGTGCAGACGTCCTTTGGTTTAGGCATGACACTCAATTTTAGTTTTTATTGATTCAAATGCATTTTCAGACAGAGCAGGGCACTTACTAACTTTGAATGTATCTTCATGGGAATGAGTTGTGTGATCAAATTAATGCTCATTTAGGCTTCAGGAGGTCAACCTGAACTAAATACACGTTGAAATGTGTGCATAAGTCCTTTGGTTTAGGCGTGACACTCATTTTGAGTTTTTATTGCTTTAAATGCACTTTCAGGCCTAGTTGAGCACGTTTTGTGACTTTGAATGTACCTTCATAGGAATGAGTTGTATAGACGAAATAATGCTCATTTAGGCTTCAGGAGGTCAACCTGAACTAAATACATGTTGAAATGTGTGCATAAATCCTTTGGTTTAGGTGTGACACTCAATTTGAGTTTTTATTGCTTTAACTGCATTTTCAGGCCGAGTAGAGCATGTTTCTGAGTTTGAATGTATCTTCATAGGAATGAGTTGTATGATCAAATTAATTGTGATTTAGGCTTCAGGAGGTCAACCTGAACTAAATACATGTTCAAATGTGTGCATAAGGCCTTTGGTTTAGGCGTGACGCTCAATTTGAGTTTTTATTGCTTTAAATGCACTTTCAGGCTGAGTTGAGCACGTTTTTTGACTTTGAATGTATCTTCATAGGAATAAGTTGTGTAGTCAAATTAATGCTCATTTAGGCTTCAGAATGTCCACCTGAACTAAATACATGTTGAAATGTGTGCATAAGTCCTTTGGTCTAGGCGTGACACTCAATTTGAGTTTTTATTGCTTTAAATGCATTTCTGGCCGAGCCGAGCACGTTTTTTGACTTTGAATGTATCTTCATAGGAATGAGTTGTGTAGTCAAATTAATGCTCATTTAGGCTTCAGGAGGTCAACCTGAACTAAATACATGTTGAAATGTGTGCATAAGTCCTTTGGTTTAGGCGTGACACTCATTTTCAGTTTTTATTGCTTTAAATGCACTTTCAGTCCGAGTTGAGCCCGTTTTTTTACTTTGAATGTTCCTTCATAGGAATGAGTTGTGTAGTCAAATTAATGCTCATTTAGGCTTCAGGAGGTCAACCTGAACAAAATACATGTTGAAATGTGTGCATAAGTACTTTGGTTTAGGCGTGACACTCATTTTGAGTTTTTATTGCTTTAAATGCATTTTCAGGCCGAGTAGAGCACTTTTCTAAGTTTGAATGTATCTTCATAGGAATGAGTTGTGTGATCAAATTAATGGTGATTTAGGCTTCAGGAGGTCAACCTGAACTAAATACACGTTGAAATGTGTGCATAAGTCCTTTGTTTAGGCGTGACACTCATTTTGAGTTTTTATTGCTTTAAATGCACTTTCAGGCCTAGTTGAGCACGTTTTGTGACTTTGAATGTACCTTCATAGGAATGAGTTGTGTAGTCAAATAAATGCTCATTTAGGCTTCAGGAGGTCAACCTGAACTAAATACATGTTGAAATGTGTGCATAAGTCCTTTGGTTTAGGCGTGACACTCATTTTGAGTTTTTATTGCTTTAAATGCATTTTCAGGCCGAGTAGAGCACGTTTTTGACTTTGAATGTATCTTCATAGGAATAAGTTGTGTAGTCAAATTAATGCTCATTTAGGCTTCAGAATGTCAACCTGAACTAAATACATGTTGAAATGTGTGCATAAGTCCTTTGGTTTAGGCGTGACACTCAATTTGAGTTTTTATTGCTTTAAATGCATTTTCAGGCCGAGTAGAGCACGTTTTTTTTACTTTAAATGTAGGTTTAGGTGTGACACTCATTTTGATTTTTTCTTGCTTTAAATGCATTTTCAGGCCGAGTAGAGCACGTTTTTTTACTTTGAATGTATCTTCATAGGAATGAGTTGTGTAATCAAATTAATGCTCATTTAGGCTTCAGGAGGTCAACCTGAACTAAATACACGTTGAAATGTGTGCATAAGTCCTTTGGTTTAGGCGTGACACTCATTTTGAGTTTTTATTGCTTTAAATGCACTTTCAGGCCTAGTTGAGCACGTTTTGTGACTTTGAATGTACCTTCATAGGAATGAGTTGTATAGACGAAATAATGCTCATTTAGGCTTCAGGAGGTCAACCTGAACTAAATACATGTTGAAATGTGTGCATAAGTCCTTTGGTTTAGGCGTGACACCCAATTTGAGTTTTTATTGCTTTAAATGCATTTTCAGGCCGAGTAGAGCACGTTTCTGAGTTTGAATGTATCTTCATAGGAATGAGTTGTGTGATCAAATTAATGGTGATTTAGGCTTCAGGAGGTCAACCTGAACTAAATAAATGTTGAAATGTGTGCATAAGTCATTTGGTCTAGGCGTGACACTCATTATGAACCATTGATGAAAATAAGTTTTATTTTTAAAAAAGCCAAAAAATGTGAAAGGGACGAAATTACAAATGTCCTGTGTGTTTCACATAGAGTACATACAGGCCAGCGATCCCGCTCCCTCTCTTTCTCTGTGACACACACGCTTCCGAGCGCGCCAGCACGCAGCAAGCACACACACAAACGCACGCACACACTCACACAAACGTACGCACAGACGAGCAAGTATCGTAAACAACACACCAACGATGATTTAGATCAAAGAAACACTCACACATGTATGGGCACACGATCACGCGCGCGCAAACACACACACAAACTCATGAGAGGCACACACATCCGCACACGCTACGCATGTAAACAACATTTGGACACTGATTGAAGATCAAAGACTAACCCACGTGGAAGACTGAAAGATGCACAGCCAATCACCTAGGCTTTGCATCTTTTCACCTCCCCCTGCTCTCACACCACGTGGGCTAGATCCACTCGGGCTGTCATTGGTGGACGTCGTCGGTGTCAGAACAAATCAAGTGCAAGCAAAAGTTAAAACCTCTGAGTAATTCGTCATTTTTATCCGAATACAGTACTTTTTTGGGGGGGGGGGTGCGCACAACACACACACGCACACACACACGCACGCACCCACACAAACACACACAAACACACGCACACACCTACACACTCTCACACACGCACGCACACACACACTAGCACGCATCGGAAACAACACTTGAAATGTGTGCAGACGTCCTTTGGTTTAGGCATGACACTCAATTTTAGTTTTTATTGATTCAAATGCATTTTCAGACAGAGCAGGGCACTTACTGACTTTGAATGTATCTTCATGGGAATGAGTTGTGTGATCAAATTAATGCTCATTTAGGCTTCAGGAGGTCAACCTAAACTAAATACATGTTGAAATGTGTGCATAAGTCCTTTGATTTAGGCGTGAAACTCAATTTGAGTTTTTATTGCTTTAAATGCATTTTCAGGCCGAGTAGAGCACGTTTTTTTACTTTAAATGTAGGTTTAGGTGTGACACTCATTTTGATTTTTTCTTGCTTTAAATGCATTTTCAGGCCGAGTAGAGCACGTTTTTTTACTTTGAATGTATCTTCATAGGAATGAGTTGTGTAGTCAAATTAATGCTCATTTAGGCTTCAGGAGGTCAACCTGAACTAAATACACGTTGAAATGTGTGCATAGGTCCTTTGGTTTAGGCGTGACACTCATTTTGAGTTTTTATTGCTTTAAATGCACTTTCAGGCCTAGTTGAGCACGTTTTGTGACTTTGAATGTACCTTCATAGGAATGAGTTGTATAGACGAAATAATGCTCATTTAGACTTCAGGAGGTCAACCTGAACTAAATACATGTTGAAATGTGTGCATAAGTCCTTTGGTCTAGGTGTGACACTCAATTTGAGTTTTTATTGTTTTTAATATATTTTCAGGCCGAGTAGAGCACGTTTTGTGACTTTGAATGTACCTTCATAGGAATGAGTTGTGTAGTCAAATAAATGCTCATTTAGGCTTCAGGAGGTCATCCTGAACAAAATACATGTTGAAGTGTGTGCATAAGTCCTTTGCTTTAGGCGTGACACTCAATTTGAGTTTTTATTGCTTTAAATGCACTTTCAGGCCGAGTAGAGCACGTTTTTTGACTTTGAATGTATCTTCATAGGAATAAGTTGTGTAGTCAAATTAATGCTCATTTAGGCTTCAGAATGTTAACCTGAACTAAATACATGTTGAAATGTGTGCATAAGTCCTTTGGTTTAGGCGTGACACTCATTTTGAGTTTTTATTGCTTTAAATGCATTTTCAGGCCGAGTCGAGCACGTTTATGAGTTTGAATGTATCTTCATAGGAATGAGTTGTGTGACCAAATTAATGGTGATTTAGGCTTCAGGAGGTCAACCTGAACTAAATACATGTTGAAATGTGTGCATAAGTCCTTTGGTTTAGGCGTGACACTCATTTTGAGTTTTTATTGCTTTAAATGCACTTTCAGGCCTAGTTGAGCACGTTTTGTAACTTTGAATGTACCTTCATAGGAATGAGTTGTGTAGTCAAATAAATGCTCATTTAAGCTTCAGGAGGTCAACCTGAACTAAATACATGTTGAAATGTGTGCATAAGTACTTTGGTTTAGTCGTGACACTCAATTTGAGTTTTTATTGCTTTAAATGCATTATCAGGCCGAGTAGAGCACGTTTTTTTACTTTGAATGTATCTTCATAGGAATAAGTTGTGTAGTCAAATTAATGCTCATTTAGGCTTCAGAATGTCAACCTGAACTAAATACATGTTGAAATGTGTGCATAAGTCCTTTGGTTTAGGCGTGACACTCATTTTGAGTTTTTATTGCTTTAAATGCACTTTCAGGCCTAGTTGAGCACGTTTTGTGACTTTGAATGTACCTTCATAGGAATGAGTTGTGTAGTCAAATTTAATGCTATTTTAGGCTTCAGGAGGTCAACCTGAACTAAATACATGTTGAAATGTGTGCATTAGTCCTTTGGTTTAGGCGTGACACTCATTTTCAGTTTTTATTGCTTTAAATGCACTTTCAGTCCGAGTTGAGCCCGTTTTTTTACTTTGAATGTTCCTTCATAGGAATGAGTTGTGTAGTCAAATTAATGCTCATTTAGGCTTCAGGAGGTCAACCTGAACAAAATACATGTTGAAATGTGTGCATAAGGCCTTTGGTTTAGGCGTGACACTCATTTTGAGTTTTTATTGCTTTAAATGCATTTTCAGGCCGAGTAGAGCACGTTTCTTAGTTTGAATGTATCTTCATAGGAATGAGTTGTGTGATCAAATTAATGGTGATTTAGGCTTCAGGAGGTCAACCTGAATAAATACATGTTGAAATGTGTGCATAAGTCCTTTGGTTTAGGTGTGACACTCAATTTGAGTTTTTATTGCTTTAAATGCATTTTCAGGCCGAGTAGAGCACGTTTTTTTACTTTGAATGTATCTTCATAGGAATGGGATGTGTAGTCAAATTAATGCTCATTTAGGCTTCAGGAGGTCAACCTGAACTAAATACATGTTGAAATGTGTGCATAAGTCCTTTGGTTTAGGCGTGACACTCATTTTCAGTTTTTATTGCTTTAAATGCACTTTCAGTCCGAGTTGAGCCCGTTTTTTTACTTTGAATGTTCCTTCATAGGAATGAGTTGTGTGGTCAAATTAATGCTCATTTAGGCTTCAGGAGGTCAACCTGAACAAAATACATGTTGAAATGTGTGCATAAGTACTTTGGTTTAGGCGTGACACTCATTTTAAGTTTTTATTGCTTTAAATGCATTTTCAGGCCGAGTAGAGCACGTTTTTTTACTTTGAATGTATCTTCATAGGAATAAGTTGTGTAGTCAAATAAAAGCTCATTTAGGCTTCAGAATGTCAACCTGAACTAAATACACGTTGAAATGTGTGCATAAGTCCTTTGTTTAGGCGTGACACTCATTTTGAGTTTTTATTGCTTTAAATGCACTTTCAGGCCGAGTAGAGCACGTTTTTTGACTTTGAATGTATCTTCATAGGAATAAGTTGTGTAGTCAAATTAATACTCATTTAGGCTTCAGGAGGTCAACCTGAACTAAATACATGTTGAAATGTGTGCATAAGTCCTTTGGTTTAGGCGTGACACTCATTTTGAGTTTTTATTGCTTTAAATGCACTTTCAGGCCTAGTTGAGCACGTTTTGTAACTTTGAATGTACCTTCATAGGAATGAGTTGTGTAGTCAAATAAATGCTCATTTAGGCTTCAGGAGGTCAACCTGAACTAAATACATGTTGAAATGTGTGCATAAGTCCTTTGGTTTAGGTGTGACACTCAATTTGAGTTTTTATTGCTTTAAATGCATTATCAGGCCGAGTAGAGCACGTTTTTTGACTTTGAATGTATCTTCATAGGAATGAGTTGTGTAGTCATATTAATGCTCATTTTGGCTTCAGGGGGTCAGCCTGAACTAAATACATGTTGAAATGTGTGCATAAATCCTTTGGTTTAGGTGTGACACTCAATTTGAGTTTTTATTGCTTTAAATGCATTTTCAGGCCGAGTTGAGCACGTTTTTTGACTTTGAATGTATCTTCATAGGAATAAGTTGTGTAGTCAAATTAATGGTGATTTAGGCTTCAGGAGGTCAACCTGAACTAAATAAATGTTGAAATGTGTGCATAAGTCATTTGGTCTAGGCGTGACACTCATTATGAATCATTGATGAAAATAAGTTTTATTTTTTAAAAAACCAAAAAATGTGAAAGGGACGAAATTACAAATGTCCTGTGTGTTTCACATAGAGTACATACAGGCCAGCGATCCCGCTCCCTCTCTTTCTCTGTGACACACACGCTTCCGAGCGCGCCAGCACGCAGCAAGCACACACACAAACGCACGCACACACACTCACACAAACGTACGCACAGACGAGCAAGTATCGTAAACAGACGAGCAAGTATCGTAAACAACACACCAACGATGATTTACATCAAAGAAACACTCACACATGTATGGGCACACGATCACGCGCGCGCAAACACACACACAAACTCATGAGAGGCACACACATCCGCACACGCTACGCATGTAAACAACATTTGGACACTGATTGAAGATCAAAGACTAACCCACGTGGAAGACTGAAAGATGCACAGCCAATCACCTAGGCTTTGCATCTTTTCACCTCCCCCTGCTCTCACACCACGTGGGCTAGATCCACTCGGGCTGTCATTGGTGGACGTCGTCGGTGTCAGAACAAATCAAGTGCAAGCAAAAGTTAAAACCTCTGAGTAATTCGTCTTTTTTATCCGAATACAGTACTTTTTTTGGGGGGGGGGTGCGCACAACACACACACGCACACACACACGCACGCACCCACACAAACACACACAAACACACGCACACACCTACACACTCTCACACACGCACGCACACATACACTAGCACGCATCGGAAACAACACTTGAAATGTGTGCAGACGTCCTTTGGTTTAGGCATGACACTCAATTTTAGTTTTTATTGATTAAAATGCATTTTCAGACAGAGCAGGGCACTTACTGACTTTGAATGTATCTTCATGGGAATGAGTTGTGTGATCAAATTAATGCTCATTTAGGCTTCAGGAGGTCAACCTAAACTAAATACATGTTGAAATGTGTGCATAAGTCCTTTGATTTAGGCGTGAAACTCATTTTGAGATTTTATTGCTTTAAATGCACTTTCAGGCCTAGTTGAGCACGTTTTGTGACTTTGAATGTACCTTCATAGGAATGAGTTGTATAGACAAAATAATGCTCATTTAGGCTTCAGAATGTCAACCTGAACTAAATACATGTCGAAATGTGTGTATAAGTCCTTTGGTTTAGGCGTGACACTCAATTTGAGTTTTTATTGCTTTAAATGCATTTTCAGGCCGAGTAGAACACGTTTTTTTACTTTAAATGTAGGTTTAGGTGTGACACTCATTTTGATTTTTTCTTGCTTTAAATGCATTTTCAGGCCGAGTAGAGCACGTTTTTTTACTTTGAATGTATCTTCATAGGAATGAGTTGTGTAGTCAAATTAATGCTCATTTAGGCTTCAGGAGGTCAACCTGAACTAAATACACGTTGAAATGTGTGCATAAGTCCTTTGGTTTAGGCATGACACTCATTTTGAGTTTTTATTGCTTTAAATGCACTTTCAGGCCTAGTTGAGCACGTTTTGTGACTTTGAATGTACCTTCATAGGAATGAGTTGTATAGACGAAATAATGCTCATTTAGGCTTCAGGAGGTCAACCTGAACTAAATACATGTTGAAATGTGTGCATAAATCCTTTGGTTTAGGTGTGACACTCAATTTGAGTTTTTATTGCTTTAAATGCATTTTCAGGCCGAGTAGAGCATGTTTCTGAGTTTGAATGTATCTTCATAGGAATGAGTTGTGTGATCAAATTAATGGTGATTTAGGCTTCAGGAGGTCAACCTGAACTAAATACATGTTCAAATGTGTGAAAAAGGCCTTTGGTTTAGGCGTGACGCTCAATTTGAGTTTTTATTGCTTTGAATGCACTTTCAGGCCTAGTTGAGCACGTTTTGTGACTTTGAATGTACCTTCATAGGAATGAGTTGTGTAGTCAAATTAATGCTCATTTAGGCTTCAGGAGGTCAACCTGAACTAAATACATGTTGAAATGTGTGCATAAGTCCTTTGGTTTAGGCGTGACACTCATTTTCAGTTTTTATTGCTTTAAATGCACGTTCAGTCCGAGTTGAGCCCGTTTTTTTACTTTGAATGTTCCTTCATAGGAATGAGTTGTGTAGTCAAATTAATGCTCATTTAGGCTTCAGGAGGTCAACCTGAACAAAATACATGTTGAAATGTGTGCATAAGTACTTTGGTTTAGGCGTGACACTCAATTTGAGTTTTTATTGCTTTAAATGCATTTTCAGGCCGAGTAGAGCACTTTTCTAAGTTTGAATGTATCTTCATAGGAATGAGTTGTGTGGTCAAATTAATGCTCATTTAGGCTTCAGGAGGTCAACCTGAACTAAATGCGTGTTGAAATGTGTGCATAAAACCTTTGGTTTACGTGTGACACTCAATTTGAGTTTTATTTATTTTAAATGCATTTTCAGGCCGAGCTGAGCACATTTTCTTACGTTGAATGTATATTCATAGGAATGAGTTGTGTGATCAAATTAATGGTGATTTAGGCTTCAGGAGGTCAACCTGACTAAATACATGTTCAAATGTGTGCATAAGTCCTTTGGTTTAGGCGTGACACTCAATTTGAGTTTTTATTGCTTTACATGCATTTTCAGGCCGAGCTGAGCACGTTTTCTGAGTTTGAATGTATCTTCATAGGAATGAGTTGTGTGGTCAAATTAATGCTCATTTAGTCATCAGGAGGTCAACCTGAACAAAATGCATGTTCAAATGTGTGCATAAAACCTTTGGTTTATGCGTGACACTCAATTTGAGTTGTATTTGTTTTAAATGCATTTTCAGGCCGAGCTGAGCACGTTTTCTGACTGTGAATGTATCATCATGGGAATGAGTTGTGTGATCAAATTAATGGTCATTTAGGCTTCAGAATGTCAACCTGAACTAAATACATGTTGAAATGTGTGCATAAGTCCTTTGGTTTAGGCGTGACACTCAATTTGAATTTTTATTGCTTTAAATGCATTTTCAGGCCGAGCTGAGCACATTTTCTGACTATGAATGTATATTCATAGGAATGAGTTGTGTGGTTAAATTAATGCTCATTTAGGCTTCAGGAGGTCAACCTGAACTAGATATGTGTTGAAATGTGTGCATAAGTCCTTTGGTTTTGGCGTGACACTGAATTTGAGTTTTATTGCTTAAAATGTATTTTCAGGCCGAGCTGAGCATTTTCTGAGTTTGAATGTATCTTAATAGGAATGAATTGTGTGGTCAAATTAATGCTCATTTAGGCTTCAGGAGGTCAACCTGAACTAAATACATGTTGAAATGTGTGCATAAGTCCTTTGGTTTAGGCGTGACACTCATTTTGAGTTTTTATTGCTTTAAATGCATTTTCAGGCCGAGCTGAGCACATTTTCTGAGTTTGAATGCATCTTCTTAGGAATGAGTTGTGCGGTCAAATTAATGTTCATTTAGGCCTCAGGAGGTCAACCTGAACTAGATATGTGTTGAAATGTGTGCATAAGTCCTTTGGTTTTGGCGTGACACTGAATTTGAGTTTTATTGCTTAAAATGTATTTTCAGGCCGAGCTGAGCACATTTTCTGAGTTTGAATGTATCTTAATAGGAATGAATTGTGTGGTCAAATTAATGCTCATTTAGGCTTCAGGAGGTCAACCTGAACTAAATACATGTTGAAATGTGTGCATAAGTCCTTTGGTTTAGGCGTGACACTCATTTTGAGTTTTTATTGCTTTAAATGCATTTTCAGGCCGAGCTGAGCACATTTTCTGAGTTTGAATGCATCTTCATAGGAATGAGTTGTGCGGTCAAATTAATGCTCATTTAGGCTTCAGGAGGTCAACCTGAACTAAATACATGTTGAGTGTGTGCATAAGTCCTTTGGTTTAGGCGTGACACTCAATTTGAGTTTTTATTGCTTTACATGCATTTTCAGGCCGAGCTGAGCACATTTTCTGAGTTTGAATGTATCTTCATAGGAATGAGTTGTGAGGTCAAATTAATGCTGATCTGAGCACGTTTTCTGACTTTGAATGTATCTTTATAGGAATGAGTTGTGTGGTCAAATTAATGCTCATTTAGTCATCAGGAGGTCAACCGTAACAAAATGCATGTTCAAATGTGTGCATAAAACCTTTGGTTTATGCGTGACACTCAATTTGAGTTGTATTTGTTTTAAATGCATTTTCAGGCCGAGCTGAGCACGTTTTCTGACTGTGAATGTATCATCATGTGAATGAGTTGTGTGATCAAATTAATGGTCATTTAGGCTTCAGGAGGTCAACCTGAACTAAATACATGTTGAAATGTGTGCATAAGTCCTTTGGTTTAGGCGTGACACTCAATTTTGAATTTTATTGCTTAAAATGTATTTTCAGGCCGAGCTGAGCACAATTTCTGATTTTGAATGCATCTTCATAGGAATGAGTTGTTTGGTCAAATTAATGCTCATTTAGGCTTCAGGAGGTTAACCTGAACTAAATATGTGTGGAAATGTGTACATAAAACCTTTGGTTTACGCGTGACACTCGATTTGAGTTTTATTTATTTTAAATGCATTTTCAGGCCGAGGTGAGCACATTTTCTGACTTTGAATGTATCTTCATAGGAATGAGTTGTGTAGTCAAATTAATTGTCATTTAGGCTTCAGGAGGTCAACCTGAACTAAATGCGTGTTGAAATGTGTGCATAAAACCTTTGGTTTACGCGTGACACTCAATTCGAGTTTTATTTATTTTAAATGCATTTTCAGGCCGAGCTGAGCACATTTTCTGAGTTTGAATGTATCTTCATAGGAATGAGTTCTGTGGTCAAATTAATGCTCATTTAGGCTTTAGGGGGTCATCCTGAACAAAATACATGTTGAAGTGTGTGCATAAGTCCTTTGCTTTAGGCGTGACACTCAATTTGAGTTTTTATTGCTTTAAATGCATTTTCAGACCGAGCTGAGCACATTATTTGACTTTGAATGTATCTTCATAGGAATGAGTTGTGCGGTCAAATTAATGCTCATTTAGGCTTCAGGAGGTCAACCTGAACTAAATACATGTTGAGTGTGTGCATAAGTCCTTTGGTTTTGGCGTGACACTCAATTTGAGTTTTATTGCTTAAAATGTATTTTCAGGCCGAGCTGAGCACATTTTCTGAGTTTGAATGTATCTTCATAGGAATGAGTTGTGTGGTCAAATTAATGCTGAGCTGAGCACGTTTTCTGACTTTGAATGTATCTTTATAGGAATGAGTTGTGTGGTCAAATTAATGCTCATTTAGTCATCAGGAGGTCAACCTGAACAAAATGCATGTTCAGATGTGTGCATAAAACCTTTGGTTTATGCGTGACACTCAATTTGAGTTGTATTTGTTTTAAATGCATTTTCAGGCCGAGCTGAGCACGTTTTCTGACTGTGAATGTATCATCATGTGAATGAGTTGTGTGATCAAATTAATGGTCATTTAGGCTTCAGGAGGTCAACCTGAACTAAATACATGTTGAAATGTGTGCATAAGTCCTTTGGTTTAGGCGTGACACTCAATTTTGAATTTTATTGCTTAAATGGATTTTCAGGCCGAGCTGAGCACAATTTCTGATTTTGAATGCATCTTCATAGGAATCAGTTGTTTGGTCAAATTAATGCTCATTTAGGCTTCAGGAGGTTAACCTGAACTAAATATGTGTGGAAATGTGTACATAAAACCTTTGGTTTACGCGTGACACTCAATTTGAGTTTTATTTATTTTAAATGCATTTTCAGGCCGAGGTGAGCACATTTTCTGACTTTGAATGTATCTTCATAGGAATGAGTTGTGTGGTCAAATTAATGCTCATTTAGGCTTCAGGATGTCAACCTGAACTAAATACGTGTTGAAATGTGTGCATAAAACCTTTGGTTTACGTGTGACACTCAATTTGAGTTTTATTTGTTTTAAATGCATTTTCAGGCCGAGCTGAGCACATTTTCTTACGTTGAATGTATATTCATAGGAATGAGTTGTGTGGTCAAATTAATGCTCATTTAGGCTTCAGGAGGTCAACCTGAACAAAATGCATGTTCAAATGTGTGCATAAAACCTTTGGTTTATGCGTGACACTCAATTTGAGTTGTATTTGTTTTAAATGCATTTTCAGGCCGAGCTGAGCACGTTTTCTGACTGTGAATGTATCATCATGTGAATGAGTTGTGTGATCAAATTAATGGTCATTTAGGCTTCAGGAGGTCAACCTGAACTAAATACATGTTGAAATGTGTGCATAAGTCCTTTGGTTTAGGCGTGACACTCAATTTTGAATTTTATTGCTTAAAATGTATTTTCAGGCCGAGCTGAGCACAATTTCTGATTTTGAATGCATCTTCATAGGAATGAGTTGTTTGGTCAAATTAATGCTCATTTAGGCTTCAGGAGGTTAACCTGAACTAAATATGTGTGGAAATGTGTACATAAAACCTTTGGTTTACGCGTGACACTCGATTTGAGTTTTATTTATTTTAAATGCATTTTCAGGCCGAGGTGAGCACATTTTCTGACTTTGAATGTATCTTCATAGGAATGAGTTGTGTAGTCAAATTAATTGTCATTTAGGCTTCAGGAGGTCAACCTGAACTAAATGCGTGTTGAAATGTGTGCATAAAACCTTTGGTTTACGCGTGACACTCAATTCGAGTTTTATTTATTTTAAATGCATTTTCAGGCCGAGCTGAGCACATTTTCTGAGTTTGAATGTATCTTCATAGGAATGAGTTCTGTGGTCAAATTAATGCTCATTTAGGCTTTAGGGGGTCATCCTGAACAAAATACATGTTGAAGTGTGTGCATAAGTCCTTTGCTTTAGGCGTGACACTCAATTTGAGTTTTTATTGCTTTAAATGCATTTTCAGACCGAGCTGAGCACATTATTTGACTTTGAATGTATCTTCATAGGAATGAGTTGTGCGGTCAAATTAATGCTCATTTAGGCTTCAGGAGGTCAACCTGAACTAAATACATGTTGAGTGTGTGCATAAGTCCTTTGGTTTTGGCGTGACACTCAATTTGAGTTTTATTGCTTAAAATGTATTTTCAGGCCGAGCTGAGCACATTTTCTGAGTTTGAATGTATCTTCATAGGAATGAGTTGTGTGGTCAAATTAATGCTGAGCTGAGCACGTTTTCTGACTTTGAATGTATCTTTATAGGAATGAGTTGTGTGGTCAAATTAATGCTCATTTAGTCATCAGGAGGTCAACCTGAACAAAATGCATGTTCAGATGTGTGCATAAAACCTTTGGTTTATGCGTGACACTCAATTTGAGTTGTATTTGTTTTAAATGCATTTTCAGGCCGAGCTGAGCACGTTTTCTGACTGTGAATGTATCATCATGTGAATGAGTTGTGTGATCAAATTAATGGTCATTTAGGCTTCAGGAGGTCAACCTGAACTAAATACATGTTGAAATGTGTGCATAAGTCCTTTGGTTTAGGCGTGACACTCAATTTTGAATTTTATTGCTTAAATGGATTTTCAGGCCGAGCTGAGCACAATTTCTGATTTTGAATGCATCTTCATAGGAATCAGTTGTTTGGTCAAATTAATGCTCATTTAGGCTTCAGGAGGTTAACCTGAACTAAATATGTGTGGAAATGTGTACATAAAACCTTTGGTTTACGCGTGACACTCAATTTGAGTTTTATTTATTTTAAATGCATTTTCAGGCCGAGGTGAGCACATTTTCTGACTTTGAATGTATCTTCATAGGAATGAGTTGTGTGGTCAAATTAATGCTCATTTAGGCTTCAGGATGTCAACCTGAACTAAATACGTGTTGAAATGTGTGCATAAAACCTTTGGTTTACGTGTGACACTCAATTTGAGTTTTATTTGTTTTAAATGCATTTTCAGGCCGAGCTGAGCACATTTTCTTACGTTGAATGTATATTCATAGGAATGAGTTGTGTGGTCAAATTAATGCTCATTTAGGCTTCAGGAGGTCAACCTGAACAAAATGCATGTTCAAATGTGTGCATAAAACCTTTGGTTTATGCGTGACACTCAATTTGAGTTGTATTTGTTTTAAATGCATTTTCAGGCCGAGCTGAGCACGTTTTCTGACTGTGAATGTATCATCATGTGAATGAGTTGTGTGATCAAATTAATGGTCATTTAGGCTTCAGGAGGTCAACCTGAACTAAATACATGTTGAAATGTGTGCATAAGTCCTTTGGTTTAGGCGTGACACTCAATTTTGAATTTTATTGCTTAAAATGTATTTTCAGGCCGAGCTGAGCACAATTTCTGATTTTGAATGCATCTTCATAGGAATGAGTTGTTTGGTCAAATTAATGCTCATTTAGGCTTCAGGAGGTTAACCTGAACTAAATATGTGTGGAAATGTGTACATAAAACCTTTGGTTTACGCGTGACACTCGATTTGAGTTTTATTTATTTTAAATGCATTTTCAGGCCGAGGTGAGCACATTTTCTGACTTTGAATGTATCTTCATAGGAATGAGTTGTGTAGTCAAATTAATTGTCATTTAGGCTTCAGGAGGTCAACCTGAACTAAATGCGTGTTGAAATGTGTGCATAAAACCTTTGGTTTACGCGTGACACTCAATTCGAGTTTTATTTATTTTAAATGCATTTTCAGGCCGAGCTGAGCACATTTTCTGAGTTTGAATGTATCTTCATAGGAATGAGTTCTGTGGTCAAATTAATGCTCATTTAGGCTTTAGGGGGTCATCCTGAACAAAATACATGTTGAAGTGTGTGCATAAGTCCTTTGCTTTAGGCGTGACACTCAATTTGAGTTTTTATTGCTTTAAATGCATTTTCAGACCGAGCTGAGCACATTATTTGACTTTGAATGTATCTTCATAGGAATGAGTTGTGCGGTCAAATTAATGCTCATTTAGGCTTCAGGAGGTCAACCTGAACTAAATACATGTTGAGTGTGTGCATAAGTCCTTTGGTTTTGGCGTGACACTCAATTTGAGTTTTATTGCTTAAAATGTATTTTCAGGCCGAGCTGAGCACATTTTCTGAGTTTGAATGTATCTTCATAGGAATGAGTTGTGTGGTCAAATTAATGCTGAGCTGAGCACGTTTTCTGACTTTGAATGTATCTTTATAGGAATGAGTTGTGTGGTCAAATTAATGCTCATTTAGTCATCAGGAGGTCAACCTGAACAAAATGCATGTTCAGATGTGTGCATAAAACCTTTGGTTTATGCGTGACACTCAATTTGAGTTGTATTTGTTTTAAATGCATTTTCAGGCCGAGCTGAGCACGTTTTCTGACTGTGAATGTATCATCATGTGAATGAGTTGTGTGATCAAATTAATGGTCATTTAGGCTTCAGGAGGTCAACCTGAACTAAATACATGTTGAAATGTGTGCATAAGTCCTTTGGTTTAGGCGTGACACTCAATTTTGAATTTTATTGCTTAAATGGATTTTCAGGCCGAGCTGAGCACAATTTCTGATTTTGAATGCATCTTCATAGGAATCAGTTGTTTGGTCAAATTAATGCTCATTTAGGCTTCAGGAGGTTAACCTGAACTAAATAAGTGTGGAAATGTGTACATAAAACCTTTGGTTTACGCGTGACACTCAATTTGAGTTTTATTTATTTTAAATGCATTTTCAGGCCGAGGTGAGCACATTTTCTGACTTTGAATGTATCTTCATAGGAATGAGTTGTGTGGTCAAATTAATGCTCATTTAGGCTTCAGGATGTCAACCTGAACTAAATACGTGTTGAAATGTGTGCATAAAACCTTTGGTTTACGTGTGACACTCAATTTGAGTTTTATTTGTTTTAAATGCATTTTCAGGCCGAGCTGAGCACATTTTCTTACGTTGAATGTATATTCATAGGAATGAGTTGTGTGGTCAAATTAATGCTCATTTAGGCTTCAGGAGGTCAACCTGAACTAAATAAATGTTGAAATGTGTGCATAAGTCCTTTGGTTTAGGCGTGACACTCAATTTGAGTTTTTATTGCTTTACATGCATTTTCAGGCCGAGCTGAGCACGTTTTCTGAGTTTGAATGTATCTTCATAGGAATGAGTTGTGTGGTCAAATTAATGCTGAGCTGAGCACGTTTTCTGACTTTGAATGTATCTTTATAGGAATTAGTTGTGTGGTCAAATTAATGCTCATTTAGTCATCAGGAGGTCAACCTGAACAAAATGCATGTTCAAATGTGTGCATAAAACCTTTGGTTTATGCGTGACACTCAATTTGAGTTGTATTTGTTTTAAATGCATTTTCAGGCCGAGCTGAGCACGTTTTCTGACTGTGAATGTATCATCTTGGGAATGAGTTGTGTGATCAAATTAATGGTCATTTAGGCTTCAGAATGTCAACCTGAACTAAATACATGTTGAAATGTGTGCATAAGTCCTTTGGTTTAGGCGTGACACTCAATTTGAATTTTTATTGCTTTAAATGCATTTTTAGGTCGAGCTGAGCACATTTTCTGACTATGAATGTATATTCATAGGAATGAGTTGTGTGGTTAAATTAATGCTCATTTAGGCTTCAGGAGGTCAACCTGAACTAGATATGTGTTGAAATGTGTGCATAAGTCCTTTGGTTTTGGCGTGACACTGAATTTGAGTTTTATTGCTTAAAATGTATTTTCAGGCCGAGCTGAGCACATTTTCTGAGTTTGAATGTATCTTAATAGGAATGAATTGTGTGGTCAAATTAATGCTCATTTAGGCTTCAGGAGGTCAACCTGAACTAAATACATGTTGAAATGTGTGCAAAAGTCCTTTGGTTTAGGCGTGACACTCATTTTTAGTTTTTATTGCTTTAAATGCATTTTCATGCCGAGCTGAGCACATTTTCTGAGTTTGAATGCATCTTCATAGGAATGAGTTGTGCGGTCAAATTAATGTTCATTTAGGCTTCAGGAGGTCAACCTGAACTAGATATGTGTTGAAATGTGTGCATAAGTCCTTTGGTTTTGGCGTGACACTGAATTTGAGTTTTATTGCTTAAAATGTATTTTCAGGCCGAGCTGAGCACATTTTCTGAGTTTGAATGTATCTTAATAGGAATGAATTGTGTGGTCAAATTAATGCTCATTTAGGCTTCAGGAGGTCAACCTGAACTAAATACATGTTGAAATGTGTGCATAAGTCCTTTGGTTTAGGCGTGACACTCATTTTGAGTTTTTATTGCTTTAAATGCATTTTCAGGCCGAGCTGAGCACATTTTCTGAGTTTGAATGCATCTTCATAGGAATGAGTTGTGCGGTCAAATTAATGCTCATTTAGGCTTCAGGAGGTCAACCTGAACTAAATACATGTTGAGTGTGTGCATAAGTCCTTTGGTTTTGGCGTGACACTCAATTTGAGTTTTTATTGCTTTACATGCATTTTCAGGCCGAGCTGAGCACATTTTCTGACTTTGAATGTATCTTTATAGGAATGAGTTGTGTGGTCAAATTAATGCTCATTTAGTCATCAGGAGGTCAGCCTGAACTAAATACATGTTGAAATGTTGACATAATGTTTTGGTTTAGGCGTGACACTCAATTTGAGTTTTATTGCTTAAAATGTATTTTCAAGCCGAGCTGACCACATTTTCTGACTTTGAATGTATCTTTATAGGAATGAGTTGTGTGGTCAAATTAATGCTCATTTAGTCATCAGGAGGTCAACCTGAACAAAATGCATGTTCAAATGTGTGCATAAAACCTTTGGTTTATGCGTGACACTCAATTTGAGTTGTATTTGTTTTAAATGCATTTTCAGGCCGAGCTGAGCACGTTTTCTGACTGTGAATGTATCATCATGTGAATGAGTTGTGTGATCAAATTAATGGTCATTTAGGCTTCAGGAGGTCAACCTGAACTAAATACATGTTGAAATGTGTGCATAAGTCCTTTGGTTTAGGCGTGACACTCAATTCGAGTTTTATTTATTTTAAATGCATTTTCAGGCCGAGCTGAGCACATTTTCTGAGTTTGAATGTATCTTCATAGGAATGAGTTCTGTGGTCAAATTAATGCTCATTTAGGCTTTAGGGGGTCATCCTGAACAAAATACATGTTGAAGTGTGTGCATAAGTCCTTTGCTTTAGGCGTGACACTCAATTTGAGTTTTTATTGCTTTAAATGCATTTTCAGACCGAGCTGAGCACATTTTTTGACTTTGAATGTATCTTCATAGGAATGAGTTGTGCGGTCAAATTAATGCTCATTTAGGCTTCAGGAGGTCAACCTGAACTAAATACATGTTGAGTGTGTGCATAAGTCCTTTGGTTTAGGCGTGACACTCAATTTGAGTTTTATTGCTTTAAATGCACTTTCGGGCCGAATTGAGCACGTTTTTTGACTTTGAATGTATCTTCATAGGAATAAGTTGTGAGGTCAAATTAATGATCATTTAGGCTTTAGGGGGTCATCCTGAACAAAATAAATGTTGAAGTGCGTGCATAAGTCCTTTGGTTTAGGCGTGACACTCAATTTGAGTTTTTATTGCTTTAAATGCATTTTCAGGCCGAGCTGAGCACGTTTTCAGAGTTTGAATGTATCTTCATAGGAATGAGTTCTGTGGTCAAATTAATGCTCATTTAGGCTTTAGGGGGTCATCCTGAACAAAATAAATGTTGAAGTGCGTGCATAAGTCCTTTGGTTTAGGCGTGACACTCAATTTGAGTTTTTATTGCTTTAAATGCATTTTAAGGCCGAGCTGAGCACGTTTTCTGAGTTTGAATGTATCTTCATAGGAATGACTTCTGTGGTCAAATTAATGCTCATTTAGGCTTTAGGGGGTCATCCTGAACAAAATAAATGTTGAAGTGTGTGCATAAGTCCTTTGGTTTAGGCGTGACACTCAATTTGAGTTTTATTGCTTTAAATGCACTTTCGGGCCGAATTGAGCACGTTTTTTGACTTTGAATGTATCTTCATAGGAATAAGTTGTGAGGTCAAATTAATGATCATTTAGGCTTCAGGAGGTCAGCCTGAACTAAATACATGTTGAAATGTTGACATAATGTTTTGGTTTAGGCGTGACACTCAATTTGAGTTTTTATTGCTTTAAATGCATTTTCAGGCCGAGCTGAGCACGTTTTCAGAGTTTGAATCTATCTTCATAGGAATGAGTTCTGTGGTCAAATTAATGCTCATTTAGGCTTTAGGGGGTCATCCTGAACAAAATAAATGTTGAAGTGCGTGCATAAGTCCTTTGGTTTAGGCGTGACACTCAATTTGAGTTTTTATTGCTTTAAATGCATTTTCAGGCCGAGCTGAGCACGTTTTCAGAGTTTGAATGTATCTTCATAGGAATGAGTTCTGTGGTCAAATTAATGCTCATTTAGGCTTTAGGGGGTCATCCTGAACAAAATAAATGTTGAAGTGTGTGCATAAGTCCTTTGGTTTAGGCGTGACACTCAATTTGAGTTTTATTGCTTTAAATGCATTTTCAGGCCGAGCTGAGCACGTTTTTTGATTTTGAATGTATCTTCATAGGAATGAGTTGTGTAGTCAAATTGTCATTTAGGCTTCAGGAGGTCAACCTGAACTAAATACATGTTGAAATGTGTGCATAAGTCCTTTGGTTTAGGCGTGACACTCAATTTGAGTTTTTATTGCTTTAAATGCATTTTCAGGCCGAGCTGAGCACATTTTCTGAGTATGAATGTATCTTATAGGAATTAGTTGTGTGGTTAAATTAATGCTCATGTAGGCTTCAGGGGATCATCCTGAACAAAATACATGTTGAAGTGTGTGCATAAGTCCTTTGCTTTAGGCGTGACACTCAATTTGAGGTTTTATTGCTTAAAATGCATTTTCAGACCGAGTTGAGCACATTTTCTGAGTTTGAATGCATCTTCATAGGAATGAGTTGTGTGGTCAAATTAATTGTCATTTAGGCTTCAGGAGGTCAACCTGAACTAAATACGTGTTGAAATGTGTGCATAAAACCTTTGGTTTACGTGTGACACTCAATTTGAGTTTTATTTATTTTAAATGCATTTTCAGGCCGAGCTGAGCACATTTTCTGAGTTTGAATGTATCTTCATAGGAATGAGTTGTGTGGTCAAATTAATGCTCATTTAGGCTTCAGGAGGTTATCCTGAACTAAATACATGTTGAAGTGTGTGCACAAGTCCTTTGGTTTAGGCGTGACACTCAATTTGAGTTTTTATTGCTTTAAATGCACTTTCGGGCCGAATTGAGCACGTTTTCTGCGTTTGAATGTATCTTCATAGGAATAAGTTGTGAGGTCAAATTAATGATCATTTAGGCTTCAGGAGGTCAGCCTGAACTAAATACATGTTGAAATGTTGACATAATGTTTTGGTTTAGGCGTGACACTCAATTTGAGTTTTTATTGCTTTAAATGCATTTTCAGGCCGAGCTGAGCATGTTTTCAGAGTTTGAATGTATCTTCATAGGAATGACTTCTGTGGTCAAATTAATGCTCATTTAGGCTTTAGGGGGTCATCCTGAACAAAATAAATGTTGAAGTGTGTGCATAAGTCCTTTGGTTTAGGCGTGACACTCAATTTGAGTTTTATTGCTTTAAATGCACTTTCGGGCCGAATTGAGCACATTTTTTGACTTTGAATGTATCTTCATAGGAATAAGTTGTGAGGTCAAATTAATGATCATTTAGGCTTCAGGAGGTCAGCCTGAACTAAATACATGTTGAAATGTTGACATAATGTTTTGGTTTAGGCGTGACACTCAATTTGAGTTTTTATTGCTTTAAATGCATTTTCAGGCCGAGCTGAGCACGTTTTCAGAGTTTGAATGTATCTTCATAGGAATGAGTTCTGTGGTCAAATTAATGCTCATTTAGGCTTTAGGGGGTCATCCTGAACAAAATAAATGTTGAAGTGCGTGCATAAGTCCTTTGGTTTAGGCGTGACACTCAATTTGAGTTTTTATTGCTTTAAATGCATTTTCAGGCCGAGCTGAGCACGTTTTCAGAGTTTGAATGTATCTTCATAGGAATGAGTTCTGTGGTCAAATTAATGCTCATTTAGGCTTTAGTTGGTCATCCTGAACCGAATAAATGTTGAAGTGTGTGCATAAGTCCTTTGGTTTAGGCGTGACACTCAATTTGAGTTTTATTGCTTTAAATGCATTTTCAGGCCGAGCTGAGCACGTTTTTTGATTTTGAATGTATCTTCATAGGAATGAGTTGTGTAGTCAAATTGTCATTTAGGCTTCAGGAGGTCAACCTGAACTAAATACATGTTGAAATGTGTGCATAAGTCCTTTGGTTTAGGCGTGACACTCAATTTGAGTTTTTATTGCTTTAAATGCATTTTCAGGCCGAGCTGAGCACATTTTCTGAGTATGAATGTATCTTATAGGAATTAGTTGTGTGGTTAAATTAATGCTCATGTAGGCTTCAGGGGATCATCCTGAACAAAATACATGTTGAAGTGTGTGCATAAGTCCTTTGCTTTAGGCGTGACACTCAATTTGAGGTTTTATTGCTTAAAATGCATTTTCAGACCGAGTTGAGCACATTTTCTGAGTTTGAATGCATCTTCATAGGAATGAGTTGTGTGGTCAAATTAATTGTCATTTAGGCTTCAGGAGGTCAACCTGAACTAAATACGTGTTGAAATGTGTGCATAAAACCTTTGGTTTACGTGTGACACTCAATTTGAGTTTTATTTATTTTAAATGCATTTTCAGGCCGAGCTGAGCACATTTTCTGAGTTTGAATGTATCTTCATAGGAATGAGTTGTGTGGTCAAATTAATGCTCATTTAGGCTTCAGGAGGTTATCCTGAACTAAATACATGTTGAAGTGTGTGCACAAGTCCTTTGGTTTAGGCGTGACACTCAATTTGAGTTTTTATTGCTTTAAATGCACTTTCGGGCCGAATTGAGCACGTTTTCTGCGTTTGAATGTATCTTCATAGGAATAAGTTGTGAGGTCAAATTAATGATCATTTAGGCTTCAGGAGGTCAGCCTGAACTAAATACATGTTGAAATGTTGACATAATGTTTTGGTTTAGGCGTGACACTCAATTTGAGTTTTTATTGCTTTAAATGCATTTTCAGGCCGAGCTGAGCATGTTTTCAGAGTTTGGATGTATCTTCATAGGAATGACTTCTGTGGTCAAATTAATGCTCATTTAGGCTTTAGGGGGTCATCCTGAACAAAATAAATGTTGAAGTGTGTGCATAAGTCCTTTGGTTTAGGCATGACACTCAATTTGAGTTTTATTGCTTTAAATGCACTTTCGGGCCGAATTGAGCACATTTTTTGACTTTGAATGTATCTTCATAGGAATAAGTTGTGAGGTCAAATTAATGATCATTTAGGCTTCAGGAGGTCAGCCTGAACTAAATACATGTTGAAATGTTGACATAATGTTTTGGTTTAGGCGTGACACTCAATTTGAGTTTTTATTGCTTTAAATGCATTTTCAGGCCGAGCTGAGCACGTTTTCAGAGTTTGAGTGTATCTTCATAGGAATGAGTTCTGTGGTCAAATTAATGCTCATTTAGGCTTTAGGGGGTCATCCTGAACAAAATAAATGTTGAAGTGCGTGCATAAGTCCTTTGGTTTAGGCGTGACACTCAATTTGAGTTTTTATTGCTTTAAATGCATTTTCAGGCCGAGCTGAGCACGTTTTCAGAGTTTGAATGTATCTTCATAGGAATGAGTTCTGTGGTCAAATTAATGCTCATTTAGGCTTTAGGGGGTCATCCTGAACAAAATAAATGTTGAAGTGTGTGCATAAGTCCTTTGGTTTAGGCGTGACACTCAATTTGAGTTTTATTGCTTTAAATGCATTTTCAGGCCGAGCTGAGCACGTGTTTTGATTTTGAATGTATCTTCATAGGAATGAGTTGTGTAGTCAAATTGTCATTTAGGCTTCAGGAGGTCAACCTGAACTAAATACATGTTGAAATGTGTGCATAAGTCCTTTGGTTTAGGCGTGACACTCAATTTGAGTTTTTATTGCTTTAAATGCATTTTCAGGCCGAGCTGAGCACATTTTCTGAGTTTGAATGTATCTTATAGGAATTAGTTGTGTGGTTAAATTAATGCTCATGTAGGCTTCAGGGGATCATCCTGAACAAAATACATGTTGAAGTGTGTGCATAAGTCCTTTGCTTTAGGCGTGACACTCAATTTGAGGTTTTATTGCTTAAAATGCATTTTCAGACCGAGTTGAGCACATTTTCTGAGTTTGAATGCATCTTCATAGGAATGAGTTGTGTGGTCAAATTAATTGTCATTTAGGCTTCAGTAGGTCAACCTGAACTAAATACGTGTTGAAATGTGTGCATAAAACCTTTGGTTTACGTGTGACACTCAATTTGAGTTTTATTTATTTTAAATGCATTTTCAGGCCGAGCTGAGCACATTTTCTGAGTTTGAATGTATCTTCATAGGAATGAGTTGTGTGGTCAAATTAATGCTCATTTAGGCTTCAGGAGGTTATCCTGAACTAAATACATGTTGAAGTGTGTGCACAAGTCCTTTGGTTTAGGCGTGACACTCAATTTGAGTTTTTATTGCTTTAAATGCACTTTCGGGCCGAATTGAGCACGTTTTCTGCGTTTGAATGTATCTTCATAGGAATAAGTTGTGAGGTCAAATTAATGATCATTTAGGCTTCAGGAGGTCAGCCTGAACTAAATACATGTTGAAATGTTGACATAATGTTTTGGTTTAGGCGTGACACTCAATTTGAGTTTTTATTGCTTTAAATGCATTTTCAGGCCAAGCTGAGCATGTTTTCAGAGTTTGAATGTATCTTCATAGGAATGACTTCTGTGGTCAAATTAATGCTCATTTAGGCTTGAGAGGGTCATCCTGAACAAAATAAATGTTGAAGTGTGTGCATAAGTCCTTTGGTTTAGGCGTGACACTCAATTTGAGTTTTATTGCTTTAAATGCACTTTCGGGCCGAATTGAGCACATTTTTTGACTTTGAATGTATCTTCATTGGAATAAGTTGTGAGGTCAAATTAATGATCATTTAGGCTTCAGGAGGTCAGCCTGAACTAAATACATGTTGAAATGTTGACATAATGTTTTGGTTTAGGCGTGACACTCAATTGGAGTTTTTATTGCTTTAAATGCATTTTCAGGCCGAGCTGAGCACGTTTTCAGAGTTTGAATGTATCTTCATAGGAATGAGTTCTGTGGTCAAATTAATGCTCATTTAGGCTTTAGGGGGTCATCCTGAACAAAATAAATGTTGAAGTGCGTGCATAAGTCCTTTGGTTTAGGCGTGACACTCAATTTGAGTTTTATTGCTTTAAATGCATTTTCAGGCCGAGCTGAGCACGTTTTCAGAGTTTGAATGTATCTTCATAGGAATGTGTTGTGTAGTCAAATTGTCATTTAGGCTTCAGGAGGTCAACCTGAACTAAATACATGTTGAAATGTGTGCATAAAACCTTTGGTTTACGCGTGACACTCAATTTGAGTTTTATTTATTTTAAATGCATTTTCAGGCCGAGCTGAGCACATTTTCTGAGTTTAAATGTATCTTCATAGGAATGAGTTGTGTGGTCAAATTAATGCTCATTTAGGCTTCAGGAGGTCAACCTGAAGTAAATACATGTTGAAATGTTGACATAATGTTTTGGTTTAGGCGTGACACTCAATTTGAGTTTTTATTGCTTTAAATGCATTTTCAGGCCGAGCTGAGCACGTTTTCAGAGTTTGAATGTATCTTCATAGGAATGACTTCTGTGGTCAAATTAATGCTCATTTAGGCTTTAGGGGGTCATCCTGAACAAAATAAATGTTGAAGTGCGTGCATAAGTCCTTTGGTTTAGGCGTGACACTCAATTTGAGTTTTATTGCTTTAAATGCATTTTCAGGCCGAATTGAGCACGTTTTCTGAGTTTGAATGTATCTTCATAGGAATAAGTTGTGAGGTCAAATTAATGATCATTTAGGCTTCAGGAGGTCAGCCTGAACTAAATACATGTTCAAATGTTGACATAATGTTTTGGTTTAGGCGTGACACTCAATTTGAGTTTTTATTGCTTTAAATGCATTTTCAGGCCGAGCTGAGCACGTTTTCAGAGTTTGAATGTATCTTCATAGGAATGAGTTCTGTGGTCAAATTAATGCTCATTTAGGCTTTAGGGGGTCATCCTGAACAAAATAAATGTTGAAGTGTGTGCATGAGTCCTTTGGTTTAGGCGTGACACTCAATTTGAGTTTTATTGCTTTAAATGCATTTTCAGGCCGAGCTGAGCACGTTTTTTGATTTTGAATGTATCTTCATAGGAATGAGTTGTGTAGTCAAATTGTCATTTAGGCTTCAGGAGGTCAACCTGAACTAAATACATGTTGAAATGTGTGCATAAGTCCTTTGGTTTAGGCGTGACACTCAATTTGAGTTTTTATTGCTTTAAATGCATTTTCAGGCCGAGCTGAGCACATTTTCTGAGTTTGAATGTATCTGATAGGAATTAGTTGTGTGGTTAAATTAATGCTCATGTAGGCTTCAGGGGATCATCCTGAACAAAATACATGTTGAAGTGTGTGCATAAGTCCTTTGCTTTAGGCGTGACACTAAATTTGAGGTTTTATTGCTTAAAATGCATTTTCAGACCGAGTTGAGCACATTTTCTGAGTTTGAATGCATCTTCATAGGAATGAGTTGTGTGGTCAAATTAATTGTCATTTAGGCTTCAGGAGGTCAACCTGAACTAAATACGTGTTGAAATGTGTGCATAAAACCTTTGGTTTACGTGTGACACTCAATTTGAGTTTTATTTATTTTAAATGCATTTTCAGGCCGAGCTGAGCACATTTTCTGAGTTTGAATGTATCTTCATAAGAATGAGTTGTGTGGTCAAATTAATGCTCATTTAGGCTTCAGGAGGTTATCCTGAACTAAATACATGTTGAAGTGTGTGCACAAGTCCTTTGGTTTAGGCGTGACACTCAATTTGAGTTTTTATTGCTTTAAATGCACTTTCGGGCCGAATTGAGCACGTTTTCTGAGTTTGAATGTATCTTCATAGGAATAAGTTGTGACGTCAAATTAATGATCATTTAGACTTCAGGAGGTCAACCTGAACTAAATACATGTTGAAATGTGTGCATAAGTCCTTTGGTTTAGGCGTGACACTCAATTTGAGTTTTTATTGCTTTAAATGCATTTTCAGGCCGAGCTGAGCACGTTTTATGACTTTGAATGTATCTTCATAAAAATGAGTTGTGTGATCAAATTAATTGTCATTTGGGCTTCAGGAGGTCAACCTGAACAAATTACATGTTGAAGTGTGTGCATAAGTCCTTTGCTTTAGGCGTGACACTCAATTTGAGTTTTTATTTATTTTAAATGCATTTTCAGGCCGAGCAAAGCACATTTTCTGAGTTTGAATGTATCTTCATAGGAATGAGTTGTGTGGTCAACTTAATGCTCATGGAGGCTTCAGGGGATCATCCTGAACAAAATACATGTTGAAGTGTGCGCATAAGTCCTTTGCTTTAGGCGTGACACTCAATTTGATTTTTTATTGCTTAAAATGCATTTTCAGACCGAATTGAGCACATTTTCTGAGTTTGAATGCATCTTCATAGGAATGAGTTGTGTGGTCAAATTAATTGTCATTTAGGCTTCAGGAGGTCAACCTGAACTAAATACGTGTTGAAATGTGTGCATAAAACCTTTGGTTTACGTGTGACACTCAATTTGAGTTTTATTCATTTTAAATGCATTTTCAGGCCAAGCTGAGCACATTTTCTGAGTTTGAATGTATCTTCATAGGAATGAGTTGTGTGGTCAAATTAATGCTCATTTAGGCTCCAGGAGGTCAACCTGAACTAAATACATGTTGAAATGTGTGCACAAGTCCTTTGGTTTAGGCGTGACACTCAATTTGAGTTTTTATTGCTTTAAATGAATTTTCAGGCCGAGCTGAGCACGTTTTATGACTTTGAATGTATCTTCATAAAAATGAGTTGTGTGATCAAATTAATTGTCATTTAGGCTTCAGGAGGTCAACCTGAACAAAATACATGTTGAAGTGTGTGCATAAGTCCTTTGCTTTAGGCGTGATACTCAATTTGAGTTTTTATTGCTTTAAATGCATTTTCAGACCGAGCTAAACACATTTTTTGACTTTGAATGCATCTTCATAGGAATGAGTTGTGTGGTCAAATTAATTGTCATTTAGGCTTCAGGAGGTCAACCTGAACTAAATACGTGTTGAAATGTGTGCATAAAACCTTTGGTTTACGCGTGACACTCAATTTGAGTTTTATTTATTTTAAATGCATTTTCAGGCCGAGCTGAGCACATTTTTTGACTTTGAATGTATCTTCATAGGAATGAGTTGTGTGGTCAAATTAATGCTCATTTAGGCTTCAGGAGGTTATCCTGAACTAAATACATGTTGAAGTGTGTGCATAAGTCTTTATGTTTAGGCGTGACACTCAATTTTGAGTTTTTATTGCTTTAAATGCACTTTCAGGCCGAATTGAGCACGTTTTCTGAGTTTGAATGCATCTTCATAGGAATGAGTTGTGCGGTCAAATTAATGCTCATTTAGGCTTCAGGAGGTCGACCTGAACAAAATACGTGTTGAAATGTGTGCATAAAACCTTTGGTTTACGCGTGACACTCAATTTGAGTTTTATTTATTTTAAATGCATTTTCAGGCCGAGCTGAGCACATTTTCTGAGTTTGAATGTATCTTCATAGGAATGAGTTGTGTGGTCAAATTAATGCTCATTTAGGCTTCAGGAGGTCAACCTGAACTAAATACATGTTGAAATGTGTGCATAAGTCCTTTGGTTTAGGCGTGACAGTCAATTTGAGTTTTTATTGCTTTAAATGTATTTTCAGACCGAGCTGAGCAATTTTTTTGACTTTGAATGTATCTTCATAGGAATGAGTTGTGCGGTCAAATTAATGTTCATTTAGGCTTCAGGAGGTCAACCTGAACTAAATACATGTTGAGTGTGTGCATAAGTCCTTTGGTTTAGGCGTGACACTCAATTTTGAGTTTTATTGCTTAAAATGTATTTTCAGGCCGAGCTGAGCACATTTTCTGAGTTTGAATGTATCTTCATAGGAATGAGTTGTGTGGTCAAATTAATGCTGAGCTGAGCACGTTTTCTGACTTTGAATGTATCTTTATAGGAATGAGTTGTGTGGTCAAATTAATGCTCATTTCGTCATCAGGAGGTCAACCTGAACAAAATGCATGTTCAAATGTGTGCATAAAACCTTTGGTTTATGCGTGACACTCAATTTGAATTTTTATTGCTTTAAATGCATTTTCAGGCCGAGCTGAGCACATTTTTTTGACTTTGAATGTATCTTTATAGGAATAAGTTGTGCGGTCAAATTAATGCTCATTTAGGCTTCAGGAGGTCGACCTGAACAAAATACGTGTTGAAATGTGTGCATAAAACCTTTGGTTTACGCGTGACACTCAATTTGAGTTTTATTTATTTTAAATGCATTTTCAGGCCGAGCTGAGCACATTTTCTGAGTTTGAATGTATCTTCATAGGAATGAGTTGTGTGGTCAAATTAATGCTCATTTAGGCTTCAGGAGGTCAACCTGAACTAAATACATGTTGAAATGTGTGCATAAGTCCTTTGGTTTAGGCGTGACAGTCAATTTGAGTTTTTATTGCTTTAAATGTATTTTCAGACCGAGCTGAGCAATTTTTTTGACTTTGAATGTATCTTCATAGGAATGAGTTGTGCGGTCAAATTAATGTTCATTTAGGCTTCAGGAGGTCAACCTGAACTAAATACATGTTGAGTGTGTGCATAAGTCCTTTGGTTTAGGCGTGACACTCAATTTGAGTTTTATTGCTTAAAATGTATTTTCAGGCCGAGCTGAGCACATTTTCTGAGTTTGAATGTATCTTCATAGGAATGAGTTGTGTGGTCAAATTAATGCTGAGCTGAGCACGTTTTCTGACTTTGAATGTATCTTTATAGGAATGAGTTGTGTGGTCAAATTAATGCTCATTTCGTCATCAGGAGGTCAACCTGAACAAAATGCATGTTCAAATGTGTGCATAAAACCTTTGGTTTATGCGTGACACTCAATTTGAATTTTTATTGCTTTAAATGCATTTTCAGGCCGAGCTGAGCACATTTTTTTGACTTTGAATGTATCTTTATAGGAATAAGTTGTGAGGTCAAATTAATGATCATTTAGGCTTCAGGAGGTCAGCCTGAACTAAATACATGTTGAAATGTTGACATAATGTTTTGGTTTAGGCGTGACACTCAATTTGAGTTTTTATTGCTTTAAATGCATTTTCAGGCCGAGCTGAGCACGTTTTCAGAGTTTGAATGTATCTTCATAGGAATGAGTTCTCTGGTCAAATTAATGCTCATTTAGGCTTTAGGGGGTCATCCTGAACAAAATACATGTTGAAATGTGTGCATAAGTCCTTTGGTTTAGGCGTGACACTCAATTTGAGTTTTATTGCTTTAAATGCATTTTCAGGCCGAGCTGAGCACGTTTTTTGATTTTGAATGTATCTTCATAGGAATGAGTTGTGTAGTCAAATTGTCATTTAGGCTTCAGGAGGTCAACCTGAACTAAATACATGTTGAAATGTGTGCATAAGTCCTTTGGTTTAGGCGTGACACTCAATTTGAGTTTTTATTGCTTTAAATGCATTTTCAGGCCGAGCTGAGCACATTTTCTGAGTTTGAATGTATCTTATAGGAATTAGTTGTGTGGTTAAATTAATGCTCATGTAGGCTTCAGGGGATCATCCTGAACAAAATACATGTTGAAGTGTGTGCATAAGTCCTTTGCTTTAGGCGTGACACTCAATTTGAGGTTTTATTGCTTAAAATGCATTTTCAGACCGAGTTGAGCACATTTTCTGAGTTTGAATGCATCTTCATAGGAATGAGTTGTGTGGTCAAATTAATTGTCATTTAGGCTTCAGGAGGTCAACCTGAACTAAATACGTGTTGAAATGTGTGCATAAAACCTTTGGTTTACGTGTGACACTCAATTTGAGTTTTATTTATTTTAAATGCATTTTCAGGCCGAGCTGAGCACATTTTCTGAGTTTGAATGTATCTTCATAGGAATGAGTTGTGTGGTCAAATTAATGCTCATTTAGGCTTCAGGAGGTTATCCTGAACTAAATACATGTTGAAGTGTGTGCACAAGTCCTTTGCTTTAGGCGCGACACTCAATTTGAGGTTTTATTGCTTAAAATGCATTTTCAGACCGAGTTGAGCACATTTTCTGAGTTTGAATGCATCTTCATAGGAATGAGTTGTGTGGTCAAATTAATTGTCATTTAGGCTTCAGGAGGTCAACCTGAACTAAATACGTGTTGAAATGTGTGCATAAAACCTTTGGTTTACGTGTGACACTCAATTTGAGTTTTATTTATTTTAAATGCATTTTCAGGCCGAGCTGAGCACATTTTCTGAGTTTGAATGTATCTTCATAGGAATGAGTTGTGTGGTCAAATTAATGCTCATTTAGGCTTCAGGAGGTTATCCTGAACTAAATACATGTTGAAGTGTGTGCACAAGTCCTTTGGTTTAGGCGTGACACTCAATTTGAGTTTTTATTGCTTTAAATGCACTTTCGGGCCGAATTGAGCACGTTTTCTGCGTTTGAATGTATCTTCATAGGAATAAGTTGTGAGGTCAAATTAATGATCATTTAGGCTTCAGGAGGTCAGCCTGAACTAAATACATGTTGAAATGTTGACATAATGTTTTGGTTTAGGCGTGACACTCAATTTGAGTTTTTATTGCTTTAAATGCATTTTCAGGCCGAGCTGAGCATGTTTTCAGAGTTTGAATGTATCTTCATAGGAATGACTTCTGTGGTCAAATTAATGCTCATTTAGGCTTTAGGGGGTCATCCTGAACAAAATAAATGTTGAAGTGTGTGCATAAGTCCTTTGGTTTAGGCGTGACACTCAATTTGAGTTTTATTGCTTTAAATGCACTTTCGGGCCGAATTGAGCACATTTTTTGACTTTGAATGTATCTTCATAGGAATAAGTTGTGAGGTCAAATTAATGCTCATTTAGGCTTCAGGAGGTCAGCCTGAACTAAATACATGTTGAAATGTTGACATAATGTTTTGGTTTAGGCGTGACACTCAATTTGAGTTTTTATTGCTTTAAATGCATTTTCATGCCGAGCTGAGCACGTTTTCAGAGTTTGAATGTATCTTCATAGGAATGAGTTCTGTGGTCAAATTAATGCTCATTTAGGCTTTAGGGGGTCATCCTGAACAAAATAAATGTTGAAGTGCGTGCATAAGTCCTTTGGTTTAGGCGTGACACTCAATTTGAGTTTTTATTGCTTTAAATGCATTTTCAGGCCGAGCTGAGCATGTTTTCAGAGTTTGAATGTATCTTCATAGGAATGAGTTCTGTGGTCAAATTAATGCTCATTTAGGCTTTAGGGGGTCATCCTGAACAAAATAAATGTTGAAGTGTGTGCATAAGTCCTTTGGTTTAGGCGTGACACTCAATTTGAGTTTTATTGCTTTAAATGCATTTTCAGGCCGAGCTGAGCACGTTTTTTGATTTTGAATGTATCTTCATAGGAATGAGTTGTGTAGTCAAATTGTCATTTAGGCTTCAGGAGGTCAACCTGAACTAAATACATGTTGAAATGTGTGCATAAGTCCTTTGGTTTAGGCGTGACACTCAATTTGAGTTTTTATTGCTTTAAATGCATTTTCAGGCCGAGCTGAGCACATTTTCTGAGTTTGAATGTATCTTATAGGAATTAGTTGTGTGGTTAAATTAATGCTCATGTAGGCTTCAGGGGATCATCCTGAACAAAATACATGTTGAAGTGTGTGCATAAGTCCTTTGCTTTAGGCGTGACACTCAATTTGAGGTTTTATTGCTTAAAATGCATTTTCAGACCGAGTTGAGCACATTTTCTGAGTTTGAATGCATCTTCATAGGAATGAGTTGTGTGGTCAAATTAATTGTCATTTAGGCTTCAGGAGGTCAACCTGAACTAAATACGTGTTGAAATGTGTGCATAAAACCTTTGGTTTACGTGTGACACTCAATTTGAGTTTTATTTATTTTAAATGCATTTTCAGGCCGAGCTGAGCACATTTTCTGAGTTTGAATGTATCTTCATAGGAATGAGTTGTGTGGTCAAATTAATGCTCATTTAGGCTTCAGGAGGTTATCCTGAACTAAATACATGTTGAAGTGTGTGCACAAGTCCTTTGGTTTAGGCGTGACACTCAATTTGAGTTTTTATTGCTTTAAATGCACTTTCGGGCCGAATTGAGCATGTTTTCTGCGTTTGAATGTATCTTCATAGGAATAAGTTGTGAGGTCAAATTAATGATCATTTAGGCTTCAGGAGGTCAGCCTGAACTAAATACATGTTGAAATGTTGACATAATGTTTTGGTTTAGGCGTGACACTCAATTTGAGTTTTTATTGCTTTAAATGCATTTTCAGGCCGAGCTGAGCATGTTTTCAGAGTTTGAATGTGTCTTCATAGGAATGACTTCTGTGGTCAAATTAATGCTCATTTAGGCTTTAGGGGGTCATCCTGAACAAAATAAATGTTGAAGTGTGTGCATAAGTCCTTTGGTTTAAGCGTGACACTCAATTTGAGTTTTATTGCTTTAAATGCACTTTCGGGCCGAATTGAGCACATTTTTTGACTTTGAATGTATCTTCATAGGAATAAGTTGTGAGGTCAAATTAATGATCATTTAGGCTTCAGGAGGTCAGCCTGAACTAAATACATGTTGAAATGTTGACATAATGTTTTGGTTTAGGCGTGACACTCAATTTGAGTTTTTATTGCTTTAAATGCATTTTCAGGCCGAGCTGAGCACGTTTTCAGAGTTTGAATGTATCTTCATAGGAATGAGGTCTGTGGTCAAATTAATGCTCATTTAGGCTTTAGGGGGTCATCCTGAACAAAATAAATGTTGAAGTGTGTGCATAAGTCCTTTGGTTTAGGCGTGACGCTCAATTTGAGTTTTATTGCTTTAAATGCATTTTCAGGCCGAGCTGAGCACGTTTTTTGATTTTGAATGTATCTTCATAGGAATGAGTTGTGTAGTCAAATTGTCATTTAGGCTTCAGGAGGTCAACCTGAACTAAATACATGTTGAAATGTGTGCATAAGTCCTTTGGTTTAGGCGTGACACTCAATTTGAGTTTTTATTGCTTTAAATGCATTTTCAGGCCGAGCTGAGCACATTTTCTGAGTTTGAATGTATCTTATAGGAATTAGTTGTGTGGTTAAATTAATGCTCATGTAGGCTTCAGGGGATCATCCTGAACAAAATACATGTTGAAGTGTGTGCATAAGTCCTTTGCTTTAGGCGTGACACTCAATTTGAGGTTTTATTGCTTAAAATGCATTTTCAGACCGAGTTGAGCACATTTTCTGAGTTTGAATGCATCTTCATAGGAATGAGTTGTGTGGTCAAATTAATTGTCATTTAGGCTTCAGGAGGTCAACCTGAACTAAATACGTGTTGAAATGTGTGCATAAAACCTTTGGTTTACGTGTGACACTCAATTTGAGTTTTATTTATTTTAAATGCATTTTCAGGCCGAGCTGAGCACATTTTCTGAGTTTGAATGTATCTTCATAGGAATGAGTTGTGTGGTCAAATTAATGCTCATTTAGGCTTCAGGAGGTTATCCTGAACTAAATACATGTTGAAGTGTGTGCACAAGTCCTTTGCTTTAGGCGTGACACTCAATTTGAGGTTTTATTGCTTAAAATGCATTTTCAGACCGAGTTGAGCACATTTTCTGAGTTTGAATGCATCTTCATAGGAATGAGTTGTGTGGTCAAATTAATTGTCATTTAGGCTTCAGGAGGTCAACCTGAACTAAATACGTGTTGAAATGTGTGCATAAAACCTTTGGTTTACGTGTGACACTCAATTTGAGTTTTATTTATTTTAAATGCATTTTCAGGCCGAGCTGAGCACATTTTCTGAGTTTGAATGTATCTTCATAGGAATGAGTTGTGTGGTCAAATTAATGCTCATTTAGGCTTCAGGAGGTTATCCTGAACTAAATACATGTTGAAGTGTGTGCACAAGTCCTTTGGTTTAGGCGTGACACTCAATTTGAGTTTTTATTGCTTTAAATGCACTTTCGGGCCGAATTGAGCACGTTTTCTGCGTTTGAATGTATCTTCATAGGAATAAGTTGTGAGGTCAAATTAATGATCATTTCGGCTTCAGGAGGTCAGCCTGAACTAAATACATGTTGAAATGTTGACATAATGTTTTGGTTTAGGCGTGACACTCAATTTGAGTTTTTATTGCTTTAAATGCATTTTCAGGCCGAGCTGAGCATGTTTTCAGAGTTTGAATGTGTCTTCATAGGAATGACTTCTGTGGTCAAATTAATGCTCATTTAGGCTTTAGGGGGTCATCCTGAACAAAATAAATGTTGAAGTGTGTGCATAAGTCCTTTGGTTTATGCGTGACACTCAATTTGAGTTTTATTGCTTTAAATGCACTTTCGGGCCGAATTGAGCACATTTTTTGACTTTGAATGTATCTTCATAGGAATAAGTTGTGAGGTCAAATTAATGATCATTTAGGCTTCAGGAGGTCAGCCTGAACTAAATACATGTTGAAATGTTGACATAATGTTTTGGTTTAGGCGTGACACTCAATTTGAGTTTTTATTGCTTTAAATGCATTTTCAGGCCGAGCTGAGCACGTTTTCAGAGTTTGAATGTATCTTCATAGGAATGAGTTCTGTGGTCAAATTAATGCTCATTTAGGCTTTAGGGGGTCATCCTGAACAAAATAAATGTTGAAGTGCGTGCATAAGTCCTTTGGTTTAGGCGTGACACTCAATTTGAGTTTTTATTGCTTTAAATGCATTTTCAGGCCGAGCTGAGCACGTTTTCAGAGTTTGAATGTATCTTCATAGGAATGAGTTCTGTGGTCAAATTAATGCTCATTTAGGCTTTAGGGGGTCATCCTGAACAAAATAAATGTTGAAGTGTGTGCATAAGTCCTTTGGTTTAGGCGTGACACTCAATTTGAGTTTTATTGCTTTAAATGCATTTTCAGGCCGAGCTGAGCACGTTTTTTGATTTTGAATGTATCTTCATAGGAATGAGTTGTGTAGTCAAATTGTCATTTAGGCTTCAGGAGGTCAACCTGAACTAAATACATGTTGAAATGTGTGCATAAGTCCTTTGGTTTAGGCGTGACACTCAATTTGAGTTTTTATTGCTTTAAATGCATTTTCAGGCCGAGCTGAGCACATTTTCTGAGTTTGAATGTATCTTATAGGAATTAGTTGTGTGGTTAAATTAATGCTCATGTAGGCTTCAGGGGATCATCCTGAACAAAATACATGTTGAAGTGTGTGCATAAGTCCTTTGCTTTAGGCGTGACACTCAATTTGAGGTTTTATTGCTTAAAATGCATTTTCAGACCGAGTTGAGCACATTTTCTGAGTTTGAATGCATCTTCATAGGAATGAGTTGTGTGGTCAAATTAATTGTCATTTAGGCTTCAGGAGGTCAACCTGAACTAAATACGTGTTGAAATGTGTGCATAAAACCTTTGGTTTACGTGTGACACTCAATTTGAGTTTTATTTATTTTAAATGCATTTTCAGGCCGAGCTGAGCACATTTTCTGAGTTTGAATGTATCTTCATAGGAATGAGTTGTGTGGTCAAATTAATGCTCATTTAGGCTTCAGGAGGTTATCCTGAACTAAATACATGTTGAAGTGTGTGCACAAGTCCTTTGGTTTAGGCGTGACACTCAATTTGAGTTTTTATTGCTTTAAATGAACGTTCGGGCCGAATTGAGCACGTTTTCTGCGTTTGAATGTATCTTCATAGGAATAAGTTGTGAGGTCAAATTAATGATCATTTAGGCTTCAGGAGGTCAGCCTGAACTAAATACATGTTGAAATGTTGACATAATGTTTTGGTTTAGGCGTGACACTCAATTTGAGTTTTTATTGCTTTAAATGCATTTTCAGGCCGAGCTGAGCATGTTTTCAGAGTTTGAATGTATCTTCATAGGAATGACTTCTGTGGTCAAATTAATGCTCATTTAGGCTTTAGGGGGTCATCCTGAACAAAATAAATGTTGAAGTGTGTGCATAAGTCCTTTGGTTTAGGCGTGACACTCAATTTGAGTTTTATTGCTTTAAATGCACTTTCGGGCCGAATTGAGCACGTTTTTTGACTTTGAATGTATCTTCATAGGAATGAGTTGTGTGGTTAAATTAATGCTCATTTAGGCTTCAGGAGGTCAACCTGAACTAGATATGTGTTGAAATGTGTGCATAAGTCCTTTGGTTTTGGCGTGACACTGAATTTGAGTTTTATTTATTTTAAATGCATTTTCAGGCCGAGCTGAGCACATTTTCTGAGTTTGAATGTATCTTCATAGGAATGAGTTGTGTGGTCAAATTAATGCTCATTTAGGCTTCAGGAGGTCAACCTGAACTAAATACATGTTGAAATGTTGACATAATGTTTTGGTTCAGGCGTGACACTCAATTTGAGTTTTTATTGCTTTAAATGCATTTTCAGGCCGAGCTGAGCACGTTTTCAGAGTTTGAATGTATCTTCATAGGAATGAGTTCTGTGGTCAAATTAATGCTCATTTAGGCTTTAGGGCAGGGGTGTCCAAACTTTTTGCCAAGGGGGCCAGATTTTATGTGGTAAAATGTCGGGGGGCCGACCTTGGCTGACATTCTTTACATTGAACAACAATATTGTTCAACAAATTTTAGTAAGCCAGTCTGTTTCACATTTCCATTTTTATTTTAATTTCAACAATCTTAAGAATTTCTTTTGGTTCATTTGAAACCGGTATATCACATGCAACTGCTTATTCACTTGACTTTTTCTTAAACAGAAGTCTCCTGAGTGCAAATTGATTGATTTGAAACATAAAATGTATCACCATGACTTTTCAATAGTCACAAAACCTTTGACTCGAACAACTGGGAAATGAACAAGCAATACACATATCCACAACTGCAAGGATCATTTGAAATATGACATATCAGTCAATATAAACACGGAGTGATGTCTTGTTAACTCGTGAGTGATGCCCTCTAGTGTCTAAATGCTATTACTCATTTAGTGAATGCTATTACTCATTTAGCCACTAGAGGGAAGCAGTACTCTATGAAACATCACTCCCCAGTCTACGAGACCTCAGTCAATGCAACACGTGTTCCATTGCGCCCAACCTGCGGGCCAGACGGCACTGATTTTATGACAGGGCCGAGGGCCGGATGAAATTCGACCGCGGGCCGGATTTGGCCCGCGGGCCGGACTTTGGACATGGCTGCTTTAGGGGGTCATCCTGAACAAAATAAATGTTGAAGTGTGTGCATAAGTCCTTTGGTTTAGGCGTGACACTCAATTTGAGTTTTTATTGCTTTAAATGCATTTTCAGGCCGAGCTGAGCACATTTTCTGAGTTTGAATGTATCTTATAGGAATTAGTTGTGTGGTTAAATTAATGCTCATGTAGGCTTCAGGGGATCATCCTGAACAAAATACATGTTGAAGTGTGCGCATAAGTCCTTTGCTTTAGGCGTGACACTCAATTTGAGGTTTTATTGCTTAAAATGCATTTTCAGACCGAGTTTAGCACATTTTCTGAGTTTGAATGCATCTTCATAGGAATGAGTTGTGTGGTCAAATTAATTGTCATTTAGGCTTCAGGAGGTCAACCTGAACTAAATCAATGTTGAAATGTGTGCATAAAACCTTTGGTTTACGTGTGACACTCAATTTGAGTTTTATTTATTTTAAATGCATTTTCAGGCCGAGCTGAGCACATTTTCTGAGTTTGAATGTATCTTCATAGGAATGAGTTGTCTGGTCAAATTAATGCTCATTTAGGCTTCAGGAGGTTATCCTGAACTAAATACATGTTGAAGTGTGTGCACAAGTCCTTTGGTTTAGGCGTGACACTCAATTTGAGTTTTTATTGCTTTAAATGCACTTTCGGGCCGAATTGAGCACGTTTTCTGAGTTTGAATGTATCTTCATAGGAATGAGTTGTGTGGTCAAATTAATGCTCATTTAGGCTTCAGGAGGTCAACCTGAACTAAATACATGTTGAAATGTGTGCACAAGTCCTTTGGTTTAGGCGTGACACTCAATTTGAGTTTTTATTGCTTTAAATGCATTTTCAGGCCGAGCTGAGCACGTTTTATGACTTTGAATGTATCTTCATAAAAATGAATTGTGTGATCAAATTAATTGTCATTTAGGCTTCAGGAGGTCAACCTGAACAAAATACATGTTGAAGTGTGTGCATAAGTCCTTTGCTTTAGGCGTGACACTCAATTTGAGTTTTTATTTTTTTTAAATGCATTTTCAGGCCGAGCAAAGCACATTTTCTGAGTTTGAATGTATCTTCATAGGAATGAGTTGTGTGGTCAACTTAATGCTCATGTAGGCTTCAGGGGATCATCCTGAACAAAATACATGTTGAAGTGTGTGCATAAGTCCTTTGGTTGATGCGTGACACTCAATTTGAATTTTTATTGCTTTAAATGCATTTTCAGGCCGAGCTGAGCACGTTTTTTTGACTTTGAATGTATCTTCATAGGAATAAGTTGTGAGGTCAAATTAGTGATCATTTAGGCTTCAGGAGGTCAGCCTGAACTAAATACATGTTGAAATGTTGACATAATGTTTTGGTTTAGGCGTGACACTCAATTTGAGTTTTTATTGCTTTAAATGAATTTTCAGGCCGAGCTGAGCACGTTTTCAGAGTTTGATTGTATCTTCATAGGAATGAGTTGTGTGGTGAAATTAATGGTGATTTAGGCTTCAGGGGATCGTCCTGAACAAAATACATGTTGAAGTCTTTGCATATGTCCTTTGGTTTAGGCGTGACACTCAATTTGAGTTTTTATTGCTTTAAATGCATTTTCAGGCCGAGTTGAGCACGTTTTCTGAGTTTCAATGTACCTTCGTAGGAATGAGTTGTGTGGTCAAATTAATGAGTATTTAGGCTTCAGGGGATCATCCTGAACAAAATACATGTTGAAGTGTGTGCATAAGTCCTTTGCTTTAGGCGTGACACTCAATTTGAGTTTTTATTGCTTTAAATGCATTTTCAGGCCGAGCTGAGCATGTTTTCAGAGTTTGAATGTGTCTTCATAGGAATGACTTCTGTGGTCAAATTAATGCTCATTTAGGCTTTAGGGGGTCATCCTGAACAAAATAAATGTTGAAGTGTGTGCATAAGTCCTTTGGTTTATGCGTGACACTCAATTTGAGTTTTATTGCTTTAAATGCACTTTCGGGCCGAATTGAGCACATTTTTTGACTTTGAATGTATCTTCATAGGAATAAGTTGTGAGGTCAAATTAATGATCATTTAGGCTTCAGGAGGTCAGCCTGAACTAAATACATGTTGAAATGTTGACATAATGTTTTGGTTTAGGCGTGACACTCAATTTGAGTTTTTATTGCTTTAAATGCATTTTCAGGCCGAGCTGAGCACGTTTTCAGAGTTTGAATGTATCTTCATAGGAATGAGTTCTGTGGTCAAATTAATGCTCATTTAGGCTTTAGGGGGTCATCCTGAACAAAATAAATGTTGAAGTGCGTGCATAAGTCCTTTGGTTTAGGCGTGACACTCAATTTGAGTTTTTATTGCTTTAAATGCATTTTCAGGCCGAGCTGAGCACGTTTTCAGAGTTTGAATGTATCTTCATAGGAATGAGTTCTGTGGTCAAATTAATGCTCATTTAGGCTTTAGGGGGTCATCCTGAACAAAATAAATGTTGAAGTGTGTGCATAAGTCCTTTGGTTTAGGCGTGACACTCAATTTGAGTTTTATTGCTTTAAATGCATTTTCAGGCCGAGCTGAGCACGTTTTTTGATTTTGAATGTATCTTCATAGGAATGAGTTGTGTAGTCAAATTGTCATTTAGGCTTCAGGAGGTCAACCTGAACTAAATACATGTTGAAATGTGTGCATAAGTCCTTTGGTTTAGGCGTGACACTCAATTTGAGTTTTTATTGCTTTAAATGCATTTTCAGGCCGAGCTGAGCACATTTTCTGAGTTTGAATGTATCTTATAGGAATTAGTTGTGTGGTTAAATTAATGCTCATGTAGGCTTCAGGGGATCATCCTGAACAAAATACATGTTGAAGTGTGTGCATAAGTCCTTTGCTTTAGGCGTGACACTCAATTTGAGGTTTTATTGCTTAAAATGCATTTTCAGACCGAGTTGAGCACATTTTCTGAGTTTGAATGCATCTTCATAGGAATGAGTTGTGTGGTCAAATTAATTGTCATTTAGGCTTCAGGAGGTCAACCTGAACTAAATACGTGTTGAAATGTGTGCATAAAACCTTTGGTTTACGTGTGACACTCAATTTGAGTTTTATTTATTTTAAATGCATTTTCAGGCCGAGCTGAGCACATTTTCTGAGTTTGAATGTATCTTCATAGGAATGAGTTGTGTGGTCAAATTAATGCTCATTTAGGCTTCAGGAGGTTATCCTGAACTAAATACATGTTGAAGTGTGTGCACAAGTCCTTTGGTTTAGGCGTGACACTCAATTTGAGTTTTTATTGCTTTAAATGCACGTTCGGGCCGAATTGAGCACGTTTTCTGCGTTTGAATGTATCTTCATAGGAATAAGTTGTGAGGTCAAATTAATGATCATTTAGGCTTCAGGAGGTCAGCCTGAACTAAATACATGTTGAAATGTTGACATAATGTTTTGGTTTAGGCGTGACACTCAATTTGAGTTTTTATTGCTTTAAATGCATTTTCAGGCCGAGCTGAGCATGTTTTCAGAGTTTGAATGTATCTTCATAGGAATGACTTCTGTGGTCAAATTAATGCTCATTTAGGCTTTAGGGGGTCATCCTGAACAAAATAAATGTTGAAGTGTGTGCATAAGTCCTTTGGTTTAGGCGTGACACTCAATTTGAGTTTTATTGCTTTAAATGCACTTTCGGGCCGAATTGAGCACGTTTTTTGACTTTGAATGTATCTTCATAGGAATGAGTTGTGTGGTTAAATTAATGCTCATTTAGGCTTCAGGAGGTCAACCTGAACTAGATATGTGTTGAAATGTGTGCATAAGTCCTTTGGTTTTGGCGTGACACTGAATTTGAGTTTTATTTATTTTAAATGCATTTTCAGGCCGAGCTGAGCACATTTTCTGAGTTTGAATGTATCTTCATAGGAATGAGTTGTGTGGTCAAATTAATGCTCATTTAGGCTTCAGGAGGTCAACCTGAACTAAATACATGTTGAAATGTTGACATAATGTTTTGGTTCAGGCGTGACACTCAATTTGAGTTTTATTTATTTTAAATGCATTTTCAGGCCGAGCTGAGCACATTTTCTGAGTTTGAATGTATCTTCATAGGAATGAGTTGTGTGGTCAAATTAATGCTCATTTAGGCTTCAGGAGGTTATCCTGAACTAAATACATGTTGAAGTGTGTGCACAAGTCCTTTGGTTTAGGCGTGACACTCAATTTGAGTTTTTATTGCTTTAAATGCACGTTCGGGCCGAATTGAGCACGTTTTCTGCGTTTGAATGTATCTTCATAGGAATAAGTTGTGAGGTCAAATTAATGATCATTTAGGCTTCAGGAGGTCAGCCTGAACTAAATACATGTTGAAATGTTGACATAATGTTTTGGTTTAGGCGTGACACTCAATTTGAGTTTTTATTGCTTTAAATGCATTTTCAGGCCGAGCTGAGCATGTTTTCAGAGTTTGAATGTATCTTCATAGGAATGACTTCTGTGGTCAAATTAATGCTCATTTAGGCTTTAGGGGGTCATCCTGAACAAAATAAATGTTGAAGTGTGTGCATAAGTCCTTTGGTTTAGGCGTGACACTCAATTTGAGTTTTATTGCTTTAAATGCACTTTCGGGCCGAATTGAGCACGTTTTTTGACTTTGAATGTATCTTCATAGGAATGAGTTGTGTGGTTAAATTAATGCTCATTTAGGCTTCAGGAGGTCAACCTGAACTAGATATGTGTTGAAATGTGTGCATAAGTCCTTTGGTTTTGGCGTGACACTGAATTTGAGTTTTATTTATTTTAAATGCATTTTCAGGCCGAGCTGAGCACATTTTCTGAGTTTGAATGTATCTTCATAGGAATGAGTTGTGTGGTCAAATTAATGCTCATTTAGGCTTCAGGAGGTCAACCTGAACTAAATACATGTTGAAATGTTGACATAATGTTTTGGTTCAGGCGTGACACTCAATTTGAGTTTTTATTGCTTTAAATGCATTTTCAGGCCGAGCTGAGCACGTTTTCAGAGTTTGAATGTATCTTCATAGGAATGAGTTCTGTGGTCAAATTAATGCTCATTTAGGCTTTAGGGCAGGGGTGTCCAAACTTTTTGCCAAGGGGGCCAGATTTTATGTGGTAAAATGTCGGGGGGCCGACCTTGGCTGACATTCTTTACATTGAACAACAATATTGTTCAACAAATTTTAGTAAGCCAGTCTGTTTCACATTTCCATTTTTATTTTAATTTCAACAATCTTAAGAATTTCTTTTGGTTCATTTGAAACCGGTATATCACATGCAACTGCTTATTCACTTGACTTTTTCTTAAACAGAAGTCTCCTGAGTGCAAATTGATTGATTTGAAACATAAAATGTATCACCATGACTTTTCAATAGTCACAAAACCTTTGACTCGAACAACTGGGAAATGAACAAGCAATACACATATCCACAACTGCAAGGATCATTTGAAATATGACATATCAGTCAATATAAACACGGAGTGATGTCTTGTTAACTCGTGAGTGATGCCCTCTAGTGTCTAAATGCTATTACTCATTTAGTGAATGCTATTACTCATTTAGCCACTAGAGGGAAGCAGTACTCTATGAAACATCACTCCCCAGTCTACGAGACCTCAGTCAATGCAACACGTGTTCCATTGCGCCCAACCTGCGGGCCAGACGGCACTGATTTTATGACAGGGCCGAGGGCCGGATGAAATTCGACCGCGGGCCGGATTTGGCCCGCGGGCCGGACTTTGGACATGCCTGCTTTAGGGGTTCATCCTGAACAAAATAAATGTTGAAGTGTGTGCATAAGTCCTTTGGTTTAGGCGTGACACTCAATTTGAGTTTTTATTGCTTTAAATGCATTTTCAGGCCGAGCTGAGCACATTTTCTGAGTTTGAATGTATCTTATAGGAATTAGTTGTGTGGTTAAATTAATGCTCATGTAGGCTTCAGGGGATCATCCTGAACAAAATACATGTTGAAGTGTGCGCATAAGTCCTTTGCTTTAGGCGTGACACTCAATTTGAGGTTTTATTGCTTAAAATGCATTTTCAGACCGAGTTTAGCACATTTTCTGAGTTTGAATGCATCTTCATAGGAATGAGTTGTGTGGTCAAATTAATTGTCATTTAGGCTTCAGGAGGTCAACCTGAACTAAATCAATGTTGAAATGTGTGCATAAAACCTTTGGTTTACGTGTGACACTCAATTTGAGTTTTATTTATTTTAAATGCATTTTCAGGCCGAGCTGAGCACATTTTCTGAGTTTGAATGTATCTTCATAGGAATGAGTTGTCTGGTCAAATTAATGCTCATTTAGGCTTCAGGAGGTTATCCTGAACTAAATACATGTTGAAGTGTGTGCACAAGTCCTTTGGTTTAGGCGTGACACTCAATTTGAGTTTTTATTGCTTTAAATGCACTTTCGGGCCGAATTGAGCACGTTTTCTGAGTTTGAATGTATCTTCATAGGAATGAGTTGTGTGGTCAAATTAATGCTCATTTAGGCTTCAGGAGGTCAACCTGAACTAAATACATGTTGAAATGTGTGCACAAGTCCTTTGGTTTAGGCGTGACACTCAATTTGAGTTTTTATTGCTTTAAATGCATTTTCAGGCCGAGCTGAGCACGTTTTATGACTTTGAATGTATCTTCATAAAAATGAATTGTGTGATCAAATTAATTGTCATTTAGGCTTCAGGAGGTCAACCTGAACAAAATACATGTTGAAGTGTGTGCATAAGTCCTTTGCTTTAGGCGTGACACTCAATTTGAGTTTTTATTTTTTTTAAATGCATTTTCAGGCCGAGCAAAGCACATTTTCTGAGTTTGAATGTATCTTCATAGGAATGAGTTGTGTGGTCAACTTAATGCTCATGTAGGCTTCAGGGGATCATCCTGAACAAAATACATGTTGAAGTGTGTGCATAAGTCCTTTGGTTGATGCGTGACACTCAATTTGAATTTTTATTGCTTTAAATGCATTTTCAGGCCGAGCTGAGCACGTTTTTTTGACTTTGAATGTATCTTCATAGGAATAAGTTGTGAGGTCAAATTAGTGATCATTTAGGCTTCAGGAGGTCAGCCTGAACTAAATACATGTTGAAATGTTGACATAATGTTTTGGTTTAGGCGTGACACTCAATTTGAGTTTTTATTGCTTTAAATGAATTTTCAGGCCGAGCTGAGCACGTTTTCAGAGTTTGATTGTATCTTCATAGGAATGAGTTGTGTGGTGAAATTAATGGTGATTTAGGCTTCAGGGGATCATCCTGAACAAAATACATGTTGAAGTGTTTGCATATGTCCTTTGGTTTAGGCGTGACACTCAATTTGAGTTTTTATTGCTTTAAATGCATTTTCAGGCCGAGTTGAGCACGTTTTCTGAGTTTCAATGTACCTTCGTAGGAATGAGTTGTGTGGTCAAATTAATGAGTATTTAGGCTTCAGGGGATCATCCTGAACAAAATATATGTTGAAGTGTGTGCATTAGTCCTTTGGTTTAGGCGTGACACTCAATTTGAGTTTTTATTGCTTTTAATGCATTTTCAGGCCGAGCTGAGAACGTTTTCTCAGTTTGAATGTATCTTCATAGGAATGAGTTGTGTGGTCAAATTATTGCTCACTTGAGCTTCAGGGGGTCATCCTGAACAAAATACATGTTGAAGTGTGTGCACAAGTCATTTGGTTTAGGCGTGACACTCAATTTGAGTTTTTTATTGCTTTAAATGCATTTTCCTGCCGAGTTGACCACGTTTTCTGAGTTTGAATGTGTCTTCAGAGGAATGAGTTGTGTGGTCAAATTATTTCTCACTTAGGCTTCAGGGGGTCATCCTGAACAAAATACATGTTGAAAGTGTGCACAAGTACTTTGGTTTAGGCGTGACACTCAATTTGAGTTTTTATTGCTTTAAATGCATTTTCAGGCCGAGTTGAGCACGTTTTCTGAGTTTGAATGTAACTTCACAGGAATGAGTTGTGTGGTCAAATTAATGCTCAATTAGGCTTCAGGAGGTCATCCTGAACTAAATACATGTTGAAATGTGTGCATAAGTCGTTTGGTTTAGGCGTGACACTAAATTTGAATTTTTATTGCTTTAAATGCATTTTCAGGCCGAGCTGAGCACGTTATTTGACTTTGAATGTATTTTCATAGGAATGAGTTGTGTGATCAAATTAATGGTGATTTAGGCTTCAGGGGGTCATCCTGAATAAAATATAGGTTGAAGTGTGTGCATAAGTCCTTTGGTTTAGGCGTGACACTCAATTTGAGTTTTTATTGCTTTCAATGCATTTTCAGGCCGAGTTGAGCACGTTTCTGAGTTTGATTGTATCTTCATAGGAATGAGTTGTGTGATCAAATTAATGGTCATTTCGGCTTCAGGAGGTCAACCTGAACTAAATACATGTTGAAATTTTTGCATTAGTCTTTTTTTTAGGTATGACACTCAATTTTAATTTTTATATCTTGAAATGCATTTTCAGGCCGAACTGAGCACTTTTTCTCACTTTGAATGTATCTTCATAGGAATGAGTTGTGTGATCAAATTAATGTTGATTTAGGCGTCAGGAGGTAATCCTGAACAAAATACTTGTTGAAGTGTGTGCATAAGTCCTTTGGTATAGGCGTGACACTCAATTTGTGTTTTTATTGCTTTAAATGCATTTTCAGGCCGAGGTGAGCACGTTTTATCACTTTGAGTTTATCTCCATAGGAATGAGTTGTGTGGTGAAATTAATGCTCATTTAGGCTACAGGAGGTAATCCTGAACAAAATACTTGTTGAAGTGTGTGCATTAGTCCTTTGGTTTAGGCGTGACACTCAATTTGAGTTTTTATTGCTTTAAATGCATTTTCAGGCCGAGCTGAGCACGTTTTATTACTTTGAATGTATCTTTATAGGAATGCGTTGTGTGGTCAAATTAATGCTCATTTAGGCTTCAGGAGGTCATCCTGAACAAAATACTTGTTGAAGTGTGTGCATAAGTCCTTTGGTTTAGGTGTGACACTCAATTTCAGTTTTCATTGCTTTAAATGCATTTTCAGGCCAAGCTGAGCACGTTTTATGACTTTGAATGTTTTTTCATAGGAATGAGTTGTGTGATAAAATTAATGGTCATTTAGGCTTAAGGAGGTCATCCAGAACAAAATACATGTTGAAGTGTGTGCATTAGTCCTTTGGTTTAGGTCTGACATTCAATTTGAGTTTTTAAAGCTATAAATGCATTTTCAGGCCGAGCTGAGTAGGTTTTCAAAAGATATCTTGAATCATGTTATGGTCTGTGTCGCTCTCTACTGATCAAAGTCCGTTATTGTCTCCGAGGCCTGAAACCATTTTCATTTGTTACAGTAGTGTATAACTGTACTCTTCAGCCAATTATTCCATGAGTCTTTGTTCTTGAACTAATTATAACTCAACGCGGGTAACATGACTATATTCAATTTCAGTTTTTATTGCTTTAAATGCATTTTCAGGCCGAGCTCTTCACATTGTCTGACTTTGAATGTATCTTCATAGGAATGAGTTGTGTGATCAAATTAATGTTCATTTAGGCTATAGGAGGTCAACCTGAACTAAATACATGTTGAAGTGTGTGCCTTAGTCCTTTGGTTAAGCCGTGCCCCTTAATTTGAGTTTTTATATTTTAAATGCATTTTCAGGCCGAGTTGAGCACGTTTTCTTGGTTTAAATGAATCTTCATAGGAATGAGTTGTGTGATCAAATTAATGGTCATTTAGGCTTCAGGAGGTCATCCTGAACAAAATACATGTTGAAGTGTATCCATAAGTCTTTTGGTTTAGTCGTGACACTCAATTTGAGTTTTTATTGCTTTAAATGCATTTTCAGACCGTGCTGAGCACGTTTTCTGACTTTGAATGTATCTTCATAGGAATTAGTTGTGTGATCAAATTAATGGGCATTTAGGCTTCAAGAGGTCAACCTGAACTAAATACATGTTGAAATGTGTGCATAATTCCTTTCGTTTAGGCGTGACACTCAATTTGAATTTTTATTGCTTTCAAGGCATTTTCAGGCCGAGATGAGCACTTTTCTCACTTTGAACGTATCTTCATAGGAATGAGTTGTGTGGTCAAATTAATGCTCATTTAGGCTTCAGGAGGTCATCCTGAACGAAATACTTGTTGAAGTGTGTGCATAAGTCCTTTGGTTTAGGCGTGACACTCATTTTGAATTTTTATTGCTTTCAAGGCATTTTCAGGCCGAGATGAGCACTTTTTCTCACTTTGAACGTATCTTCATAGGAATGAGTTGTGTGGTCAAATTAATGCTCATTTTGGCTTCAGGAGGTCATCCCGATCAAAATAATTGTTGAGATGTGTGCATAAGTCCTTTGGTTTAGGCATGACACTCAATTGGAGTTTTTATTCGTCAGGTCGGTCCAAATTGACACTCAGGAATAACCAAAAGGAGGAGACAGGAGACTCGATTCTGGTACCAGGAGGGAACGAGGAGAAGCGTTCGGTTTCAGTTCTCCACACGTAACCCTAACGATCTCCCCCTTCACCTCCTCATTTATTGGGAAAGCTACTACATAGGTGTGTCCAACCTAAAGGGTGGGGGCTGTTGAACACACACTGAACTTGTTTGACTATGTGTGTGTACGTGAGTGCAATTTACGTACATGTGTGCAAATGTCACATAAACATTCCGTTGCAGCTGGTGTTGATGTCTCCATTCCCGGTTCAGCCTTGCTCGCTGTTTAGTCTTAACAGTTACCTCTTCCCAGCCATGTCCTCGGAAAGGTGGTTGCGACCCTAACCTCTCACACAGTACAGCAAGCAAAAGTGAGCACATAATGAAGAATATATAATGATTATAGATGTGAGTAAATAATAAAGGATATATCTTTATTGAAAGCATAAGCGTTCTTCATTGCAGGCAAAGCCAACTAATGATTGCAAGCATAAGCGTTCTTCTTTGCAAGCAAAATCAAACTATACTGACAGGTAGAAGCATTCTTCATTGCAAGCATAAATTGATGACACGAGAATCAACCGAATAATACGTGAATGTATGATTACTAAAAAATAATAAATCCAACATTCCCCCCTGTTCATCCTACATTTGCTCGTATCATCACACAGAACCTTCCCGACGGACTTTATTCAGTGGAGTCATGCCGCACAGGCAAACATAGTTACACCTAAGGAGGGAGCAAAACGACTAAAAACCATCTATAACCCCCTGATGCCAAAGCGAAATCACGTCATCATCCGAAGAGGCATAATCAACCTCAGAATCACTGCCATCAAACAACAACAGCGGATACATCTCATTCACTTTAGACGTCGTGGGCGCGACAGCCGTAGTAATAAGCCGGATAAGCAGCACTCTGATACAGGGAATGCAACAGCATCCACACAACGTCAAGACAGCTGCAAAAAGAGCAAAAGAGATTAGTACATAACACACCAAATCCTTGTACTCTCCGAAGGCTTTATGCCACCACCCCGCCCAGAAGGACGTATTCACGCCGGAATGGGCCCTTATTTGGTGATCCAGGGTGCGGAGGCCTTCAATGGCCTTGGTGAGGGCACCATCAGGCGCGGTGTTGTTAGGTATGAACGTACAACACTGGTCACCAAACATCGCACATACTCCATTGGTCTCTGCCAAGAGCATATCAACCGCGATGCGGTTCTGAAACGCCATCAGGGAGGTGGCTGCCAATTGCTCTTTTATAGCCAAAACGGCTTCCTCAGTAAAATTTCCGAGCTTCTGGACATTGTAGTGGAGGTAGTTGATCCTGTCAACATTCTTATTAGGGGTAACCCAAATGAAAATGGATTCCCAACCGGCAGCAATCTGGTTAACCAACTTATACTCATCTGGCACGCCACGAGGAACCCCAAATGCGTCTATATAGGTGGGATCGCCATCCCTCCAGGATGCGTCACGCCGGAACCGGAGAAGGCTATTCCCCGTCATCGACGATAACGCAGCCCCCTGTATATCCTCCGCTGTTGATGGAAACACAGTTACTGGCAAAAGCAGTGATACCAATGCGCAGACATCAGAAAATGAAAAACTCTCGTCCGCGATAACCATCATTTGCCTTCAAAATCAGTAGAAGTACACTACTGCATCACACTGTATCCGCAGTAACATAAAATAAAAATAAAATAACAAAAGAATGAAATGTAGCTCAACTTTCTGCAGAGAATAACTACATCACCGTGGGGTTGTTTTCCTTTTCCCTTTTACCACCAAAGAAAAGATCCTAAACGCATAAAATCACCTAAGAAATGTATTTAAAATCCATATCTGAACCATTACGGACCAAATTAATGCACCATTTGAACTAGAAATAAACCAATAAACGGCAATAAATTCAATTCCAGCCGAGCAACATCACCAGAGGAGCACAGTACACAAATCACTTCAACCTCCAAAACAAACCCAAATAAAACAAGTTCTGCTCTTTTCTACCACTCATGGTGGTAGAATAATACTGACTTCAGAATTGACAGAATTCATTCATATGTAGTTGTTAGTAAATAATTTCATCATTGTATTTCTGATATATCCACTCCATGTACATATCTTTGTATACAGAATTGGTTGATTCAAGTTACTCTATAAACACAGTTGAGTTGAGTTGTACAATTAATAAAATATAACCATTTAATCAAATTTCTCCGTCGTACCAGCCCATCGAAGGAAGGTGTAACCCCAAAGCGGCCCCAAAGATGAGTTTGACACCCCTGGTCTAGATCCATTCGCAAAATGTAGGTTATTATTTAAAAAATACATCCCCATTCACATGTGCTAAAGGAGAGCACAAAATTACCATATAAAAAAAGGAGAACAGTCGACCATGTGTTAGTGTGATCGTATAACAGGAAATGACATGCCACCACTGATATTCTAGCATGTCGACAGAAACACACCCTAAATGAGTGCAAAGGTGTCTCGAAACTTCTTCCGCCGGTCGTTTGATGTTCCCAGTAACTAAAATACTGTGCCCATCGCGTCACCGGACTTCGCTCACTTTCCTCAGTGGATGTTTCTGTCGAGATGACCTTTTTACAATGTCCATCAAACGGTGTGGTCATCAACACTTCAAGGAAACACAATGTTTTTTCATGTTTCGAATCAGAGCCATGTCTGCTGGAACCGGCTGTGAAAAAGCACAATCGTCCTACGGCAATCTCAGTTCATTTTTTTTTTTCTAAACGTTCTCACATATTGTCAACCGAATCAGCTTCATTTCCTAGTTCACAATTTTGTAGAAATTATCAGTAAGTTATATGGTCTCCCAAACAATATTTCAAACAAAGAAGAAAACATCATTCTCGTAATATTAACATATAAGTCAATTCAATTTCAATTCAATTTCTTTAATTGAGTTTTAACCATATACTTTCAGACTTGCTACCAATCCTGCAGATTGTGGATGGCAGGAGCAATAGTGTCTCAAATAAAATGTGAAACATGCATTCCATTTGATCAATTTTCGACCCATTTTGGAAAAGCCTCAACCAAACCCCGGCAATATGGCATCCCCTCATTAATTCAACGAAAACCATCTACATTATCTGAAATGGAGATGTAGTTCAAAATGTACCGTATTCCAACATTGGTTAAAACCATAGGTTGTATCATGTTTCAGAACCAGAGACACCATTCCGCCTGCCAATGCGTGAGATAATCCATGACACAAAAAAGAAGTTAGGGTTCACTGCCCAATTTGTTGCCGCATATAAAACAGAAGTGAACTGAACCCAAAACGTTATCATGTTGCTGTTAGTCAGTCAAAATAAATCACTGCCGTGTGAGCCGCGTAAATATCACAACTTGATACAAAAACGACCAACATTCGTCACACTGAATCAACAATACTTCACGTGTTATACAACATACTCCACTTCACAAGGCACATTCACAACAACCGCGACCTTAACAAAGAAAGTAAAAAGAAATTTTCCATGTCCTTGTCAAAAAGACCTTCAAGCATTAGAAAGAAAAGCCAAATGAGCTCCTGCTGCAGGCATCGCACGTCAAATCTCGAGTCGCTCGACAGTACGGACCCTGACGACTTGGACATCAAGATCGCCGTTGGCCACCATGCTGACCAGAAAATGTGCGACCCACCCGCTGTTTCCAAAAAGAGGTTCAAAAGCAAACCGCAAAATAACTATACAAATCAGTTTTAAGCCAATAAACTGATGAGATGCCGTAATGTAACGGGGCACCAATTTTGAAAAGCGACGCATAAATATGCTCCAGTTTATGCTCAAACAGTTCGTGCACAAACCGAAAGTCGCACAAGCCTACCTAAATATAGCCAGCAAAACGCGCTTGTTTATATCTAGATTCCTCCCTTCGCCCGTTAAACCGAGATGTACCCAAAAAAACGACCCATCACTATATGAAGCAATACATTCAGTCATTCAATGTCCGATCCGCTTTCATCCTCACGAGGTTCGCGGGGGTGCGAGGAGCTTATTCCAGCCATCTCCGGGCAGTAGGAGGGGGACAACCCGAACCGGTCGCCAACCAATTACAGGGCACACAGACACAAGCACAACCACCCAAGCCCATGCCCAAACCTAGGGACAATATAGAGTTTCCAATCAGCCCGTCATGCATGTTATTGCAATATTAATATGAAACAAATCAACACACACACAAAACGGGAGATAAGATGAGATTAGTTAGTTGTACTTCCCCCTACAACCTCTCAAATCACTATTACCTGTTTACATTCCAACAAACAAACAAACAAACAAACACCCATCAGGAAGCAATAACAAAGTAGCACGGTTAAGCAGTGTGCATTTTTCCAGCGGTAAAGGGGATCGACATAACAACATAGACACACAAAATAAATTCCAACCAGGCGACAAAAAAAATGTCATGCTAGTGTGCAACAGCTCATCCCTTTTTCTTTTTTTTTTTTTTTCCCTAGCACTCTTCCAGCATGCAGAGTTCACACCAAACACTGCTCAAGGCTGCCAAAAGGCTCATCTATGCCACAACTGTCTTTGGTAAACACCACCAAGGGTGCGTGATTCTCAAAAATGCCACAGTTGACCTTAAAACGTGCAGTCATACTAAGTTAACGAAGCCAATTGTAAATTATTCACACGTGACCCTGAAACATGCTGATTAAAGCTGGAAGATTTTGCTCTTGTGACGAACGAAATTAGAACTCCAGCCAGTGTATGCACAAATGAGACATGTCTTAAAATCTGACGGGTTTTTTTAATGACTCAAACCAACAAGAATTTGTATGTTCGACGATAGCTTCAACTCTAGTCATTAAATTTCATAATGACGGAAGGCACAACACAATACGGATAGTAAAGTTGTAACTGAATTTACAAAATTTCATGAGACAAGACCATAATTTCTCCCACATCAGGAGCCGTGATGGCTCTTCTCATGTTTCAAGAGAAATGTGCATCTTATGAACGTAATCTAAAAAAACATTGGAACATAATCGGAACATTCTGGCAATTAGCAGCATAACAGAAGCATTTAGAAAACAAATAAGATAATTGAAACCCACAGACATTAACATTCACAAATCATCCAGATCAAGGCCTTCACTGTATACTTACACATTCTAACTCCTCCCAGAAAGTTAACAACGTCCCACACATGTCCACTGACGACCACTCAACACAACCAAAAACTGTGTTTACGACTTACAAACAACCATCTAAGCATCTCGTGACCTTCCGGCCCTTTTCAACCTAAACACACGGTGACCTCCTCATTCGTAGCATCACTGTGTCAAACCCCACCTGCCTGTGCCTTCCTTTATTCTCAACATACTCAACTTCCATCATCACCTTACGCCCCACCATCAATATTTTCACTTGCCTTTCACCACTATAAGTATCCAAAACTCTGTGTCACCACACCCATACTCAACCATTTTATTTCTTTACCTGATTTACACATACTTCATGTAGCGCCGGTTGAAATAATGAAGCTGAAGTGGCATTAGGAATTATAATAAAAACAGTTACAATTACAAGTACCGGTAATTATAATAGATGCCATACAAACCTTCTACACTGCAAAAGCCAGAAAACAAAACAAACAAGACTCCATGAGTCGCGCCAAGAGTCACGCTTATCTACACACCCACACGCAAAGACTAATCCAACACATATTCGCAGACACAAACCTACAGACAAACCAAAATATTCACCTTGCTACCGCTCACAACCAAGTTAAGCACATCCAAACTTTTAATTTTGTCATCCGTGAGAAAACGTCACCCCATCCAAATATCGCTACAGTATACACCATCAATTTACTGTCAAACAAGCCGCTATCACTTTCCGTGTTCCTTCAAAAGGAAACTTCCTTCCATCACGAAGTCAACAAGGAAAGTTGCTATCTTTTGCTGAGAAGCAGTAATGTCTTGTCGTGCACTTACAAATTTACTCTTGGGACAGTCACGGGAAATGCGGCCTTCTGCCCCATGACACCAACAAATAAGAATTATTACTTATTAAAAAATAATGGTGGAAAAGGAGATGTCGGAAGATGATGGTGTAACAACAGTATTTGTGGATGCCATCTCCAACGCATTTTCTCTTTCTTCTTTCTGCTCCAATGCATTCTCTCTTTCTACTTTCTGTTTTTCCCCCTGTCAGTATACCTACCGGACCCGATTCATCATCTTCTTTCCTGTGAAACATAACGTCTCCCTCATTCTTTTCACTTACACAATCCCCTCTTTCCACTTTCTCTAAACCCCTCTTTACTTTCACTTTCCGCCTCTTTTCAGCCAAGGACACCCAGAAATCAATGTCTCCAAACCCATCCTTATCCATTTTCGTTTTGTCATTCTTGCACATTGATCTAATATCATCCTGCAGGCGCATCAACGTTTGTATATTCAGCTGTCCAGCGAATTTGTATTTTTCTATCCACGTATCTAAATGTTTTATCTTCGAAGGACATTGGCTCTCTACGAATCTCCAGTCCTTACATGTTAACTTCTTTTTGGGATCACCTCTCTCCACGGTCTTACTATTATGAACCCCCATTGCGAATTTGAGGGTGGAACTTTGAGAATTTGAGAATTTTTGTTTAGAGTCAGCGATTTACCTAGGGTAACTAGGCTGACTATTCCCTTGAAAAGGGTGGCAATTTCTCCGACTGAGGTAATTTCCAACCTTCTACCACCAAGGTGGCGGGAAATTCTTGCATCTGCTTCCTCAGACAGTTGCCACAACAAATGTCCTGTTCAGATGAGGTAGCGAACCTCCACTCACACAGTTACACAGTCATTCATTTATGCGCATTTAATTTGGTTTCATCCTATTACCTTGACCAGAGGTAACGCACTATATACACATTATTTATACCCGGGGTTTAATACACATTATTTACACACAGAGTTTAAGCACGTGCAGGACACCGTCGCCCTCACCAGTTTATGAGACTTGCCGGTCTGTATCTGATAGGGACTAGTATGCCTCAGGGCTTTGCGGCTTAAAAAGACCACGTCTTTTTGCCGGCGCGCAAACACTCAATCACCGTTGAAAGAGTTCCTTCTCAACAAACCCCTCTCAGGCTCACATAGGGTCTCGAACCAGGCGTTCGAACCAAACTACAACACCTGTCCTGAGAGGGTTTCAATTAAAAACAGGTTTAAAGACCACCCCGAACTCCGTCTTTACAAACCCGGCGCGCAAACACTCACCTAGAGTGTCGATGCGGAGTTTAAGTACGTACAGGACACCGCCGCCCTACTTACCACCAAGAGTAGTCCTCTCTCCTCTGGGATTCGCTTCAACCCTCATCCCCCAGACGAGGAGCCGAAACCCAGTCCCAGAAAGGATGTCTTTGCCGTGGCAGCTCTGGCCGGGCCAAGCAACAGCATCGGTTAGGTCCCGGGCGCAAAATCAAAAGGGAGGGTCGACACTGTGGACAAACAATGGACCCTGTAACACAAAGGGCAGAAAACTTCGACGCACAACCGAGCTACATTCTGTGAACGAAAATATGCCCCCCGCCTGACCTCGCCGGAGTTTCAGCGCGCCCGTCGGTCGAGCGTGGCCCGTGTTGCAAGCGAAGTGGGTGAAAAGCTCACGCCCATCCTCGCGAAATGTCGTACAATACTGCTGCAAAACACGGCCCGGGCACGGCTGCTCCGCGCAGAGCACAATGCAGCTCTGATCAGGGGGATCTTGCGGGAAGTTGGGAGGGGCGCGGGTGTCAAGCAACGGGCTAATAAACCTGGTCGAATGCGCTCGCGACGGGCCGGAATAGAAGTGATGCTGCCAGTTTGTCCCCGCCGTAGCTCCTTCAAGCCAGGCAGGCCGAAAGTGGCGCGGTTGAAAACAAAGGGTCCAAAACTTCAACGCACAACCAAGCGATCGTCCGGCTTTACGCAGCCTTGTACAAATTGTGTTTTCAAATTGTTCGCCCGAAACAGTTTGTCACTCAAGACAAGACAAACAAGCTATTTTTTTCAGATGGAAGTGGAACTGATGTAGGCCTTCCCCAGAAATTACGTGCATCAATTTTAGAACATTATGTGGTGATGGAAAATAAGAGAACAAGACAATCTTCAGAAATACTGACCACAGCAGGTTTATTGGATGATAATCACCCATGCAAAAAATGTTTAATTGTGGCGTCCAGAAATTATTATAAAGAAATATTTTGTTTCAAACTACTTGATGAAAATGAAGTGTTGATACCAGGGATGAATTCTGAAAGCTTTTAGAAATTCATTTTTTATGATTTGTACCACAACGAAAAATCTTTTGTTCCTATGACCCTCTAAAAATAATAAGATAAAATGTGCATTGTGTGAAATGAGCTCGACCGGGAAATAGAGAGCTTCGCCCTTTCGCTCAGCTCCTTTTTTACCACGACAGACCGATATAACGTCCGCATCACAGCAGATGCTGCACCGATCCACCTGTCGATCCCTCGCTCCCTCCTGCCTTCACTCGTGAATAAGACCCCAAGATACTTAAACTCCTCCACTTGGGGCAAGATCTCCTCTCCGACCCGGCGACGGCACTCCACCCTTTTCCGACTGAGGACCATGGTTTCAGATTTGGAGGTGCTGATCCTCATCCCAACCGCTTCACACTCAGCTGCGAAACGCTCCAGTGAGAGTTGGAGAGCCCTGCTTGAAGGAGCCAACAGTACCACATCATCTGCAAAAAGCAGAGATGCAATACTGAGGCCCCCAAAACGGACCCCCTCAATGCTTCGGCTGCGCCTAGAAATTCTGTCCATAAAGGTGATGAACAGAATCGGCGACCAAGGGCAGCCTTGGCGGAGTCCAACCCTTACTGAAAACGATTCTGACTTATTGCTGGCAATGCGAACCAAACTCTGACATCAGCAGTATAGGGACCGAACAGCCCGTATCAGGGGGCTCGGTACTCCATACTCCCGAAGCACCCCCCTCACAGAACCCCCCCAAGAGAAAAGGTCAAATGCCTTCTCCAAGTCCACAAAACACATTAGACTGGTTGGACAAGTTCCCACGTACCCTCGAGGACCCTGCTAAGCTGGTCCACAGTTCCACGGCCAGGACGAAAACTACACTGCTCCTCCTCAATCTGAGGCTTGACTTCCCGACGGACACTCCTCTCCACCACCCCAGATCTCCCTCTGTAGTTGGAACAAACCCTCCGGTCCCCCTTTTTAAAAAGAGGGACCACCACCCCGGTCTACCAGTCCAGAGGCACTCTGCCCGATGACCATGCGATGCTGCAGAGCCGTGTCAACCAGGACAGCCCCACAGCATCCAGAGCCTTGAGGAACTCCGGGCGGAACTCACCCACCCCTGGGGCCTTGCCACCAAGGAGCTTTTTAACCACATCGGTGACTTCAACCACAGAGACAGGAGAGCCCACCTCAGGATCCTCAGACTCTGCTTCCTCCAAGGAAGGCGTGTTGGTGGAGTTGAGGAGGTCTTCGAAGTACTCTGTGCACCGGTTCACAAAGTCCCGGGGCGTAGTCTGCAGCGCCCCACCCCCACTGTACACAGTGTTAGTGGTGCACTGCTTCTCCCTCCAGAAACGTCAGATGATGGACCAGAATTTCCCCTGAGCCGTCCGGAAGTCGGCTGCCATGGCCTCACCGAATTCTTCACACGCCCAAGTTTTTGCCTCGGCGACCACCGAAGCTGCGTTCTGCTTAGACAGTCATTACCCGTCAGCTGCCTCTGGGGTCTCACAGGCCATAAAGGCCCGATAGGACTCCTTCTTACGCTTGACGGCATCCCTGACTGCTGGTGTCCACCAGCGAGTACGGGGGTTGCTGCCACGACAGGCAGCAACCACCTTACGGCCACAACTCAGATTGGCCGCCTCAACAACAGAGGCACGGAACATGGTCCATTCGGACTCGATGTCTCCCGCCTCCCCCGGGACATGGGAAAAGCTCTGCCGGAGGTGGGAGTTGAAACTCTTTCTGACAGGGGTCAGGTGCAATGTGAGCTGGGCAGCAGCCAAAGGCGGGGACCCTGGCGGTCTGATTCTCGGCTGCGTAAGCTAGCTCTTGGGGCGTGGAATGTCACCTCTCTGGCAGGGAAGGAGCACGAGCTGGTGTGCGAGGTAGAGAAGTTCCGACTGGATATAGTCGGACTTGCCCCTTGGTTCACCCCTCATCTACGTTCCTTGAAATCCCAAAGCCGGCAGCTTGAGAGACTTTATAGGAAAACCGGCCTCACTGCTCACAAGGACATCTATGCATCTCAACTATCCCTCTACAATGATTCCATCTCTCAAGCAAAATCACATTACGACTCCGGACTCATCTGCTCCAATGCTGGAAATACTAAGACTCTCTTTTCCCTTTGGAACAGAATCACTCAACCTCCTGACTCCCGACCACCTCACTTTTACTCTCGTGACACCTGCAACGCACTTCTCCTCTTTTTCAACGAAAAAAATCAACAGAATCCACTAGCATCTGGGCTCCTCTGTACCTTTCCCCTCCTCTGACCTTCTCACCCCTTGCAAACTGTTCTCTTCTTTTGAACTCCCCCATCTCTCATTAATTTCAGACCTTATCATTAAATCCAAGACTTCCTCCTGTCAGCTCGATCCTCTCCCTGAAATCCTGAAAAAACCTGGTTCAGATCCCAATGACTTCAATAACCTACGCCCCATTTCCCATCTTCCCTTCATCTCGAAAATTCTGGAGAAAACTGTTGCCTCTCAGCTCCCACCTCACCGACAATAGTCTTTATGAACAATTGCAGTCCAGCTTCCGTCCCCGTCACAGTACTGAAACAGCCCTCATAAAAATCACAAACGATCTTCTCATGGCAGCAGACTCTGGCCTTATCTCCATCCTCATCCTCCTTGACCTGAGTGCAGCATTCGACACAATCTCTCACCCCATCCTCCTCAATAGACTCTCTACCATTGGCATCACCAACACCCCTCTATGTTGGTTCCACTCATATCTCACTGGCCGCTCTCAGTTCATTCAAATTGATTCTTTTACTTCACAATCCCTCGACGTTTCTTCTGGTGTTCCCCAGGGTTCTGTCCTCGGTCCGCTCCTCTTCATTGCCTACCTCCTTCCGCTCGGAAACATTTTCCGCAAATTTGGCTTACACTTTCACTGCTTTGCGGATGACACCCAGCTCTATCTCTCCAGCAAACCCGACGCTTCTCTCCCACCCTCATCCCTCTCTCCCTGTCTCTCAGAAATCAAATCTTGGTTCACCCACAATTTCCTCAAGTTTAACAGCAATAAAACTGAACTCCTACTCGTCGGTACCAAATCCACTCTAAACAAAGCCGACAGTTTCTCCCTCACAATTGATAATGCCACTATATCTCCTTCCCCCCAGGTGAAGAGTCTGGGTGTCATCCTTGACAGTTCACTATCCTTTCACTCCCACATCAATAACATTACCCGGTCCGCTCATTTCCACCTTCGCATTATAAACCGCCTCCGTCCCTCACTCACTCCGCACACCACCGCTATCCTTGTTCACAGTCTCGTCACTTCCCGTATTGACTACTGCAACTCACTCCACTTCGGTGTCCATCAAAAATTCCTCCATAAACTTCAACTTGTTCAGAATTCAGCAGCCCGGATCATCACGAGAACCCCCTCCTTCCAGCATATCACCCCCATCCTCCGACAGCTCCACTGGCTTCCTGTCAAACTTAGAATCAACTTCAAATTACTTCTCTATACATCCATAACAGCCATATATCCATAATAGCCATCCATAACCTTGCATCCCCCTATCTGTCAGATCTTCTTCAAATCTCCATTCCCTCTTGCTCACTCAGGTCTTCATCCTCCCTCCACCTTTTTCTACCCTCTGCCCGTCTCAGTACAATGGGGTGCAGAGCCTTCAGTCGCTCTGCCCCCAAACTCTGGAACTCACTTCCTCCCAACATTCGTAATATTGACCATCTTGCAGTTGCAAGTTCTTGACCATCTTGCAGAGACGCTCCAAAACCGCAACAGTTTGTGGTTGAGCACAGTCTGAGTCTGAGTGTTGGATATCCGCACTATGCCATCCTTAGACCGGCAGCCTCTTCACTTCCAATAGAGCCGCTCCCGTCGGTTGAATTTTGCGATAGATCAGGAAACTGCTAACACCAAACAGCGGCATCCCTGTTATCGGAAGACCGAAAATGTAGATGTAATCCACATCCTCAACGGACAGTGTAGACAGGCACACCATTCTCCGCTTCTTCCAAGGATCTAGGGTGTACCCAGCAGGAAAAGGCCCCGAGGGGCAAGTAGGCTCCCCACTGCCTGCTCTTCTCGTTGAGAAAATTTTGTCGATGGCATCGAGAGACCAGCCAACCAATTCCATGTTTGTTTTTAGGATGAAAATACGACAGGAGGCTTGGAAAAGTCAGACAAAGACAGAACATGGACTGAGTGGCGAGCAGGGAAGGGTGGGGGTGGGGGACAAGAGCAGAAAGCAAAAGCATCCGCCTTCGTCGAGAGCCAAGCAATAAGAGTCATGTGGGCCACCAGGGGGGGAATGGGGGACGAGGGACCACCACCGCATGTCCATCTTGTTGATGATGATGGGGAGATGCCAGCTGAGCCAAGGCCAAGTCAGCCCTTCGTGAAGCAGCTTGAGAGCGTTGAAGATTGACATCAGATATTTCTCCCACTTCCCGTCGGTGTTCCAGTCTGGTCACCGCGTGAAGGTCCTGATCTCTGGGATTCCTGTCCACCACTCCTGCTATCTTGGAAAACCCTTCAGGTCTGAGATGCAGGGTGTGTAATTTGCGGGACTCACCACCAGCCAGTCGTCACGCTCGACAGAAAGCCTCCAGGGCCATCACTTGACCTGGGGGTAGCCAATCTTTCGCTGCCTCACGCTGGCCATTCTTTTGCTGACTCAGTGTCCATGTTGCGCAGCACTAAGACTGAAGTCTCATTTGGTCCTGTGTTTACAATCACTGGTACTGTGTAATGCAGACGCGACTCACCAAACTGTTGCCCTTACCTCATGTAGTGAGGAGAGTTCATCATAGCTGTCGTCACCAGATCGTGCTGGCGTGGAGGAGTCGGGTTGTGAGGATGGTGAGGGCACAGTGCAGTGTCTTTGTTCATCACGAAGCGGAAAGGGAGGGGCATCACTTTGATGAGGCTGCGTGGGTTGGCCATGAAGTCCTGTTTCGCCTCCAGTACTCCCATGTATGGTTGAGGGACATCATCGTTTGGTACTCCACAGCTACTTGACAGTTTGACAAGACTTGTGTACAAAGTGTACACGACAGTGGGCATAGATGCATACAATGTTGGTGCATTATGTTCATCAGTATTTGCAAACTCACTCTTATTCATCGATTTAAAAAAAAAATCTGACCACACTTGGGTACAAAGTGTACACGACAGCTGGCGCAGATGCATACAATGTTGGTGCATTATGTTCAACAGTATGTGCAAACTCACTCTTATTCATCGATTAAAAAAGAAATCTGACCCTCTTTGCATTCATTCTCACTTTCATATGCCTCTTTCATCCACACATCAACAAATTCATGATTATCCCTCATCTGCCTTATCTCAGAAGGCTTTAATTGATTTAGTTTTAACATTTCATCTTCTTTCGACTTTAAGTGTGACTTGATGTTCCAAGTGATTCATGCTTAGTGAACCATTTACCAGAAATCCATATTTGTCTGTCCAATACTTTGCACACGACAAACACTATTCTCTTTATTTAATTTTAATTTGAGTATAAATTGGGAAGGATAAATTTGGAATTTCGTCCAGTCCATTTTTACTCTGTGAGTCACCCATTTTTCCACTTTCAGTCTTCTCAAGACCAAAAATGAGATCAAATAAAATTAATGCGCTCGATGAAATTCAAAGTCGAAGCCAACAACAAAATAAAAGCCTACTTAACAATAAGGATTGGAGCAGGTCTCGCTCGACCACAAAATAAAATCCGACTCAATAATAAGGATTGGAGCAGGCAATCGCTCAATGACAAGAGATCGGAGCCAACAACAAAATAAAACCCTTCTCAACAATAAGAATTGGAGCAGGCAACTGCTCAACGACAAAAGATCAGAGCCAAAACAAAATAAAACCCTACTCAATGATAAGAATTTGAGCAGGCCATTTTACAGTATTCACACGCACACAAAAAAATCAAATTTTCAAATTCATAAGATATTCACATCATTAATTATCATGAATTGTAAAATCGGATGTACCGTGTCAAAGAACGGTTTGAGTTCGTTGAGACCTCGGAGGGAAGCTTTCAGGGAGCCGGATGGGAATCACCCGCTCTCGAATTTACAAGGTAGGAATTCCTCATCTTTTGTTAAGAAGGTTGCGCAGTCCAATTCTGGTCCGTCCTCCTCCTCAAGCAACCAGTCGAAGTCCCATCTGGGGTGCCAAATTGTCTTGTCCAGGGAAACCAAGACAATAAGTATTGTAAAAAATGATTAGATTTATTTGGAAAAAATACATGAAGGGACACCGTTCACAGATCTGTCAAGTGAGCCTACTTACCCTCCGTGTCTTGTGCTCTCATTTTATCTTGTTGGGAGGTGGTGAAGGTCAGCGCTATCAGCATTTTCTTCAGCTACACAGAGTACAAAATAGTGCATGGGCAGGAAACTTTGCTTATCCGCAAAATACCTCGTCAACATTCAGTCGTACGAACGGATACTTCCATTTAGCGCTGTTATATGTCAAATTCCCATTACAATTTCTCTCTCTTGATCCTAAGGATCAATCAGGATGAAAGAAACATACACACAAAAAAAACACAAAAAATAAAACAAAGGCACAATCCAAGATGTAAAGAGAGAGAGATTCCCACAATTAGCATCAGACTGAAGAGGTGATGCTAATTGCCTCCAGTTTTTACAGGAGGCAGAGTCCCTTAAGTGAATTGGCAAAGCACCAGAAGGAAGAGTGATAGCATTGTTGTATTTACATAAAATACTCTATATCCTTGGGGTTAGTTAGTGGGTCGTCAGTACGGGGATCGGTACTTGTTATGGTTGGGGCAATCCGTGAAAGCTGGGTATAGTTCATGGTAGAAATGGTATGCACAATCATGTGACGAACACATGGAACAATACAACTGTTTATCCGCAAATTATAACTATAACAGCATTCAATCGTACGAACAGTTACTTAGGTTTAGCGCTGTCATATGTCAAATTCCCATTACACCATTTTTATGATTAAAAATGGTCAAAATATATTAAGAATCACACCAAAATCACAGGCTAGAGGACAAATATTAATTGTGTTATTTTATTATATTTATTATTGTTTGTGCATGAGCGGGGACGCAAAGGTCAAAATACAGTTTTCATCTGACTGGTTTCCCTGTATGTCAATCAAGAAGCGGGATTGATGTTAATTACTTCTACATTGCATCTATACCATTAAAATTGGCCTTATAAATATTGTGTACGTGTATCTATATGGAGGGGGGGCGGTCGCTACTTCGCGGATTTTCATTTATCGCGGGTGGTCCCAATTAACCGCGATAAATGAGGGATTATTGTATTTACGATATCTCCTTGCAGTAAAGGAGAGCCAGGGCCTGTTGCTCTCCAGCTCTAGCTTCCTCCTCACTCTGCTCTTCTACGTATCTTCCCATCACTGACCTGGCATATGGCCGGGATTTAGTCTACAGCCTAGTTATAACGACGTCATTTATCCTCCGATACAAAAGATATCCCGCAGTGATAAAATAAAGAAAATACTCACAAACAAGGATCTAGGAAAAACGAGAGCGATTATGAATAGTATAGAGAGGTCTAGAAAATAACACAAAGCAAAACAAGGTCAACAACAACAACAAAGCGAGCAAGGTCAATCAAGCGACAATAAGCAGCATCAGTAAATACAAGACGTATGATGATTGGGTACAGTTCGAGGGAAACGCCTTACAGTCCAGCTGAGGCTGGAAACACAACAAACACAGACAGACACACCATATTCAGTCGCAAATTTCCCACAGGCTTTAAATACCCGCCGCCTTGTCTTTTATGTGTCTGAAATTACCCTGAAAATAATATAACAATATAGTCACAGCTCGCAGCTGTTCATATAACAACATGATTCTCAATCACAAAACAATCTTTAGACCGGTGGTTGGGGATCACTGCACACATAAACTAGATGAGCTTTATTGACCGACAGCTTAACAGTTTAATTTATTGCTCATTAGGTGACTAATAAAGCTTCACACAACGCATGTGCACTCCCCACACATACTGAGGATTGCCATTCAAATATTCCTGTGCCATTATTAATTCATGTGACAATATATTATGAGTCGATTCATGCCCGCTCAAATCCTAAAATTCGGATTTGGCATTCATTTTTAATGGCCAATTCATGTCTAGATTTAAATTGCCACAAATTTGTGCGCAGCCCTAGCTGTATGTACAGTATCTAGAGCAAATATGTAATTTGGGAGACCGGTTTTGAGTTTGCAGTGGTTAAAATAATAAACTGGGAGCAATACTGCAGCTCATGGTTGGGACCAGTGAACTATGACCTCACAAATGTTCGTCTGGATGAATGGACATACATTTCCACAGACACACTCGAACATTGATTGGAAGCTCTTACAGCTGTAAAGGGCACCCTATCAATTGTCTTCCATTTTCACTTCCTGTAGGTGCAGTGCTCACATGGCCAAATGCTATAAAAAGAGGTTGAAGAAAACAGCTCAGACAGAAGACAGAGAGCAAATGCTATTAAGATCAAGTGTTCAAGTTGAGATGCTTGGAAAGTAAGGCTCCAGCTATCTCATTATCTCTGCGTCCCGCGTCCTAGACGCATAATTTTCCCACGGGACGCACAGTTCCAAATAATGTGCATTTTTTGGACGCAAGGAAATTTCTCAGTCAAAACAAACAAACAAACAAAAAAAAAACCTACAAAAAACTACTGAGGATTTCACGGTAACAATCGTTACCGGTCGCGTGTCGTCATTTTAACGGTACCAAAAAATAGTTTAACCACAAACGTCACCGCACACGAGTTGACTGTGTGATTTCACTGTGCCTGTATGTGTGTTTGTGGTGTGGCGTGGTGTGTGAGTGTCTTTCTTCTAATTTACTTTCGTTTTGGTAGTTTTCAGTGTTGGGGGGGCGGAACACATAACGTGATGTGCACATGCGGGTTGCTATTTTAGTCCGCAAACTGTGGAATCTCACGGATGAAAGTTTGAGATGGCGGCGAAAAAACTCACAAAATTCTACTAATTATGACATTTAAGAAATGGGAATGACAGTCTGATTTTTCGTATGAATCGTCCGAAGGGCGTATCACAACACTCACCTGTGACGTATGCACAGAACACAAGAGCGAGATACGACATGAGGGACGATTACGAGGCAAATTGGTCATTAGATATATAAGCTAATCGCTATGAAAAATATGATGAAACAGTATTGGTTATTCTATAATTTACTGGTTGTAGCATGGCAACTTTATGAATAAAACATTTGTCACAAGGTGTTGTAATGCTAATGTTAACTGTTGGTAGAACTCATGATGACGTGTGTTAAATTATTTTGTCAAATTGATAGGAGATTACACATGCATCGTCTTGGGAAGAGGATGTCAACCCACATCAATACATATCTGCATTAATGATTACCAGTAAATTAATCTTTGTAGTGTGAGATTGGGGTGGCCTTGTAGTCCAGTGGTTAGCACGTAGGCTTCACAGTGCAGAGGTACTGGGTTCGATTCTAGCTCCGACCTCCCTGTGTGAAGTTTGCATGTTCTCCCCGGGCCTGCGTGGGTTTTCTCCGGGTGTTCCGGTTTCCTCCCACATTCCGAAAACATGCATGGCAGGCTGATTGGGCGCTCTAAATTGTCCCTCGTTGTGAGTGTGGGCATGGATGGTTGTTCGTCTCTGTGTGCCCTGCGATTGGCTGGCAACTGATTCAGGGTGTCCCCCGCCTACTGCCCGAAGACGGCTGGGATAGGCTCCAGCACCCCCCGCGAGCCTAGTGAGGATCAAGGGGTTCGAAAAATGGATGCATAGTGTGAGATTGGAAAAAATACTCAGATTTTGTGGTATGCTGTATTCATGATGCCATATGAGAACAGTACAACATAATTTGATCCACTTATTTAGTTGAAGAAACCTGGAGTACACAGCTGCTGATGTAATGTTTGTTGTTAATGCATAGTTTTCAAAAATTTACAATTGAAATATTATACTATTGAGTATCAGAATTCTTGATTATGAATATCAGTCAAAATAGAAAAATGGGTTCCCGTGATTAACGTTTACGGAACCCAAAATTAGATACTGTGGTTTCTCATTGGGTAATCCGAAGGAACCGAAAAACGGGTACCCTGAATTTCTGAAATCCTCAGGCCTGCTACTGAATTATTTAAAATTTTGCAGTTATGTATATGTTGTTGTGTGTGTTTTTATCATATGCAATTGAATAAGTAGACCATTTCAGAATTTAAATTTTGGGACTCTCTAAATGCATAATGGGACTCATACTTTTCTGATCAGCGAGTCCCTGGGACTCACTGGCGGTAAACTGTAAAATTATCACTGGGGCTCACTGTCTTTCTGTGGAATTGAAGTGCCTCTGTGTGCTAATAGATCCCGCCACAACATGGCCATAATATTTCCTCTACAGTCAGGGGGTCGAGTCTCATCAGGGTGTTGAGTGCATTTTGAAAGCCTCCATGTTGAGACATGCACAATTAGCAAAAAGGCCTCTGGATGTTGTCCAAATCACTCCTAATGTATATTCGGTAATGGTGTAGGGCTAACTGTTGGTGCTTGTGGAGTTTCATCTTTGATATCTGATGGCATATAATGGATACTTTTATGTATTATTTAATCCATATGAAGTTTTCGCTCGGTGTTATTTGATTATACTGTATTTTACACTGAGCATGTAATGGTGCCCACATTACCCGATTCAGTTTTGCATATTATATCCTGCAAACGAGAAAAACGTAAACAAAAAATAGATGTACTCACAGGCAATATTTAATGTTTCTTTTCCGTACAGTTGATACTCACACTGAATATAACGCTATATTTATTTTAAGTAAAATTTGAAGTTGCAATCTATATTTTGAAGTAAAAATGTAACTTTGGGCTCTGGTGCACTTCAGAAGGTGGATATTCCCCTGTAAAATCTATTATTTGATTGATTTGGTGTCCTCAACTTCTAGCAATGATGATATTTTGAACGTCTGTGAGGTGACCCTACGAGGGCTATGCGCTGAACAAGCAATGCTCCATCAATTTGTCCCATTTTTGGAGGGGTTGGGGGGGGGGGGATTATATAAATAAAGAAGGCACATAACAAACATTAAAACATGATGACAAACATTAGAACACGACATCCTCCAGATGTTTGTTTTATTAATTGAGTCCAATATCTGGAGTGCCTTTGTCCACCGAGAACATTTTGGACCATTGGTAAGAGTTTGTTCCTCTTCAGCAAAGTCCACCTTACTTGAGTCAGTCAAGTTCCACCCACCCAAACTCTGTGATGGAGCATTCGGGTGGAGATCTCCTTGTCATTCACAGATCGGCCTGATCATTCTTTTTAAAATCAAAAGTCAGAAATATGTACAGAACATGGCGTGCGGGGCGGGGCGGGGGGGGGGGGGGTGTATGTCTAACGCTGCTGTCAAAAAAAAAGTTAACCACCACTGATTAAAATTCAAATTAGAGGCCTGAGATCAAATAAAGTCTGCTCTGTTGGGGGTGATGAATGTATTCGCACTGTTTAATCTGACAGAATTTGTCTCTCTGAAGTCGAAACTGGTATTATCAAATTTTACAATAAATACTGTATCTCTGAAACAATTCCAATCCAGTCGTCTAGTCGAGGCTGTTTTGAGCTGAGTAGTCTCCTCATAATTAATGTTTTACTTGCCACCAAGAGTAGTTGCAGCAACTTTATTTCTCTTCTGTATGACAAAAAAGGAACATGACCCAAGTATAAAACTTCAAAACTCAAAGGTATTTATATGTTAAATACAGCACGTCATTGTGACTGCATTCAGAACTCATCCATCCAGAACTCATTCAGTTTTGGGCAATCCCCAAAAACATGACAATGGTTCGCAACAACCGAGCCACAATTTTTCAGTTCACAGCTGTGGCCCTGTCTTCACCTGAATGTCCAAAAAAATGCGGCTGCAAATCTGATGACATGAATACAAAGTCGATCATCAAACTGCGACCCAGGGTGTCCTAGGGCCAAGTGTAAAGAAAAGCAGAGTGGAATTTAGGTACCGTATTTTCACGACTATAAGGCACCATTAAAAGTCTTAAATTTTCTCCAAAATGGACAGTACGCCTTATGGTGCGGAGCGTCTTTTGTATGCGCTGAATTCCAAAATCTAACTGACAGCTGACACGCTGTTTATATAGAGAAAAGGCGGAAGTGACTGTGGCCAGGCATGCGGGAAAGAAGTCGGCCAATCAGGGAAGGGTGGGCGTGTATATATACATATATGGTGAGGGAGAGAGAGAGAGAGAGAGAGAGAAAGAGAGAGAGAGAGGACAGGCACGCTGGGGAGCAGTCCGCCAATGGGTGAAGGGTGGGCGTGTAAGTGGACGCTAAAGGGACGCCGCAAGCAGGTACCAACACCTGTATAGAGTGTGGCAATGTGCATTGTTGCAAAACAACTCCGGTTTTGGTTTCTAAGAACCCCCGAAAATAAATTCGACAAAGAGACACGCCTACGAAGCTCAGTTCAAACTTCAAGCCATCGGTTATGCTTTTGGCATGCGTGCCCATCTCACAGCAGCGGTGAAAAACCAAGTCAAGCAAATGAACTCTGAGCTTGCCGTTATTCCCGGAGGCTTGACTAAAGAACTTCAACCGCTGGACATCGGCATCAACCGGGCGTTCAAAGTAAAGTTGCGAACGGCATGGGAACAATGGATGATCGATGGCAAACACAACTTTACAAAGAGTGAGAGGCAGCGCTGGGTGAGTTACGCCACAATTTGCAAATGGATTGTGGCTGCTTGGACGAACGTGTCTGTTGTTCGAGTTTTTGGCAAAGCCGGCATCATTTCTGTGGCGCCGCATGGCAATGAAAGTGACTCTGACAACGAGAGGGAACGTGGCGTTTTTGATGGATTACGGTACTTGCACAATTGTTCAATTGTTTCTACACACACACGCGCTGCCACCATGTTTCACTCTGTTCTTTACTTTCAAATGTGGGAAAGCTTCACACGAGAGAAATGCTGACTTTGCTGTTGCTGCTCCTTCTTTCCGCTCAGCAATGTGTAGCAACTCACACTTTAGCATGTGATGCGTTCAATGACACCTGGGATGTGCAGTCCTCTGCTTCTGATTCAGAGGATGAGGACTTTGATGGATTTCTGGGTGATGATTGATCGAAAAACGTGAGAACATTGTACGATGGCTAAATAAAATACACCCAAACTCAGTTCTGCTTTCGTTGCCTTTTAAAAAACGTGTTTTAGCATGTATCCGTATGTCTTGGCATGCTACCGTATGCTTCAAGCTAACGTGTTAGCGTGCGCGCATGCATGCCGTATGTTTAAGCTGGCGTATGTTTTACCACTGTAAAACTGCGCCCATTAAGACAGTGCGGTTTGTATATGTGTGAAATACAGAAATGTCACCCATTAATGAGACTGCGCCCAACCGTACGGTGCGTCGAATAGTCGTGAAAATACAGTAGTTTAGTATTCTCCCCACTCACTCACAACATCCCAAATCAGCGTCAGCAGCACCTCCTCTCAACTGTTTGAATGCTGCACAGCTTGCCCCGAGATGCCGGATTCCTCAAACTCAGTGCTCTCCATTTGCCCCGGGACATGGGCCAAGCTCTTTCAGTGGTCGGAGGTGAAACTCTTCCTGACAGGAGGTTCTGCCAGACATTCCCAGCAGACCCTCACAATACATTTTGGTCTACCAGGTTGGACCGGCATCTTCCCTCACTATTGGAGTCAACACAACACATAGGTGGTGATCATTTGACAGCTCTGACCTGGTACCAAGAGCATGGAGGGGACACCCTTAAGTTTGAACATGGTGTTGTGGACAATTCATTATGAGTACAGAGAGTCAATAAGAGAACTCCACCCGGGTTCTAAACGTTGGGTGGGAGTGGGGGCGTGGGGGGGTCGGCCAGTCACGCCCTGTTAGGTCTCACACACTCTCCTCCACTGAGGTAAACCCCAATGATCAGGGAACAATAAGTATCCCCACCTGTTTGGCAAATCCAGAGTAGAAGAGTGTCCAACCTCTCATGAGAGAAGTGGTACTAGAGCCTAAGCCGTGTGTGGAGGCGAGCTATTTGGAACTTCTGTGCTGGGCACACTGGCATGGGTTCCTTCTCTGCTCGACAGGTGACATTCCAGGTCTCTGGGGCTAATTTCTGTTGCCAGGGATTGGACCGCCAAGGCCGCCGCTCAGCTCACACGGCAACCGACCCCTTTCACCCTTCTCACAGGTGATGAACCCATGAGAAGAGGGACCCATGTTATAATTTTGGGGTGTGCCTGGTGGGGCTCCATGGGCCTAGCCTCTAGGCCAGGTGTCACCAACATTTTTGAGGGTGAGAGCAACTTCATGTGTACCGATTGTGTGAAGGGCTACCAAATTGATACACGTCTGAAATAACATATTTGTCCAAAATACCTTCAATAATATGAGGATGTGTTATTTTTAATACTTGATGATTTAAATTGTCAGACTTTGATCGTGTTTCGAAATGTCTCACAGTACTGCCAATGTTTGCATTTTTAAATCATAATTTCTACTAGCAAATCACAATGTCCAGGCACTGGCGGGCTACTCAAGTGGTCTTCACGGGCTACCTGGTGCCCGCGGGCACCATGTTGGTGACCACTGCTCTAGGCGGTGATCAGCGAGCCCGACCGACAGGCCTGTCTCCAAACTGGGTCGCCAGTGACCCACGTCTAGGCAAGGGAAAACTTGGTCCAAAGGTTCACCTGTCAAAAGGTGTCGATGTGTGTTTGTCGATGTATTTTTGTTGGGTCTTTCACCTTGGACTTGTTTTCCACGGGTGACCCGGCCAGGTATATAAAGCCCCAGACAACTTACTTCCAAGGATTATTGGGACATGCAAACCCCACACCACGGTAAGATGATGGCTCATGGCTAAACACTCTTCTGAGAAAATCTGAGGTAAATCTGGTCAAACTGCGAGGAGAAAAACACCAGAGTCAAATCTTGTTTCATCACCCAGTCAGTGGTGCTGCCACTATGACAAAAATAAGTTTATTTAAGTATTCAGGCCTCGACTCATCAAACATGTCAAATATTGACAAGATATGATGTGCAGGTTACAAAATCTGCTGTAACTTACAGCAGATTTTGTAATTGTAGTTTTGTAGTTGTTTTCTTTGTGAACTACACATTACCACGTCAATGTTTCAGATAAACTCATAATAATAATAATAATAATAATAATACATTTCATTATTTCAAAACACTCAAGGACACTTTACAATCAAAACAAGAACAATAAAACCACAGATAAAATTATAAATAATAAAGAGATGAATTTAAACTGAATATGCTATTTTAAATAGCGATTTTAAACAGTTGACGCTGGCAACATCGCCGTCGCAAGGAGCAGTTGCTGCCCCAGCCGGCCCAGCCAACACGCCGTGGTCTGGCACCGTTTCTGCCGTTGTCTCTCTGTGGCCGGCGAGAGGACGACCAAAAGGAGGTGATGCCCCTGGAGCCATCGAGGTGGAAGCCCCGACGAGAACCGTGGCGGATGCACCCCCAGGAAGGACTAGGAGCGACACCCGGGAAGCAGTGCAGCGCAGGTGGGGAGCCTGACCACCGGATAAATTCATAGATGTCTTTTGGCCAAGTTTTTCATCAATATTGTGCCTTCATCTCTTCATTCATTCATTCATGAACCTCTTGGTTCAATTCATCATGCTGTGCCATCCTGCATTGGGTGGCTCCTTCAAAAACTGTGATCCCAAACCCTAAACCCGAGTCTTGGTTTAAAAACTCGCGCAGATAGGCAGCGGTGTCACAAAGCCGAACGCAAGTGGAAAAAAGACAAATTGCAGGTGTCTTATCAAATTTGGAAAGACTGCTGGCGTAACTACCAGCTCACAGTAAAAGAGGCCAAAAGAGAATATCTGTCGGACCTTATTCAAGCGAACCGTCACAACCCACGTGCACTATTTAAAATGAATGATTCTGTACTCAAACCCCCTCTGCCTACTTGCTCGGATTCTTCACCCAAGATGTGCAACATATTTCTTCAGTTCTTCATTGATAAGGTCTCTATAGCTAGGACTCCAGTCACAAATACCGCACCGACCCCTCTGTCCATGTTCCGTGTTCAGCTGTGCTAAATTCTTTTGAGACTGTGTCCTTGACGCTTTTGAAGGATGTAGTTCGCCAGACGAAGCCATCTGGCTCCCCCTGCGACTCCCTTCCCCCGCATTTCCTTCAGGAGGTTCTTCCGAGTGTTGGTACATCGCTCTTGGACATCATCAACAGCAGCCACTCTTCTGGTATAGTTCCCCAACAGTTTAAACATGCCGTGTCCAACCCTTGATCAAGAAACCTGGTCTTGATCCAGATGTGCTGTCATGTTTCAGGCCCATTTCCAAACTGCCTTTGATTTCAAAAATTCTGGAAAAAGTGGTGCACATGCAGTTCAAACTTTTCTTGGATGAACATAACATCTTGGTGGTCTTCCAGTCAGGTTTCAAGACGATGAATAGCACGGAGTGAGCCCTGCTACGCGTTTCTAATGACATCCTCCTGGCAAATGACACTGGAGACCACGTGAAGAGAAAGACATCTGTTTTCAAATTATAGACCAATATCACTACTACCACAATTTTCTAAAATATTAGAAAAACTATTTTCTCACAGACTTGATAGCTTTATACAAAAGCATGCGCTGTTAAGTGAGAATCAATATGGCTTCAGGGAAAAACGGACCACCTCAATGGCAGTTATGGAGTTTGTGGAAGCATCCATCCATCCATCATCTACCGCTTATGTCGCCGCCGGGTCGCGGGGGCAACAGCTTTAGCAGGGAAGCCCAGACTTCCCTCTCCCTAGCTACTTCTTCCAGCTCTCCGCGGGGAATCCCGAGTCGTTCCCAGGCAAGCTGGGTGACATAGTCTCTCCAGCGTGTCCTGGGTCTTCCTCTGGGTCTCCTCCCGGTGGGACATGACCGGAACACCTCACCGGGGAGGCGCTCAGGAGGCATCCGAATCAGATGCCCAAGCCACCTCATCTGGCTCCTCTCGATGTGGAGGAGAAGCGGCTCGACTCTGAGCCCCTCCCGGATGACTGAGCTTCTCACCTTATCTCTAAGGGAGACCCCGGACACCCTGCGGAGAAAACTCATTTCAGCCGCTTGTATCCGGGATCTCGTTCTTTCGGTCACGACCCATAGCTCGTGACCATAGGTGAGGGTTGGGACGTAGATCGACCGGTAAATTGAAAGCTTCGCCCTTTGGCTCAGCTCCTTTTTCACCACGACACACCGATACAACGTCCGCATCACAGCAGACGCTGCACCGATCCGCCTGTCGATCTCCCGCTCCCTCCTACCCCTACTCGTGAACAAGACCCCAAGATACTTGAACTCCTCCACTTGGGGTAAGATCTCCTCCCCGACCCGGAGGGGGCACTCCACCCTTTTCCGACTGAGGACCATGGTTTCAGATTTGGAGGTGCTGATTTTCATCCCAACCGCTTCACACTCGGCTGTGAAACGCTCCAGTGAGAGTTGGAGAGCCCCGTTTGAAGGAGCCAATAGCACCACATCATCTGCAAAAAGCAGGGATGCAATACTGAGGCCCCCAACATGGACCCCCTCAACGCTTCGGCTGCGCCTAGAAATTCTGTCCATAAAGGTTATGAACAGAATCGGCGACAAAGGGCAGCCTTGGCGGAGTCCTACCCCCAACGGAAACGATTCCGACTTACTGCCGGCAATGCGAACCAAACTCTGACATCGGTGGTATAGTGACCGAACAGCCCGTATCAGGGGATTCGGTACTCAATACCCACTAAGCACCCCCCACAGAACTCCCCGTGGGACACGGACAAACGCCTTCTCCAAGTCCACAAAACACATGTAGACTGGTTAGACGAATTCCCACATACCCTCAAGAACCCTGCTAAGGCTGTAGAGCTGGTCCACTGTTCCACGGCCGGGACGAAAACCACCCTGCTCCTCCTCAATCTGAGGCTCGACATCCTGACGGACCCTCCTCTCTAGCACCCCTGAATAGACCTTACCAGGGAGGCTGAGGAGTGTGATCCCTCTGTAGTTGGAACACACCCTCCGGTCCCCCTTTTTATTCACATCATTACTTATGATAATTTTTAAAGTCAGATTTAGCGTGTCAAAGGACGGTTTGAGTTCGTCGAGACCTCGGAGGGAAGCTTTCAGGGAGCCGGACGGTAAACCCCCCCAGAATTTAACAGGACAGAGTTCTTCGTCTTTTTTGTGAAGAAGGTTGCACAGTCCGTCTCCCCCTCAAGCAACCACTCAAGGTCCCATCTGGGGTGCCAGATTGTGTTGTCCAGGGAAACCAAGACAACAAAAGTATTTATACAAAATGATGACATTTATTTAAGAAAGCACAAACACGGAGGGATACCATTCACAGATCTGTCAAGGGAGAGTTCTCCCCCTCCGCGTCTTGCGCTCTCATTTTATCTTGTTAGGAGGTGGTGAAGGTCAGCACAATCAGCATTTTGAGCAGCTACTCAGAATGCACACTAATGCATGAGCAGGCAACTTTGCTTATCCATAAAATAACTGGTCAGCATTCAATAGTACGAAAAGTTACTTCCATTTAGCGCTGTATAGGTCAAATTGCCATTACACCATAGCGCAGTTTCACCACATACCAAGCACAACGGAGTCGGTGCCGTTGTATTTCCGGTAAAAGTAAATCTAAATGAAAGATACCTTTCGTTGTACAGTAATCCCTCATTTATCGCGGTTAATGGGAACCAAATCCACCCGCGATAAACGAAAATCCGCAAAGGAGCGACCAATTAACATATACGGTACATAAAAAAATATATATATTGCCCCACGTGGGACTTTGTGCTTGAGCAGAGCGCACGGACACACACACACACAAACACACACACACACACAAACTCACTCACGCACACACGCAATAGCAGCAACTGATTAAAGATCAAAGAGTAACCCACGTGATAAGACAGAAAGAAGATGCACAGCCAATCAACATGGCTTTACATCTTCTCAGCCCCCCCCCCCCCCCCTTCACCCCAAATATACTGTATATGTTGCTCTATGTGACTCAGTGTTGTTTTGCTGACTTTCACTGCTTTTCGCATGAATGCTCAATGGAGTATGAGAGCCGGCTGGTGTCCTGTTGTAACCAGTGAAAGAGGAAAACAAGATGGTAATGGCGAACCAACCAGATATCGTGATCATAGATAAAGGGCAGAGGAAAACCGTTGTAGTGGATGTAGCGGTCCCAAGTGATGGAAACATCAGAAAGAAGGAACACGAGAAACTCGAGAAATACCAAGGGCTCAGAGAGGAGCTGGAAAGAGCCTGCAAGGTAAAGTTGACAGTCGTGCCTATGGTGGTCGGAGCACTTGGGGCAGTGACCCCCAAACTAGAGGAGTGGTTGCAACAGATCCCGGGAACAACATCGGACATCTCAGTACAGAAATGTGCAGTGCTGGGAACAGCAAGGATACTGCGCAGAACCCTCAAGCGTCCTGGCCTCTGGTAGAGGACCTGAGCAGAATGAGGGACGGACACCACCCGAGGTGGGGTGAGACAAGGAATTTTTATATATATAATGAATATGTTTGAAAAAATCCGCGATGCCCCGAAGCCGTGATAAATGAACCACGAAATAGCGAGGGATCACTTTATTGCCTTGCGCTGGAAACTTGGCCTGTCTCAAAACATAAGGCAATTAGCTAGCTGCTGCTGTAATAACTCTGCCAGGCGATCGATCGCACAGGCATACATATTGGATAATTTTGCTTGTCACACTTGACAATATCTCGTGGCACACTGGTGCCACGGCACAGGGTTTGATAAAAACTGGACGAGATTGTAAATTCTAACAAAGGTTCAGTTTACTTAATTTTCTTCATGTGCTTAGGTACATTTCCCAGATCGGAATTGGATTTCTCAAAACTGCTTGTCACATTTTCACATCATTGTCACTTGAGCACATCAAAAGAGCAGGTTCTCATTTCTAGGGAATTCTAGGGAATTTGGACAATTGTGGTCGTTATTCTGGGTCTTCAATGTCATTCCAGTTCCTGACGACTCTCAATTCTGACTGCTAAAAAATAAAAAGAGGAATTGGCTAATTTGCAAATCTCTCTCTCTCTCTCTCTCTCTCTCTTTCCCTCTCTCTCTGCCCCCTCTCCCCTCTTGTCCTTCCCACTTTCGATCACCACTGGCTGGTCAACAGCCAAATCAATATTTGGAGTTAGCGTCACATGATAACAGGAGATGCAGAAAGAATGAGTGACACCAAAAAAATGCAAGATTTAATTAAGAATAGCTGACCAGGCCAAATGCCCAAACCAGCGCCTGATGAACGTGAAACGGGTAAGCTAGTACAATGTTAAGACACTAAGAAGCGCACCACAAAGCACACTGATGAGATTCAAATGTATCATCATACATTGTGATGATCCTATACTACAATAATTGTGTATAGGTTGACCATATTTTGTCAGGATTTCTATATTGTATTGTGTGGCTATACCGTGCTGAATGCTGAAGGATAATTTTGAGTAATACTGTGAATTTAGGGATATCAAAATCTGTTTTTTTTCTGGTCGTATAGGCTACGCTAGTATTGCAATAACAAGCAACTGTGTTAAACAAAGACACAACATACAAGTATCCAAGAATTTCCATAAAGTAATTGTGTGGTAGTACCACCCAATGACAGCTGTGAGATAATGTGCAGAGTCATCGAGCAGAAATAAAGTGATCATTGGTGCAACACAATACAATGGCAATTGTGCAGTTGGTGCATATCATCGTTGTACCATTTTTAAGTGAACGGTAGCAGCAAGTGTAGTACAACTTTGGGTGCGCAATTATACTGAAAGTCTTTCACCGCTTTAAAATGTATGGTGCTGTCGAATATCGATCAATGACAATTGTTCAAGTATGTACAGAGCTGGAGCTACAATGATCATTGTCGTAATACTGTTCCACAGGGGTGTGCAAAAATACAAACAGCCACTATACATCTGAGTTACTCTTCGGGGAGTGAATGGTAAGAGGGAAGAAGCTGTTAAAATGTTGACTGGATTTGGAGCACATGGTTCGGTAGCGCTTGACTGAGGGGAGTACCTGCATTGTAGCCCATGTTTGTCATTGTTTTTCATGTTTCTTGTGGAGAGCTTGCCTGTGAAGTAAAATTTTGTTGCACGAACGTGTAATATAAATAATAAAGGCAATTGCCAATTCAATTCAAAAGGTAGTGGACAGAGTGTGGAGGGGTCCAGTAAGACTTTCCGTGCCCTTGTCTTGTTTGTTGTGGTGTGCAAGTCACAGAGAGTGATTATAGTGGTTCCAATGCTTTTTCGCCCCCGCAGTCTTAACTTTCCGTTGCAGTCGCATTTTGGCCTTTTTTGTCGCAGCCCCAAACAAAACTGTGATGGAGGAGCATGGGACTGATTTGATGACTGCTGGGTAGAACTGTCTTAGCAGCTCCTGTGGCAGACCATGCTTTTTTCACATGGAGTTAATGTTGGCCTCCCACTTCATGTCCTGAGAGACTGTGATTCCCAGGAACATGAAGGTCCCGATGATTGACAGAGGGCAGTTGGACTGTGTGAGGGCCAGCTGTGGTGAAGGATGTTTCCTGAGGATCATGACTATCTCTTTGGTCTTGAACATGTTCAGCTTCAGGTTGTGTTGGCTGCACCAGAGTTCCACCTTATCTATCCACTTCTTGCCGGTAAGCAGACTCGTCACCGTCTAGCAGACTCGTCACCGTCTTTGATGAGGTCGATGACTGGGGTGTCGTCTGCAAAAGTTATGAGCTTGACTGCTGGGTGTGTTGAGGTGCAGTTGTTTGTGTAGAGCAGTGTTTCTCAAATAGTGGGGTGCGACCCCTGGGGGCAGGGGGGGGGGGTGGGGGCGAGGCTATCTTTGGTTCATCTGTCCATTTTTTTCTTGTCTTAACAACCGGTTTAACACATTTGAGTGTCTGTCTGTGTATATATATATATATATATATCAGCTCCGGGGTGCGTGGGTTTTCTCCGGGTGCTCCGGTTTCCTCCCAGATTCCAAAAAACATGCGTGGCAGGCTGATTGAACACTCAAAATTGTCCCTAGGTGTGAGTGTGAGCGTGGATGGTTGTTCGTCTCTGTGTGCCCTGCGATTGGCTGGCAACCGATTCAGGGTGTCCCCCGCCTACTGCCCGAAGACAGCTGGGATAGGCTCCAGCACCCCCCGCGACCCTAGTGAGGATCAAGCGGCTCGGAAGATGAATGAATGAATGTGTGTGTGTGTGTATATATATATATATATATATATATACACACACACCTTGTAAATATCAGGTGCAATTCAAGCCTCTTGCACTTTACTCAGCCGGATCCATTCCTTTGCTCCCTCTCATCGTTCACATTCAAACCAAAAATAATCATCTCGCTTACCTCTTTATCGAAATAATTTTATCCGATTTTGTTCTATTTTTATTTTCACAGATCATGGTTTATGAGATCAGATGGGACATTGGGGCTGTTATCTCAAATGGAATGTGTCTTGGATCCTTCAAAAAGAATGTGTTGGGGAGGTGATCGGACTGATTCGTTTAAGGAGATAACTATAGACTCGACGGTGTGTCGGTCAGAGCACAGGTAGGAAGGGACAGGAATTCCAGGGGGTGTTTCAATATTCTTTACTGGGGGGGGGGGGGGGTTGAAATGAATACAGAGAAATACAAACAATAGTTGGTTGAGGAGGGACGCTTAGAGGGCTGAAGAGGTTTCGGTGATTGAATAGGTAGGTCGACGAATGAAGAGGAATCAAGTAGGAGTTGATTGAATAGGGGGGAGGTCGACGAATGATGAGGAATAGACGAATGAAAAGGAATCGAGTCTATAAATGTGAGAAAAGGAAACTTCAATGTTATAATAACATCATATTCCTGAATGCAACCAAGGAAAAACAAATTAAATGCAGGGTAATGGCACCATCTAGGGGCCACATGAATTAACTACACTGAATGAACAATGAAATGAAGGCCGACACACATTTGTAAAACAAAATACACACGGTCGTCTTCAGAACGGGAAGGGGCTACAGACATCGCACCGTTAACACAACTTAACCTATAATTGTAAACGATTCCTCTGTATTAACTGGTAATCTCCGCGAAACGCGGGGGCCCAATGCTAACGTGGATAACACTCGCGAACGCGGCGCCCCGATGCTAGCGTGCTAATGCGGGTAGCACTCGCGAACGTGGTGGCCCGATGCTAGCGTGCTAATGCGGCTAGCACACTCGCGAACACGAGTACAATACAATACATGCTGATTTATATAGCGCTTTCACAACAGCGGCAGCTGTAACAAAGCGCTCAACAAAACAGTTAACATAAAGTAAAATAATAAACACAACACATAAACACGTAAAACACGGACAGCCGTGCAGTTGCACACGCTTTGTTGTTTGAAGCAATTTGAGATGAAAGAGGAGAGAATCAAAGTGTCCTTTAACCAGTTGATCACACAATGAAACAACAAACGTGACAAAACAAAAAGACAAAAAGAACAAAAAAGCAAGGTTCTTGAAGAGCACTGACTCGCCATCTTGGGGAAAAAACAGTTGCAACTAATTAAACCGGACAAATACAACTCATTTTATTCACATTTGTTCATGTACTCGAGGGCTTAGGGAATCGCCGATGAGGTAAACGGCACAAAGGAATTGAAAGGACAAAGTCTGAAATCGATAAGAACGGAATGACCTTGGTCAGGACGCAAACCCGGAACTGACAGGTGCTGAAATAATGCGATACGTACAAGCGTCAACACGAATGTCTCGCGATAAATAAAGGAATGAGCTGAGCCTTTTCTACAGAATGAGCAATTCAAAAGTTAAAAAGACCATTTTGTGAGATATACTGGTAAAATAGCTAAGATTTGGTGTATTGACACAAACTTTACCTGAAATAGGTTACAAAACCTCTCCTACATGCCATTATATTTCATAACAAATTATCAGAGCTTTGTTATTCAGAATATTTTTTCTGCAGATACCATGCACTGAATTTGTATTGATTGTGTGAGTTAACTTTAGAACCACCATCTGTCATGTGCAACTATGACTGTAATCGTGTCACTCATCACAAACACACATCTGTCATTCTCTTCGCAACGTTGTCGGCGAGGGTGCAGTCATAGTGCTGGGAGTGGTGAAAAACATGCCCCTCCTTCCCCTCTCAGATTGTTTTGTTGGGGTACACCACGCCTGTTCCGAGTGGGCTACTAAATCTGCAGCCCTCTCCCACTCAGAGCGGAGCCATCTGAATCGCTCCTGTTTCTGATTGTACTCTTCATCTCCTCCTCGGGGTCATATACTATACTATATACTTCACTGAGCAGCTTTTCAAGGTAAGACACCTCTCATCTCCTTTACATATCAGATGTTCAGCATCAGAAGACCAGATTTATTTGGATTAGTTTTACAAATTTTGTAATGGGGCACACTTCACACGCCTGAGGACTAGTTCCTACAAGCAGAGGCAGCAGCATGTGCAAGTATGTATTTGCATGGAAACACTTTGTGGTTGTTTCAGCAGGGACAGGGAAGCTGTCAGTGTTCAAAGACCAAGCGTAAACTTTTCTGTGTGACTTTGTCTTGGTCGAGGGTGTTTTTTTTTCTTTCACATTTTCTGAGGAAATGCATCAATATGCTTCAATCGAGACATCTTTGTGTTTCTCCACAGGTATGTCTTTTTTTTAAATAATTTTTTTCCAAGACTTTCGGGTTATAAAAACAGTCTGAAAATGGCTGGTACTGAATAATGGTCTGGAGCAGTGAATTGAATTCAGTGATCAAACTATGCATACGGCAGTAGAATAGAATCAAATAGAACTACTACATATCATTCAAACTATCCAAAAATATAGATTTTATGACGTTGGACACCAATGAAATGAAAAACAAAGGAAGTAATGTTACTTTCGCATTGTCTGGTTGTGCAAACGATGACGTGAAAGATACGTACATTAAAGCACTGGCAGCCAGTAAAGCCACGAATCAATGAGATCGTGTTACTACATGCTTTTAAAGGAACTTTTTTTCCCTTCCTGAACAACACATCACCCTCATCCTTTTAGGCATAACCACACTTACTATTTCCACAGAGTGAAATGGTCTCACATTTGCAATACCTGCAAAAACACCCAACTCAAGAGTGGTATGAAAAACAAAACTGCATTTGCACAGATTTTAAATAAATTCTTAAATATTTTCGACTGCATTGTAACATGATACAAAGGGATATTATCAATAATAAAGGGGAGACACAGTGAGTGACCGGTTAGCACGTGGACCTCACAGTGCAGAGGTACAGGGTCCGATTCCGGCTCCTGCCTTGCAGTGTGGAATTTGCATGCTCTCAAATGCCTGGGTGTGTTTTCTCCAGGTACACTGGTTTCCTTTCCCCCCACCCCCGCACCCCAAAAAAACATGCATGGCAGGCTGGTTGAACACTCAAAATTGTCCTTTGGTGTGATTATGAGTGCGGATGGTTGTTTGTTTGGATGTGATTGGCTGGCAACAAGTTCAGAGTCTACCTCGCCAACTGCCCCATGATGGCTGGACTAGACTCCAACATGCCCACAACCCTTGTGAGGATAAGAAGATTAGAAAATGGATGGATGGATCAATTTTAAAGAATGTATTCAGGGGAATAGTGTGATACATTTTTTTCATTATGTTATTTCACAAAATAAAGGGACAAAATATTATGATAGAAAAGACAACGTGTGGAGAAACAACCACAATAATAACCTGATATCAAGCAACCTCTATGATTGTGCCATCCCACGTTGAGCTTTGATAGACATCTGGTATTGGATATCATCAGATTGTTCAGGTGGAACGAATGTGGCTTTTGTGAAGACCAGTGGGTGAAAGAGAAAGTGAAAGGCTTCTTGTGTATTTCGGAATTGATTTGAAGGTTACTTTTCAGTTTTATTTATTTATTTACTTTTAATGTCTAAATGGTCTGGTGCCTTCTTTTTTTTCTTAACTCCTTTTATTTAACCTATGAACTTGCATACGCTCTGAGATCCTCTGGATTTTTTTTACATATTTTCAATATTATTCACAATGGTATTCATTTTTACATGCCTCTGATATTTGTAGTCTGCTGTTTATGTTAGATTTAGAATTATGTTAGAGTCTAAAGTCTTATTGTGTTAAGTTTAGACTTTTTGTTTTTTACTACAAAAGCAATGGTGTATAATTTTCCATGTTGGTGCTGTGGTCGGTCTTGGTCTCGCCGCATGGGTCCTCAGGCGCTGTGCTTGCAGGCATCTGCTGCACCGCTGTCATGGGGACCGAATGCTGGTGGCCTGTGTCTGCGGCCTGCGATCTGGTCCTGGGAAAAATTACTTCTTGAGATGGTGTGTCCTCAAAAAATGCTGCCAATGCAAAAAATGCAAAAAGTGCAAACTCCCAGCCTAAAAATCCTTTTCCCGTCTGTACTATATGTTTGCGTGCTGTGTGTTTGCGTCCTTGTGGATGGTGGGGAGGATGATTTTAATTACCGTATTTTCACGACCATTCGCCGCACTGTATGGTTGGGCGCAGTCTCATTAATGGGTGCTATTTCTGTATTTTACACATAGACAAAACGCACTGTATTATTGGCCGCAGTTTTAAAGTGGTAAAACATACGCCAGCTTAAACATACGGCATGCATGCGCGCACGCTAAAAATACGTTAGCTTGAAGCATACGGTAGCATGCCAAGACATACAGATACAAGCTAAAAACACGTTTTTAAAAAGGCAACGGAAGCAAAACTGAGTTCCGTTGTATTTTATTTAGCCATCGTACAATGTACTCACATTTTTCGATCAATCATCACCCAGAAAACCAACGTCCTCATCCTCTGTATCAGAATCGAACAATTGTGCAATTACCGGTAATCCATCAAAAACGCCGTGTTCCCTCTCGTTGTCAGAGTCACTCTCATTGCCATGTGGCTCCACAGAAATGTGCCGGTTTTGCCAAAAACTCGAACAACAGTGCAAGCAGACAAGTTCGTTCAAGCAGCCACAATCCATTCGCAAATTGTGGCGTAACTCGCCCAGCGCTGCCTCTCACTCTTTGTAAAGTTGTGTTTGCCATCGATCATTCATTGTTCCCATGCCGTTCGCAACTTTACTTTGAACGCCCGGTCGCAACTTTACTTTGAACGCCCGGTTGATGCCAATATCCAGCGGTTGGAGTTCTTTAGTCAAGCCTCCGGGAATAACGGCAAGGTCAGAGTTCAATTGCTTGACTTGGTTTTTCACCGCTGCTGTGAGATGGGCACGCATGCCAAAAGCATAACCGATGGCTTGAAGTTTGAACTGAGCTTCGTAGGCGTGTCTATTTGTAGAATTTATTTTCGGGGGTTCTTAGAAACCCAAACCGAGGTTGTTTTGCAACAATGCACATTGCCACACTCTATACAGGTGTTGGTACCTGCTTGGTGCGACCCTTTAGCGTCCACTTACACCCTTCACCCATTAGCGGACTGCTGCCCCGCATGCCTTTCCTCTCTCACGTCTGCCTTCTCTCTCTCTCTCTCTCTCTCTCTCTCTCTCTCTCTCTCCCTCACCATATATGTATATATACACGCCCACCCTTCCCTGATTGGCCGACTTCTTTGCTGCATGCCTGTCCACAGTCACTTCCGCCTTTTCTCTATATAAACAGTGTGTCGGCTGTCAGTCAGATTTTGGAACATAGTGCATACACAAGATGCTCCGCATTATAAGGCGTCCTGTCCATTTTGGAGAAAATGTAAGACTTTTAATGGCGCCTTATAGTCGTGAAAATACTGTATGTGAAGCATTTTGAGTTGCAGTTTCATGGATTCAAAGCACTCTGTCAATAAGGTTTGATTAATTAATTTGTAATGGTTGTGCGCAGTGTCTTTTGGAATTCTGTTTAAATTGAAAAGAAAAAAAAATCTTATTGTGTCTTGTATACCAGCAATGTGCCTTGTATCTGCAAGTGACGGTAAATATAACACATAAATTGAAGGTGTGTGTGAAATATCATCAAAAGGAACGCTGGCAGGAGCACAAAGCCCCAGAACAGTCAGTTCCCAAGATCACTGAGAGACACAAACCATGCCAAGGTGGAGGCCCAGGGAGAGGAAATATATAACATGATTTAAAAAAAAAAGGAAAATATCAAATATAAACGAGTGGAACAGTATAATAATAATAAATACTATGAAAATAAGAAAATAAAAATAATTGTGTGCAAGTTCATATATAGGTGTGCAATATGTAGCACTGATGAATGTCAATATATATATTATATATATATATATATATATATATATATATATATATATATATATATATATATATATATATATATATATATATATATATACAGTCTTAAAAACATGATTCCTATTACTGTATGAGGCAGTTCGAGGTTGACATTGGCTTGTGGTATACCGAGGTACTTGTAGTTGTCCTCAATGTCTGCTATTGTTCCTTCAGGGAGTGAGACGCCTTCTGTGTGGACTACCTTTCCTCTCTTAGTCACTATCCGACTACATTTCTCAAGCCCGAATGACATCCCAATGTCGCTGCTGTCGATCCTGGTCGTGTGGATCAGGGAGTCTATGTCCCTTTCGCTCTTACATACAGCTTGATGTCATCCATGTAGAGGAGGACACTGAGTCTTGGTGATTACTTGGCTTAGGGGGTTCAGTCCTATGCAGCACAGCAGTGGGGAGAGTGCATCACCTTGGTATATGCCACATTTGATGGACACTTGGGTAAGTGGCTTGCCATTGGCTTCAAGTGTGTGGTTTTCCACATCCTCATTGAGTTCGCAACGAAGGCTCTTAGGGTCCTGTTCACCTTATACAATACCAAGCATTCAGTGATCCATGTATGTGGCATCGAGTCATCGGCTTTCTTGTAATCAATCCAGGCTGTGCACAGGTTGGTACGTCGGGACCTGCAGTCTTCTGCGACTGTTCTGTCAACCAGGAGCTGATGTTAGGCTCCTCTGGTATCTCTACCAATGCCCTTCTGTGCTTCGCTCATGTATTGATCCATGTGTCCACTTATCTTAGCCGCAATGATGCCTGACATGAGCTTCCATGTTGTGGAGAGACAGGTTATTGGCCGATAGTTGGATGGGACTGCACCCTTTGAGGGATCCTTCATGATCATGATCGTTCGCCCTTCGGTTAGCCATCCTGGGTGAGTCCCATCCCTCAGCAGCTGGTTCATTTGTGCTGCTAGGCGCTCATGGAGTGCTGTGAGTTTCTTTAGCCAGTAGGTGTGGACCATGTCCGGGCCATGTGCTGTCCAGTTCTTCATATCTGAGACTCTTTCATGTATGTCTGCCACTGTTATGGTAACTAGGTTCTGTTCAGGGAGGTTGCTGTGCTCCTCTCTCAGGGTCACCAGCATTGTGCACTGCTGTTATGTGCAACCTCCTTCCCCCATATGCCTTTCCAGTACCTTTCAGTTTCCAGTCTTGGTGGGTCAGCTCTGTTGTTGGGACCCTGACACTGAGCGTACACTTTCGGAGGTTGTGTTGCCTGTTTATTCGTCTGGCCTCATTCTCTTTCGTGTACCGCTTTAGGTGGCTGGACAAGACTTGGAGCCTTTGTTTGGCAGTTTCAAGTGCTTCAGGTATGGTCATCTGGATGTACCTCTCGGGTATCGGCCTTTTCATCACACCTCTCTGGGCCTCCGTCAATTGACTCACATCTTTCCGAGCCGCCTTGATCTTAGCCTCCAACCGTCTTTTCCATGGTGGTTAATGTATCTCATGGCTTCCATGGTTGCTCTTATAGCCAAGCATCTCAAGGATCACTGATGCTGAAGCATATATCAGCTCATTGGTTTCCGTGATCGTTACGGTAGGGATCACCCTCAGTGCTGCATTCACACTTTCCATGAGACTTTCAGGTGGTACTTCACATAGCCGTTGTAATCGGTTTCTAGGTTGCCCAGCTTTCATTCTCGCCAATATCTTAGCTTTCGGGTCAGTTGCTGCCTCGCTCAGATTGTTCCCAATCTCATCATCTGCATGCATTGGGGCTTGCCTCCCAATCTCTGGTATGACCTCCTCCTCTGATCTGGCAGCCTGGGGCCCTTCGCCATGGAACCTGCATTGTACCTCATCAATGTCAAGTTGTGACAGCAGTTGCCGTTTGTGGATGTTGGAACACTGAGCTACTAGTTGTTTCGTGGTCAACCGTGACCGTGGGTTTTGAAGTAACCATTTAGCCCACATTCTCTGCATGTAAGCCCTCTGACTAGGGTTGCTTGAGTAGTAGCATTCCAACAGAGCCATGTTATCGCATCTCGCCCATCTCCGCTTTGTTCCAGTAGCCTATTTTTCATCAAGGTGCAGTTCCCCAGCACATGACGCAGACCTTGTTTGGCCAGGCGACGTCTGAGCCGGCATGTAATTTGTTTTATTGTCTCTCATATTGTATGAAGTAGGCACTAGCATGAACGATCATGCCCAAGGACCCACACTGGATGGTGTTTTGCGCTTTTTTTTTGTTGCCCCAAGCGGGATTTGAACCACCGTCTCCCGTACGCCAAACTGATGCCTTACCAACCGATGCCTTACCAACCGATGCCTTACCAACCGATGCCTGACCAACCGATGCCTTACCAACTGTATATACCAAAAATATATATACAGTATATATATATAATTTCTTTGGTTAAATAAATGGAACTCAGAAACTAGATCAGAGGAAAAGCTATTTCAATAACATATGACCTTTATAATAATAATAATAATCATCATACATTTTATTTGGGGTTGAGCAGCCAGACGCGCCAGCGTTCACTCAACCCCGAAAGTCGGAACAAACCAGAGGGGAGGGAGAGGGGGAGATAAAAAAAACACTCTCAAACTGTCCTCAAAATGAGAATAGTTTGTTTTAGGCAAAAAACCCACTCCTGCACAAGCATATGACAATTACAACAGGTCACAAGACATGAACAACGAAGGCGGTGATACAAGGGATTGTATTTGCGTGTGAACGTCTAGTTGTGTGTGCGTGACAGGCCTAGCTGCTACGTCAAGGTCATCTCATGGAGACGGTCCTGGCTTATCAGACTATGGCCGAGAAGGAGGGGGTGGGCACTAGCTTCCATGTGTACTTTCATCAGGGGGAGGTCGAGATAGCAGATGTTGTTTTTGGTAGCAGGCAGCCCAAGAATTCCAGACAGCCTTGAAGTCTGTGGTTTGTGTCTCTCAAATGGTGTCGATCAGCCAAATCCGTGATTTCTTTCAATATTTGAGCACAAATTCCAGTTTCACCAAGTTGTTGCCCATTTTGCAGTGCCGTTCCAAAGCCGCATCAGTTTGCGGTCGAGCACTGTCTGAGTCTGAGTGTTGGACATCCGCACGATGCCATCCTTAGACCGGCAGCCTCTTCATTTCCAATAGAGCCGCTCCCGTCGGTTGAATTTTGCGATAGATCAGGAAACTGCTAACACCAAACAGCAGCATACCTGTTATTGGAATCCAATAATGCATGTCATCCACATCCTCAATGGACAGTATTGACAGGCACACCATTCTCCACTTGTTCCAAGGATCTAGGGTGTACCCAGCAGCAAAAGTCGCCGAGGGACAAGTAGGCTCCCCACTGCCTGCTCTTCTCATCGAGAACATTTTGTCATGGGGGGGGGGGGGGGCGGAACTGATAACATTATGTGCACATGCGGGTTGCTATTTTAGTCCGCACGCCAAGAATGACGCGCTGTATGACGGAGTGAGATGGCAGCGAAAGAAAAAAACACAGAAAGGTGTATTCCTTACGACATTTAAGAAATGGGAATGCCAGTCAGATTTTTCATTCGAATCATCTGAAGAAGGGCGTATACCTAAGCTCACGTGTGATGTATGCACAAAATACGATAGAGATTCGACGGGAGGTACGATTCCGAGGCAAGTACTGAAGTTGCTCATGAGATCTCATACCTGTCAACTTGTATGTTTTCCCCGTATTTTATACATTTTTTTAATCATTTCAAATCATGTATGTTGTATTACATTTTTTATACAGGGAAAAAAATTGTGAACCGATCTCACAAAGACCATTTTGGCTCAAATCCAGATTGTATCACTTGCTGGTAGCCAACGACAATGTGTCGTCGATCGCTACTGTTGTCATGGCAAACCAGCAAAAGTAATCCTCAATCGTATATATTTTTTCATCGTTGCGTACGGTAGGATTGATAAAGCATGATGTGCACATGCACGGTAAGCCGTTGTATGTTTTTGTTGCTTTGTAAGGGGAATTGTAATCATTTATAAGTGCAGCTATTAGTCGAGGTTGACAGGTATGAGATCTATAGGCTAATCGCTATGAAAAATAGTCTATTATGAAACAGTCTTAGTTATTCTATAATTTACTCGTTGTAGACATCGTAACTTTCTGAATAAAACATTTGTCATAAGGTGCAGTAATACTAATGTTAACTGTCAGTAGAAATGACAATGATGTGTGGTAGATTCTTTGGGCAAATTGATCGTAGATTACCCAGGGCATCGTTTTGGGGTTCCAAACAGGACGTCAAGCCATATCATTATGATAAGTCTATACAGTTTTTTTTTCTGAAACATTTATTTATTTTGTGCACGCAACACTTTGTTTTATCTTATCTATATACAGTAATAAGGTAATTCTTTTTAAAGATGAGAGTGAGTAGCCATTGATGTTATGTTTATTTACACAAATAGTACGCACACATAATCATGTTAACAGTGTCAGCCAGGACTGAAGTATTGTGTAAACATATGTGGTACACATATTTTCCGCAATATTGGGCGCACCATAAAGTCTTCCATTTTCTTAAAAGCTCACCAAGCGCCTTAAAATCCGGTGCATCTTTTCTATGGTCATTACGGTAATACGTCGACTCCAAGATGGCTCCTTCCTGGAGACATGCTTCCACTGTTATAACTTGCTGTTTGTTCAGTGAACTGTGTCGCTGCTTTATTAAATTTGGATGTGTTGCATCTCCAAAATAAGGAGAGCTGTGGTATTAATTTTTTTAAAACAGTCTCAACAAATACAGGTACGTCTTTGTCTATCTCCGTGCTTTCTTCCATGTGACTCGAGAGGCGTTCAAGACCGCCAACGAAAAACACAAACTAACGATCACTTCAATAAAACTACCACAACTCTCATTTCTTAAACAAACTCAGGTGTGTCTTTGTCCGTCTCCTTCCCTTATTTTCTTCCGGTCAAGTCAAGAGGCATTCATGACCGATTCCAAAAACCCATTGGCATTTCCTTTATCGTAGCTCCAAGAGTACAATCAGATAAGATAAAATCTGAAAACCTTTATTAGTCTCACAATGGAGAAATTCCCACTTCACAGCAGCAAAGTTATGAGAGGAAGAAGTTGAAGAACGAAACAAATAGGAGCTGCTGGAAAGGCAGCCACTCTCGCGGCGCCATCTTGAAGTCAAAATAACACAACATGATGTCAATCGTAGTTATTTATTCCTTTGTTGAGTATTCACAAATGATGAAATCACAATATAAATTCTGTAGGGGGGGCAATACAATTTATATATATTATATACTCGCTTGGATTTCAGTTTTCAAGTATTATTTTTAATTTTCGTAGTTTCATATAAATATGAAAGAAATTTACAAAATAGCCATTCATTGAAGGTGCACCTCATTATCCAGTGCGTCTTTTCGTGCGGAAAATACGGTTATCAATATATTAATGATTACTGGTACGTTAACCTTTGCAGTGTGAGACTGGAAACAAAATACTCCGATGTTGTGGTACGCTGTATTCATGATGCCAGACGAGTACAATAAAAGTGTTAAACAGCATATTTTGATCCATTTATTTTATTGAAAAAATCTGGAGTACACAGCTGCTTGATGTAATGGTCATTGTTAATGCAAAGTTTTCAGACATTGACCCTTTAAATACTTTTGAGTATCAGAATTCTTGATTATGATTATCAGTCAAAACAGAAAAATGGGTTCTCATGATGAACGTTTCCGGAACCCAAAATTAGTTATCGTGGTTTCCCATTGGGTAATCCAACGGAAATGAAAAATGGTTTCTGGTCATTTCTGAAATCCTCAGGCCTGGGGCTCCAAAGACTTGGAGGTCTTGGGCTTTTAAATATGCCACTAACCTTTGGTATATTTTGGTCAAATGGCCAACTGGGATTGTTTCCTTAAAAATGTGGAGAGGGCACAACTAAGACATTTTTTTAACCGCACAACAAACTCATGTAATTGGGATTATTTTTCTAAACATGTATTCAGAAATGTTAAAACCATCAGAATTGGTGTAATTTTTCTTAGCAAGCAGTGTGACACCACATTAAACAGCGCTGGATGAAATAAAAAGCTTGATGGGTGGCACGTTACCTGACTGCTTAGCACATCGGGTCTTTAAAACGTGACCGCTATAAAAGGCCAAAAATACGCCCAAACGTGGAAAAAAAAATCAAAATGGCAGACTTCCTGTTAGTATATCATACGGCTCCATGAAGCTTTTTTTGTGTATCTTGGCTTTGTCATATGCCTTCAATTTTTCATAGATCTTATTGAAACATAAAACTGGGGCGGGTGGCGGATTCGTTAAAACGTTCAAGAGGACGTTTCTGAACAAATGAGTAAAAAACGCAAAATTAACACAAGCGCTCCAAGAAGGAGAGATACCGACGCTAGTTCCTACCGACTGCTGTCAGGCTGCTGAATAAAAATAACAACAATAATAACAATAATAATAATTAAATGATGTGAAAAACAATTGTAAATAGCACTGCGATGTATCCATTTTGTATTTATATTGCACTTAATTGAACTGTGTTTGTTTTTTCTTCTTTCTTCTTTCTACCCACATTCTGCTGCTGGAGGCTGTAAATTTCCCCAGTGTGGGACAAATAAAGGTTTGCCGTTACTTCGTATATGGATAAAACTAATGTCTTACTTGTGATTGGTCGCTATATCGGCAAATGAAGAATCACAAGCAATCCGTGTTCGCCTTCCTAAACCACTTTTCTACGAATTCTGAATGGTTTTGCATGAGGGATGTAGTGTATTGAAATTGTAGTCTGTATTAAACAATTGTTGAAAGTTATCGAGACTCGTGACGAAGCTAACATGCGTCAGATAGATGTGGATGTGAAAAACAAGTTTCAATGGGACTTGTTGAATAGAAAGCTGACAGTGTCCTCAGTAAGAATCAGTAAAGAGGAACTATTGTCTGTGTTTGTGTTGGATTTCGTGAAAAATCGATGTCGCTTGGAAAGCTCTGTGTACAGTGTGTGACGATGCATTCATAACCCATATATAGTAAACAGTTTAGGATACACTATCGCTGTATGAGGCATAAATCAACAACTTTTTATCACATTTACACAACATTTTATGAATACTGTACAAGTAATGAAAAAATCTTAAATATGGAATGTGTTTCCTTTTTTAGTTTTGATTTTGTGCAGCAAATTTGAAGTTACATGTTGTTGCTCACCTGTTAGGCAAAAGCAAAATTGCACAAAGGCCTATGTCAAATTTTCACATGTAAGAATAGTGAATAATCTTGGGATTTTTTTCTGTTAAAGTTTCAAGTGGTGTGTACATTGAATGCACTTCATCTTTAGCATGTTTAGTATAAAGTGCCAATTTTGTAAGCAAATAGGGAATGGCATTTCAACAAATATTCAGAAATTTTGTTGATAAAATTTATGGTTTTAAGGCTTTAAAATTTCTAAAACCCATTAGCTTCCGGGGGCTTTTCCCCCTCTGCCCCCATCCGGGGCGTTGCCCCTGAACCCCACTGAGGGCCAGCGGCCCCCAGACCTCCGGCTGATTTTCAGATTTTTTCATCACGAGCCACTCTCATCCCTGTTTAGACCATCAAAATCAGTGCAGTTTTTCTTGACAAACAGTGCATAGCCACCGCAATAGCATATGGTGAAATAAAGATTTGATTTACCTTTCGTCTTGAACATCTGTATATGAAACACCCATGAGTTTCAAGACAATCAGATAAAAGCTCTAGGAGTTATTTTGTGAGCGCTATAAAAGGCCAGGAATAGTGCCAAAGTTAGAAAATTCAAAAAGGCAGATTTGCTGTTAGGTTTAGCATATGGCTCCAAGAGACTTTTCTGACGGTTTTTGGCTGTTACATATTTTTGTCCAGGTGAGATGTACAACCTGAGCTCATTTGTGGAAATTTTGTAATGGGTACAAATGAGCCATTCTTTTTAAATTTCTCAATAAACAAATAAAATATTGGTGTGGGCGGCCCGGTAGTCCAGTGGTTAGCACGTTGGCTTCACAGTGCAGAGGTTCGATTCCAGCTCCGGCCTCCCTGTGTGGAGTTTGCATGTTCTCCCCAGGCCTTCGTGGGTTTTCTCCAGGTGCTCCGGTTTCCTCCCACATTCCAAAAACATGCGTGGCAGGCTGATTGAACACTCTAAATTGTCCCTAGGTGTGAGTGTGAGCGTGAATGGTTGTTCGTTTCTGTGTACCCTGTGATTGGCTGGCAACCGATTCAGGGTGTCGCCCACCTACTGCCCGGACACAGCTGGGATAGGCTCCAGCACCCCCCGCGACCCTAGTGAGGATCAAGCGGTTCGGAAGATGAATGAATGAATGAATATTGGTGCTGTATCCAGGCCTGATGTGTATGCAAAGTTTCATAAGTTTTTGTGCATGGTTACACCCTCAAAGGTAGTGATGATTTCTTGGCAAACAACATGTTGCCATAGCAACAGCTTTTTGCGAAATTTAACAAACTTAGTCTTGCAATACTGTATTATGAAGGAACACTTGTCTGAGCTATCAATCCATTTTCCAGCAACTATTCACGCTCACAATAACACCTAGGGGCAATTAACTCATTGAATACCACCCCTTTTCACTGGAGCAACCCCCTCAATCCCTCATATTTTACTGAATTTTGACTGATTTGCAAGGCCCACAGAATCGTCTGTTCTATGGCTATAGATACATGCAACCTGTCAAAAGAAAGGTGAGACTCTTCATTCAAGTCAAGTCAAGTCAAGTCAACAGTATTTATAGAGCACTTTCGAACATACAGAGAGATTCAGCAGAAAAAAAGCTTGTTTCTATCTTTCTCTGTTCGTTGGCAATCAGCATTAGAAAACTGCTAAGGTTTATGGAAAAGGCCGATTTTCTGCCGAAATTCAGAGAAAATTAGCTTTTTGTAAAAGCATGCATTTCAAGCATAATTTCAAGTTTTACACTATTTTTTTGCTTTTGTGACAGCTCAAATACCCCAATAATGTGTTCCTCCTACAAAAGAACACTCCAAATAATGTTTTTGTATCAAAATAATTTATTTGCACACAACAAAACTATTGAACTATGAACAAAAGTGCAAATTGAACAATGGACAAAAGTGTAGCTGTGGAGAGGATGGTTTTTGGCTTCCATCCAGTATTTTTGGGTGGAAAAGGGGTAACAGACCTTCCATCAGTACAGATGGAATACTCACCTCTGCAAAAAGATGTTGTTGCCTTAATTTTTTTTTCAAAACCTCAACCATAAATATAAAATAGAATATTGGATACTGTTCGGATATAGGAAAAAATTATAAGGGTTTGTTTACATTGATTTTTGAATGCATATAAAAGAACCAGCCTAATACGGTCAGGTAGTAAGGATATAAAAAGAGAATGAACTTGTTCTGATGAGTGTTGTTGTTGTTGATTTTTTTTTCATGTTTGAATCCGTAATGCTGACTTGGTTTTATAATAAAATTGAATGAAATAAACATTCTATTGCAGAGGTCCCCAAACTACGTCCCGCGGGCTGGATCCGGCCCGTCTCCACATTTGGTCCGGCCCCCTGAAAATTACCAGAGACTATTTTGATTTATTTTTTATCTTTGTGTATTTGTATTTGATATAAAGTTGGACTTTTGCAATAAAGTGTTCCTTAGTTCTGAGCATAGCTTTGCTATGGCTCCCTCTATTGCTCACACTTTCGGTGCTAACGTTAGCCGTGGCTGCACTCGCGACTGGGTGCTTTGCATTCATGTAGGAGGCAAAAATTGAGCTCCTTCGGTGGTAAAGCAAACTCCTTTTTACAAATTAGGTACAACACTCTACCTTTATCAATAGTGCCATCAGGGCGTTTTTGGAATGTAAATTGTCCATTCATTGTGCCAATACCTCTCACATGCTCCTCCATTTTCACCTTTCTTCTCCTTATCGCTGTTTACTTAGCCCGCCCAACTCCAATGGAAGCCAATCAGCTTATGCTAAACAAGCCCAAACATAATGACAGTCAATCAATGTCTGCTTAAGGCTGTGACTGACAGTTGTTTCCCCACCCTCAACAACTTGAACAGAGGAAGCCAACACATAAAAAGGTATAGAGTCAAACCTTGGTTTTCGAACATTTCTGTTCTCGACTGAATCGGTTTTCGACCAAAAATTTCGAATTTTTTATGCCTCGGATTACGACCGAAAATTGGTTGACTGAGCGCACATGACTCCTCTCACCTTCCTGACAGTGGCATTACATTGTAAGCAGATGTGTTCAATAAAGATTTTTTTTTTAAAAGAGTGTGGTTTCGGTTTTCGAACAAATCTGGTTTCGAAAGCCCTTCTGGTTGAAAACCGAGGAATGGCTGTATTAGAAAAAGGCAACCCACCTACAGAAACAATAATGTTAGAGATTAAAATTTAAGTTCACATGATTGAAAACATAACGCGCTAAATAAGACTGTAATTAAATAATCATAATTAACGTGATAATTTGACACCTCTAGTAAAAACTAAAACAAGAAAGGACTGAGCTTGAAATACCAAGGCACATTTCAAGGCGTTCTAATAGTATGTTAGTGTCAAAGATGTCAAAAGAAGTCAAATAATAATTGTACTGATAAGATGTTAGAGCCCATAGCTACAGTAGGAAAAGTTCATTAGTCAATTTCACAAGGGCCTGACTGAAGAAGTTCAAATCGATTATTTGCGGCCATGTAATCATTAAACTGCTTTTTCAAACATGAGTCTTGAAACCGGTCACTAAGTATTGAAACTCTCTGGATAGAGGTTTGGTTGCTGAAGAAGGGCCGAATAACAGCGGTCTGAAAAGTTGCTGGACAGTGCACGAGGAGAGTGATATATTAATGTTAAAGACGGAGGATACTAAGAAACTATTTTTTCTACTGAGGAAAGAAATTTCATCTGTGCTGTATGTTGCACATAGAGCACAGCGGTGTCCTTCATCTCGTCCAGAATGAGCTGAATCTTCTTAGTAAAAAAAAGAAAAACTACATGAAATTGTGAGTTGAATGGGAGGAGCTGTCGGAAGTCGGCTGCTGTTGCACGAGCATTACTACCGTAATAAATAATCATTTGCAGTTATTTTTAGTTGGGTTGATTATTCTGGAGAAATCAATGTTCTAAAACAAGAGCTTCTATGTATTTCACCAAGCTATCGTACAAGGCCTGATGGAAGACCTTGAGGTTCGTCACACGCCATTTGCGCTCAAGCCTCCTCCATGATTGTTTAAGCACCTTCATTTCATCTGGGAACCACAGAATAAGCATTGTAGGATGAGTTTTAAGTCTAATTAATGCTACGGAGCAGAGCTAATTTTTCAGAACAGCATTAGTGAGATTATTAATCAAACAACTATAAGAAGGAAAAGAAGTAGTTGCCAGAGGCAGTATTTTAGAGAGTGCAATGGTGGTTGAAGAATTAATATTGTGGCTGTTAAAAGTTTGACTGTAGTCAGGACAAAGGCACTGAGCAAAAACTACAAATCTTGTAAAGCAATGGTCAGACATAGCAGTGGTATATGCTAATGCCATTACAAATCAACTTGCTAAACCTCGGATTAGCCCCAGATCTAAAGTATTATCATTTTTTTGCCTCCCTTCATCTATTATCTGCATGAAACCAAAAGTATAAATTATCGGAAATGCCACCATAAGTGGTTCTGATGGATCCTATTTTGCTGGTCCGTACTCCGTCTCCGACCTGGGCACCCTGCCATCATCGTCCCTCCATCATTATTCCTAAAAAAAATAATCCTGTGTCCCACTCGGTCCTCACATTTTTAAAGTACTTACGCCAGTGGGAGGAACCCCCCCCCCCCCCAATCAGAACCCGAGTGGTGTTTTGTTATTGGAATTCTGTGCTCGTCACGGATTGTCCATAACGAACACCTTGTTCAAACATAATGGTGTCCATTTGTGCACTTGGCACCAGGACACCCTAGGCCGCAGTTCGATGATCGACTTTGTAGTTGTATCATCGGATTTGCGGCCGCATGTTCTGGACACTCGGGTGAAGAGAGGGGCGGAGCTGTCAACTGATCACCACCTGGTGGTGAGTAGGCTCCGATAGTGGGGGAAGATGCCAGTCCGTCCTGGCAGACCCAAACGTATTGTGAGGGTTTGTTGGGAGCGTCTGGCGAAATTCCCTGTCAGTTTCAACTCCCACCTCCGACAGAGCTTTTCCCATGTTCCGGGGGAGGCGGGGGACATTGAGCCCGAGTGGACCATGTTCCGTGCCTCTATTGTTGAGGCGGCCCATCTGAGTTGTGGCCGTAAGGTGGTTGGCGCCTGTCGTGGCGGCAACCCCCGTACTCGCTGGTGGACACCAGCAGTAAGGGATGCCGTCAAACTGAAGAAGGAGTCCTATCGAGCCTTTATGGCCTGTGGGACCCCAGAGGCAGCTGACGGGTATCGACTGGCCAAGCGGAACGCAGCTTCGGTGGTCGCCGAGACAAAAACCAGAGCGTGGGAAGAGTTCGGTGAGGCCATGGAAGCCGACTTCCGGACGGCTTCGAGGAAATTCTGGTCCATCAACCGACGTCTCAGGAGGGGGAAGCAGTGCACCACTAACGCTGTGTACAGTGGGGATGGGGCGCTGCTGACTTCGACTCGGGACTTTGTGAACCGGTGGGCAGAGTACTTCGAAGACCTCCTCAACTCCACCAACACGCCTTCCTTGGAGGAAGCAGAGCCTGAGGACTCTGAAGTGGGTTCTCCTATCTCTGTGGTTGAAGTCACCGATGTGGTTAAAAAGCTCCTCGGTGGCAAGGCCCCAGGGGTGGATGAGATCCGCCCGGAGTTCCTCAAGGCTCTGGATGTTGTGGGGCTGTCCTGGTTGACACGCCTCTGCAACATCGCATGGTCAACAGGGAGAGTGCCTCTGGATTGGCAGACCGGGGTGGTAGTCCCTCTTTTTAAAAAGGGGGACCTGAGGGTGTGATGCAAATACAGAGGGATCACACTCCTCAGCCTCCCTGGTAAGGTCTATTCAGTGGTGCTGGAGAGGAGGGTCCGTCAGGAAGTCGAGCTTCAGATTGAGGAGGACCAGTGTGGTTTTCATCCCGGCCGTGGAACAGTGGACCAGCCCTACACCCTTAGCAGGGTCCTTGAGGGTATGTGGGAATTCGCCCAACCAGTCCACATGTGTTTTGTGGACATGGAGAAGGCGTTTGACCGTGTCCCTCGGGGAGTTCTGTGAGGGGTGCTTCGTGGGTATGAGGTACCGAACCCCCTGATACGGGCTGTTCGGTCACTATACCACCGATGTCAGAGTTTGGTTCGCATTGCCGGCAGTAAGTCGGAATCGTTTCCAGTGGGGGTAGGACTCCGCCAAGGCTGCCCTTTGTCGCCGATTCTGTTCATAACCTATATAGACAGAATTTTTAGGTGCAGCCGAAGCGTTGGGGGGGCCGTTTTGGGGGCCTCAGTATTGCATCTCTGCTTTTTGCAGATGATGTGGTGCTGTTGGCTCCTTCAAACGGGACTCTCCAACTCTCACTGGAGCGTTTCGCAGCCGAGTGTGAAGCGGTTGGGATGAAAATCAGCACCTCCAAATCTGAAACCATGGTCCTCAGTGGAGTGCCACCTCCAGGTCGGGGAGGAGATCTTGCCCCAAGTGGAGGAGTTTAAGTATCGTGGGGTCTTGTTCACGAGTGGGGGCAGGAGGGAGCGGGAGATTGACAGGCGGATCGGTGCAGTGTCTGTTGTGATGCTGTCGTGGTGAAGAAGGAGCTGAGCCAAAGGTCGAAGCTCTCAATTTACCGGTCGATCTACGTCCCAACCCTCATCTATGGTCACGAGCTATGGGTCGTGACCGAAAGAACGAGATCCCGGATACAAGTGGCCGAAATGAGTTTTCTCCGCAGGGTGTCCGGGGTCTCCCTTAGAGATAAGGTGAGAAGCTCCGTCATCTGGGAGGGGCTCAGAGTCGAGCCGCTTCTCCTCCACATCGAGAGGAGCCAGATGAGGTGGCTTGGGCATCTCATTCGGATGCCTCCTGAGCACCTCCCTGGTGAGGTGTTCCGGGCATGTCCCACCGGGAGGAGACCCCGAGGAAGACCCAGGACACGCTGGAGAGACTATGTAACCCAGCTGGCCTGGGAACGTCTCGGGATCCCCCGGGGAGAGCTGAGAGGAGGGGGTGATGGTGGGGGGCTAGCTTCAGTGCATGCTTTCATCACGGGCAGGTCGAGATAGCAGATGTTGTTTTGGTAGCAGGCTGCCCAAGAATTTAAGACAGCCTTGAGCCCATGGCTTATGTCTCTTTAGTGGCGTCGATCAGCCAAATCCGTGATTTCAGTCAATATTCGAGCACGATTCAAGTTCTTGACCATCTTGCAGAGACGCTCCAAAACCGCAACGGTTTGTGGTTGAGCACAATCTGAGTCTGAGTGTTGGACATCCGCACTATGCCATCCTTAGACCGGCAGCCTCTTCACTTACAATAGAGCCGCTCCCGTCGGTTGAATTTTGCGATAGATCAGGAAACTGCTAACACCAAACAGCAGCATACCTGTTATCGGAAGGCCAAAATGTAGATGTCATCCACATCCTCAACGGACAGTATTGACACACCATTCTCCGCTTCCTCCAAGGATCTAGGGCAGGGGTGCCCAAACTTTTTGGACCGAAGATCTACTTTTCGATCAACTAACCTCCCGGGATCTACCCTTACCGGCACGCGCGCGCACACGCACACACACGCACACATGCACACCATGATGAGAAACAGCCTGAAACTGAGGCATCCGATACACTTTTGCAGCCTGTTCACTATTGTCGCTCACACGTACAGTTTTAAAGTGCTTCCCTGGGCCCTCCTCGATTCCTATTCTTTGCCCGTGCCCTCGGTGAATTGTACACGAAGCAAACTCTGAATGAAAATAATGACGATAATTGCAGACTGCTGAGCGCAAACAACTTCCGGTGACGTAATCACGCGCCACCGTAAATTCAAGATTTACCTGCTTTATTTTATTTTTTAATTATTTTTTTGTGTGTGAAAATGAGACTGATCGGTTGATTAGGGTGCAGCGTACATTAACACAAAACATATATATTACTAAAATGTACAAAGACACACAAATGGTTGTTTTTTTTTTTTCTCCTCGACACTCCTCGGATCTACTGGGGACCTGTCTTATATCTACCGGTAGATCAGGATCTACCTAATGGGCACCCCTGATCTAGGGTGTACCCAGCAGCAAAAGTACCCGAGGGGCAAGTAGGCTCCCCACTGCCTGCTCTTCTCATCGAGAAAATTTTGTCGATGGCATCAAGAGACCAGCCAACCAATTCCATGTTTGTTTTTAGGATTAAAATACGACAAGAGGCTAGGAAAAGTCAGAAAAAGACAGCACATGGACTGAGTGGCGCGCAAGGAAGGGTGGGGGTGGGGGTGGAGGACAGCTTGTCAAAGCTTAAACCTACCGAGTTCCGAGTTCAGCTTGGCGGTCTAATAGGATCTTCATCTTCATCTGGGATGGCACAAATAGAGCATTTCCGCCCCTGACTTATGTCAGGGCTTCGCAGCCTGTCAGTGTGCTGTAAAGTGGCAGCCCCACCAGCTGACTAGCCAGCGCAGGGCCAACTAGCCACCCCGTTGACAAAAAAATAGTGACGAAACCTACTCAAGCAACCGGATTTAATTGGACAGACCTTCCCGTAACCTCTGTCTCAACCTGAATGAAATTTGGACCTCTGCTATAAAACACACATTGCCTGTTGGAACATCCAGACACGCCTGCATCCTGGCTATCCAACACGACTCCCCCATGAATTCTCTGGGTATAACATCACCTTGCTGGCCTTTGAGTCAAAGGAAAAAGGGTGTCGGCCGCAGACGTGCTCCGCCAGACACATGGTGGAATAGGAACCAGTCCTTAGTACCTGCGGGGTCCAGGTGGTTGGGTCATTCTGTCACATAGCAAGGTGGTGGTGGACCCCAAAAAGCAGACAGAAGGAAGGAGCCGGGTGTACTTGAAAGATTGTACTCAAACTCAAAAAACGAAATCCAAAACAAACAAAGTCCAAAGTATCAAACAAAACACATGACTGAAGATAAAACATAACAATGACTAAAACCTGACTGTATGCCACTGTCATGTTTGTTTCAAACAGCCACAAACAATGACCCGACAATGAGTTGTTGGCCGGGAGTCCTTTTATAGCTACTAATTACCTCAATCAACAGGTGTGCAGCTGCAGGGAAAAGCCCCACAGTGCCACTTGTTGGTCACAAACCGAAACATGACAGATACATGGTTTCCCTGAAAGCGGATCCATCACTTGGAAAAACCAATAAAGCAAAGGATCACATCCCTGTGTCTCGACAATGGAAAAAGTCAATCATCAACTGCCGTGTCTACATAGGTGCACAACTTGGCAATTCAGACCACCGCCTGCTGATAGCAGACATGCGACTGAAGCTCAAGGCAGGGGCACCAAAAGCTGCCTCCCCAAGCTGAACTCCTCTCGTCTACAAGACCCAGCCATCATGGAGTCGTCCAGATGCTCCTTCACGAGCCGATTCAACACACTGACCAGTGAGCAGTCCTAGGACTGGCCGCAACTTAAAGCTGACATAATCGAGGCTACCATAGAGACCATCGGGCGAACAAGACCTGCTCCGAAGAAGTCCGGGATATCCCAGGATACCCTAGATATTGTAAACAGAAGATGAGATGCTCAGTTGCGCGGGGACAAGGCTCTGTATCGGCTCCTCAACACCCAACAGAACATCTCCCTTCGACATGACAGAGAAACCTTCTGTAGCAATCAGGCGTCAGCCATTGAGGCAGCTCCCCAAAACAACAATCTGCGGCAGCTATTCAAATCTCCGCCGCAAAGGGAAAGCTGGCCCCCGCCAGCCCTGATTCTTAGTCTTGGACAGGGCTGACAACATTTTCTCAACCAAAACTGAGTGCATCAGTCATTGAAAGGAGCACTTTAGTGAGCTCCAAAATCATCCTCCTGTCCCTGAATACCCAACCCTCACCACATGTTTCACCACTTATCCAGACTGTGCCATCACCCCAGTATCGCCATCGAAATTCAAAGTAGCCTTGACAAAGCTCAGAAATTATGCCCTAGGTCTATGTGCACAGAGCAGCAGAGATGCTGAAAGCTGGTGGCGACCACATCATCCTGTGGCTCACACAGATCATCACCCACGTGCGGGTCATGGAGTCATTGCCTGATGACTGGAGGCGGGGCATCATACTTCACATTTGGAAGCACAAGGGAGACCAACTGACCTGCAGCAACCATAGAGGCATCACACTCCTCTCCATCTCCGGTAAACTTTTCGCCCTCATTCTACTCACTCGATCGAGCTCTACCTGCAACCAGAAACAGACGCTGCCAACAAGCCGAATTCATGCCCAACCGTTCCACCATCGACCATATCTGTGCTCTCCGACTCCTAATAGAAAAGGCTCGGACTTCAGAAAGGACTGGCACTTTTTCATTGCTTTTATTGACCTCAAAGCTGCTTTTAACACAGTGGATCATGGGTCCCTCAGGAACATCATTCAGGCCACTCCACAGAATTCGGATTTTATAGCGGTGTCATTGGTCAGGTGCAGGCAGAGGTATGTTATCAGGAAGGTCCGTCTGGTTAAATCCGTTGCTTTAGTCGGTTTAGCAACTATTTTTTAATTTTTTTTTTCACCATGCTGGGTAGTTGTCCCCGCGCTGGCTAAGTCAGCCGGTGGGGGTGCCACCTTACAGCACACTGACGGGCTGCAAAGCCCTGACATAAGTCAGGGGCGGAACTGTTCATTTGAGCCATCCTCGTGTCGTACACCCCCCATGGTGACAGGCTTCCAATGCACCGAGCCCGGGCAGGCACGAGGTAGGTTTAAGCTGTAACACCTTGACAAGGTTACACAGTTCCTGGTCCTGATGGAGGTGAGGCCCCCAGAGGGGTGACAGAATTAACTCAAAAAATAGAATGCTCCAAGTTCGAAAGTTGCTGCTCAAATGATGTCATTGATTTGCAAAACTGCTCTGCAAAGATATTTTGATCCTTGGAGGTGTAATATTGAAGTTTTTGCAAATCAAAATGTTGTAGTCCTTCACTGCAATGCCTGAAGTATGATCTCAAAGTTTTCATTCAATATACACGATTAAAGATGCTATTTTTCATTTCCCTTTAAAGTAAACATATAACAATATAATCAGGGGTCAACATAAAAGTGGTGGTATGGTTCTGAAATTAGCAAAAGAGTTTTTTGTCAACTTTTTCCAGATCCACCAACCTCATGGATGACTTTCAAGATTTGGAGCACATCTGAGTCTTACTGTTTATTGTGCATGTTAAATTGCTCCATGTACAGCACTTTGTATGCAGCGATGGCTGTTTGAAAGTGCTCTCTAAATACTGTTGACTTGACTTGGGCAAGGTTTAGCTTTAATATTTGTGAATATGATTGAACAAACATTTGTCTTTTTTCAGGTTACAATTTTTAGTTCTTAATTACAACATAATTATAACATGGCTACACCCTCCAGTTTATTAAAACAATACAATATACACAATATACACTGTTTTATAAATAGCACAACCGCACATTATTCAATTTCCAGTGTACATGCACACCGACGCACGACGTATGTGCTCCCCCGACTGTAATTGATCACCATCATTTTTCATCATTACTTAGAGCAGTGTTTCTCAATTATTTTCTGTCATGCCCCCCCAAGGAAGAGGAAAACATCTCGCACCCCCTCCAACCCGCACGGCTATAAATAGTATCATTTGTCTATAAAATTGTTATAAGTACACCTTTGCATATCACTGTATCTGTTAGGGAGGGGCCAGCCAGGCAGCCTCCTCGGCCAGCGTGCTCTGCACCTCACACCTGAGACTCATCAGCTCATCACCCACCTGTTGCCTATCTGCTTGTTTGGACTGGTACAAATTGACTCACAGATCTTTCCCCAGTGCAAGTTTGTGCCGTCACCACACCAGTGGACTCTGTTGCCGTCTGCTGCAGCTTCTTGTCCCTTGTGCGGACATTTCCTTGTGTACTCCTCGTGCTTCTCCCTGAGTGATTTTGTGACGACTTTTAAATAAACTACGCCAAGTGTTGGCTTCTACGATACCTGCCTATTGTCGTGCTATTGTGGTCACATCCAAACCTTAACAGTACGAACTTGTCATGACGACCCCAGCCGACACAGACAAATCTGGTCTCGAGTTGATCGAGGATGCTCTCGCCAACTAGGTTCACCTGACCGCTACCCACACCCAGCAATTACGCGACACTTCCGTCGCCTTGCAGGACCTTCACACTCAGATCCAGCCCCTTCAGCCTGTAGTGCAGGCCTTGGCTGACCAGCAAGCCTTGACATCAGCACTCACCAACAGACCGCAGGCCTCGCCTACTCCCCATGTTTCAGCCGCAATAACTCCAGTGGTCCAAGCCCCTGTTAACGCCATAATAACCAACCCGGTTCCCCCTGAGCCCTCTCTCTCCGCTCCACGGCCATTTGATGGCAACTTCGAGACCTGCACCACATTCATCATGCAGTGTGAGCTGGTTTTTGCCCACCAGCCCAGCATGTTCGCAACTGACTCTACACGTATTGCTTACATGATGAATCTGCTCATGGGTCGAGCAGCACAGTGGGTCACAGCTTCCTGGTCCATGGGGGCCAGCTTCTGTCACGCCTACAAGGACTTTGTAACAGAATTAAGGAAGGTGTTCCACCACCCCTTCCGCGGTCAGGAGCCTGGCACTCGGCTGAGTAGTATCCAGCAGGGCAGTGGCAGTGTCGCTGACTACTCGGTGGAGTTTAGGCTGGCTGTTGCGGAGAGTGGCTGGAACGACCAGACACTGCGTACAACCTTCCGGAATGGCCTCAACGACGCCATTAAGGACCAACTAGCCACCCGGGAGGAGCCTGCCTCCCTCAAGGAACTGATCGATCTCACTATCCGTATCGATAGACGGCTCAGAGAAAGAAGGCGTGATCGAGCATGGAGTAGATCTCTGGTCACTCCCCAGACACAGAGAGACTACATGACAGCCACCCCTCTCCTCTCCACTACTCCTCCAACAGACCCTGCTACATCCCAGGCCACAGTAGCGGAGGAACCCATGCAGCTCGGACGCACGCGTCTCACCCCAACTGAACGTGAGGTCCGTTTCCAAGCCGGCCTCTGCCTCTACTGCGGTCAAAGGGGACATCTAATCAGAGGCTGCCCCAACCGGCCAGGCTCACTAGGACCCCGGGAGATCCTGGTGAGCCGTCTAACTTGTTCCCGTCGTCCTGCCCCACCGAATCACCTGGTCAGCGTCACTCTGGCCTGGGCTGACCAGCAACTCACGGTAGGGGCTCTCCTTGATTCAGGTGCTGATGAATGTTTTCTGGACTCTGAATTTGTTGCTCAGGCCTCCATTCCGGTAGAGAGATTGGAGAGACCCCTAGAGGCTTTACCGCTCGATGAACATTGTCTCTCCAGTGTCACTCAACGCACCTGCCCGGTTTCTCTCACCATAGCCGGTAACCATGTGGAGACACGGCGATTTTGCATAATTCATTCTCCCTTAGTCCCTGTGATTTTGGGCCGCTCGTGGTTGATACAACATGAGCCACACATTGCTTGGTCCTCCGGATGATTCTGGAATGGAGCCCCTCCTGTCACGCCCATTGCCTACGAGCCGCGAATAGTACCTCGCTCCACCAGGCCCCCTGTGTCCCCCCTCCCGATCTCTCATCTGTTCCTCCCGAGTACCATGATCTCGGGGAGGTTTTCAGCAAGGCTCCTGCAGCCCGAGCTCAGTCTCTCCCCCTACACCGGCTTGATGACTGGTCGACCTACGTCCCGGGGCTACCCTCCCTAGCAGTCGTCTGTATAGTCTTTCTCTCACAGAGAAGGCTGCGATGGACAAATATATTTTTGAGTCGTTGGCGGCGGGGCTCATTCGGCCCTCATCCTCCCAGGTGCCAGCTGGCTTCTGTTTTGTGAAGAAGGATGGTGGCCTCCGACCCTGCATCGACTATCGCCAATTGAACGACATAACTATCAAGAACAAGTACCCCGTACCACTTATGAACTCCACCCTCGATCCTCTCACTCAGGCTACTGTTTTCACTAAGCTGGACCTCGGAAACGCCTATCATCTTGTCCGGATCCGGAAGGGGGACGAGTGGAAGGCCGCATATAAGACTCCCCGTGGCCATTATGAGTACCTAGTAATGCCGTTCGGCCTCACCAACGCCCCTGCGTTTTATTCCAGGCACTCATGAATGACGTACTCCGCGACATGCTTGACAGGTTTGTTGTGGTCTACCTTGATGACATTCTCATCTTTTCCAGGTCTCTAGAGGAGCATGTGCAACACGTGCGGCAGGTTCTCAAGCGGCTCCTTTGTAACCTCCTTTGTCAAGGTTGAGAAACGCCAGTTCCATTCAGACTCTATTGAGTACCTTGGTTTCATCCTGGAAAGTGGCAGGACTCGAGCAGATCATCGTAAGATCCAGGCGGTAGTGGTTGAATATGCTATCAACTCCCTGGTCTGCTCCACCACCGGCTTCTCACCCGTCGAGGTATCTCTGGGGTACCAGCCACCCATCTTCTCTGCACAGGAGTCTGAAGTGGCAGTTCCTTAGGTGCAGAACCACCTGGATCGCTGTCGCCGTGTATCGGAGGTCACCCGATCCGCTCTGCTCCGTGCAACGGAACGTGCCAGTCGTGGTGCCAACCGTCGTCGTCGTTCAGCACCGGCTTACCGACCTGAGCAGAAGGTGTGGCTGTCATCCATGGATCTTCCTCTTCAGTCGGGTGACAAGAAACTCAACCCCCGGTTTGTTGGACCCTATGTGATCCAGAAGGTGCTCGGTCCTGCAGCAGTGCGTCTGAAGCTCCCCCCCCCCATGAAGATCCGTCCTGTTTTTCATGTGTCTCGGGTTAAACCTGTGTCTGTCGACCCCCCTGTTGCATCAGTGCCCCGCCTCCCCCCCATGTTTGTGGACGGGCACCCCCAGTGGAAGGTCCGTGAACTGCTGGATGTCCAGCGCCGGGGGCGCGGATTCCAGTACCTGGTTGACTGGGAGGTCTATGGCGTGGAGGATCGGAGATGGGTCTCTTCCCAGCTCATTATGGACCCTGCCCTGATCACTGAGTTTCAGCACGCCCAGCCCGGTAGGTCGCCGGGTGGCTCCCGTAGGGGAGGGGGTACTTTTAGGGAAGGGCCAGCCAGGCAGCCTCCTCAGCCAGGGTGATCTGCACCTCACATCTGAGACTCATCAGCTCATTACCCGCCTGTTGCCGATCTGCTCGTTTGGACTGGTACAAATTGACTCACAGACCATTCCCCAGTGCAACTTCGTGCCGTCACCACACCAGTGGACTCTGTTGCCGTCTGCTGCAGCTTCTTGTTCCTTGTGCGGACATTTCCTTGTGGACTCCTCGTGCTTCTCCCTGAGTGATTTTGTGAAGACTCTTAAATAAACTACACCAAGTGTTGGCTTCCACGATACCTGCCTGTTGTCGTGCTATTGGGGTCACATCCAAACCCTAACAGTATCCTTCTTAACGTATAAGAGAATAAAAAAAGAAAGAAATATGGATCAACTTACAACAAAGAATAGCTTTCGTAATCGGAACAGAAAAGATTTAAAGTGCATCTGAAATTCAAAAAATAACATTGAATCCTTAATTTAACAATAATTATTTTTTGACTGACCATGTCAAACCATACGATACTGAAAAATAAAATGACAAAATCAATAACTAATAATGCATTCAAACTAATCACCAACATTATCTCAGGAGCAAGATATTTTAAAAAAAGTTTTTAACCAGCAAAACAAAAATATATAAAAGAATTTGTGCTTTTTTTTTTAATCAAAGATGATGTCTCGATTAATGGCTACAATGAGCACATTTTGCAATGCACAGCTTTTAGAAGCGTCGTTTGAAGCTCAATATCACCTTTATTATTCGTTCACTGAAGTAGCAGTCACAAAGCGGCATGATTGTTGGCAATATTCGGCACGTTTTCGCTGAAAAAAACTCAAGCAGCTTATCAGCGTTATTGGGGTGTAATATCTTTCAGTGACGCCTTAATTTATTTGGCTTGATGCTGTACCCTACCAAAATCTTTCGACAAAGTAAGCACATCGATCTTCCCTCGTCTGTCACCGCAGGCACATTGAAGCCAAGCTCTACATACACCTCATCATATTTCCTCCCTGAGAATGCTTCCTGCGCAAACTCTGCCAATGACAGCGCCACTGCCCCCTAACGTAGTGGAGGTGCAACTGCAAGTTATTTTAGGACAGTAAAAAAATAAAAAAGCATGTTCCCCGAGGTCAAACGCGCCCCTGACGGAGCCTCGTGAACCCACCCACAGCCCCCCCCCCCGCCCACCCAGGGGGGCACGCCCCACTATTTCAGAAACACTTAGAGGATTTTCGTGAAAACCACACAATCTTATTTTTTGCCAACAGGAAATGGCGTTGACACAAAAAGTGGGCTACAAGTGCCGCATAGCCACAGTTCTCTTCCTCCTCTTGGCTAGCATTGCTGGGCTCATCACTGTTGCTGTCATCCAGCACAATTGGAGGTCCATGGAGTATACCTTAGAGGTGAGTGTGAGTAAACTAGCGCATATAAACTCGGCTACCAAAGATGTGCTACAAGGGAGATCACTAAATGTAGAACCTTGAGGGCTCTATTTTCGTACATGGCGCATGTGGCTTGTCATAATTTTTGTGTAGGTGCAAGCCTCGATGCATCTTTTGGGGAAAGTGTTTTATTGCTCTGTGCCATAGTGGCCATTCAGCAGTACCAGGTGTGGGTCATTTGACACAATGGCATATCTGACAATTTGTTGGTAGAAAGTAGTCAAAACCTGCTGGAACCACACCAAAGTTTTGGCGCAGGTCGTCTAATACAATTTTGGAAAATTTGATCAGGGCACAAACAGACAGATTTATGAGCATCAAACCCTCTGAATTGTTGTAGAAGTGAACACAGTATTATAATTATCATCTTAATTGTTGTATTTTAAAAATCAACTAATTGTCTGTAGGAGAGCGGAGTTTTGGGTAGGCTGGGGCCAAATACGGAGATGAATGAGTGAGATGGATGGCCGTCTCAAAGTGTCCACTTTGCTGTGCACAATTTCCCTGGCTAACTTTAAATCATCTATCCATGGAGGTCTACTTGCAATTCCTCATGAATGTTGCATGCTTCATGATGCTGCTGCACTTGGGCAAATAAAATGTTTATTTTACCATGCAAGCTGTGTTCATAACCACAACGGTGCAGACAACCCTTTGATAGTTAGATTTCTTCAGGGTGCGACTATTTATAAACATGTTTAAGTTTGGGATTTCTGGGGAACTTGTGCAGGGAATTTATTAAGCATTTCTTCCTTTGTGGCACAAGTTATTTGAAACATAAGTTTTGATACCCCGCTTCTGTCATATATTAAGATTCTGGACCAGTCCCGAACAGGAGCGGACCTCGCAAATTCAGACCAAGAGAAGATCGAATACAAAAATGGTTTATTTACCAAATAAGGTCACAAGACCCACCAAGTACAACATTAAACACTGGTAACAAAATATCCAGGATAAGAATGAGACATGAGAACTTGGACATGAGACGTGAGCAAGGCGACTATTTGGACAACCGGCTTGAAGATTACCTTATAACAGGCAAGAGTTGAGGCCATAATGGGAAACAGGTGCGGAATGGGAGAGGATGACTGTCCAGTGCCACCTGCGAGTGACAATCATGACCTCATATTAGTATTTCGAAAACTTGCCCTTTTTTCCCTTGTCTTAAGATGATATTACCAAAGTGTTAAATAAATCCATGAATCCTGTTTGGTGGGGGTCGGCAACACGCGGCTCCTGAGCCGCATGCGGCTTTTTACCACCGCCTAGTGGCTCCCTGAAGCTTTATATAATGTTTGAAAACAGAAAAAGATGGGGGAGTGAAAATATAGTTTTTGTTTGAATATGGTTTCTTTGTAGCCGAATTCCGGGCGGCTTTGAGGAAATTCTGGTCCATCATCCGATGTGTCAGGAGGAGGAAACTGTGCACCACTAACACTGTATACAGTGGAGATGGGGCGCTGCTGACCGCGACTCGGGAAGTTGTGAGCCGGTGGGCGGAGTACTTCAAAGACCTCCTCAACTCCACCAGCACGTCTTCCTTGGAGGAAGCAGATTCTGGGGACTCTGAGGTGGGCTCTCCAATCTCTATGGTCGAAGTCACCGATGTGGTTAAAAAGCTCTTCGGTGGCAAGGCCCCATGGGTGGATGAGATACACCCAGAGTTCCTCAAGGCTCTGGATGTTGTGGGGCTGTCCTGGTTGACACACCTCTGCAACATCGCGTGGTCAGCGGGGAGAGGGCCTCTGGATTGGCAGACCGGGGTGGTGGTCCCTCTTTTTAAAAAGGGGGACCTCAGGGTGTGTTCCAACTACAGAGGGATCACACTCCTCAGCCTCCCTGGTAAGGTCTATTCAGTGGGGCTGGAGAGGAGGGTCCATCGGGAAGTCAAGCCTCAGATTGTTTGGTTTTCGTCCTTGCCGTGGAACTATGGACCAGCTCTACAACCGTAGCAGGGTCCTCGAGGGTATGTGGGAATTCACCCAACCAGTCCACATGTGTTTTGTGGACATGGAGAAGGCGTTTGACCGTGTCCCTCGGGGAGTTCTGTGGGGGAGGTGCTTTGTGGGTATTGAGTACCGAACCCCCTGATACAGGCTGTTCCGTCACTATACCACCGATGTCAGAGTTTGGTTCGCATTGCCGGCAGTAAGTCAGAATCGTTTCCGGTGAAGGTAGGACTCCGCCAAGGCTGCCCTTTGTCACCGATTCTGTTCATAACCTTTATGGACAGAGTTTCTAGGCGCAGCCGAAGCGTTGAGGGGGTCCGTTTCGGTGGTCTCAGTCTTGCATCTCTGCTTTTTGCAGATGATGTGGTACTCTTACTACTTCAAGCAGGGCTCTCCAACTCTCACCGGGGCGTTTCGCAGCCGAGTGTGAAGCGTTTGGGATGAAAATCAGCACCTCCAAATCTGAAACAATGGTCCTCAGTCGAAAAACGGTTGAGTGCCCCCTCCAGGTCGGGGAGGAGATCTTGCCCCAAGTGGACGAGTTTAAGTATCTTGGGGTCTTGTTCACAAGTGAGGGCAGGAGGGAGTGAGAGATCGACAGGCGGATCGGTGCAGCGTCTGCTGTGATGCGGACGTTATGTCGGTCTGTCATAGTAAAGAAGGAGCTGAGACAAAGGGCGAAGCTCTCAATTTACCGGTCGAGCTACGTTCCAACCCTCATCTATGGTCACGAGCTATGGGTCGTGACCGAAAGAACGAGACCCCGGATACAAGTGGACGAAATGAGTTTTCTCCGCAGGGTGTCCGGGCTCTCCCTTAGAGATAAGGTGAGAAGCTAGGATTTGCATAATAGCAAACGACACACGTTTATATTAGCAGAGCGGGGTGCCAGGCAGCACAACACATAGGACACAGACAGTCGTGCAATCTTCACCACTTTTCTGCATACACTTTGTTGTCTGAAGCAGTTATAGATGAAAGAGGAGAGGATCAAAGTGTCCTTTCACCAGTGGATCAGAGACGTCATGCTGAAAATGTGCACACGTCTGCTACAAGCTAAGTTTTGAAAGCAAACACGAAGCTTCAGCGTCCATTGACGAAAAAAGATTGGCTCACATCTCCTGTCCCATGTAAATCCACTTCAATTCCAAGCCGCAACTCACAGTTCAACATCCGCATCGGCGCTCCGCGCTAACACTCCTTTCTTCTCATCATCGGCTCCTCAAGCCTTACATCCATCCAGCAGCAGACCGTTCAACAGCACCGATCTCTCCGCTGAACAAAGAGGGGCTGTGAAAAATGCTGCCCATTACAGGCGCAAAACACAAGCGCGCCCGGGACTGTCCAGCAACGACAGTCAAATGGCGCCGACATTCCTCCCAGTCAAAAACAGTTCTGGTATACCCATGCTGCCGAGAAGGCGCAACCACCAAGCACAGAGTTTCCTCTTTGATGAATGTCGTGGCCAAAAAATGCTGAAAAAAGTCTACATCAGGTCTACGCGACGTAACAACAAACACAAAGTGACAAAACAAACCAAAAAGAAAAAAAAAAAAAGCTCATGTATGTACAGTACAGATACATGCAGCATGTGTTTCCTTTTTTCTGAGGCTTTTAATTTATTGCGGCTCCAGACACATTTGTTTTTAATTTTTTTTTGTCCAATATGGCTTTTTCAACATTTTGGGTTGCCGACCCCTGCTCTCAGCAAGGTTGTAAAATTATGAACCCTGTAAATGTGCAAAAATAGGCCAATAATGTACATTTACAAATTCATAACTTATTTCCTGTTCATTTTAGACAATGGCTGCAATGGACTTTTATGATTCTCTGTGTCACGACTCGGACAAGCCAAGTTAAGTCTGGATCCCAAAAACGTAGACGTAAACAAGGTCTCTGTAACAAAAATAGGTTTAATGCTTATAATTGCACCGACAAAGAGGTAACATAAAGCGCTGGTCAAAACAAGGACCAGAGAGAACATAAGCGAATAACAAAAAGCGTTTGCACAAAGGCAAGGGAGAAAATTAAAGACCGCCAATACAAACTAAAACAATGTATCAAAATACACGCGGGCGTAAAGCCAAATCACAAAACCAAAATCCAACTTACAAAAAGCAGGTGTACCGAAATTGCAAAACGCGAAACACGACGAGGTCAATAGCACAATAGTCCATGAGCAGCGAGAATAGCAATACCAGAAACAATACTCCGACACAGGTGCAATGCAGAAGAGACCTTAAATACAGAGTTCACAAATTATAGATTGGCAGCAGGTGCGTGCCGAAGTCCGCTAATGCCACCTGCTGGCCAGACCAAAACAGTATCATGACACTCTCAAATGTACCGGGATTGGTTTTTATTTTTCCACTCTAGGTGGCACTGCAGAGCCATTTTGTTGAAATCGTTTATGAGAAATTTAAAATGTCAAAAATTTCACCATGGCTGAAAAAAATAAATCCTACTACTCCTACAGTGCTAAACTCTGCTTGCCGTGTTGTCACTGGCGGCTTGAAGCCCACAAAGCTTGGTGACCTATACCTACTCAGTGGGATTGCTCCACCAAGCATCCGAAAGACAGTTGTATCCCAGAAAGAAAAGCTAAGACAAGAAACTGACACCCGGCACCAACTCTACCATCAAGAGCCAACAGCAAAAAGATTAAAATCAAGGCATTGCTTCCTGCACTCTGTAGAGGCTCTGGACAGAAATCCAGACAAGCAGCGTGTGGCTCTGTGGACAGAACATCTTACCTGAGCTCCACACACAGTTTCTTTTACCAGGCCATGTGAATCTCTTCCATCTGGTGCCAGTGAAGAATGGCCACTTGCCGTAACCGCTTGAGAACTGCTGTCGGCCGATGCAAAACAAATCTGATAAAGTGGGGGTTTAATGAGACTGGCGACATCTCTTGTCTGTGTGGAGAGGATCAGACCATGCAACATCTCCTTGTCTGCCCACTCCTCCCGACATCTTGCACCCAAGAGGACCTAGCCGATCTCACCCCAAATGCCAGACAATATGTAGTGACTCGAGAAGAAGAAGACTATAATAATAACAATACAGTGATACTTCTACTTACGAACGTCTCTTCGTTTTCAAGTTATGAAATGCCTCAACAGGAAAATATTGCCTCTTGTTCTGAAAGAAATTTCAAGATGTAAAAATACATGATAGGCTGCTCCTCACAACTCAAGAGTTTCCTGAACCATACTTATAGCTGCTTTGCCAATGGCTATTACCGAGCATCATAATGGCATCCCATTGGCTAAGAGGGTCTTCTACCGAATATGCCTTGGTGTGTAGATAGATAGGTGTTGATGCAGCATCCTCGCCATTGGCCCCTCGGGCCATGAGAAGCTCCGATAGTTTTACGTAAATGTGAATCACCCAGAAAAAGTTTTCATTAGAAGGGCAATCGCTCACTATGTTTGCTTTGCCATGGACATTTTCGAAGGATTGTTAAAAGCCGACAAAAGCAAATGTCCTTGGATCAGTTCTTCACAAAATGACAAAAAACACTTCTGAGAGAGAACATGTACTAATGAGTGCAAAGAAAAGGATGCAGTTTAAAGTTAAATGATAATTTTTATTTGTGACCGGTACTCTATTCTTTGTTTTTGTGTATTTTGCAAAACTCATTTATAGTGCAATAACTGAATAGTAACATGTACTTATTACATATTTTGAGGCATTTTTATGCTTAAGAACAGGGGTGGCCAACCAGTCAGAGAGTAAGAGCCAATTTTTTTCCTGTGTTCCTGCAAAGAGTCACATAAACATCACTGCATCCCTTCCACATACACACACACACACACACACACACACACACCTCTGCTCAGCCACATTTATTGTAAATGTCACACACCAACATGACAATGACAGAAATTGACCCCAACGGTACAAAGACCACAGACCAGTCATTTTCAACAATGAATATTGTGTGCACTGTCTCACACACAAAAACTCTCAGGTCCACAAACAAAAATATAACAACATTTTTCTCTTACTATGCATGCTGCTTAGCGCCTTAGTGCAGGGACTTCTGGCATTCCTTCTCTTGAGCAATCATTGTCAAATCTTGTTTGTATTCTGTTGTTGCCACTCAAAGCAGGCATTGTCAGCATGCGAGCTGCAGCGGTTTCTTTCTACTTGGGTCAGCATGCCACAGTGGGCAAACTTTTTTGATCCGAGATCGACTTTTGAAGTGACCAACCTCCCACTATCGACCCCATTGGTCACGTGCAAGCATATACACACGCTCACACATGTGGGCGCCCAACCATGCACACGTGCGCAAATACATGCACGCCAGGATGAGCAACAGCTGGAAGGTCACCGAACATGAACAAAATCGAAACACACATACTGTACACAAGAAGCTTTGCCACCCCTGCTTGAGAAAACATTTATGTCTGAATTTTGGGGGGGCTTCGAACAGATTAGGGCATTTACATAGAAAATGCATCTCTACAATTTTGTAGAGAGAGAAATTTCTTCCAGAACTAATTAATTTCCTCAGTAGATGTACCACTGTAATAATAATAATAATAATAATAATAATAATAATAATAATAATAATTGGGCAGTGGTTAGCGCGTCCGCCTCACAGTGCAGAGGTACTGGTTTCAATTCCAGCTCCAGCCTCCCTGTGTGGAGTTTGCATGTTCTCCCCGGGCTTGCATGGGTTTTCTCCAGGTACCACGGTTTCCCCCATGTTCCAAAAAACATGCATGGCAGTATGATTTAACAGTCTAAATGAGTGGTCATCAAACTACGGCCCGCGGGCCGGATCCGGCCCACCACCACGTTTGGTCCGGCCCGCCTGACAATACCAGAGAGTCTTTTTGTTTATTTTTCATCTATGTATATTTCTATTTTATCATAAAATTTGGCTTTTGCAATAAAATATTCCTTAGTTACGAACTATTTTCATGATTAAGATTAGGACTGCACGACTGTCCGTGTTTTATGTTATGTGTTGTGTTTATTATTTTACTTTATGTTAACTGTTTTGTAAAGCGCTTTGTTACAGCTGCTGCTGTTGTGAAAGCGCTATATAAATCAGCATGTATTGTATTGTATTGTATTGTATTAACTATTAGCCAGTAACAATTTCATAAACACATATAACATGTGGGTTTCTGGGAAACAATACATTTTTACGTCTAGGTGCTCTTGCAGTCACACTTTTGCTGTTACAAACTGACCCCGGCCCCCCACATCTGAGAAGCGAAAAATTATGTGGCCCTCACAGGAAAAAGTTTGGGGACCACTGCTCTAAATTGTCCCGAGTGTGAGCGGTTGTTCGTCTGTATGTGCCCTGCGATTGGCTAGCAACCGGTTCTGGATGTCCCCTGCCTACTGCCTGAAGACGGCTGGGATGGGGTTCAGCATCCCCCGCGACAGTTGTGAGGATTAAGCAGATCGGAAAATGAATGAATGAATAATAAGAAGAAGAAATAGAATTTCCCCAAAAACCATTAGGAACCTTGCAGCGATAAGTGCTCATGGGGTTCAGCATCCCCCGCGACAGTCGTGAGGATTAAGCAGATCGCAAAATGAATAAATGAATAATAATAAGAAGAAGAAATAGAATTTCCCCAAAAACCATTAGGGACCTTGCAGCGATAAGTGCTCAGGACCTAATAATCATAATAACAATCATAATCAATATTTCTACAAAAACAACAGGGGCCAAGAAGCGGTCGCTGGAGCCAACCAGTCTACCACCGTTCCACCTTACTTAAGTTACATTATTTTAATGATGTTACTTGGATGACTTCACAAACTCATTTTTTAACAGATGACTACTAAATGGATTGGAATACATTTTTAAAGTAACACTCCGAACCCTGTGCATAATTTCTGTTATTGCAGTATGGCATAGTAATTGACTCGGGATCATCTCGGTCCAACATCTACTTGTACGAGTGGCCTGGGGAGAAGGAAAATGAAACGGGAGTTGTGATGGAGAAATTGAACTGCAAAGTTTCTGGTGAGTCCAACTTACATTTTAATCTTAAAGGCTCTGATATTTATATATAACCTCATCCTAGGTGTTCCAATCTCTGAATTGAAAATTGACCCGAAGAAAGATGCACAGACATGGGAAGGCTTCAAAAAATGCATGAAAAATATCTTGGCAGCCATTCCTGATAAAAAGCACAAAACAACGCCTCTCTTCTTGGGAGCTACTGCTGGAATGAGACTCTTACAGTGAGTATACAAGGAATCATTTTACAGTACCGTAACTCATTTCCTGTTCATTTTAGACAAACATCTTGGTACACCGAAAAACGAAAGCTGACGGTGTCCCCAGTAGGAACCAGTAAAGGGGAACAGTTGTCTGTGCTTGTGTCGGATTTCGTGAAAAAGCTCAATGTCGCTGGTAAAGCTCTGTGTACAGTGTGTGACGATGTCATTCTATACGGAAAATGCTTTCATAACGCAAATACAGTTAACAGTTTGGGACTTCACTATCAATGTATGAGGTAAGAATCAACGGCTTTTTATCACATTTACACAACATTTAATGAATACAAGTAATGAACAAATCTTCAGTGATAATTTTACAGTTTAACCCCAGCGCTCGCTGATCAGAAAAGTTTGAGTCCCATTATGCATTTAGAGCGTCCCAAATTTCAAATTCTGAAATGGTCTACTTATTCAATTTCATATGATACTAACAACAACAACATATACATACATTTATAAACAAATGCTGCAAAATTTTAAATCATTCAGGCATACAAGATTTGCTGAGAAATAGGTTCTTATTTCATCCCATGGTTCAGTCTTTGAGTTCATAAATTCTCCTCTCTTTATTCTGCTTCCAAGCCTTTTGCAAGGCTTTCTCAAAGTCGACATATTATCGCAAATAAACTATCCAACTTTAGCTGCTTCCTCTGTGATATCACCGCAATAAACTTTCGCAACACTTGTTTTAACATTACACAACTTGGCAGTCGTCTGCTTAAAGCGAGGTGAAGGCTGATCTCGCCAATCTCGTCTCGCAAGAATGGAAATCTCGTCACGCAAGATCAAAACAACAACAGCGGCGAGCGTCAAACTGCGATCGTTGCGGGAAAAAAAGGTGTACCGTAGCAGGACTGAGAATTTTGGAAATTTACGGGAACCGTTTTTTAGTTCCGTCGGATTACCCAATGGGAAACCACGGTAAGTAATTTGGGGTTCCGTAAACTTTCATCATGGGAACCCATTACTCTATTTTGAGTGATATTCATAATCAAGAATTCTGATACTCAAAAGTCAAGGGTGAAAGTTTGAAAACTATGCATTAACAATGCACATTACATCAGCAGCTGTGTACTCCAAGTTTATTCAACAAAATAAATGGATCAAAATATGTTGTACTCATATGGCATCATCTCAATACAGCATACCACAAAATCTGAGGATTTTTATTTCCAGTCTCACACTGCAAAGATTAATTTACTGGTAATCATTGAAACAGCTAAGTATTGATGTGACATCCTCTTCCCAAGACGATGCATGTGTAATCAAATGCATGAAATTGATGAAAGAATCTACCACACGTCATCGTTAGTTCTACCGACAGTTAACATGAGCATTACTACACCTTGTAACGAATGTTTTATTATTAAGTTACCATGCTACAACCAGAAAATTATAGAATAACCAAGACTGTTTCATAATATTTGTCATAGCGATTACCCGATAGATCTGATGACATACTTGCCTCGTAATCGCGCCTCTCGTCGTATCGCGCTCTCGTGTTCTGTGCATACGTCACAAGTGAGTTTAGTGATACGCCTTTCGGACGATTCATACGAAAAAATCACACTGACATTCCCATTTCTTAATTAATAGACCTTTGTGTGTTTTTTGCCGGCATCTCAAACTGTCATCCGCGCGATTTCTCAGTTTGCGGACCTAAAATAGCATGCACACATAACATTATCTGCCCCCCCCCCCCCCAACACTGAAAACAAAACGAAAGTAAATTAGAAGAGACACACTTACACACCACACCACAAACACATGTACAGGCACAGTGAAATCGCGTTGATCACACAGGAGAGATTCGATCGCGTACAGTCAACTCGTGTGCAGTGACTATGGGAAACGATTTTTCGGCACTGTCAAAATGATGCCACGGAAACGACACGCTACCGGTGACGATCGTTACCGTGAAATCCTCAGGCCTGCCGTAGGTTTTTTTTTTTTCATTTTTATTGTTGTTGCTTTGACAGAGAAATTTCCTTGCGTCATTGTTACATGAAGTTACATGTTGGTGCTCACCAGGAATGCATAAGCAAAATTGCACAAAGGCCTATGTCAAATTTTCACTTGAAAGAATAGTGAACAATCTTGGGATTTTTATCTATGAAAGTTTCAAGTAGTGAGTACATTGAATACACTTCATCTCGAGCATGTTTAGTATAAAGTGCAAATTTTCCAAGCAAATAGGGAATGGTATTTCAACAAAAATGTTAACATTTTGTTGATAAAATTAATGGTTTTTGAGGCTTTAAAATCTCTAAAACCCATGAGCTTCCGGGGGCTTTGCCTTCTGGGCCCCCATCGGGGCGTTGCCTGTGGCTCCCAGACCGCTGGCTGATTTTCAGATTTTTTCATTACGACCCACTCTCATCCCTGCATCCATTATCTGAACCTCTTTTATCCTCATAAGGGTCGTGGACATGTTGGATCTTTTCGTAGTTGTCCTCAGGCTGGGTACACCCTGAACTGGTTGACAACCAGTTGCAGATGATGTGATTTATTTCTTTCAAGTTTTTATTTTTTTATATTGCATTTTATGTTTTATTCATTTATTTTTATTGTTGGGGTTTTTATTTTTAGTTTCAAGTTTTTATATTGACATAAAAATGATTGTGAACGAAGATATTGCAATGTACATGTTTGGAGTTGTTGAGGTGATGTATTGGAAGACAATGGTAACTGTCCGTAAATCTGCAAAGTTGTTTTTCATAACGGTTTCACAATACGCTCTGCAGTGTGAACGCAGCCATAGTTATATATGTACTGTATCTCCTGTTTAGCTATGCACGGCGTCTAAGTTCACCTGCTTACACTCTATACCAGGGGTGGCCAAGCCGCATGCGGCTCTTTGACTGGCTCAATGCGGCTCCCGGGCTTTCAAATGAAAAGCGTCGAAAACGCCTCGGCAGTGGCGCTGCCATTCAAACAACGGTGTTAAATAAAGAGAACTTACTACTTCAGCCTATCAGCAATCCCGTTACTTGATTGACATACTGGGCAACCAATCCGATGACAACGGAATCACCGTCCATTGCAAACCACGGTGCCCAGCGCTAAACGCTAAGCTAGTCAGCGAATTACCTCAGATTTTAAGGCAGGGTTGTACAATACGTCAATTGCGATCGTCCCGGAGCCAGTGGACTGGTCTCAAGTCATATGCGAACGTTGGGAGGAGGAAATGGGGGCGAAAAAAACTTGTGTGTACGTGTTTTTTTAAAAACCTTTATTGAACAAATCAGAATACAATTCTCAGCAAACAGAAAACAAAACGAACGTGCTACCAATTCATACATATTACAAACGTTTAAACAAAAAAGAAGAAAAAAAAAAGAATGAAGCCAGGGGATTTTTAGACAAAACTTCCAAATAAGGAGCATATAGCCAGAGTCTCAACAGCTTTTTTGTTTTTTGGAATCCATAATAGAGCTCAGGTACTGCTTTGTTTCTGCTTCAAAAATTAAGAAAAGAGGTTTTGAATTATTCCATCTGCATTTGTGGATATGGAACTTAGCGAGAATGATTATTAAATTTATAATGAAGGTTTGTTTAGTGTTTTTTTCATTATCTTTGTATAACCCAAATAGTACATTTTTCCAGTATAGCATAAAGTCAGAGTCAATATGTTCAATGATAAATCTGGATACAACTTTCCAAAATGTGTTGGTATACTGGCAATGCCAGAACAAGTGAACCATCGTTACAGGGTACATTCCACAAAATGAACAATCAACAGATATGTCTTTCTTGAACCTAAGAAGATAATGCTTGGTTGGATAGTATTTATGTATCATTTTAAAAGAGATTTCCCTTACTTTATTAGTCAGGAGGTATTTGTAAGGGAGAGACCAGATTTTTCCCCAGTGTAGATTATCAACAAAGCCAGACCAGTAAGTAATAACGTGTGGGATTGTTGAAATATCTTTTTGGAACAGGGATCGTATATTACGGTTGTTATTTCTGATTGATGTTGACGTAAAACAGGATTTGCCGATAGCAGTCATTTTGGGTTCCAGGGTTGGTGTGGAGGTTGTTCCGTCCACCCCTTTCAAGAGGGTCAAGATTCCAGAAGGAATCGCATCCATGACTGTAGCAAATTCTTTTGGGGTGACCGGTAGATTAAATTTCTTTAAAAATTCAGAGTAATTTAAAAGGAAACCTTGATTATTGATTAGTTGACTGACCAGGACTATTTTATCATTGAACTTGGTGTGTACGCGTGTTTCAATCCCGTTCATGTTTGGTGACGTTCCGGGTGTCACTCGGCGTGCGTGCTTGCGTATGCGCACGTGTGTGCGTGCATGCATGTGTATATGCTTGCACGTGCGCGATCAGTCGGTTTGGGGAGGTTCGTAGCTTCAAAAGTCGATCTTCGGTCAGATATGTAGCAAGCTGACCCAAGTTGTAAGTAACGACTGCAGCTCGTGTGTGTGTGTCCCAGCTGTCCAGTAGGGAGCTACAAAGTTGTATTTATTGGAAACAAATGTGCATTTTACTTCCACAATTTAAAACAAAAAAAGGCCATGTTGTCATGTTTTGGTTTGTAACCAACAGGTGGCACTGTAGGTCTCTACCTGCAGCTGCACACGTGTTGGTTGTTATGTGATTATTGCTGTAAAAGGACTCCCGGCACGACTACTCTGTGTCGGGTCATTGTTTGTTTGTTGTAGCTGTCATGTTTGTCTGTCATGTTCTTGGTCATGTTCTCGATCATGTTTTGGTGACTGTGAGTTTTTAGCTATAGCCTGGGTTTTGTTTGATACTTTGGATTTGTTTTGTTTTCAGGATTTTGTTTTGGATTTAGTTTTCTGTGTTTTTATCAATACAATTCTTCACGTACAACCTGCTCCTCCCTCCTGCCTGCTTTTTGGGGTCCACCACCAAATCACAACGTGACACATGTGCCCCTTCTTAACTTTGAACAGCTGCCCCTCCAAAGGTCTCTGCATGTCCCTGCATCTTAGGACCACTGATTCAAATCCAAATCAGTTTATTATGCTCCATTAGAAATGTGCATTTCTTGTAGGATTAATGACCATTTTTCATTGTGTTTTGAAAAATGTTGGAACAACTTTTTTTCTTTACTTCCCATTTATATTTGTTGTAACATTTGTCGCAATTTGATTACTTTTTTCTGTGCTTTGTTGGAAGAGAGAAAGACATGCAGCGGGCTAGCAAAATCCTGAATAGTCTGGAAGTATATCTCCAATCTCTGCCCTTTGACTTCCAAAATGCATCCATCATTACTGGTCAGGAGGAAGGACTGTACGGCTGGATTACTGTCAACTATTTAATGGGAAACTTTCTTGAGGTAAAACAAACCAAGCATTACAATAACTCCAAAATGTGTTATTAATCCACGTCAGCTCATATTGCTCTGTGTTTATCAGTACTGTGGTACCTCTTCTTACGATTTTCATTGATTCTGAAAGAAATTTTGTAATTAGGGACGCATTTTCCAAGTAAATGCCCTAGTCTCGCAAAGTTCAGACAAAAATGTTTCCTATCTATCTATCCATCTATCTATCTATCTATCTATCTATCTATCTATCCATCTATCTATCTATCTATCTATCTATCTATCTATCTATCTATCTATCTATCTATCTATCTATCTATCTATCTATCTATCTATCTATCTATCTATCTATCTATCTATCTATCTATCTATCTATCTATCTATCTATCTATCTATCTATCTATCTATCTATCTATCTATCTATCTATCTACTGTATCTATCTATCTATCTATCTATCTATCTATCTATCTATCTATCTATCTATCTATCTACAGTATTCAGAGAGAGAGAGAGAGAGAGAGAAACAAATAAAAATGGTCATTTAACTTTTAACTACTTTTAATCGTGTTTTTTTTGCTCTCTTTAGTTCATGCTCTCTCTTAGAAGTGTTTTTTCCTGTCAAGAACTAATCCTAAATATAATATAATATAATATAATATAATATAATATAATATAATATAATATAATATAATATATTATATTATATATTATATATAATCAATATATAATAATATATATATATATAATATATATATAATCAATATATAATAATATATTATATTATTATATTATATTATAATATAATATAATATAATATAATATAATATAATATAATATAATATAATATAATATAATATAATATAATATAATATATTCCAGCTCCGGCCTCCCTGTGTGGAGTTTGCATGTTCTCCCCGGGCCTGCGTGGGTTTTCTCCGGGTGCTCCGGTTTCCTCCCACATTCCAAAAACATGCATGGCAGGCTGATTGAACACTCTAAATTGTCCCTAGGTGTGAGTGTGAGTGCGAATGGTTGTTCGTCTCTGTGTGCCCTGCGATTGGCTGGCAACCGATTCAGGGTGTCCCCCGCCTACTGCCCGGAGACAGCTGGGATAGGCTCCAGCACCCCCCGCGACCCTAGTGAGGATCAAGCGGCTCGGAAGATGAATGAATGAATGAATAATATAATATAATATAATATAATATAATATAATATAATATAATATAATATAATATAATATAATATATAATGTATATTATATATAATATATAATGACATCTCTCACTGGTTATGAGTGACAGGGTTTTTGCCTATACGGTCAATAAATTGTTCTGAGTGAGTGGAAAAAAAACACTTGAACACACTTTCTGCACAGAGACATTTGTACTTGTGCAGTTACATATTTGAATTCTGGTTTTACATTTTGGTCAAGACATCGGTAGTGTAGTGGTTCACAACGACCAACTTCATGGAACTGTCACTTTATGCACTTTTCACGACTGCCCAATGATAGAGTAGCCAGAATATGGCATTCATTGACATTCTTTAACAGTTCCATCCATTTCATAGCGACATTTGGCGTTTGCAGAAAAGCATATGGAACACCTATGTTCGTCCACAAACATCCAAGACTGTGGGCTCAATGGATCTTGGTGGTGCATCAACACAAATCGCCTTTGCGGTTGATGATGAGCTCAATGGACCTGACTACATGCACATCAAGTTGTACGGCTACCCTTACAATGTCTACACTCACAGTTTCCTCTGCTATGGCAAGAATGAAGCTGAGAAGAGGGTTCTGGACAAAGTCATTCAGGTATACTGACTTTAGCAGAGCGCAAGAGTGTGTCTCATTTATCTGCATGTTTATATCTGCTGTGTTTGTGGTTGTACAAGAGCGTGGAGCATGTATACCTGTTTGTGACAGGTAGACATTGAAGCTTAATTTTTCAGGAATAACAACAATACAGTGATCCCTCGATCTTTCGCAGTTCGTTTAGCGTGGCTTCAGTGCATCACGTAACTTCATTGGTTCCCAACACTGACCTCCACCAATGAGACAGCACAAGTGGATCTATCACACGTGAGGGGGGGGGGGGGGGGGGGCTGAGAAAATGCACAGCCAATCAACATGGCTTTGCATCTTCTCAGACCCGTCCAGCACCCTCCCTTCTGTCTTATCACATGGCTTACTCTTTGCTCTTTGATTTGATCAGTGTCTAAGTGTTGTTGTGTCGATGCTGCTAGTGTGTGCGTGAGTGTGCGCACGTGTGTGTGTGTGTGTGTGTGTGTGTGTGTGTGTGTGTGTGTGTGTGTGTGTGTGTATGAGTATGGCTGGGGAAAGTGAGAGAGAGAGGAGGCTTTTAAGAAAAAAGCAGCAGTGTCTCTTCCATCCTTAATTGTGTAATCATTAACACATCGGCTGCATTCCGCGGGATCGCTGGCCTGTATGTGCACATTTGAAATTTCGTCCCTCTCACAATTTTTTGCTTTTTTTTAATGAATCCTAGTTCACGGATTTCACTTATCACGGGTTCTTTTTGGACAGTAACCCGTAAAACCGTAAAAAGGAGGGATTACTGTATACAGGTCCACATCATTCGCCTCTTATCTCATCAGCCTCGATTCCTGATGACCCCTTCTAATTTATTTTCTTCTTGTTCTCCTCCTTTCCCTGACATGTCTTTCCTTCCTCTAATGCTGCAGGAATTATCGAACCCTAAGGACATTAACAACCCCTGCTACCCCATTGGTGTGAATGTAACCATTCAGGCCTCGGCCATTTATGACACAGAGTGCACAAAGAAACCCAAGAATTACAGTCCAGATCAAAAATACTTCATGGTGGGATCTGGCAATTCAGACCAATGTGGGAGAATAGTAAATTCCATATTTGATTTCACCATTTGTTCCTCGGCTCAATGTTCTTTCAACGGGGTTGAGCAGCCGCCAGTCACTGGGGAATTTATGGTAAGATGCAGAATAACACACGCACATACAGATACATTCATGCATTCCATGTCAAATATCTATGTTTGAGTTATTTCTTCTGTGTTTTCAAGGCATATGCCGGTTATTTCTATGTCGCTAGAGCTTTGTTGATGAATGAATCAACCGAAACCATCAAACCAGCAACGTATGATGAATTCAATACCTCAATCATCCAATTATGTAATGCACCTTGGAGTGAGGTAAGCCCTTTCAACTGCTCCTAGACGTGGCGCGGTGCTTTCAAAAAAAGGGTAGAATTTAATTTCTGCAATTGACCTGAGAATAGTTTCTTAAATTACATTGAAGCTGTACACCGCACACATGTGCTGTGTAAGAAAACAATCTCAATCCAGATTTTAACAACACTGGATAGCAGGACCATCATTAAAAAAAAAATACATCTTAACGTGTCATTGAGCGAAAGCAAATTCATAGAAATGCATTGAAGCCTTTTGAGTTTCCGAATAACTACCTCATTTATTTATTTCATTGGGACAATGCACATTAATCAACACAACAAATGACAATGTAAAGGCGCCGGACTTAACATAAATGCTAGTTTTCAGGCCGAGTCCCAAGGCAGGTCTCTTAACATAAATACATGTTTAACAAAAACAGTTTACATAAAATAACAAAATAATATCATGTAACACCTTGAATGGTAGTATTAACAAAACAGGAATAATCACCCAAAATTATTATTGCAACAAGAACTATGAGCAGCTATAAAGGGCCCTTGCCGCCCTGGCCACATTGGGGTACTGGCATATTGGAACTGGAATTTTTGGGGAAAATCAATCAAATTAATGGAAATAACATATGGAATTGTAGAAATGTTTATTTTGCTATGCCTAATTTTAGTGTTTGTTTTTGTGTGTTTTGACCCTCTCAGTATTTGAGAAAAGTGGTATTAGGACTGCACGACTGTCCGTGTTTTGTGTTGTGTTTATTAATTTACTTTGTTAACTGTTTTGTTAAGCGCTTTGTGACAGCTGCCACTGCTGTGAAAGCGCGATATAAATCGGCATGTATGTGTATTGTATCTCAATTTTCGTTGGCCTAGGCCAAATAAAGAACAGGGGCTACTTTGTGAAACAATGTATGCATGTATGAGGGTATACAGAGACATTTATTGACATTTTGACCCCCCCCCCCAACCCCCAACTCTAAAATATTGAATTTCTTGCTAGACCTGCTGTGTGTTTTTGTTCATGTTTTGACCAATAAAACCAACACAATTTTTCCTGGCAAACAGCATGTCACCGCAACAACAGCATTTGATGGAAGTCTTGCTTTACTTTTCATCTGAAACATCTTTAGATGAAACACCTAAAGTTTCAAGATATTCGGATAAAATCTCTAGGAGGTACTTATGACAATGTGACCTCTATAGATTGCAAAAAATTGACGAATTTGAAAAAGAGTAGAGGATATGGCTCCAAGTGACTTCAAAATGTCTTCTTTAAATAAATGTCAGATTTTTTGAAAATGCACTATAAACCTAGAAAATATTCAATGGATTTCTCGGCCTGTTGTGCGTACAAAATTTCAAGAGTTTTTGTCCATGTTTAGACGCTAAAAATAGTGTTGCTTCCTAGGTGAATATCACATTCCCATGGCAACAAGGCTTGGTGAAAACTCTTCATGTTTAAGTATGATTAAAAGCTTAACATTATTCGGAGCAAATGTGATATCTATCTGTGGTTCTCAATTACTTTCTGTTATGCCTCCCGAGGAAGTACCAAAAAAAAGTTGGCGCACCTCAACTCTTCGCAGCGATAATAAAAACATTCATTTGTCAAGAAAATTATTAAAAGAAGAGCACTGCATAACATTACATCCTTATTAACAGGACAAAAAAACTGAAAAAAATTGTTTGGATGCATCATTTTGCCTGGAATCTAAACAAACGTGATATTTTTTGATTGACTACTTGAACAGTTTGATTCTGAAAAATGCAATATAATGAAATCAATAAATAATACTCTATTTAATAAGGAACATGAACTCAGTAATACAACATTTAAAACACTTTAACCCATAAAACAAATTATGCAGATTTATTTATTTATTCGAGCAAAATGAGGAAGTGAGGATTGATAGCTCCAATTAATACATTTTGCAGTGCACAGCTTTTTGAAGCAGGGGTTGGGGAAAAGAAAGGCAGATTTGTTTACAGTGAGAGATGGACTCTGCCAAGGCTGCCTTTTGCCACCAAAATTCTGTTCATAACCTTTATGGTCAGAATTTCTAGGCGCAGCTAAGGCTGAGGATGCCCAGTTTGTTGGCCTCAGTATTCCATCTCTGCTTTTCGGAAATGTGGTACTGTTGGCCAAGCCAAGATGTCCAACTCTCACTGCTGCGGTTTGCAGCCGAATTAGAAGCAGTGCAAATTAGAAGCAAATCTGAAACAATGGTCCTCAGTCTGAAAAGTGTGGAATGCCCTCTCCAGGTCTGTTATGACCCCAGGTGAATTAGATCAATTATCTTGGGGTCCTGTTCAGAAATGAAGGAAGGATGGGGCTTGAGATCGAAAAGATGATTGGTGCAGTATCTACTTTGATGCATACTCTGTATCGGTCTGTCATGGTGAAGTACTAGTTGAGCTGAAAGGATCTCCGTTCCTTCCCTTATCAGGTGCTGTGGGTAGTGAACAAAAGAACAAGATCCCAAATACAAGAGGGCGAAATATTCTTTAGCTCCTCAAGCTAAGTCCTCAGTCAGAAAAGGGTGGAGTGCCCCCTCCGGGTCGGGGGGGGAGATCTTGCCCCAAGTGGAGGAGTTTAAGTATCTTGGGGTCTTGTTCACGAGTGAGGGCAGGAGGGAGCGAGAGATCGACAGGCGGATCAGTGCACAGGGTCTGCTGTGATGCGGACGTTGTATCGGTCCGTCGTGGTAAAGAAGGAGCTGAGCGAAAGGGCGAAGCACTCAATTTACTGGTCGATCTACGTCCCAACCCTCACGAGCTATGGGTCATGACTGAAAGAACGAGACCCCGGATACAAGCGGCCGAAATGAGTTTTCTCCGCAGGGTGTCCGAGCTCTCCCTTAGGGATAAGGTGAGAAGCTCGGTCATCCGGGAGGGGCTCAGAGTAGAGCCACTTCTTCTCCACATCGAGAGGAGCCAGATGAGGTGGCTCGGGCATCTAATTAGGATGCCTCCTGGACGACTCCGTTTTAAATTCATAAAACCACCATTTAGCTTAGTTTGTGAACACTGCTGTGGATGCATGGTGTGAGGTGGTTAGCACATCTTCCGAACAGTCAAGTGGGTCTTGCATTGTGTCTTGGCGCAATCCATCCTGTGAGCATTTTACGCCTTCTCCCCATACGAGTGTGGATTATCCCTGGATACTCCGGTACCATGTAAAAACAAAGTTTTGGGTGACACTGGATTCTTATTGCTTGAATGTGTGTCTGTTTGTTTATTACAAATTCTGTTCTATTTATGTTCTTCTCTTTATAAAACTTGTTGAAAACAAGCTCAGAAATGTAAACAAAAAGAACACCATGTAATGTTTGTCCTCTCTGACTTGTTGCACTCATGAGATACACAAAGATTTTGATTGAAGTTTCATCAGTTTAAGAGATACATCATTTCATGTTTGAAAATTGAAATACCAATTGTGCAACTTCAGGGTCAATTTCCGTAACAGATAAGTGCAAATGTCAAACATAAGGAAATCCCTTTGTAACCAAGACATATATCTCTGATTTGCAACATTTTTCATCCGAATCACAAAATAACCATTTCACATTCCTTCCTTCCTTTTCAGCTGCAGAATCAAAAGACATGGGTCTCAGACAAATACCTACGCACTTATTGCTTTGCAACGCATTACATCTTCGCTTTGCTGACGAACGGTTACAAATTTGACACGAACACGTGGAAAAACATTCACTTTCAAAACGAGGTGAGTCGAATGAATTAAAAAAAAAACATCCCAATTAGTGTTCACTGTGTGCATGCACAGACATACACCAAAGTATGTGAGATGACATCTTAACATTGTCGATGAACAATAATGTGGTTATACCGTCACCACTCTCCATTAGCTGTTCCAGATGCATCGTTAATCATGCCACCCATCTTGATGATGAAAAAGTTGAAAGGCAGGAAATGTCACGCTTCCGAAATGCCCCGAAGATAGGGCGCTGATTTTTTTTTCTTTTTTCAAAGAGGCTCCCTCAAATGAAGGGGATTCCTTATGTGTGACACAAGAGAAAACAAAGTAGCTGGCCCTTTTTACAGTGTATAGCAGCTCACACACCAGCAGCAGTCAATAATTGCTGGGAGTGTTTCCCAAATAACAAGCCCAACTAACAAGAGGCTCTGTGTGTTGTTCATTGCCTTTGGGTGTCTGGTAGGCTTTCTGGCAACTGTTCCAAACAGACACACTTGAATTTATTACAAGAATCGTAATGGAGATTTGGGTTTTCTGACTCATCTTTGAGTTGGAACATGACAACTTTCTGGGCATTGTTGAGTTTTACAAGCCAGGAAAGGTTCCCATAAATGATTAACTGCTACATCATTGAGCTGTACATATTACTGATGTTTGCTGGCATCCCTTCACTGGCTCTCACTGGAGTTATTTTCAAGATCCTCCTCGTTTTCAAATCTCTGAATAATCTCGCACCACCTTACCTCTCTGAGCTCATCCGCCCCTACACACCTGCCCGGCGCCTCACGTCTGTGGACCAAACATTATTAGAAGTACCAAGAACTAAACTGAGGCTCAGAGGGCATCGAGCCTTTTATGTTGCTGGTCACTCTCTCTGGAATGACCTCCCACTGAACATTCGGCAAGCCTCCTCCATCTTCAAAGCCCTCCTCAAAACTCACTTGTATTCTTTGGCATTCGACTCAGCATGACTTGATTTGTTCTTGATTTTACTGTTTGGTGCTTTTTACCGCCTTTATTACGATTTGTCTTACTGTTTATTGTGCATGTTAAATTGCTCCATGTACAGCACTTTGTATGCAGCGATGGCTGTTTGAAAGTGCTCTATAAATACTGTTGACTTGACTTGACTTATCTTCTTTTCAGGTGAAGAACACCAGTGTAGGTTGGAGTTTGGGCTACATGCTTAGTAGCTCTAATATGATCCCGTCTGAGATGAATGAAGTCTTCCCATTGACTGATCCTGTCTTTGCCGGTCTTATCTTTTTATTTTCTGCTCTGACCGTTGTTACTGTCATCTTGATTTTCATCATTCTTATTCGCACATGCTACTAAGTTGGTCCAAGCATGCCTTAGATCAGGGGTGTCCAAACTTTTTGGACCGAAGATCTACTTTTCGATCAACTAACCTCCCGGGATCACCCCTTACCGGCATGCGCGCGCGCACACATACACACACACACGCACGCGCCATGATGAGAAACAGCCTGAAACTGAGGCATGCGATGCACTTTTGCAGCAGTTAACTATCGTAGCTCACATGTACCACATGTACCATTTTAAAGTGCTTCCCTGTGCCCTCCTAGATTCCTATTCTTTTTCCGTGCCCTCTGTGAATTGTACACGAAGCAAACTCTGAATGAGAATAATGACGATAAAAGATAGAGCGCAACAGCTCTGATCACAAGCTGCAATTGCAGACTGCTGAGCGCTAACAACTTCCGGTGATGTAATCACGCGCCACTGTAAATTCAAGATTTATCTGCTTTATTTTGTTTTTTTTAAAGATTTTTTTTTGTGAAAACAAGACTGATAGGATGATTAGGGTGCAGCGTACATTAACACAAAAAAATATATATTACTAACATGTTCAATGACACACAAATGATTATTTCGGGGTATTTTTTTCTCGACACTCCTTGGATCTACTTGGGACCTGTGTTAGATCTACCGGTAGATCAGGATCAACGTAATGGGCACCCCTGCCTAAGATGGTTTAAAATGTTTGTATGGAAGACCTTGGTGTTATCCTAAAATGAACTGGACGATTTAAAAGACAGATTATTGTTCACCAAGGAATATTAAGAGCCGGTGGAAATATTAAAAGAAAACCATTTTATGGGAGGAAGAAAAAAAAGAACACACAGAGGGAGTGGAAGGGCATTTAAATTACAAGACAAATAAGTAGCCTCTTTCATGTTTCATGTTAGCAGGATTAAGACAAATCCCAAAAGGTAGCAGATTACCACTAAATATATGTTGAAGTTCTTGGCTTTTGCTTGTGAATGGCTGCAATATTGGGAAAAATTAATTCCCTTGTAAACTTAGAATAAATATGTATTGTAAAATTGTCACACCAGAGAAAAAGTATGGCTAACAACTCTGCCAAATTTGAATGATCAAACGAAAAAAAAAAATCGTCTCCACTCTCGAACACAGCAAGCGTGTTGTCTAAAATCACACACCGCTCAACTGTCAATCAAATCTTATGTCCAGCATCTTTCCTCCCTACATGTTTGAGCTGCAAAACTTGTCTGCTGTGTTAACCTCCTTGCGTGATGGTGTGTTGGTTTGTAGGTCCACATATCAGAGACACTTCATTGAAACGCAACCTTTTTTTCGCCATTTAGCCCGTGGCCCGCGCTGCATGACAGACTTAAGCACATATTTCCTGCTACTTACAGTACATACCCAGGTTTACATTCCAACATATTTCGGTTGTCTGAATAACACAAAATACATCAATCCATCCATCCATTGCATCTCACTTGGAAATTCAAAATAACAACACTGAGCTGTACTATAAATTGGAGCATCCAAGGAAGATGTTTATTTATTTATTTTTTTCTTTTTGGGGATATACTGTAGACATAGTTAACTGGATAACTGCATGCTGTACCCTGCCTACTGCCCAAAGATGGCTGATTCTATAATATATATGTTTAAAATCCATTGTCAAATATTTATTTGACCAAATACCAAAATCGGCATCTGTCTGAATAAATTCATCAGTCTGGCCCCAATAATTATGCAAAACAATAGCACTTCTGATATAACTTAATTTTTGTGAAATAATTTTTAAAATACTATGTACGAAATGAAAACCAAAATGTTGTAAATGATCAATAGACTGACTGTAGCATTGGTTTATGTCAGGCATGTCCAAAGTCCGGCCCGGGGGCCAAATCCGGCCCGCGGTCGAATTTCATCCGGCCCTCGGCCCCTGTCATAAAATCAGTGCCGTCTGGCCCGCAGGTTGGGCGCAATGGAACACGTGTTGCATTGACTGAGGTCTCGTAGACTGGTGAGTGATGTTTCATAGAGTACTGCTTCCCTCTAGTGGCTAAATGAGTAATAGCATTCACTAAATGAGTAATAGCATCATCCGCCCTCACTCACGAGTTAACGAGACATCACTCCGTGTTTATATTGACTGATATGTCATATTTCAAATGATCCTTGCAGTTGTGGATATGTGTATTGCGTGTTCATTTCCCTGTTGTTCGAGTCAAAGGTTTTGTGACTATTGAAAAGTCATGGTGATACATTTTATGTTTCAAATCAATCAATTTGCACTCAGGAGACTTCTGTTTAAGAAAAAGTCAAGTGAATAAGCAGTTGCATGTGATATACCTGTTTCAAATGAACCAAAAGAAATTCTTAAGATTGTTGAAATTAAAATAAAAATGGAAATGTGAAACAGACTGGCTTACTAAAATTTGTTGAACAATATTGTTGTTCAATGTAAAGAATGTCAGCCAAGGTCGGCCCCCCGACATTTTACCACATAAAATCTGGCCCCCTTGGCAAAACGTTTGGACACCCCTGGTTTATGTCGTATGAGGACTATATGCATTGAACTTTACGACAGCAGTTTGCCATGTCGTAAAGAGCTGCTATCGGGTTACTATATCAACCGACCTCATGCATATGAAGACTTCTTACTGTTATACTGGCCTGCACTGTTCCCGAGCGACTAGTAAAGAACCTCTGTTAAGCACAACTCTCTGAGTGGACATTTTCAATAACATTATATGGTGTCAGAAATTGTCTACGGACCTGCAGCTTCGGATAATGGCAAAGTTTAACCCCCCCGGGAAACTTTCCGTTCAACCGCCTGACGGATTGGGGTGATTGGAAGCAGCGGTTTCAGCGTTATCGTGTGGCGACGAAATTGAACAACGAAGACGGCGAGGTGCAAGTAAGCTCTTTGATCTACGCTATGGGCGCGGAGGCAGAGAATATTTTCCAGGCATTCACTTTTGCGGATGAAGTGGACAAGACGAAATTCGATGTCGTGTTAGGAAAATACGACAAATACCTCTACCCGAAGAGGAATGTTATCCATGGGCGAGCGTGTTTTCACCAGAGAGTGCAGCGGCCCGGTGAGAAAGTCGAAATGTTTATCGGAGCTTTATTCGAGCTGATGGAACATTGTGACTTTGGGATACACAGAGAGGAGCACATCAGATGTAGTTGTGGGAATCATCGACAAAGAGATGTCTTGTAAATTGCAGCTTGAGTCACAGCTCACCCTAGTCCAAACCGTTCAGGCCTTACGCCAGTCCGAGGAGGTGACGAGGCAAGTGCACGAGAAAGCGGAAGCGTGCACAGCGGTGCAGGAGGTCTCACATCCAAAAACTGCATTCAGAGGGAAGCAGCAGTGGAAAAATAAAAAGCAAGTGAGTAGGGAGCACACTGAGCCAAGATGTGGTCAAATTCAGTACAGAGAGCAAAGTATATGTCCAGCCATGACGGACGCGGAGTCACAGACACCATA